>NW_028318045.1:9270000-9870000 GCF_062004578.1 Staurois parvus | reverse complement strand
TTTGCCTTTATTTATACTTTAAGAAGAGAATCTTGAAGAAGTGGACTGCTGCTGTCATGGACCCTGCCAGAACGTGACCAGCTAATGTTTTTGAGGGGGTTTGTGTCTCCCCCCTAGGGGCTGTGACTCTGCCAGCCAAAACCTTTGCCCTCACACTTGAGTGTTTATCTGTGTATCGGAGCTCCTCTGCCCTTTGGGGGGACACCTTCCTCCTCATACTTATCCTTCTGGACTGCTTCTGAAGAAAAGGAAGTTTTACTTCAGCCCCTTTTAGACCTCTGATGCCAGGCCAAATGTGGAAATTCAGTCCTGGGGTAAGACCGCCAACCCCTTGTTTAAGCCACTTCACAATGAAGGGGTGTTCCTATGTAGGGACAAAACAAAGAGTTGGGCTGAGCACTGTTTATTCATTCACGGGAAGCTTTGTATTCTATGAATGAATACAAAGCTTCCTCTGATTAGCTGAGGCGGAGATTGTGACCTCATCCACACGCCACTCTGCCTCAGCCATTCATAGGAAGCTTTGTATTCATTTATAGAATACAAAACTTCCTATGAATGGCTGATCAGTGCTCAGCTAGATTCTATTTTGTTTTGGGTGTGGGGATGGGAAATTCTTGTCCCATTGCTGAGCCTGTACCTGAGGCTACAAACAGTTTATACAACTTGCCCAGAAAGCACACCTGTTAGTGCAGTAAATAGTTGGACAAACTATTTAAAGCAACGTTAAACATAGAGTTAAGCTTTAAGCTTTGGATAGAGTGAGATATGCTCAAATCCCCAATTTTATTTATTTCTTTTTCCTCTGTGAGTGCTGAGATTTGTCTATTCCTGTCCCATAGATACAACAAGAAGTACAATTCTCTCCAGATTAAACAAGTTGGTGATGTCTTCATGGTTTGGAGGTGCTGTAGCATAGTAACACAGAATATCATGTGCAATAACTAGGAAACATGTTCTGGGGGCATACCACTTTTTCTCAAGCCTTTCCCAAGGCTAGATGTGGACTAAGTGTTCGTGCGGAGGTCAAAGGACATTGAAGTAAATAAGTCTGCAAAAAGTGATGGAGATGATCTTGCAAATGTTGCTTTTTTCTCATGGATCACTGTAGCTATTTTGTTAGGGGGCATGTTTTCTACTGATAATACACAATTGTCTATGATCAACAGGAGGAGCACAACGCCATATGACAAAAGGTCATCATTTTTCTACTTAAATTGTTTCCAATCTCTGTTAATATTTTCTCTCCATTAATGGTTTGTTTCCATTAGATAAGAACAGTCTGTATCTTTAGGATTCTCAGTATTACACTTTCAGCTTTCTTTTCCCTAAGTTTTATGTTGTTGCTTAGCAACCATCAGATAGAGCATTTGCTAAGTGGCATATTAAAAGTTAGGGGATTTTTTTTTGGGGGGGGGGAGGCAGGATTAGTGCACTCATTTTCATATTTTATGTGTCAACTTCGCTGTGGCAGGTGCCTTGTGCATTGTGTACTTAGTAAGGCATTTACATTGAATTGGACCAGGGGCGGACTGACCATTTGGAAATTTGGGCACTGCCCGAGGGCCCGGGGTCAGTAGGGGGCCCCATGAGATGCCCCTGGTACCTTTTTCATAGGCTTTTTTGAGTTTGGGCAAGGACACAGGGGCCCCATAATCCCCTATTGTCCCATGAGTTGTCAGTCCCCCCCTGAATTGGACTGTATTTGTATCTCAGTATAAACATTGTTCAAAACATAGGTAGATGGTTTCCTCAGCTTCCTGACCACCCTATAGCAGATATACTGCTACAGGGCAGCACGAGTGCGCAAAATCACGTATATATATGTGATTTTGCATTTCCGGGTTGGGGGTGCGCAAGGCGTGCCCGGTCCCTACCCACGCCGCCATTCACAGTCCCAGCCAGTGATTACTCGCTGACACCCAGTGATTGCCGAGCATCTCTTACGGGGAGGAGAACTGTTTGTAAACAAAACAGTTCTCCTCCCTGTCAGCTCATGCACACTGCTTTGGAAAAATAGTGAGCTTACAGTGAAGCACACGGACACAGCACTATGTAAAACAGCACACAGTTAACCTTTTGATCACCTCTCATGTTAACCCCTTCCTGCCCAGTGCCATTAGTACAGTGTCAGCGCTTTTTTTTAGCACTGATGGTGTCACTGGGGATAAGTCGCTGATCACTGCCATTACTAGTAAAAAAAAAAAAATCCCAGTATATATACCACCATTTGTAAACGCTATAACGTTCATGGAAACCAATTAATCTACACTTACTGGGATTTTTATTTTAGCAAAGACATGTAGCAGAATACATTTTGGCCTAAATTTATGACGAAATTAGATTTTTTTACTGGACATGTTTAATAGCAAAAAGTCAAAAATATTGTTTTTTTCTCAAAATTGTCAGTCTATAGAAAAAAAATAAAACCCGCACAGGCGATCAAATACCACCGAAAGAAAGCTCAATTCGTGGGAAGAAAAGGACATAAATTTCATTTGGGTGCAACGTTGCAGTTGTCAGTTAAAGTAATGCAGCGCCGTAACGCACAAAATGGCCTGGTCAGGAAGGGAGGTAAATCCTCTGGAGGGAAAGTGGTTAAACTAGCAATTGTAACTCTTTATTTTAAAAATCCACCCAAGTTGACATTTCAGTGATGTATGGATAGTGGCACACTAAATTATCCATTGCCTTTTTATACAGCTTCAGCTGGCTTACACACATGACAATTTGATAGAACCATCAAACTTTAGCCCATAAAATGGTGGTTTTGATCAACTGCTTGAGATTTTCTGACATTCCTGCTGTCATGTGTATGGCCAGCTTTAGGGACTACAGCGGTAAGACATGTTGGGGTTACCAATTCTTGGTCTAGCCAAAGTCTTGTAAGCCATTTGTGTGAGGGAGCCTCGCCATAGCTGATCTAACATGAAATGAATGATTTTAAATTTGCAGAGTGCACTGGAAGACTTAGGATTCCATGTAGATGTAGCATCTTCCTAGGAAAGTGCTAGGATTAGATAGATAGGATTAGGTATGTTTTTGATAGGTAAATTTAGTTGTCACTCTGTAGGCAGAATGGCTGTAATTATTGCTAGGTAAAAGTATAGTTATCTCACTGCACTGAGTGAGCTGTGATCGTTTAGTGAGGTCTGCTCTGTGTGTTCAGGTGCTGCTAGTCTGCATAGCTTCCTCTTTATCCCGGAGACTGAAGAAGTGTCTGGATGATAGGTGTGAAGCTATGCAGATAGCAGCATGAATATGAATACAGCCTCAGCCTATCCCAGAAAGAGGGGCTCTAAGGCATGCTGGGTAACTGTATATATTCAGTGAGCACACAGGGCTCTGGGTCTGCCCTCCCAGGCAGCTGCTGCCATAGGCCTCAGGCGGGCTACCTGAGGGCCTGAATTGCTGAGACCTGGGTTCTGCTACCCTGACTGAGAGGCTCTCTCCTGAGGATCTGGTCTGGTATCACAGAAGAAGGCGTCCAGTTGCTCTTAGGCCTTGTGAGTACAGATATCCCTAAGGATCTTAGAGACTGTGTGCTGTTTAACCCCCTCTAGTGCTAGGAAGTCAGCTGTGAGTTTAGCAAAGGGATTACTACTACAAAACTACTACTTATAAGGACACTGCTCTGAGACTCTAAAGAAGGTACTGCTACTGCTTGTTGCTACTGTCTTTAACCTCCCTAGTGGTCTGATTATGTCAGTATTTCTGTGCTCAAAGCGGTACTTTTTTTGCATGGAAATATGGCGTTTTTTTTATTGTAGACCTGTAATTTTTAGGAATAACTCACTGAAATCTGTCCGAACAAGAGTCTAGTAAACATCTCGGGTATGATAAAATTTGAAACACGAAATCATAAATTTTAATATAATAAATAATCATAAAAAATAAAAATAATACATTTAATTCAAAAATGTAATCAAACCAAAAACACTGAAATTTGAAATATAGCGCCAAGTTCGCACATCACTGATCTTAGTTGCAAAATCGTTTTCAGTGTCTGATGACGAATTTCCCCACGAATCATTATCACTCAATTCTGCAAGTGGTTCTAATTTACTATCGCTGTTCTCTAGCTGGTCTAAAACCGCTTTTGACCTAAAGCGACGCTTTTTGGACGCCAGGGACGTTTCTCAGTTTCAAGGCAGAAAGAACAGTAAAAATGCAGGCAGGGCACAGGACAAAGCACTAGGGACAAAATGTATGTGAAATGCTTTGATACAGTAATGTTTTATTATGTGATTTTAGTGTATTGAGTGAATGTCACTTTTTAGGGGGCCCGATGAAATGCCCCTGGTACCTTTTATAGGCTTTTTTTGAGTGTGGGCAAGGACATAGGGGCCCCATGATCCCCTATTGCCCGGGGGCCCCATGAGTTGTCAGTTCGCCCCTGGGAGGGAGTCAACAGAGCCACCTACTGAGCAAGTTTTTAAAAGTTCATCAGGAAGTGGCTGAAATTCAAACAGCACACGGCCAGATTTACTTGAATATTGGTGTGTTTTGTGTATTTCTTCCAGATCTGTGCAGTAATCCAGTGTGAAGCCCACTCACGGCTGCTCTTTCTCCTTGTGCCTGATGACTAGTCTTGCATCCACCTCCTTTTTTTTTGCAGGCAGTCTGGAGAGGATGGGCCTAATGGGTCCCTCTCACAACTCTGCTCTTTGATCAGGCTATGTAAAGCTTAGTGATGATGTATGTCACAATTGTTTTTTACAAAGTGATATTTGGGTTTGTTAAAGCATTTTGTGCACATGAAGTAGATCTTTTGTGGCTATTGTGGATAATTAAATGAACGTTTTTGTGCCCAAAGTTCAGTTTCTGGCGAATGGCATTTAGTTAGCTAAAGCACTGTGTATTACAAAGCTGCATATTTAAAATGTTAAAGGGGATATGAGCTTTTAGTGACTAAGTATATATACCCTTTAATGAGTAGCAATAGCAAACATTTCTTTTGTACTATTATTTTATTCCCATGAGGCTCAAACACAAATAACCCAAAATGAGGAAGTGGATTTCCAAGTCTTATGAGTGAACGCTGTTCTGTGGACATATTTCCTCTATAACTAGTTCCTGTTTTTAAACTAGCTTTTCAGTCTTGCCTAAGAATGGTTATTGATGGTTATTCTCAACATTGCTCATAAAGGGATGTGCTTAACTTTGGCCATGTCCTTATTTCCCCTTTCTGAAAGGTTGTAGGTGGCTTCATTTGACTAACAAATGTGTCAAATGTTGACAGCCAGGCTCTTTACACAAAACCCCCCCAAAACTGGTGTGACTGAAACAATCGCCCCCTTCTGCTTTGCGCCTGACCCCTCATTGCTGCCTGCCTTTGTCCTACTTCCAATGCCCAGCCATTAAACTTATTTGCTTAGGAATTCTTGTGGATCCCTGTCTGCCAGGGGTTTTTGTCTCCCGTACATGTATAAACTATAAAAGCGCGTTTTACAATGCCAAGGCAAGCTTTTTCAATATCGTGTCCATGAATAGATGGTCGATGCAATGCCTTTCACCTCCTCAATGAATTCATTCCAAGTACACACTTCAGTCTCCTTCTCCACAAACCCCCCACTAATGAAAATGCAATGCTTTTCAGCCTCTGCTGTTTTAATATTTTAATACACCAGCGGTTGGAGATATTTTGTCAGCTTCCTGAAACCTGAGCCTCTTTTAGAAAACATGATTAGCCCGGCTCATCTAATGCAAGCTTATCATCCGAGGTCCACTGTCGTTCAGATGGCTACTGGCCAAACCATGAACGCAGCTGCGACCGAGGCTAGGAAAATGAAAATGCTAAATTTTGCTTGACACGAATGCAAATCTCAATGCCTGCCGAAAGCAGCCATTGCCGCCGGAAATCTGGACTTCCTTGTGTTTTATTAACCCCTTTTGGGCAATCATACATGCACATACATTGCTATACAACTAAAGGAGAACTCTAATTAGAACAACAAAATGAAAAAACTAATTAGAAGAATGGAATTACAATAATTGACATATACAATTTAAATTTTAGATTACTATAGGTAAACTGAAAAATTCACAGTTGCATTGTAGTTAAAGCCCAACTCTACTTTACATGAATCTCTAGCATTTTTAGAAAGAATGCGAGGCTTCGTATTTCTGTCCCGACAGGTTTTCTTTGTTTTATATGGCTGAGATAGCAAAAGAAAGAGTGGAAACCCCCAAGAAGGGTGAGAACATCCAAGAATCCAAGGTAATTGGGAGCAGAGCAAGGAACTGTAATGAGGAATTCTAACTGGAGTCTCACAGAATGTATGTTGCAGTTGTGACTTAAGCACAGACACTCAGAAGTAGCTTTGACATATCTTATTGTAATAGGAAGTTAGGAGGACTGGACTTTTATGTAAACTAAAGGTTCTGTTTGAGTATATTCTGATAAGAATTGTGGGTATACTTGTAGCTCTCCAGATATACAACGGTTGAAGAGGTCCTTGTAGAAGCATGTGGAGAGAATAAATGATGAAAACACCAATTCACTAGGATGTGTTCAGAATAGATTTTATTAGTTATTACAGCGAACTAAATTTTGTTTCGAGGGTTTCCAAGGTCTCACGTTATCAGGGTTTGGTAGAACAGGAACTTGTTCCAGATAGCTGTTTGACAGTCTCAACATATCTTATGTTAACGTCAAGTGCACCCTAGAAACTTGAAAATCTGGTGTAAATACCAGCTAAAAATACCAACGTTATCTTCACTGTCATCAGTTTGGATCTTTGGCTTGCTTTACTTGCTTTCTGCACCTCACAATTTGCCAGCAAGGCCACCCATTACATAGTTACATTAGTGCTGATACATCTGCTATTGCTGAAGAACTTGGTCCATAAGCGCCAACAGCAGACAATTAGAATATCCTGTAGACATTTTTGCTGCACATTTTAAAAGATGATGGCTACCATTTTATTGACTCCTCTTGCTCACAGCACAGGTTGTTAAAATGTGCACCTTGTTTTTTTCATCAGTACATTCTTAAGGTATGGCCACACTTTTAGCATGCAGTGTTTGTTTTTACCATCGTGTCTCATGCAGCCTTTGGGAAACAAGCCTCCATTACCAAATCATATTCTGGTAGAATAAAGAGCAGCTGCACTTGTAGAAGTCCCTGGTGAAGCCATGCATAGGAACCAGAAATCTGTGATAAGCTTGGACAATCCATGGTAGGGCAGCGGCAGAGATCCATAACCCTCCATTGGCTTGGCTTAGATGGTGATCACGAAGAGAGCAGCTGCCCAAACACAATAGACATGATGGGATGGTTGTGAAGGCCAAATGTTGACTCAATCATTTCTTATAGAAGTTCAACCACCTGGGGTCTACGAAGGCTGCAGTGAAGATCCTAAAGCCTTACACATACTGTATATTCTATGTTCAATTTCTTGCAAACCTAGTCATATAACCAGATTCATGTGGAAATAGGATATTGAAAAAGGAGTATAAATAGCACATGAACAACCACATACATGGATCCGCACTGGCTAAAATTAATAAAGTAGAAGCTAACACTAACTGAATGACATCAAGTTTACTCAAGCACGGTGAACCATAAACAACTGCCTTTTTTTTAAATATATTTTTTCATTCTGTGTTATATCTCTCCTGCTGTTCTCTTGCAGTCTCCTGGTTGCCACATCCTGTCTACATGCCATACAGAGATGGTTGAATGACATTTATCAGGGTGGGTTGACAAAAGTGAACCATGCCTGCATAAGGTATGTTAAATGGACACTTGTAGTTTCCAACGGAAGCTTGTGTGACAGGGTGACAGCACAGGAGCACATTTGGGAGACAGGGACAGAATGTTGTCACTCAATAATAGGTAAGATCTTCATGACAGGATTACCATGTATAATTTAAATTAAAGCTGTAGATTTTAAAATATTGAACATTACTTTATAAATGACATTTACATATTAAAGATCATATGTGATTATAATGATTGGGTTTACAGATACTTTCAAATTGAACTCAAGACTCCAAGAGTTAATTTGCCATTTTTTGGGGGGACAATTAATTGGCAGTGTAATTTTTATTTTTCAGGAAACTCAGTAAAAACCCAGTAAAGGAAACTACATATTTGATAACCTCGGCTTTTAAAAATTCTTTAATCCTCTTTATGGCCCTAGAGACTTGGACCAAACAGAAGTCTTTTTAATACACATTTAATTTTTTTCAACATCAGGATACTATTTTAGGAAAGCACAGGTGACAGGTCTGATATGTGGAATTTGAAAAACTGATGCTTGCATGCACAAGCCTTTAAAAATGCCAATAATTGGTGATCTGTTAGGGTCAAAATGGGCCTCTCCAGCAGGAGTTGACCTTGGGCTGGGATCTAGCTGTGCCCCTTCTCAGAATATGTTTACATACATTAGAGCTTCAACAATCTTGATAAAAGCAGAAAACCTATGTAAATAATATTGGAAAATGAAGAACACAACTTTTACTATCTTTGTAAAATGTTGTTGCCATTATGAGAAAAAGACAGAATGAGCAAGATACAAGTAGAAGTGAAAAACAAATTGTGCTGGAATTTTTTTAAATGTGACAGTGGTGAGTCATTATTACTTTTCAGTGACAAAGTGTTTTTTTTTTTTTAAGGAAATCATTTTAGCAACTTTACTTGGATATTTTTATATTACTATACTGTATGTTTTTTACAAACTATCCTGAAAGGTAAGCCAAGCTCAAAGAACTAGCCAACATTATTTCTTGTGATCCCCCTGCAGCTGACTTCCATGTTAATGACTTACCATGACTTGTTCTGCATCGGGTATCTGTGTGGAGGCAGCCATCTTAGTAGACACAGGGCTTTACTTCCACTTGTCAGAGCTGTAATCTGATGACTGGTGGGGGAATATTCCAGAAGCATTACAGGTCCAGGAAGCACAGAGCCACAGATTGGAAAAAGTAGGGAGACCCTTGCACTGCAGGTTCCCAGGTACACTGTCCCCTCCAGCAAAGAGAACATAGTATTGACATCACCAGTCTTGCTCAACATCCAGTAAAACTATACAGCAGTGGAAGCAGTGCTTTTGATGATCTTATACTGCAGATATGCTATGCTGTATCAGGCTACCTAACAGGAGTGCCTAGGCACAAGAAATGCAGTGCTACTTCTTAGGAGGAATTCAAGACATAAGATGCATTTTACTGCTTAGGCACAGTTAACATTTCTAGATGTTTCCTATAATATAGCAGATGTAAATGGGTTTTTTTGTACTGTAAAGTTTTTGCAACAGATCACAGAAGGAATGAACGTATTATGCTGCTGGCTCAGGTCTGCATTCGTCTTAGAACATTATAAATGGCATTTTTTGTGAATTATTCATTTCTCACATGAAAAAGCTGTTATATACAGATAAAGAAATTGATTGAGTCCGTTTATAAATGTTTACACCCATGAATTATACAACTTTCCCCCAGATTCACACATTTTCTCACAGTATACAATTGGGGAAATGTTTAAATCCCAGATAAAAATTGCGTGAATCTTTTTTGAAAACATTTAAAAATAGACCCCTTAGAGTCCATTTAATATGTCAATATTGGGAATAAAAGAAATTGACAGCATTCATTTCTCCAAAACTATGGCAAACATCAGATTTCAGAAAAAATTGCTTTGAAATGCATTGAAGTCAATGGTAGAGGTGAAATGAACTGCTTCCCGTCCGCCCTATAGAAGAAGTACTGCTATAGGCCAGCACGGGTATGCAAAATCACATATATATATTTATATATATGTTTGATTTTTCAGTTCCGATCACTGTATTGGTGTCACTGGGGATGTCAGTGACACCAAGTCATTTCCCCCCAGTGTCAGAATGCCTGCCACAGTCCTGCAGTCCCGCTATAAGTCGCTGATCACCGCCATTACTAGTAAAAATAAAAAAAAAATCCCAGTATATACAGTGAGGAACAGAAATATTTGAACACCCTGCGATTTTGCAAGTTCTCCCACTTAGAAATCATGCAGGGGTCTGAAATTCACATTGTAGGTGCATTCCCACTCTGAAAGGCATAATTTAAAAATAAAATTGTATGATTTTTAAAGAATTTATTTGTCTTGCACTGCTGAACATAAGTATTTGAACACCTAAGAAACAGCAAGAATTCTGGCTCTCAAAGACCTGTTACTGTGGCTTTTTTAAAAGTCCACCTCTACTCCACTCATTAATCTAACTTAGTAGCACCTGTCTGAGCTCTTTAAAGACATCTGTCCACCCCACAGTCAGTCAGACACCAACTACTACCATGGGCAAGACCAAAGAGCTGTCAAAAGACACCAGAGACAAAATTGTGGACCTCCACAAGGCTGGAAAGGGCTACAGGGCAATTGCCAAGCAGCTTGGTGAAAATAGATCAACTGTTGGAGCAATTGTTAGAAAATGGAAGAGCCTAAAGACGACTGTCAGTCTCCCTCAGACTGGGGCTCCATGCAAGATCTCACCTCGTGGGGTATCACTGATGATAAGAAAGGTGAGGAATCAGCCCAGAACTACAAGGGAGGAGCTGGTCAATGACATGAAGAGAGCTGGGACCACAGTTTCAAAGGTCACTGTCAGTAGAACACTACGCCGTTATGGTTTCAAATCATGCATTGCACGGAAGGTTCCCCTGCTCAAGTCATCACATGACCAGGCCCGTCTGAAGTTTGCCAATGACCATCTGGATGATCCAGAGGAGGCATGGGAGAAAGTCATGTGGTCAGATGAGACCAAAGTAGAACTTTTTGGTCTAAACTTCACTTGTCGTGTTTGGAGGAAAAAGAAGGATGAGTTGCATCCCAAGAACACCATCCCTACCGTGAAGCATGGGGATGGTAACATCATGCTATGGGGGTGCTTTTCTGCGAAGGGGACAGGACGACTGCACTGTATTAAGGAGAGGATGAATGGGGCCATTTATTGTGAGATTTTGAGCAACAACCTCCTTCCCTCAGTTAGAGCATTGAAGATGGGTCGTGGCTGGGTCTTCCAACATGACGACCCGAAGCACACAGCCAGGATAACCAAGGAGTGGCTCCGTAAGAAGCATATCAAGGTTCTGGAGTGGCCTAGCTAGTCTCCAGACATAAATCCAATAGAACATCTTTGGAGGGAGCTGAAACTCCGTGTTGCTCGGCGACAGCCCCGAAACTTGACAGATCTAGAGGAGATCTGTGTGGAGGAGTGGGCCAAAATCTTTGTTGCAGTGTGTGCAAACCTGGTCAAGAACTACAGGAAACGTTTGCCTCTGTAATTGCAAACAAAGGCTTCTGTACCAAATATTAACACTGATTTTCTCAGGTGTTCAAATACTTATGTTCAGCAGTGCAAGACAAATAAATTCTTTAAAAAAATGATACAATGTGATTTCCTGAATTTTTTTTTTAAATTCTGTCTCTCAGTGTGGGAATACACCTACAATGTGAATTTCAGACCCCTCCGTGATTTCTAAGTGCGAGAACTTGCAAAATTGCAGGGTGTTCAAAAACTTCTGTTTCTCACTGTATACCGTCATTTGTAAACGCTATAACTTTCACGTAAACCAATTAATTTACATGTATTGCGATTTTTTTGTAGCAAAGACATGTAACAGAACACATTTTGGCCTAAATGTATGACAAAATTTGATTTTTTAAAATGTTTTCACTGGACATGTTCAACAGCAAAATGTAAAAAAATATTGTTTTTTCTCAAAATTGTTGGTCTTTTTTTTTTATAGTGCAAAAAATAAAAAATGCACAGGCAATCAAATACCACCAAAAGAAAGCACTATATGTGGGAAAAAAAGGACATGAATTCAATTTGGGTGCAGCGTTGCATGACCGCGCAATTGTCAGTTAAAGTAACACAGTGCCAGAATGCATAATGGTCCATCAGGAAGGTGGGTAAATCCTCAGGAGGGCAAGTAGCTAAGGTGGAGTGTAGTGTGCAGTTTGCCTTTAATAGCTCCATACATCTATTATTTTCAAATAGTTGATGACTTTACCTACGTGGAGTCAGAATGCTTAATATGATGGTCAACCACCTCATGCCACTACCAGACACTCATCGCTGACTAGGCCTTACCAAGGATAAGACATAACATCTAGCAAACCTATAGCAACTAGAGATGAGCGAATCGAAGTAGGCGAAGTGGAATTCGAGTCGAATATTGAAAAATAGCCTACTTCGGACGCGCGAATCGAAATTTTTCCTAAAATGGCGGCGGACATGTGCGGCGACGGAGCGGGGATGTCTGGGAAGGCGCGCAGACAAGGCGCGCTGACCCATAATGCATTCCTTAATGACATGTGATCGCATTAGCCAATCAGCAGCCAGGCAGCCAGCACTGTGTAATGGTCGAGCTATAAATAGCGGCCATTTTAGAATTCTTCATTTGCCTCCAGTCATTCAAGAGAGGCAGACCGCTCTGTATTAGGGACAGAGTTAGGGCCACAGAAACGTTACTTGGGGACAGAGAAACGTTACTTAGGGACAGAGAAGCATTACTCAGGGACACAGAATTGTTAATGAGGGCCACAGAATCGTTACTTAGGGCCAAAGAAACGCTAGTTAGGGCCACAGAATTGTTACTCAGGGACAGACAGAATTGTTACTGAGGGCCACAGAACTGTTACTTAGGGCCACAGAAACGTTATTAGGGCCACAGAATTGTTACTCAGGGACAGACAGAATTGTTACTGAGTGCAAGAGAATTGTTACTTAGGGCCACAGAAACGTTAGTTAGGGCCACAGAATTGTTACTCAGGGACAGACAGAATTGTTACTGAGTGCCAGAGAATTGTTACTTAGGGCCACAGAAAAGTTAGTTAGGGCCACAGAATTGTTACTCAGGGACAGACACAGAATTGTTACTGAGGGCCACAGAACTGTTACTTAGGGCCACAGAAACGTTAGTTAGGGCCACAGAATTGTTACTCAGGGACAGACACAGAATTGTTACTGAGGGCCACAGAATTGTTACTGAAGGCCACAGAACCGTTACTTAGGGCCACAGAATTGTTACTCAGGGACACAGAATTGTTACTGAGGGCCACAGAACCGTTACTTAGGGCCACAGAATTGTTACTCAGGGACAGACACAGAATTGTTACTCAGGGACACAGAATTGTTACTGAGGGCCACAGAACCTTTACTTAGGGCCACAGAATTGTTACTCAGGGACACAGAATTGTTACTGAGGGCCACAGAACCGTTACTTAGGGCCACAGAATTGTTACTCAGGGACACAGAATTGTTACTTAGGGCCACAGAAACGTTAGTTAGGGCCACAGAATTGTTACTCAGGGACAGACACAGAATTGTTACTGAGGGCCACAGAATTGTTACTTAGGGCCACAGAAACGTTACTCAGGGACACAGAATTGTTACTGAGGGCCACAGAACTGTTACTTAGGGCCACAGAAACGTTAGTTAGGGCCACAGAATTGTTACTCGGACAGACACAGAATTGTTACTGAGGGCCACAGAATTGTTACTGAGGGCCACAGAACTGTTACTTAGGGCCACAGAATTGTTACTCAGGGACACAGAATTGTTACTGAGGGCCACAGAACCGTTACTTAGAGCCACAGAATTGTTACTCAGGGACAGACACAGAATTGTTACTGAGGGCCACAGAATTGTTACTGAGGGCCACAGAACCGTTACTTAGGGCCACAGAATTGTTACTCAGGGACACAGAATTGTTACTGAGGGCCACAGAACCGTTACTTAGGGCCACATAATTGTTACTCAGGGACACAGAATTGTTACTTAGGGCCACAGAAACGTTACTCAGGGACACAGAATTGTTACTGAGGGCCACAGAACTGTTACTTAGGGCCACAGAAACGTTAGTTAGGGACACAGAATTGTTACTCAGGGACAGACACAGAATTGTTACTGAGGGCCACAGAATTGTTACTTAGGGCCACAGAAACGTTACTCAGGGACACAGAATTGTTACTGAGGGCCACAGAACCGTTACTTAGGGCCACAGAATTGTTACTCAGGGACAGACACAGAATTGTTACTGAGGGACACAGAATTGTTACTGAGGGCCACAGAACCGTTACTTAGGGCCACAGAAACGTTAATCAGGGACACAGAATTGTTACTGAGGGCCACAGAACCGTTACTTAGGTCCACATAAACGTTATTCAGGGACACAGAATTGTTACTGAGGGCCACAGAACTGTTACTTAGGGCCACAGAAACGTTAGTTAGGGCCACAGAATTGTTACTCAGGGACAGACACAGAATTGTTACTGAGGGACACAGAATTGTTACTGAGGGACACAGAACTGTTACTTAGGGCCACATAATTGTTACTCAGGGACACAGAATTGTTACTGAGGGCCACAGAACCGTTACTTAGGGCCATAGAATTGTTACTCAGGGACACAGAATTGTTACTGAGGGCCACAGAACCATTACTTAGGGCCACAGAATTGTTACTCAGGGACAGACACAGAATTGTTACTGAGGGCCACAGAATTGTTACTGAGGGACACAGAATTGTTACTGAGGGCCACAGAACCGTTACTTAGGGCCACAGAATTGTTACTCAGGGACAGACACAGAATTGTTACTGAGGGCCACAGAATTGTTACTTAGGGAGACAGAAACGTTACTCAGGGACACAGAATTGTTACTCAGGGACAGACACAGAATTGTTACTCAGGGACAGACACAGAATTGTTACTGAGGGCCACAGAATTGTTACTTAGGGCCACAGAAACGTTACTCAGGGACACAGAATTGTTACTCAGGGACAGACACAGAATTGTTACTCAGGGACAGACACAGAATTGTTACTGAGGGCCACAGAATTGTTACTTAGGGCCACAGAAACGTTACTCAGGGACACAGAATTGTTACTCAGGGACAGACACAGAATTGTTACTCAGGGACAGACACAGAATTGTTACTGAGGGCCACAGAATTGTTACTTAGGGCCACAGAAACGTTACTCAGGGACACAGAATTGTTACTCAGTGACAGACACAGAATTGTTACTCAGGGACAGACACAGAATTGTTACTGAGGGACACAGAATTGTTACTGAGGGCCACAGAACCGTTACTTAGGGCCACAGAAACGTTACTCAGGGACAGACACAGAATTGTTACTCAGGGACAGACACAGAATTGTTACTGAGGGACACAGAATTGTTACTGAGGGACACAGAATTGTTACTCAGGGACACAGAATTGTTACTGAGGGCCACAGAACCGTTACTTAGGGCCACAGAATTGTTACTCAGGGACAGACACAGAATTGTTACTCAGGGACACAGAATTGTTACTGAGGGCCACAGAACCTTTACTTAGGGCCACAGAAACGTTACTCAGGGACAGACACAGAATTCTTACTCAGGGACAGACACAGAATTGTTACTCAGGGACACAGAATTGTTACTGAGGGACACAGAATTGTTACTGAGGGCCACAGAATTGTTACTCAGGGACACAGAATTGTTACTGAGGGACACAGAATTGTTACTGAGGGACACAGAATTGTTACTGAGGGACACAGAATTGTTACTCAGGGACAGACACAGAATTGTTACTGAGGGCCACAGAACTGTTACTTAGGGCCACAGAACTGTTACTTAGGGCCACAGAAACGTTACTCAGGGACACAGAATTGTTACTCAGGGACACAGAATCGTTTAATTAAAGAGTATGTCAGACAACATGCAGAGGAGTGGCAGAGGAGGCAATGTTTTAGGAGCGAGCAGACGTGGCAGCAGAGGAAGGGGTCGAGGCAGCACTATTCGCAGCCAGAGGCTAGTGCTCCCGGTGTCATCCAGTACAGTGAGGAAGAGCTAACAGAGGGCGGTCAGGAACGGGGGGAGACATCCGCCTCTTCAGCAGCCAGGCGAAGAAGTAGTGGCGAGGAGAGTGGCTCGGTAGCCGGTGTACAGACAGGTCTGTCTCCTGACCCACACGCAGCCGAGGGGGCTAGTAGTGAGGCGGAGACCCTAATTGATGATGATGAGGCTGATCGCACTTGGCAGCCTCGTCGTCATCAGGCTATTGCTTCCGCATCATCAGGAGAAGAGGGTGGCAGCTTGGCAGCGAGCAAAACAGTCGGTGGGTTGTCTCCATCGCCACACTCTGCCATGTGCCACTTTCAGGTCTCCTCACACACTGCTGGTGTGTTGAATTTTTTGACATAGGGTGCTGGCAGATTACGGGCCTCCCATAGCTGCTGCCAGGCCCCTAATCTGCCATGGGCCCCTATATACCGCCTCCTCATGCTGCTGCCAAGTCCAGAGTCTCTCATGGGTCCCTGTGCGGCCTCCCATTGCTGCTGTCTCCATCGCCACACTCTGCCATGTGCCACTTTCAGGTCTCCTCACACACTGCTGGTGTGTTCAATTTTTTGACATAGGGTGCTGGCAGATTACGGGCCTCCCATAGCTGCTGCCAGGCCCCTAATCTGCCATAGGCCCCTATATACCGCCTCCTCATGCTGCTGCCAAGTCCAGAGTCTGTCATGGGTCCCTGTACGGCCTCCCATTGCTGCTGTCTCCATCGCCACACTCTGCCATGTGCCACTTTCAGGTCTCCTCACACACTGCTGGTGTGTTCAGTTTTTTGACATAGGGTGCTGGCAGATTACGGGCCTCCCATAGCTGCTGCCAGGCCCCTAATCTGCCATAGGCCCCTATATACCGCCTCCTCATGCTGCTGCCAAGTCCAGAGTCTGTCATGGGTCCCTGTACGGCCTCCCATTGCTGCTGTCTCCATCGCCACACTCTGCCATGTGCCACTTTCAGGTCTCCTCACACTGCTGGTGGGTTCCATTTTGTCATAGGGTGCTGGCAGATTACGGGCCTCCTATAGCTGCAGCCAGGCCCTTAATCTGCCATAGGCCCCTATATACCGCCTCCTCATGCTGCTGCCCAGTCCAGAGTCTGTCATGGGTCCCTGTACGGCCTCCCATTGCTGCTGTCTCCATCGCCACACTCTGCCATGTGCCACTTTCAGGTCTCCTCACACACTGCTGGTGTGTTCAGTTTTTTGACATAGGGTGCTGGCAGATTACGGGCCTCCCATAGCTGCTGCCAGGCCCCTAATCTGCCATAGGCCCCTATATACCGCCTCCTCATGCTGCTGCCAAGTCCAGAGTCTGTCATGGGTTCCTGTACGGCCTCCCATTGCTGCTGTCTCCATCGCCACACTCTGCCATGTGCCACTTTCAGGTCTCCTCACACTGCTGGTGTGTTGAATTTTTTGACATAGGGTGCTGGCAGATTACGGGCCTCCTATAGCTGCTGCCAGGCCCCTAATCTGCCATAGGCCCCTATATACCACCTCCTCATGCTGCTGCCAAGTCCAGAGTCTGTCATGGGTCCCTGTACGGCCTCCCATTGCTGCTGTCTCCATCGCCACACTCTGCCATGTGCCACTTTCAGGTCTCCTCACACTGCTGGTGTGTTGAATTTTTTGACATAAGGTGCTGGCAGATTACGGGCCTCCCATAGCTGCTGCCAGGCCCCTAATCTGCCATGGGCCCCTATACCACCTCCTCATGCTGCTGCCAAGTCCAGAGTCTCTCATGGGTCCCTGTACGGCCTCCCATTGCTGCTGTCTCCATCGCCACACTCTGCCATGTGCCACTTTCAGGTCTCCTCACACACTGCTGGTGTGTTCAATTTTTTGACATAGGGTGCTGGCAGATTATGGGCCTCCTATAGCTGCTGCCAGGCCCCTAATCTGCCATAGGCCCCTATATACCGCCTCCTCATGCTGCTGCCAAGTCCAGAGTCTGTCATGGGTCCCTGTACGGCCTCCCATTGCTGCTGTCTCCATCGCCACACGCTGCCATGTGCCACTTTCAGGTCTCCTCACACTGCTGGTGTGTTGAATTTTTTGACATAGGGTGCTGGCAGATTACGGGCCTCCTATAGCTGCTGCCAGGCCCCTAATCTGCCATGGGCCCCTATACCACCTCCTCATGCTGCTGCCAAGTCCAGAGTCTCTCATGGGTCCCTGTACGGCCTCCCATTGCTGCTGTCTCCATCGCCACACTCTGCCATGTGCCACTTTCAGGTCTCCTCACACACTGCTGGTGTGTTCAATTTTTTGACATAGGGTGCTGGCAGATTATGGGCCTCCTATAGCTGCTGCCAGGCCCCTAATCTGCCATAGGCCCCTATATACCGCCTCCTCATGCTGCTGCCAAGTCCAGAGTCTGTCATGGGTCCCTGTACGGCCTCCCATTGCTGCTGTCTCCATCGCCACACGCTGCCATGTGCCACTTTCAGGTCTCCTCACACTGCTGGTGTGTTGAATTTTTTGACATAGGGTGCTGGCAGATTACGGGCCTCCTATAGCTGCTGCCAGGCCCCTAATCTGCCATAGGCCCCTATATACCGCCTCCTCATGCTGCTGCCAAGTCCAGAGTCTCTCATGGGTCCCTGTACGGCCTCCCATTGCTGCTGTCTCCATCGCCACACTCTGCCATGTGCCACTTTCAGGTCTCCTCACACACTGCTGGTGTGTTCAATTTTTTGACATAGGGTGCTGGCAGATTACGGGCCTCCTATAGCTGCTGCCAGGCCCCTAATCTGCCATGGGCCCCTGTACCGCCTCCTCATGCTGCTGCCAGGTCCACAGTGTCTCATGCCATGTGCCACTTTCAGGTCTCCTCACACTGCTGGTGTGTTGAATTTTTTGACATAGGGTGCTGGCAGATTACGGGCCTCCCATAGCTGCTGCCAGGCCCCTAATCTGCCATGGGCCCCTATACCGCCTCCTCATGCTGCTGCCAAGTCCAGAGTCTGTCATGGGTCCCTGTACGGCCTCCCATTGCTGCTGTCTCCATCGCCACACTCTGCCATGTGCCACTTTCAGGTCTCCTCACACACTGCTGGTGTGTTCAATTTTTTGACATAGGGTGCTGGCAGATTACGGGCCTCCTATAGCTGCTGCCAGGCCCCTAATCTGCCATGGGCCCCTGTACCGCCTCCTCATGCTGCTGCCAGGTCCACAGTGTCTCATGCCATGTGCCACTTTCAGGTCTCCTCACACTGCTGGTGTGTTGAATTTTTTGACATAGGGTGCTGGCAGATTACGGGCCTCCCATAGCTGCTGCCAGGCCCCTAATCTGCCATGGGCCCCTATACCGCCTCCTCATGCTGCTGCCAAGTCCAGAGTCTGTCATGGGTCCCTGTACGGCCTCCCATTGCTGCTGTCTTCATCGCCACACTCTGCCATGTGCCACTTTCAGGTCTCCTCACACACTGCTGGTGTGTTCAATTTTTTGACATAGGGTGCTGGCAGATTACGGGCCTCCCATAGGTGCTGCCAGGCCCCTAATCTGCCATAGGCCCCTATATACCGCCTCCTCATGCTGCTGCCAAGTCCAGAGTCTGTCATGGGTCCCTGTACGGCCTCCCATTGCTGCTGTCTCCATCGCCACACTCTGCCATGTGCCACTTTCAGGTCTCCTCACACACTGCTGGTGTGTTCAATTTTTTGACATAGGGTGCTGGCAGATTACGGGCCTCCCATAGCTGCTGCCAGGCCCCTAATCTGCCATGGGCCCCTATACCGCCTCCTCATGCTGCTGCCAAGTCCAGAGTCTCTCATGGGTCCCTGTACGGCCTCCCATTGCTGCTGTCTCCATCGCCACGCTCTGCCATGTGCCACTTTCAGGTCTCCTCACACACTGCTGGTGTGTTCAATTTTTTGACATAGGGTGCTGGCAGATTACGGGCCTCCCATAGCTGCTGCCAGGCCCCTAATCTGCCATAGGCCCCTATATACCGCCTCCTCATGCTGCTGCCAGGTCCAGAGTCTGTCATGGGTCCCTGTACGGCCTCCCATTGCTGCTGTCTCCATCGCCACACTCTGCCATGTGCCACTTTCAGGTCTCCTCACACACTGCTGGTGTGTTCAATTTTTTGACATAGGGTGCTGGCAGATTATGGGCCTCCTATAGCTGCTGCCAGGCCCCTAATCTGCCATAGGCCCCTATATACCGCCTCCTCATGCTGCTGCCAAGTCCAGAGTCTGTCATGGGTCCCTGTACGGCCTCCCATTGCTGCTGTCTCCATCGCCACACGCTGCCATGTGCCACTTTCAGGTCTCCTCACACTGCTGGTGTGTTGAATTTTTTGACATAGGGTGCTGGCAGATTACGGGCCTCCTATAGCTGCTGCCAGGCCCCTAATCTGCCATAGGCCCCTATATACCGCCTCCTCATGCTGCTGCCAAGTCCAGAGTCTCTCATGGGTCCCTGTACGGCCTCCCATTGCTGCTGTCTCCATCGCCACACTCTGCCATGTGCCACTTTCAGGTCTCCTCACACACTGCTGGTGTGTTCAATTTTTTGACATAGGGTGCTGGCAGATTACGGGCCTCCTATAGCTGCTGCCAGGCCCCTAATCTGCCATGGGCCCCTGTACCGCCTCCTCATGCTGCTGCCAGGTCCACAGTGTCTCATGCCATGTGCCACTTTCAGGTCTCCTCACACTGCTGGTGTGTTGAATTTTTTGACATAGGGTGCTGGCAGATTACGGGCCTCCCATAGCTGCTGCCAGGCCCCTAATCTGCCATGGGCCCCTATACCGCCTCCTCATGCTGCTGCCAAGTCCAGAGTCTGTCATGGGTCCCTGTACGGCCTCCCATTGCTGCTGTCTCCATCGCCACACTCTGCCATGTGCCACTTTCAGGTCTCCTCACACACTGCTGGTGTGTTCAATTTTTTGACATAGGGTGCTGGCAGATTACGGGCCTCCCATAGCTGCTGCCAGGCCCCTAATCTGCCATAGGCCCCTATATACCGCCTCCTCATGCTGCTGCCAAGTCCAGAGTCTGTCATGGGTCCCTGTACGGCCTCCCATTGCTGCTGTCTCCATCGCCACACTCTGCCATGTGCCACTTTCAGGTCTCCTCACACACTGCTGGTGTGTTCAATTTTTTGACATAGGGTGCTGGCAGATTACGGGCCTCCCATAGCTGCTGCCAGGCCCCTAATCTGCCATAGGCCCCTATATACCGCCTCCTCATGCTGCTGCCAAGTCCAGAGTCTGTCATGGGTCCCTGTACGGCCTCCCATTGCTGCTGTCTCCATCGCCACACTCTGCCATGTGCCACTTTCAGGTCTCCTCACACTGCTGGTGTGTTGAATTTTTTGACATAGGGTGCTGGCAGATTATGGGCCTCCCATAGCTGCTGCCAGGCCCCTAATCTGCCATGGGCCCCTATACCGCCTCCTCATGCTGCTGCCAAGTCCAGAGTCTCTCATGGGTCCCTGTACGGCCTCCCATTGCTGCTGTCTCCATCGCCACACTCTGCCATGTGCCACTTTCAGGTCTCCTCACACACTGCTGGTGTGTTCAATTTTTTGACATAGGGTGCTGGCAGATTACGGGCCTCCCATAGCTGCTGCCAGGCCCCTAATCTGCCATAGGCCCCTATATACCGCCTCCTCATGCTGCTGCCAAGTCCAGAGTCTGTCATGGGTCCCTGTACGGCCTCCCATTGCTGCTGTCTCCATCGCCACACTCTGCCATGTGCCACTTTCAGGTCTCCTCACACTGCTGGTGTGTTGAATTTTTTGACATAGGGTGCTGGCAGATTACGGGCCTCCTATAGCTGCTGCCAGGCCCCTAATCTGCCATAGGCCCCTATATACCGCCTCCTCATGCTGCTGCCAGGTCCAGAGTCTCTCATGGGTCCCTGTACGGCCTCCCATTGCTGCTGTCTCCATCGCCACACTCTGCCATGTGCCACTTTCAGGTCTCCTCACACACTGCTGGTGTGTTGAATTTTTTGACATAGGGTGCTGGCAGATTACGTGCCTCCCATTGCTGCTGCCAGGCCCGTAATCTGCCATGGGCCCCCGTACCGACTCCTCATGCTGTGACGTTGCAACAAGGTGGAATTCAACCCTACATATGTTAGACCGCCTTTACGAACAGCAAAAGGCCATCACAGATTTCCTGATGTTAAAAGCGGATAAAGGTACTCCCTGTGTAACTTAGATGTCAGCCATTGGCAGCTCATGCGTGACACCTGCGCTTGCTCAGGCCCTTTGAGGAGGCCACGCTATTCGTGAGTCAGCAGGACTATGGGATGAACGACGTCATTCCTCTGTTGCACGTCCTGGAACAAATGCTGTTAACAATGGCTGGTCAGGGTGCGGTAGACGTGGCGCACAGATCTCAACGCCACATGACCCCTGTGGGGGCAGGACAGGAAGAAGAGGAGGAGGTAGAGGAGGACATTGGTGCTCAGGAATTATTGAGTGAAATGGGTGGTTTTTCCACTCAGTGGACAGGAGTGGAGGAGCAGGAGCATCTGGTAGAGGAGGAGGAAGAGGAGACAGAGGACCCAGACGCACCGTGGCAGTATGCTGTGGAGATGGAGGCAGGGAGCATGCTCGCTTGCTTGCGTACCGACAGCCGAATAATAACCATCAGACAGAGGGATGACTTTTGGCTGTCCACCTTGTTGGACCCTCGCTACCGTTCAAAAATGGTGGCCTTTTTCACACCTGCTGAGAGGGAGGCCAAAATAACGTACTATAAAAACCACCTATGTAGTCAGCTGGTCTCTGCCTGTCTGCGCCAACGTCCATCCTCAGACACTGTGGGCCCTGTGCGCTCGCGTTCCGCTGCCATGGCAGCAGGGGAGGGGTGGGGTGGTAGGAGCAGTGGCAGCTCCACCAGCAGCAGCTGCCTCAGTCTGCAGTCGATGATGAGTAGCTTTCTTCACCAGCGCAGTGAGGAAACTACTAACCAGCCGCAGCAGCAGCAGCAGCAGCATCAGGTGGACCTGGAGCAGGACCTCAAACAACAGGCTTAGGCCTACTTGGACAGCACCCTGCCAACCGAGGTAGACAATCCCCTTGACTACTGGGCAACGAAACTTGACCTTTGGCCCCAACTAGCTGAATTTGCCCTTGAAAGGCTGTCATGCCCGGCCAATAGCGTGGCATCGGAGCGCGTGTTTAGTGCGGCAGGAGGTATTGCAACTCCGCGGAGGACACGACTGTCCACCCAAAGTGTGGAGAGACTGACGTTTGTGAAAATGAATCAGGCGTGGATTAGTCTGGATTTCAAACCACCAGTTCCTGACACAACTGACTAAATCCGCCATGAATCATGCCCCAAACATGTGCCACTTTCAGGTCTCCTCACACTGCTGGTGTGTTCCATTTTTTGTCATAGGGTGCTGGCAGATTACGGGCCTCCCATAGCTGCTGCCAGGCCCCTAATCTGCCATGGGCCCCTATACCGCCTCCTCATGCTGCTGCCAAGTCCAGAGTCTCTCATGGGTCCCTGTACGGCCTCCCATTGCTGCTGTCTCCATCGCCACACTCTGCCATGTGCCACTTTCAGGTCTCCTCACACTGCTGGTGTGTTCCATTTTTTGTTATAGGGTGCTGGCAGATTACGGGCCTCCCATAGCTGCTGCCAGGCCCCTAATCTGCCATGGGCCCCTATACCGCCTCCTCATGCTGCTGCCAGGTCCAGAGTCTCTCATGGGTCCCTGTACGGCCTCCCATTGCTGCTGTCTCCATCGCCACACTCTGCCATGTGCCACTTTCAGGTCTCCTCACACTGCTGGTGGGTTCCATTTTTTGTCATAGGGTGCTGGCAGATTACGGGCCTCCCATAGCTGCTGCCAGGCCCCTAATCTGCCATGGGCCCCCGTACCGACTCCTCATGCTGCTGCCAGGCCCGTAATCTGTCATGGGCCCCTGTTGTCGCTTGTTGGCATATTCCGCTCGTTCAGATGCTCCTTCTCCTGCTACTCCTCTTCACGGATTCCGTCAGCAGTCTTTCTTGGAATCCGTTTCCAAGAGACAACAGTTTGCGAGCACGCACCCGACGGTGCAGAAGCTGAACGTCCTCCTGTCCAAGTTGCTGCTGCCAGGCTCGTAATCTGTCATGCGCCCCTGTACCGCCTCCTCATGCTGCTGCCAGGTCCAGAGTGTGTCATGGGCCCCCGTACCGACTCCTCATGCTGCTGCCAGGCCCGTAATCTGTCATGGGCCCCTGTACCGCCTCCCCATGCTGCTGCCAGGTCCAGAGTGTGTCATGGGTCCCTGTACGGCCTCCCATTGCTGCTGCCAGGCCCATAATCTGCCATGGGCCCCCGTACCGACTCCTCATGCTGCTGCCAGGCCCGTAATCTGTCATGGGCCCCTGTACCGCCTCCTCATGCTGCTGCCAGGTCCAGAGTGTGTCATGGGTCCCTGTACGGCCTCCCATTGCTGCTGTCTCTATCGCCACACTCTGCCATGTGCCACTTTCAGGTCTCCTCACACTGCTGGTGGTTTCCATTTTTGTCATAGGGTGCTGTATGGCCTCCCATTGCTGCTGCCTCCACCGCCACACTGTGGCTCCACACTCTGGTTTTGGCCCCGTGACTGCCCAAATGAGTGAAGTGTGCCGTGAATTCTAAGATCGACGGCACTCATCTGCATGTCATACTGACTGACAGTATTATTTCTCTTCCCCAGCAGACTCCAAGGGCATTTAAATTAAAGGTACAGTGTTCTGCACTAATATTAAGTCTCTCTGAAGCCTAGAAACACCCTTTTTTAAGTTAAATTCACAGCGAATATATTCGACTCGAATCAAAATTTTTCCACGAATTCGCCGAATCAGTCGAATCGAATTTTTGAATACTTCGCTCATCTCTAATAGCAACCTATGCCTGCTTCCTGCTTGAAATGACACATACTAAAAATAACAAATATCAAAATCATAATAACTCCAGTTAGCCAAGTTTGTTTCACAGAAGTAAAATCGGATCCTGCTCTCCCATTTAAACCTCACATTCACACACTGACTATCTCCTGCTTTGTTCATCACAAAAACATCTGCTGCCTCTGTCCCTCCTTTGTACATAATGAAATTTATAATACTAGTATATACCCTGACTATGGCCTTATTTGACTAGGGATGAGCAAAATAGAGAATTTCCATTTCCCTGAAAGTCAAGACAAAATAAGGGGATTTCAGATAAATTTCTCCATTTTTGCAAAAAAAGTTTTGGAAACAATGCAAAAGATAACTTTAAGTCAGTTTTTGGGGTAAAATTGGCTTTAAATGGCTCCTGAGGACAACAGAACTCCCTTTCAACCATCATGGACCCGTTTTTGTGCCATAGATGAACCCTCATTAGCATCATTAAAAAGGGAAATACACAAATATAAAGAATACTAAATGACTTACAGTAAAATAAACCACTCTAGTCCCCACTCCCACCGAAAAATAAACACACCTTGTAAATAAAAAAAGAGGAAGAATGTTATAACGTACATTTCTCCTAAGCAGATCAATAAGCAAAGCTGAGTATGCGCCAATGTAAAAATCTATCATTTTGCAGTTACAGTGGATATAAAAAGTCTACACATCCCTGTTAAAATGTCAGGTTTCTGTGATGTAAAAATATGACACAAAGATAAATAATTTCAGAACTTTTTCCACCTTTATAAACTGTACAACTCAATTGAAAAACAAACTGAAATCTTTTAGGGGGGGAAGTAAAAATAAAAAACTAAAATAATGTGGTTGCATAAGTGTGCACACCCTCTTATAAGTGGGGATGTAGCTGTGTTCAGAATTAAGCAATCACATTCAAAATCCTGTTAAATAGGAGTCAGTACACACCTGCCATCATTAAAGTGCCTCTGATTAACCCCAAATAAAGTTCAGCTGTTCTAGTAGGTCTTTCCTAACATTTTCTTAGTCGCACCCAAAGCATACATTCAAATCAACAAAGGAATGGCTTCACCAGAAGAAGAATAAAGTTTTGGAATGGCCCAGCAAGATCCCAGACCTGAATCCGATGGGAAATCTGTGGGGTGCTCTGAAGAGGGCTGTGCACAGGAGATGCCCTCGCAATCTGAGAGATTTGGAGTGTTTTTGCAAGGAAGAGTGGGTAAATATTGCCAAGTCAAGATGTTCCGTGCTGATAGACTCATACCCAAAAAGACTGAGTGCTGGTATCAAATCAAAATGTGCTTCAACTGCGAGTTGTAGTATTCAATGAGCTACCACGGTGCTGTGGAACGGCACGGTAGTTCATTGAAGCTTCCTGTCAGTATATCTGCTTGATCATACATCCCGTACAGCAAACAGATATTCTGACAGGTCTGCAGGAGACCTGCATGGCATCAGCGATCTACTGATAGCTGGTGCAATGCTTTCCAGGCTCCTTTGGACAAAAATAATAAATGCACATTTTTTTACCTGCAAAAAAACATGCATTTATTATTTTTGTCCAAAAGGTGAATTTATCCTTTAACCTATACTGCAGCGTTCATCTACTTTCCTTCTCTTGTCAACTCTGCAAGTTACACAAAGAATGCTGTTAAAACTAATTCTGACTTTCAGTTCTTTCAATTTGACGGAGGGGTTTACAGACAGCAGCCGCAAAAGAGATGTATGATTGACCTCTGCTCCTCTGAGCCCTTATTTGATCACTGTAACTTTTTCTCAATTAGAAAAGAAAAAGTAAAGTTTCTAATATTTTTGTGGAGCAGAAAAGACACTTTTTAGTTTCAGTCACTAATTTAATTCTCGGTAGAGACTCCTGTAATGTTAATTTGCTTTTTCGTGGAGGATATTTGGACAGCTGTGAGGTACAAATACTTGCCAAGAAAATTCGAAATGTTGAGGTCAAATTTACTGTGAAGAAAGAAAAGGTTCACAATCTGCTATACTATACCGTTATAATAAATGGACCAACATGGTATAATTATTTTATGAAAGTTCTCTGCTATGAAAGTAAAATGTAATTCCTGAATTAGAAACCAAAATATTAGGAAATAATATGTTGGGGTTTTTTGACCCAGAATTAATATTTTGGTTTTAGGTGACTCTGCAAGAGCAAATCACCAGTGTTTTTTTATATACATTATATGGCCAAAGGTTTTTGGACACCTGACCATCACACCTTCAATATATGACCTTGCTGGAAATCTGTTTTAAGAAACCATGGCCATTAATATGGAGCTGGACCCCCTTTGTGCCCATTACAGCTTCCACACTTCTGGGAAGGCTTTCTGCAAGATTTTGTGTCTGTTGAAATTTGTACTCATTCAGCCAAAAGAAGCATTTATAAAGCCAGGTACTGATTCAGGATGAAAAGACCTGGCAAACAATTGGTGTTCAAAATCATCAGCTGTTCGGGCTGCAGGAAGGAGCTAAGTCTCTACATAGTTAAGTCTTCCTAGGGGTGTGTCATGGGGGTAGGTCACCCTATCGTCTATATAATGTCTGCTTGGGGGTGGAGTATTAGAGATGTGTGGGAAGAGTTAGTCTTAGATGGACAATATGTAGGTCATAAGAAGGTTTAGGAACTCCCCCCCCCCCCCCCCAGGGGCAAGCCTGGGGACGCTCCTTCTTGAAGAAACCTAAATTAAGGAGAGAACAATGTGGTACTTTGGAAAGCCTGTGTGAAACCCCAGGCGCTTAAAGTTGTCTGCATTGCTAGAGTGTAGGGATCGAAGACTGGTAATGTACTGTGTTGTGAAACTATTCTTTGGGGTTCAAGTAAAGCATTAGAAAGGCAACTGGTGTAGATTATTCCTTATGACAAAACATCCACAGGTACATAGAGTGTGGGCTTCAAGCTGGAAGCATGGAAATTGGCAAGATGATTGAATGACTTCCTAGAGCAGGTGTCTGTACACCCTGCTCGAATACTGTGGAAGGAAGAACAGGGGAGAAAAGGGTCTTCTCCAAACTTTTACCACAAAGATGGACATGCACGTTTATCTAAAATGACTTTGTATGCTGTATGCTTTAGTACTCTTTACTAAAAAAAACCTGAACTATTTTGAGTGGTATCCAAAGACTTTTTATTCTATAGTAGGTGTGATGGTCAGGTGTCCACAAACTTTTATCCATATAGTGTATATTACCAACTATCTAATTTCCAAAATTTAGTAAATTTCATTTGGAAATCATAGGCCAAAAGCAAAGTGCCTTTGCGAGTGTAGCCCTACTGTGTCTGTGCAGTTACATATTTATGTAGCCATACTGAAGATGAGGACAAAGCCTACAAAGAGGTTAACCCAGTCCTCCAGAAAGGTAGTGATAAGAAGACAAGACTAACTTATTGCAGTTATTGAAAATAGCTAGCCCACTTATCAATTTATAAGAAGCATGAAAGGTGCAAGAAGAACCATACTTGCAGAGAAGCCTTTGTAGTGGTGTGTGGCTTCAACTTGTGTTTGCTAAGGTATGTAATTGAGGACTGTGTTTTAGAAGTGTGTTCAGATTTTGCTAGCGAACAAAACTGGGAGATGGAACTCTGATCTTTTCGCTAGTAATTGCACCTCCTATGTAAATTTATGATCTGCTAAATCAGCTTTTAATTCAACCTGCCAATATACTCCCAAGGCGCTCATGGCAAGATCCTATTAGTATTGCCAGCTCATATGTTATAGGAGAAAAAAATGTGGTCTTTCCTTGTCCTTCACCATCTTTCATACCATGGATAGAAAGAATATGCTTGAACAATCTATCATAAAGTACATGCATGTTATCCATTCACCTCAGCTATTTTTTTGTTATACAATGCTGGCTATTAGTATGCTAGAAACTAGTGACCCCACTGTAATATGAAATAGAGATGGTGGTGTGTTACTGGAGTTACAGAGAGTCTTCTAACTTCTCTGGGCATTCCCCATATCTTCCCCCTTTAATTTCACTGTTTGATTTATCCTGAGACCAGGAGTGGCTTGGCATGGCAAAAGATACAAAAGTTGTAAATATTGTTTTAAAAGTACAGCATGATTTGGTTTCCTGCCTTTTTCTTTTCTTTTTCTCTCCTTTCTCCTCATTTATTGACTTTGATGCGCTTATGCTCCAAGTGTTTAGAAATAGATCAGAAACAGTCTTTGCCTTTTATATTCTACAGATTTTTTTTTTTTTTTGCTTCCTTTCTCAAAATAGCTCCTTGGGGATCTGAACCAATTTATGTAGACGTTCATCCAGGAGGCTTTTATCAAGTCTCTTTTCAAAATAAAGCCCTGTCTGGCAACTCCTTTCTCTTTCCTAATATTACACTTGGGAATGTCAAAGTGGTAACTAGACATGGTTAGCCCAAGGTCCTTCCTTAAGGCCTGTGGGTACCGTTCATTAAGATGTGTCATTGTATTATAATTTGTGTCACATCCCCACATATCTAAATGTCTCTGAAATGACACATTGGATGACTTCCACATTCCAGACTGACATGTTAGTTAGCGTATTCCTCAAATTGTATTTCATCTGCTTTCTTGAAAAAGAGAAGGCATGCAAAATGAAGAATGGCTCTATATCGATGTCATAACTCTGCTATTGTTGGTTTTGGATATCCAAATGGCCACAGAAACATGGGGTACTTTGCATATCTCCAGCCCACTAAACCTAAAGCATATCTGAATCCCCCCCAAAAATGTAATATATTGCAGCTAATTAGTCCCTATTTTACGGACAGGAGTTCTATCCCCACTAAGGCTCGGTTCACACTGCCACGACTTCGGATCCAACTTGTGAGACCCCAAGTCACATGATATGTGAAATCCCATGTGAGTCAAATGTAAATCACCAATGAAGTATGTTTACCTGCATTAGATTGCATAGTACCACTGTGCATTTCCTGTGCATTTTTAAAGGTACTGCATGCCCTACTTTTGGTGTGATCCAGTGCAATTTCAGTCCATCAAAATGAATAGGCTGAATTCACATCTTACAGGACTCAGGTGGGAAATGGCCCTTAAAGTATATTTAAGATCAATCACCAATATTTCGTCTTAACATGTATGTCATATTCAAAGTTCATTTCAATACTTTTGAATATACAGCTATATACCTAAACTAATAAAAGCATGTCCACTGGTGATGATGGGTCCTCTGTTCTGCCACAACTTTGCCTCTGTTAAAGCTACTCGGTTCCCACTGGCACACCCAGTTAGAGGTAGAGGGCCACTTACCACGATATATTAATGCACAGGAATAAGTCCACAGACTACCAGATGATAGGTTAAGTAAATGTAAAAGCAGGTAGATAGCATTAGCATAAAATAATAGAACATTTTAAAGTGGTAATAAACTCCCCAGGACAAGTCAACGTCATTAAAAACTGTATAAAATGTATTAATAGTGGGTGTCTTTAAAAGTCCTTTCAGTTGCGCTGCTTAGGAGATATTGCCTGTTTTGTGTTTCAAATAGGTCAGCCGTACATGTGCAATTTTTCCTGACTGACGGCACACTGAGTATGCCTTTAACCAATACAGCTTTGTGCCGTGTCCCCATTCACCAGTTCCTTAGTTTAACTTCATTGCGCATGCACAAGATTATTTCACTGATGTAGCAGAAGGGTGGAAGTTCATGTGTGGAAGGGAGGAAGAAGACTCTACAAAGATAGTGGTGGCTTCAGGCAGAGTGGGCTACAATAATAATAAATTTCAAAACTTGTAAGAACTACCGGATGCTTTGTATTATCCCTATGTGTTTGAAATTGCATGTAATTCTAGCATTATGCTTTTAGTGGATTAGCTATTTTCAGTTTACTATGGCTTTAAGGTTGGAGACGTTAAGGTAAAGTGGACCCTGGCCTGTGACAAAATTAAAAAACTGAGCTGCGGCAGTGTCATATCAAATTTTAACTAAAATAACCAGAAATAAGTCCAGACCAACCTTAATATTAATGTTGGCCGGGTTGTAGTGGGGCCGTTCTGTCGGTGGTGCACAAGAGTCTGTCTCTTTAAGAGTAAGTGGTGTATAGCTGCAGAGCTGCAAAGTAACAAGCAGTCTATGAGGAAATGGGTGTATCAAGGGGTTAAGAGTTGTATTTCCTCTCACCACTCCCAGTGAGCAACAGGTCCGATACCACCCATTTGATGGTTAGCAGTCCACACATCAGGTCCCAGAGGCTCAGTTACTAAATGCTGGATCACACAAGTACAATCTCTGGCAGCCTCAGCAGCAGGTCTGTCTTCCTCTGAAGTAGGCAGTCAGGCTCCAGCAGCAGCTCCCCTCTGTATGACTGTCTCTTTCTCTGATGTGGCTGTAGTACCTCTTGCAGCATGTCCACTCAGCATGGCTTCCCCTTGCAACAAGACCCCAAGTATCTCTCTTTTGTCTGGGAAAAGCAGCTCTGTCTCTCCTCTTCTGCGTGCAGCAATCCTAGTTCTTGTTTAGATTTTATCTGTCTCTCATGCACTTGTATTGAGCTCAGCCCACAAGAAACTGCAAGTCCCAGTGTCCTTTGTGGCAGTTGCATCAGCCCCGGCTGCTGATTTGATCTGATCTACCAATGCAGGGGGGGAGGAGAAGTGAGTGGGGATGAGCTAAACACAGAATTGTCTGCATTGTCCTCCCTCACACAGTAGACTGGCAGGGAAGTTGGTGATTTTGTGGGTGGGGATTTAGTGCCCTAGTGGGGGACACTAGAACTACACTCACTAATTGCCTAGGTTTTAGGCAGGAGTTTGCAGTCATGTGAAAATCAGCATTAAGGCATAACTCCAAACTTAGAAGAGAGCCACAATGAACACAGTTAACCCTCTGTTACCCCGTGGCTAACTAGCTATATTGTTAACACTAAGCACTCTAGACACTACTACAGTTAGAGAACACCACTTCCCCACGTGCGCAACCGCAGAGCCTGTACCAGCATCCACCAACCCAGCAGTCCCTGTCACCTCACTCCCAGTGTTATTTCCACAGTTACTAATGGATACAGGAAAAGCACTTCACTCTTTAACTACATACTTGCTTTCTCTATCTCAGGGGCCCCTCTACATCTTTCCCATGACTCCCAGGCTAGGTCCCTATGTACTCTGTGTCCCAGTATGTGAAGAACCAGCTGCTAGTGAAGAGAACAAGTACAAAGCCCCTTCACTACTAGAGTAACCTTCACCCTACGCCAAGTCACCCATTCCCTGGCTGGTTGGCTGCCTTAAGCAATGATACATGTACTGTTGTCCCTAGCAATAGCAATATAGCCTACATTAGACAGTAAACTACATGCTGGACTAAAATGTACTGTATCTCCTCTAACTTACAGTCCCCTTGTTACAAGCCCTGTTCTTTAGATACGCCATGCAATGTACCACTTAGGAAGATACTTCAGTCCAGACATTTAAAGGAACACAAAGAGTCTTTACTGAAATAATGGAAACATACAGGAACAGTCCTTGTGAAGCAAGTTTTCATATAATCCTGTACAGAGGTTCTCTAGTGCCCACAGGATAATCATTCCTGAGTTAGCAGCAAGTTCATAAACAGTCCTTTAACGGCAAGAGTCCAATGAGGCAATTAATCTACAAAAGCAGTAAAGTTAGTGATAGTCTCCAGGTTCCAGACCCTACTGGGGAAGTCCGGCTGGGCTCCCATCACCCACCCCCAAAGGGAGTGATCACTGCTGCAGAATAACAGCTACATTTTGAGTATTTCAGTCTTTCTGGCTATCAGCTCTCTCTGGCGCACTAAAAAGTCCCTTTTTATGTGGATCTCTAAAAAATTGGCGGGAAAATCTAGCCAATCAGTTCCTCCACACATCTACATTGTAACAGTTTTAATTGAAAGATAGCAGACCTGCAGGAGATAACCGCAGAACATGAGTCAGTATAGGAAAAAACATTAACCCATTGTACGTACCTGCCTACATGGTGCTCGGCTATACAAGCAACGAAAACCTTGCCACTAACTTATTAATAACAAGAACATTTGTGAACTTAACACTCTAAATACGTTCCACTCTTGAATTTGAATGTCACTTTTGCCAGTAAGTTATCCCAGGTCTAACTATAGTGCTAGAAGGTTGAGCATTTGTTACTTACGTGCAGTTTATCTAAATTTTAAAGCGATTGTAAAGGAAACAAATTAAAGAAAAAGATATAACAAACATGTCTATACTTACCTGCTTTGTGCAATGGAATCACACAGAGTGGATGTGAACCTTCTCTTGTCAGGTCTCCCGCCGGTGCTCCTGGCCCCTCCTCTCTGTCCAGTGCCCCCATGGAAAGCCACTTCCCATGAGGGCAGTTGTGTGTGCGTGCACGCGAGCCTGCTGTTGCATCCATTGACACAGATAGAAGGACTTGGCCCCGCCCCCTGCTACCTCGTCACTGGCTTTGATTGACAGCACTGGGAGCCAATGGCTCCTGATGCCCCAGCAAAGCCAGTGGGCCACGGAAATTAGGGTAGAGAAGAGCTTCAGACGTGTACAGCGCTGGATCAAATTAAGACTCGGATAAGTAAAAGGGGGGCGGGGAGGGCAGTGAGGGGCAATCCTGATGACTAAACATTTTTTACCTCAATACTAGGAATGCATTAAGATAAAAAATGTTTAGGCTTTTTAACCACTTTAATTTGTCTTTTTCCCAGATATTGTCTTTCTCATTTCTAATTCGCAATTACACCTAAATGTAAGTACATCTTTATATCAGATTTGTCTGCTGCATAAATGTTTCATGACTTAAAGTATTACTAAACCCAGGATCTGAGAAGAAAAATAGAGGGGAATACACGCAATTTGGAGGGGACTTTAAAGGCATTGTACTAATACACAAAAATATAAAACAGTAATGTTTATTGATATACATAACGTATGTATCCTGAGATGTGGGCACTTTGTATGGTATGCTAAACCCAGGACCCTGAATTCACTATATATGTTCTCCCACAGTACACACAACATGGAAATGCAATTATTTTAGTGAATATAAACTACTAAATACCTTTTCTCATCAGTAGTATAAAGCAGTCTTGTGACTTCTATCAGTGTCTAGCTGAGCACTGGTTAAAACTTGTAGAAGGAGTTTTCATTCTGCTCTGACTGCTCTGTGAGGCTGCATAACCGCTGACTCTCTGTCTGGACAGTGCTGATTGGTCCTGTGCTAATCACATGCACCCTCCCCCAAAAAAACAAAAACTTCTCTAGCCACACACTCTAAACTGAACATGTGCAGAGTGACTCCTAGAGCTCTGTACTATCAGCAGATGGATTGGAGACACTAGAAGAAGGGGAGGATGCATTCCTGAATAAAATTCTTTTAAACCAGAATTTATTTTCATTTTTAGCGTCAAAATTCTTCATCTCTTGTTGTATGGTCACTTATTGGAAGCTACACTATATGGGCAAAAATATGTTACCATACCTCCAAATGATTGGGTTTACGTGCCTCCAGTGAAGGGCACAGTCGATGCTACAGCAAATTCATCTTGAACAATTGTGCATTTCCAACCTTGTGGTAACAGTTTGGGGAAGCCCCTTTTCTATTCCAGTATGACTGTGCCCTTATGTACAAAGCCAGCTCCGTACAGACATGGTTTGATAAGTTACCATGCCTTGTTCTGCAGTATGTCTCTGTGTAAAGGAGGCCATCTTGGTGGAGGAGCAGGACTTTGCTTTCTCATGTCAGTGCTGTGCTCCTGATGACTGGTGATCTGAAGACAGATAGGTCAATGTGCCAGAAGCAGCAGAAAAGGTGGACAGAAACAGGAAGATCCTTGTACTGCAGGTCTTTGGTTACAGCTTCCTCTCCAGTAAGAGAACTGTGAGCAACACAGTAGTTATATCACCAAATCTTGCTCCAAACTTAGTGGGACTAGCAGCCAGAGGCAGCAGTGTATTAGTTGATCTCACACTGTAGATATACTTGTAGGAAGGTGCAGTTTGCCCTGTCCACTGTAGGTGAGGCTGTTCAACTGAAAGGAATGGAGATTGAGAGGAGCTTTGTTCTTCTGAAGCCTCCATAGATGTCATCAGGGGAGCAGTGGTCCAATTGGATGCTGCTCCCCTGGCTGACCTCCACAGCCATCTTTAGCGAGGGCAATGCTAATAAATAGCCCTGTCCCACTGCGGTTGGCACACATTTGTAAAGTAGATAGTGGAGGGACAGGGACAGTGTATCTAGTGCTAGGGAGAGGATCCGGTTAACAATAGTGCAGGGATACACTTGAGTCTGATATCTGTGAAACTCTAGAAAGTTGGGACAGGGACCTTCCTATCAGGTTACCAAAGACACCTGTACCGCTGTTCTGCCTATCAGCCAACCCCTTTATCAGATGCTGCTCCAGTAACATAAGCCTATCAAAGTGTCCTCTCAAGTGCAGAGACTGTAGTAAAGTCCTGCCAATCTCGTTAAGAGCTATTATACCCAGGTTGTGTGTGATATTTAGGCTCTGTTGCCAACTTTTCGATAATTGTGAAGTGAGCACTCTGCTCCTGTCTTCCACATGTTATTTGTTACTTCTGATTGTACACCATCCTTGGTCTTGGTGTACCTTTTTTCTATCTTGGGTACCTGTGTCTGGCCACATACTGCTATGCAGCTCAGGTCACAGGAAGTACACTGCTATTTTTCAGGAGGAATTTAGGTCCAAAGGTAGATTTTTCCGGGTATTGTCCACTTTAAGGGCTTATTATTACACCTTTGGTGATTGTTAGAACCAATCTCTTTATTCAAAAGTTTAGTTGATATCTTTGTGGTTATATGTGATTTGCTTTGGCAGTAAACTTTCAAACTTCTACATTTAGCATTTTAGGTGCACATTACATGCTATGCATTGGTTTTGATTTACTAAAGGCAAATAGACTGTGCACTCTGCAAGTGCAGTTGCTCCAGACTTTAGTAAACAAGGTAGAGCTCAACTTTGCAAAGAATACCAAATCACGTGAAAGGAAATAAAAAATATCAGAATTTTTGCTTGCACATATTTGGATGATGGAAGTCAGCAGCACTTCTGCTCATTTACTAAGCTCTGGAAGAATTACATTTGCAGAGCGCAACAGCACTTTGCAAAGTGTACAAACTATCTGCCTTTAGTAAATCAAACCCATAGGCATACTATAGTCCTGTAGTGGCATTCCAGCTAGTAGGTGAAACCACTGTACCCAGCAAAAATGATTTAAAGTGGTACTCCAGGCAGATATGAAAGACACAAACTAATGCAGCGCTATATAAATCAAAACTTTAATAAATGTTATATTTATTGCAAGTAGTGTAAGTACCTAATTTGAACTTAGACTGGGGGAGGGAGAAGCAGTACAAGGAGCCAATGACTTGTGCAACAGCAAAAGGAGCATTTTGATAGTAGAAGGCTGCAAACTGACAGAAAGATAAGATCATCAGTGTGCTGTTTCTTCTTTCACTGAACAATGACATGCTAGGGGAAGGACAAGACTTGCACGTGTTACCTAACTCCAGTAGAGAAAAATCAGGTATCTACCAGTCAGGGCTGTGCTGTGTGATAAAGCAGTGTAAATCGCTGGACTGGATGGACAGAAATGCAACTGCTTGAACAGGTAAAACAGTTCTTACATGTATCTTTCACCTGTCTATTTATCTGTTTGCCTGAAGTCCAGCTTTAATTCTTTGCTTTTTGTTCTCTTGAGATAAGTCTGGTGCCAGAGTGTCTACTGTAGGCATAAACATTGTGTGTTCATTTTATGTGTATGCACCTAGTGGTGAAAAAAAATATGACTGCCAGATCATGAAAGTATGTCAGAATACTATGGCGTGCTTTTGCTCTAAAATTTTACATTTCGTTTATGCAAAAAGTGAGCAATTTTCTGCACAAACGGCTATTATTGATGTTGTTTAGATTATGCTTATGCTGTTTATTATATAGGAAATGCGGGGCTTATCCTATTTGGGGTTTTAATGGAGACTAAAAATACAAATTACACACTGCAATCTTCGTTTTCATGGTTAGTGCTGAAAATATATTTTTCTGAGTGATGAATTGTTTTCTTAATAATGCTCTCTTGTTTTATTCAGTTTACATTTATTGGAAAGCAGCATTTAAAATGCAAAAAATATCTACAGCCAACTTTAGTCACTTGCCCTCCAGAAGATTTACCCCCCTTCCTGACCAGGCCAGTTTGCGTTACGGTGCTGTGTTACTTTAAAGCGGAGTTCCACTCACCCTGTCAAAAAATAAAAGTCAGCAGCTACAAAAACTGTAGCTGCTGACTTTTAAAAAACACACACTCACCTGTCCCTCGGTTCCGCAGTGTGTCCCCTGCAGCCCGTTTTCTCTCCCTGGCGCCAGCATCTTCAGTGTGGGCACCCGGCTGTGACTGCTTGCGGCTTCACAGCCAGGTATCCACTGCGCATGAGCGAGTAGCGCTGCACTTCCTGAATGGTCCTGTAGTCTTCTGGGACCTGTCACGTGTCCCAAAAGACTACGGGGAGGGAGGACACCTTCCACTTCCAATCGCCTAGGCAATCGGAGCGGAAGTGGGAGCAGGTACCTGTCAAATTCGGGTACCCGCTCCCCCCCCACCCCCCAAATGTGCCAATCCTTAATGGGGAGCGGGGGACCAGTCTTTACAGTGGAACTTCTCTTTTGGGTGGAGCTCCGCTTTAACTGACAACTGTGTTTTTTATTTTTTGCACTATAAACAAAAAAAGACTGACAATTTTGAGAAAAAAAACTATATTTTTTTACTTTTGCTATTAAACATGTCCAATAAAAAAATTTCAAAAATAACATTTCGTCATAAATTTAGGGCAAAATGTATTTTGCTACATGTCTTTGCTAAAAAAAAAATCACAATATGTGTAAATTAATTCATTTACTTGACAGTTATGTTTACAAATGGCGGTGTATATAACAGAATTTTTTTTTACTTGTAATGGTGGCGATCAGCGACTTATAGCAGAACTGCAGGACTGCGGTGGGCATTCTGAGACTGGGGGGAACTGACTTGGTGTCACTGACATCCCCAGTGACACCAATACAGTGATCAGTGCTAATGAAAAGCACTGAGACTGTACTAATGGCACTGGGCAGGAAGGGGTTAACATGTGGGGCAATCAAAGGGTTAACTGTGTGCTGTGTGCTATTTCACAGTATGCTGTGTGTGTGCTTTCCACTGTAAGCACACTGCTTTGTATGGCTCTGCTATGCACTGTTCACATACAGTTCTCTCCCCCATCAGTAATACTTAGCGATCACTGGGAGTAATCACTAGCCGGGACCCGATGACTGACAGCCGAGGCCGCGAAAAGCGGTGCAGGTAGGGTGTGCACGTGGCTCTCGTGCACCCCATACCCGGAACTGCAAAATCACGTATATATACGTGATTTTGCGCACCCCTGCCACCCTGTAGCAGTATTTCTACTATAGGGAAAGTTGTTAGTAAACATTTGTAAAACATTATCTGATATGCTGAGACAGTATAACACATAAATAAGCTGACATAGAAGCAATGTGTCCCTGGAAATTGATTTCATATGTTGCCCATTATGTTGCTTTGCAAGGTGAGTGGAGTGGAAATAATAAAATAAAATTGGACAAAAAACATTAGGGTCCATTTAAACATAGTGTCCTCTGGTAACATATACAGTAACATGTGCGGTAACATTCACGTTACCACAGCACAATGAAGCACATTGGGGTTTAGCACAGTGGCTAAGTGGTTAGCACTTCCATCTTCATTGGTTCAAATCCCAACCACAGCACCACCTACCTGGAGTTTGCATGTTCTCCCTGTGCCTGCGTGGGTTTCCTCTGGGTACTCCAGTTTCCTCCCACACTCCAAAGACATGCTGGTAGGTTAATTGGCTCCTGTCTAAATTGGCCCTAGTATGTGTAAGTATGAATGTGAGTTAGGGACTTTATATTGTATGCCCCTTGAGGGTTAGGGACTGATGTGAATGTACAATATATATGTAAAGCGCTGTGTAAATTGATGATGCTATATAAGTACCTGTAATAAATAAATATTTATTAAAGCTGGTTCACTTAGGCTACGTTCACACTAGCCTTGTGTGCAGGCGGCAGAGAGGCGTTTGGGAAGCGGTTTTACCGCTTCCCAAACGCATCTGCCAATTCTGCACATTACAGCACATGGTGCTGTTCTAACAGGAGCGTTTGCGTCACGTCGCGTTGCGTCGCGGCAAAACGGATGCCTCTGGTCGAGTCAGGAGGCTTTGAAGCCTCCTATTCTCGTCTATGGTGCCGCTCCGCAAACGCCCGGCCGGCGTTTGCGGTGCGGTTGCGGGGTGTTTGCGGAGCGGTAACACCACTCAAATGCATTATAGGCGTTTGTGGGGCGTTATTAACGCTCGGCAAACGCCTAGCAACCGCCACTAAACCGCGCATGCGGCGTTTGCGGAGCGTTTGCCGAGCGTTAAAAACGCTCCGCAAACACCGGACCAACGCTTGCCAAACGCTATAGGGGCGTTTGGCAAGCGTTGGCAAAACAGCCTAGTGTGAACGAGCCCTTAGAATCTTGTGTACTTCTGCATAGAAACCAATCAGCTTCCAGGTTTTATTACTAAAGTTTAATTGAACAAGCTGAGGTTAGAAGCTGATTGGCTACAATGCACAGGTGCTCAAGATTCTGAGTGAACTAGCTTTAGTAAATAAACAACGTTTTGTTATGTGCATTACAAGTAGCTTTGAATTGCATCCCAATGCACATATACAATGCACCTGCTCTACAGTGCACATGAAGAAGAGGCAGCACCAGAAGCCAATCATATGTGCTACAAGCTTACAGGGATCATGTTTGGTAGGAAGAAAGAGCACAGAAATGTTTCATCATATTTTTTTAACACTGTGTAGCGCTACCCCTACAGGAGCCACTGGTAATATGGGGTTATCTGTTCTATCTCTGGCCCTAGATGGAACCTCTTTCCCACTGACACCACCAGAATACCTTTCGTTGGGAACTTCAAAAAAACTTTTTTGGGGTTTTTGATAGAATGAAGAGGGATTAGAACACCTGTCAGATTTGTTTTGTTGTATGTACCCCATTACTGAGATTTACCCTCTTTATTTGCCCTGTTTACTGTTTTCACCGAGGGTGAAAGGGGAAGAAAATCTCAAATGCTGGTTTGTCACAGGAACAGGAATAGAGGGGAATCTCCCAAAAGGAACACTTGTTCTGGTTACCCTTGTGACAACCAGGGATTCCATGTTTAGCCTTGGTTCACACTTGTGTGGTGCGGCATATCGCATGTGATTCGCATAGGAACTGCATCACATTCCTGTGCAAATCACGTGAATTCTGTGCGTTGTGATTTGAGCCACACATTTTCTATGGCTCAACTCGCACCGCATCCCAAGCAAAAAGGTGCAGGACCATTTTTTTGGTCTGCACTAGAATCTAATTGCATGCGTATTCCCACCTATGCGATCCGATTCTGTACATCACACTGCATTTTACGGACCGATTTCGGGGTGTTGTTAAGTTAACATAGACACCAGCAGCGGTTTGCATGAACGGGATGCGATTGTGATGCGGGGCGGAATGCGCACAGAAAACACTGTGCATTCCGCACCGCATCAGCGTGAACTAGGGCTTAAAGGGATTTCATCTCACTTTCTGTCTTGACTATGAGACAGGAAGTGAAGGGAAATCTCCCCAATAGTACACAGATGGCAAACATAAAAACTGACAGCGGTTATAAACCTCCCTTACTCCCTTATCAAAAATGAAAAAAAGGTTTACATTTAGCTCTAAGTACACACCTTTCCTCTAAGACAATACGCCTACTAGGTGGTCAAGTCTGTATTTCGTTAACATTCATTAAGTCGGGATGCTGGCTGCCATTTAGGGTAACACTTCAAATCCTCCTTTTTACATAAAACAAATTATGAGCCCAAGAAAGAAAACAAAAATTGTATTTCTCTAGGTAACCTTTACTATTACGACGTTGATGTTGGCTGAAAATGCATGATGGTTCCTTTAAAACTCAAGATGTCCACTGCTAGGTCCGCCCTCCTCTATCTTTTATTATCTCAGTAATTCAGAACTGTATAGGATAATGACATTGCAGGAAAAACCTATACCTATATTTCTTGGAATTAGCAATAATACAATATATGTGTACTTAATTGCAGCTATTTATATATAATAAAAGTTTATTTTCTTTTCATTAGCCTGTAAATATAAAAAAGAAAGTGCTGCATTTGTGTTGTGGCCACCTGATCCCTATTTACTAACAAACAAGCAACTGCGTTGTGCATTTTCCGAGAGGAACAAGCATTATGAGCTGCCGATAATGGCTCTTTATTACGTCTTGTTGTGAAGTCACCGCAGTGCCTGGGCCTCGGTACCTAGCTCCGGATTAAAGAACAGGATATGACTCTGAGCCCACCTCTGCCGCTCCTCACCCCGCTCCCAAGCTGCCTTTCTCGTGCCAGTTCCCTCTTCCGATGCCTAATTTTTAATACCTCTCTCTGTGGTGCCTCGCTGAAAGGAAATATCAAATCACCCTCATTAATGCAACCATTCTAGCATGATCCAGCGTGCCTTGGCGGCATTGTCTTTGCCAGTTTCATTAATTAAGCAAATGCCAGCCTAATTTCCATATGCAAATTGAAGATGGTTCTGTTACTTTTCTAAATTTCCCATTCACGACGACACCTTTCAAAAAACGGCGACTCTGGTGTGCTGATCCTATGTACCCCCAATAGCAAGTCCGGGGAAAAGAAGATCGCAGCAATACACATAATAGTTTTTGTGTGCCAAGCATTCCTCCCTATTGCCATTTTTCTTTTTCCCAGGCTGCATGTATTGCATGGGTGGGACAGTGGTTTATTGTCTGTCTGCTAGACACAACTTGGTCTGAATACCATTTCGTGGTATGCGAAACAAGTCAGGTTCATTTGCATTTATTTCAGTCGCGTTGGGTTTATAGGTCAGGAGAGGCAGTCTGCAGTAAACTCCGCCGTCCCCATTCCAGGAGCTGGCAGCAGTTGCACTCGGCAGCTCTCCTCCATCATGAATATGTCATGGTTCTGTGCAGTGATGCTTTGTCTCGGGTGGGTTTTTTTGCTTGTTTTAGGGCATGTAGCAACAGCGTGGGTATTCAAGAGCTCGACACTGATTTTTTTCCACATTGTATAAATATTTTATTAGATCTGCAAAGCTGTAGGAATGCAAGGTCAAATAAGTGATTTGGCTGAAAACAATTTTTACCCATTCATGACCACAGGTATTTTATGACTACAGTGAGAAGTTTTAAACTGCATTTTATTCCTCAGACACCTGCAAAGTGTTTGGGAACTGTGCAGCAGTGTTTCTATGACACATTGTTTGATAGATTTGTATAGCTTTTCTCAGCTGAACATGGTAAAATTTGCATTTTAATGCACATAACACTACAAGGTGCTGTATATGTGATTTATTGCATTACCATTTATTCTGATTGGCGCCCAAATGCACATATACAATTCAAACCAGCACACCTGTATTTCTATTAACCACAACATATGCACAGTATGTGAATGGACATTTAATTTTTTAAGTTTTCTAAACAAGCTGTAAAAAAGCATAAAAACAAGCCCGCACAAACCTCTGTAGACTGTTGCAAAGGTGCTGTGAAGTAATTTCTCCTTAAAGTAGTTCTAAAGCCTAAACATGTTTTAACCTTGATGCATTTCTTGCATTAAGCTAAAAATGTTTAGGAAAAAATATTGCCCCCACTCCCCCCAATATTCCTCACTCGATCCTCACTCAATCCAGTGCTGTGCCCATCTGTAACAGCTCTCTTGTTTCACTTCCTGGGCCATTGGCTGCCAGTGCTGTCAGTCACATCCTGTGACAAAGGAGTGAGTCTGGTTATCGGACCAGGAAAGGATGAGTAAAAAGGTAAAAATGGTTTATTAAAGTCCCAGCTGTGGAAATTGAAGTAGTTACACATTCTTAGCAACAGTAAATAGTTTTAAAAAGAAGCCATCACTGACCTTTGAACTCAGAATCTGGTGCAGCTGTGCATGGTAGCCAATCAGCTTCTAACTTCAGCTTGTTCAATTAAGCTTTGACAATAAAACCTGGAAGCTGATTGGTTTCTGTGCAGAACTGGACTAGATTTTAGTAAATCTCGCACTATATATCCTTAAAGTGGAACTTCACCCTCCAGGACATGTTGCCTCCCATCAACCCCTGCTCTCCTTTGAAGAAGAAATAGGGGATTTTTTTTTCATCCTTTATTTTTTTATTTTTTGGTAAAAAAACAACAGTGCGTAGAGAGCTTCATGGAATGGGTTTCCATGGCCGAGCAGTTGCATCCAAGCCTTACATCACCAAGTGCAATGCAAAGCATGGAATGCAGTGGTGTAATGCACGCTGCCACTGGACTCTAGAGCAGGGGAGACGTGTTCTCTGGAGTGACCAATTCCGCTTCTCTGTCTGGCAATCCGATGAACATGTCTGGATTTGGCAGTTGCCAGAAGAACGGTACTTGCCTGACTGCATTATGTCAAATGTAAAGCTTGGTGGAGGGGGGGTTATGGCGTGGAGTTGTTTTTCAGGGGTTGGACTTGGTTCCTTAGTTCCAGTGAAGGGAACTCTTAAGGCATCAGCATACCAAGACATTTTGGAAAATTCCATGCTCCCAACTTTGTGGGAACAGTTTGGGGATGGCCCCCTTCCTGTTCTAACATGACTGTGCTCCAGTGCACAAAGCAAGGTCCATAAAGGCATGGATAAGCGAGTTTGGGGTGGAGGAACTTGATTGGCCTGCACAGAGTCCTGACCTCAACCCAATAGAACACATTTGGGATGAATTAGAGTGGAGACTGAGAGCCAGGCCTTCTCGTCTGACATCAGTGCCCGACATCACAAATGTGCTTCTGGAAGAATGGTCAAACATTCCCATAGACACACTCCTAAACCTTGTGGACAGCCTTCCCAGAAGAGTTGAAGCTGTTATAGCTGCAAAGGGTGGGCCAACTCAATATTGAACCCTACAGACTAAGACTGGGATGCCAATAAAGTTCATGTGCATGTAAAGGCAGGCATCCCAATACTTTTGGCAACATAGTGTAGATTCAAGCTGAGTGAACCATAAACATGAATGTGCAACTGGTGATTTACATAAATAACAAAAAAGTGAAGAATTCATATTTAAATAACTTAGAAAGTTCATATATCATAAAAAAATATGTACAGAAAATATAAAATTCCTGCACAAAATGAAAAAAATTCCAGAACCCAAATGATAGCAGAAGCATTGATCCGTGGATCCCAAATCAGAAGTCCAAGCAGACGAAAAACACCACGTGTTTTTTCAACCCACATGTACTGTATATATGCTTGCCAAAGCTAGTGTGACTCTTTATGCAGAAACGTCAGGAAGCCCCTATGTGAGTGAACCCTCACTAAGTTTCCCAGGATCCTCCAATTGGCCTCCACAGACAGACGTTCCTCCATTTTAGAGTCCCCACAAATAAAGAGAAATAGAGCAACAGGCTCGCATACTGTAACATCTTGGATGATGCTTTATTAAAAAACGAACATTACATGTGTAAAAACCAATTGGCTCCATGCCATCAAAAGAACTATGAATCCCACAATGGGATTTTAAATGCTTACTTGTAGTGTTTTTCATTTCCATGAATTATTTTTGTATTTTTTTGCAGTGTGTCTTTGAACTTTCTAGAAAATGTGACTATCCCAGGTGGAATGAATTCCCTAGTATAGGCTCCTCCCTCTCTTCTCTTCTTGGGAGTGTCTAATTGCTGTCTGTGCTGGCCCAACTTCTCTGCCCCTCCCCCCACCTCATAACCTTTTATGTAGCTGCCATGGTAAGAGTGAAGGTGAAGGTTTTTGAGTGACATCTCTGAGTCTGCTGGGGCTACTGACATTCAAGATGGTGGCACCCAGCAGCAGTATCATGGCTCTTGGATGTCTACACAAGGGAGGCTTCTACATTTACATGTCTAACTTGCAATATGCATCACATAGATACACATAAGGGCAGCACAGTGGCTAAATGGTTAGCACGTCCGCCTGGCAGTACCAGGGTCAGTGGTTCGAACACCTGCCTGGAGTTTGCATGTTCTCCCTGTGCCTGCATGGGTTTCCTCCCACACTCCAAAGACATGTGGGTAGGTGAATTGGCTCTTGTCTAAATTGGCCCTAGTATGTGTATGTATGTTAGGGACTTTAGATTGTACACCCCTTGAGGGTTAGAGACTGATGTGAATGTACAATATATATGTAAAGTGCTGCATAAATTGACAGCACTATATAAGTGTCTGTAATAAATAAAATAATATGTATGCATGTAATCTTTTGGAAAGATTTTTGTTGAAGTTAATGGTTTGGAGACAGGTTCACTTTAAAGTATAATGTAAAAATGATTTATGTATGAAAATTAGTCTTAGAGCTGTTGTCAAGTTGACACATACTGACGCTGCTTAATTTGGCCCGAACATTGAGGCTTTAATGACTTACGGATTTAAATTAGTTAACAATCACAGAGATTTTGAACATGTTCAATGCTTGAAAATACTAAGAATGAACTCTTGCGCTGCCAGACTCTTGCACAGAGCTCAGATTTTTGCCTTGCTTGCACAAACATCAAATTGTCCATATCCATCCCAAAGCTGTGCTGATCCATCCTAGCAGATTCGAGCTGTTATTTCCTAGCCCAAGCTTAAAAATGTCAGGAAGTAGTTGTCGTTGTGGAGCTTTGCTCCACATTGGCGGAATGCCCCTGTTAGTACGACATTCTGTATCCACTGTTACTGCCAAAAACATATTTATGTTTTATTTATATGTCACATGTGTGTTTTATGGTCTAGAATGAGGGAGCAGAGGGAGCAGGGGGAGCCTAGGCTGCTGTGAGAGGTGAATGGGTTAATACATTCATGTTAGATGTTCTCTACTAATGGATTCCTATCTCTAACCTGAGCTGGCCAGTCTTACCCCCTGTTACCCAAGGAGTTTGGTACCAGCTGGAATTAAAATGGAGGATGTGAGTGCATGCCAATTCCTGTCCCTCTTGTCTCCCCTGCTGCCTGTGCATCATCTGTACAGCTGGATCCAGTGTGTTGTCTTTCCCAGAAGCTCTCTCGATGTCTGCTGCAGGCTCCATGTCTTGTTTCACTAAAACCCCCACGTTGAATGGAAAAATCTTTTTTTTTTCAAGTATGTTTTGTGCTCTTAATGTTTCAAAGTGCCGGGGGGTGGATTTTAGCCTGCAAAAAGCATTAACGTTGTTCTCAGCAAAATATATCTCCATATATATATACGGTATATATATATATATTTAAATATCCTGAAAAATGCTGCTGTTACTTTGCTTTTTGCAGGCTAAAATTCACCCTCCCCAGTACTATGAAACATTAAGAGTACAAGATGTACAGTGAAAAAAAAAAGATTTTTCCATTCAACCTATGTGTTCCTATATGTTGGAGGTATAGCATAGGTAATCCATCTGCTGCTTTACCACACTATAGACATGTAAAGTCAAGAGTGCTGCTTCTCATAGACCGTGTGTGTGTGTGTGTGTATATATATATATATATATATATATATATATATATATATATGTATATATATATATATATACAGTCATGGCCGAAATTGTTGGCACCCTTGATATTTTTCCTGAAAATCATGTATTTCTCACGAAACGTATTGCATTAACACATGTTTTGCTATACACATGTTTATTCCCTTTGTGTGTATTGGGACAAAACAAAAAAAGGGAGGAAAGAAAGCAAATTCGACATAATGTCACACAAACCTCCAAAAATGGGCTGGACAAAAGTATTGGCACCCTTTCACAACTGCGGATAAATAAGAATGTTACAAGCATGTGATGCTCCTGTAAACTCACCTGGGGCAAGTAACAGGTGTGGGCAATATAGAAATCACACCTGAAAGCAGATAAAAAGGAGAGACGTTCACTTAACCTTTGCATTGTGTGTCTGTCTGTGCCACACTAAGCATGGACAACAGAAAGAGGAGACGAGAACTGTCTGAGGACCTGAGAACCAAAATTGTGGCAAAATATCAACAATCTCAAGGTTACAAGTCCATCTCCAGAGAACTAGATTTGCCTTTGTCCACAGTGCGCAACATTATCAAGAAGTTTGCAACCCATGGCACTGTAGCTAATCTCCCTGGTCGTGGACGGATGAGGAAAATTGATGAAAGATTGCAACGCAGAATAGTCCGGATGGTGGATAAGCAGCCCCAAACATGTTCCAAAGACATTCAAGCTGTCCTGCAGGCTCAGGGAGCATCAGTGTCAGCGCGAACTATCCGTCGACATTTAAATGAAATGAAACGCTATGGCAGGAGACCCAGGAGGACCCCACTGCTGACACAGAGACATAAAAAAGCAAGACTACAGTTTGCCAAAATGTACTTGAGTAAGCCAAAAGCCTTCTGGGAAAACGTCTTGTGGACAGATGAGACCAAGATAGAGCTTTTCGGTAAAGCACATCATTCTACTGTTTACCGAAAATGGAATGAGGCCTACAAAGAACAAAACACAGTACCTACGGTAAAATATGGTGGAGGTTCAATGATGTTTTGGGGTTGTTTTGCTGCCTCTGGCACTGGGTGCCTTGACTGTGTGCAAGGCATCATGAAATCTGAGGATTACCAAAGGATTTTGGGTCGCACTGTAGGGCCCAGTGTCAGAAAGCTGGGTTTGCGTCCAAGATCCTGGGTCTTCCAGCAGGACAATGACCCCAAACATACGTCAAAAAGCACTCAGAAATGGATGGCAAAGAAGCGCTGGAGAGTTCTGAAGTGGCCAGCAATGAGCCCAGATCTAAATCCCATTGAACACCTGTGGAGAGATCTTAAAATTGCTGTTGGGAAAAGGTGTCCTTCCAATAAGAGAGACCTGGAGCTGTTTGCAAAGGAAGAGTGGTCCAAAATTCCGGGTGAGAGGTGTCAGAAGCTTATTGATGGTTATAGGAAGCGACTGATTTCAGTTATGTTTTCCAAAGGGTGTGCAACCAAATATTAAGTTAAGGGTGCCAATACTTTTGTCCAGCCCATTTTTGGGGTTTTGTGTGACATTATGTCATATTTGCTTTTCTGCCTCTGTTTTATATTTGTTCCAATACATACAAAGGGAATAAACATGTGTATAGCAAAACATGTGTTAATGCAATACCTTTTTTGTGTGAAATACTTGATTTTCAGGAAAAATATCAAGGGTGCCAACAATTTCGGCCATGACTGTATATATTTATATTGCCCAAATGCCATGTACAGTAAACAGTTGCCATTGTTTGGCAATGAAATACTTATTTTTCATTTTTTCCCTACACAATGCAATCTCTGTACAGTTTCCATAAGATTTTCCCGAACTAGGGAATAGGAGGACCCACCTATCTACCTGATCACTCTGTTTCTTCCAGTCAGGCAGGCCCTTGCACTACATAGTTGATGGTAGATTTAAAGGAGATTGTACAATAAAATTTTGTAGTGTACGTGAACTTTACAGAACCCAGAACACAATTCTCCTGATTTCAATACTACAGCTTTGTTCACATAGGCTGTAATCTGTTCATTCAGCACTCTCTGCCAAATGAATGATCTATACAAGATGAAAGCTAAGGTAGAAAAATAAAAATAAATTTCTGTGTATTTAGTGAGAACAGTGATCACTGATTGATTGCTTTTCATTTAATATTTGTGTACCTGGAAGTGGGCGGTAGGTCAGAGGGTAGATAATGCAGGGTGTGTGCTAATGAGGTCAGCTGGTCAACTCCTTCCTGTATCATGATCTAAAATCTCTGCAGGAAATACGGCAGAAGTAATGGAGAAGCTTTTCTGGACAGCCATCTGGACACTGACATAAAGGTGGGTAGAAAATATGGAAAGCTTTTGAATTTCTACAAAATAAGTAGATAAATGCTATATTGGTACATAGAGGATCTTGGAAAAAAAAAATGAAATAAGGTGAACTTATCCTTTAATGTTCAACAACAGATTTGAATTATAATGTGATTGTCATGGCGGTTTGGTAGCTTAGGAGATTTTTTGGATCTGTAAAAAGGTGAGATGGTTGAGTGATTCTCCCCTACGGTGGTTCTTTGGTGCCAGTTATTTTAACAGGGGCACAGTCTATTGGAAAGTTAGTAATGGTCAGTTCTGGGGCTGTGCTTGTGCCGTGAGGTGTGGCTGGGGACAAGGGTGAGACAACAAAAAAAAACAATTCTTTTAACTATAAGTGGTTATGTTATTTATTTGTATATTTTATTTGGTTATTGTTAAAGTGGAACTAAACCTAGGAGAGCAGAGCGGAAATTTGGCCTTCCCTCCCTGCCTGCAACCATTTGGGAATATGTCACATGAGCGGGACTCGCACATGTGCAGTGGGGAGCAAGCTGTGAGCCAGTAGAAAGTCATAGCCGACTTACCACAAGCATGATTTTGCTGGTAAAAAAAATGTGCATTTATTATTTTTTACACTGCAGTTTATAAAGCATTGCACCAGTGATCAGAATATTGCAGGTACAATGTCAGGCTCCTGCAGACAATCAGCATAGCTATACCTCCTGTATAGGCCGAATTGAAGCAAGATTCAATGAAATACGAGAGAACTTGTTAGCAGGTGGATGTAAAGTGTTTTATGTGTTTTTAAACTGCTGAATTCCAAATTAATATATGTGAGTTAAACTTGTCTATTGTCATTTGAGTCTATTATACTGTTTGGTTGTGTTACCCTGCTGAGGTCGCACTTCCTGGGAGGTAAGAGTTAACACTGTTGGCAGGTTTTTCCAGGCTTTTTTGCAGAGGTACCACGCTCTGCTGGGGCAAACAGATAAAAGGGAGGGAACCAGCTCTCAGGGGCGTTGCTGATAGTAAGATGGCCAAGGGTTTGGTTCTTCATTACCATCATCTGAAGAACAAGCATGCAGCTAAGGATGTACCGGTAATTCATGACTTGTTGTTTAACCACCTCTTGTTGGGAACCTAGTCGGGGTTCCAGGTGTATTGATTTGTGTTTTTGACTCATGGGCTCTTAAGAACTTTTCACCTACTAAAATACGAACACCTCTAGGGGCAAGGGAACCAAGAGACACATAGAATATGTTTTGGAAACATTTATGTCGAACTTTCGTTTGTTATACTTAAATAACTTAAGTAAAGAAAATCAGAACCCCAATACTGGGTCCGACTCATGACAGGAGGCATCCTGGGGACCCAGCCTGGAAGTCATGGAAAATGGAGTGAGGTCTCAAAGAGAATATTAAGCACAGGTTCTATACAAAGTTGAGCTTCCTTGTATTAAAGTGTAATATACGGATCATTGTCACTAGGATGAGGCAATTGGTTACTGAGCTGGTGGAGTCCAGTGCAAGCTCTGTGGCACTGTCTCAGAAATGCTGCAAAAAACTGAGAGGAGAGTTATGAAGTGTAAAGAGGAACTGTTGTCCATAAAATACAATGTCTGTTAGGAGAAAAGTTGCTTTTAAGACAGAGAGTGGCCTTAAATACCATTTGTATTAAGTAACAGCCTTAGCCCTCCTCTGGGGCCATTAGCAAGTACTCTCTCTCCAAGTCCACAACCCACACACTCAGCACTGCCCTCGCAGTTCATTAGGAACTACAAGCTGTCTGCCACAATGACAGATAGGACTTGTAGTTCATTCGTTTATAGAACTGTGAATGAATGACGGGACTGTGTGGGTGGAGCCCTGAACAGACATGGTATTTTTAAGTGATGACTAATGTCCCAGCCATAAAATTGAAAATATTTTAAATTGAGTTTTAAAGAAGCAGTAAGTGTAATTCTAGGCAAAAAAATGAAAACTTAAGTTATGCACTCATTAAGAATGTTATCAAATGTATTTTTAAATAAATATTCTTTCAGTTACAGGATGCTTGTAGTTTTCCTTGCATGAACTACTCATTTCCAAATCCCCTAGCAAAATTTCAAAGAGAATCAAATCAGAGATTTGACTAGGGAAGTGCTTCAATTTTTCACCTATTGTTGCATTTGCTAGTGTGGTGTGGTATGTTGAAAGACTCATTTCTGGTAAAACTTCACCTTTTGGACAGATGGCTTCATATCTTCATCAAGCACACTTTGATATGATGCAGAATATATAGCTGACTTGAAGTCTTGAAGATGCAAAGGAACCCCAGACTATAACATTTGCACTATCATGCTTCACAGTTGGTATTAGGTTTTTCACCTGAAATACTGTTTTCAGTTTTAGTTTTAAACTTGACTAATGTTACTGTGGCCAGACAACTCTATTTTTGATTGATCAGTCTTCAACCCATTGCTCCAGAAGGCCTCGTCTTTGCCTATATGTTTTAAGACAAACAGTAATTGTGCACGAATGTTCTTTTTGAACAACAAAGGCTTTTTCTTAGCACACCTTGTATGCAGGTAGAATTGGTGCAATCTCTTTCTGACTGTAGATGAATGCCTTTTGACCCCAGCAGTGGTAAGAGTTACCTGAACACCCTACAATGAAATTTTGGGATTCTTGAAGACTTCTTTTCATAAGGCTATCAGCTCTGCATTTGCTAGGCCTGAATGCGCAGGATGGTACTGGATTTCTGGCGAGATCGATAAGTATTCCTTTTGCATTTCTTGAACAGATGCAACAAAGCGCTGTTTAATATATATTTAACAGATCTAAAGGAAGTTCATTGTCAGGGTTTACATGCACTTTAAGTACTGGAACCTGTACACATGGGAAGCTTCCACTGCACTTCTCGCTGTCCTCCCAGCATTTTGGGGGTTAAATTACAGCCCTGCTGTTATTCTCAGACTGTTCACAGCCTTGTCACAAGCAGCCTGTGCATTCTGCGAAATGAGCACTAATTTGAGAGGATCATTTGAAAGTCAGAGTCATGCCCTGAATTTCAATGTATAAACATGGAGAGCGGTGCCAACCTGGCACCAGTCCACATATTCAAGAGTAAACATGAGCCTCCCGGGCGGCCTCAGATGGAGGCATCAATACAAAATCTAGTCAACGTCTGACTGGCTCACAACGGCAGCATCCCCCCACCGGAGCCGCCCCTAAAGCTGCATGGGCCGGTTTAACCCTTCAACTTCTGTAGAAGAGCTGCGAAATGCGCTCTGCCAGTCCTAACATACTTTTATTAAAATACTGCCAAATCTACTCCGGCAATAATGACTTGGAAGACGAGGAGCTACCCCCCATCCCTTCTCATAATGATGCCATCTTATCTGAAAACTGTTTCCTAAAGCAGCCCTTTGCTACCTAGGGACTGACATCCCAGCGTTGCCAAGGCAACCCTGGCTGGACCTGAGCAGTCCTACTGACAAATGCCATACATATGGCGTGCTTAATTACTTGCATTTAAAGCCTTTCAAGACTTTCTCTTTGACAACATTTTCAAATAGATCACCATATGATTGGTTTTTTAGTTTTAAAATAGTAGATTTGGTCCTCGGCCCTTAGTTTTTACCCAAAATTCATATTTTTAAGATTCCTTGAAAAATATGTCTTTTTTTTCTTCAAGCTTTCTGTCCACCTTGTCAGCATTTGGCATTAGATCTAATGGCAGCCTTGATAACAAAATCAATGAGTGGGTTATCCCCACTGTAGCATTAAGCAGGCACTGCCACTCGCTGAATGTGACTCATTCATTTGAATGGGGGCATCCCGCAATTGCCCTGCAACCGCATGCAAAGCATTCAGTTGCTGTGCACTAGTGCGGGGTTCAAGGGGTTAAAACAGGCAGTGAGGAGGCGATATAACACCTTCTCACCTCCTGTCAAATGCTCTCTGAAGAATGTTCCAAATGCAGATTACTCTTCAGAGTGGAACGCTAATGTAAAGTAGCCCTAAGGTCTGACTCAGACGAGAGAATGATGCCAGATAAGCTGCTGCATTCAAATGCGACTAAATGCCACCTCTGGGCACAGCAGCAATCTGTGCAGTCTGTGCTATAAACACGTATGAACTGGCCGATTAGCTCTGGTGTGCAGCTGGAAATGCCAGCCATAAATGCAAGTTTCCTGAGTCCAGGTTCTGTCAGACAGCCTAACTGCATGTAGCCACTTGGAGAAGTGCGTACAAGCCAACAGCAATAGCCATTGATTTGTACAAATCTGATAGCCACCACTGCTGTTCACACATGCAGCTATTCCTCTGCTGGCAAGAAATGACCAGCAACCACAGGAGGCTGCCCATGTGAATGAGCCCTAAAATAAAATGAGTCTTGTTTAAAGCTGAACTGAAGGCAAATGGTTACATTTACAGCTTGAATATACAGTATGAATTTTGTTTGTCTTACATGCCAACAGATTTTTTAATTTTGCTCAGACAGTCTTGTGATCTAGTTTTCACTGCAAGCATAGGTCGATTCAGAAGATAATTATGTGGGCCGAAAGTAAAAACCCCATTGCTAGTTTGGGTGTCTTGGCAGTTTTTAAAAATGCAGTTCCAGTTGCTATACTAAGAAAGACCAGAGGCCACAATCTAAGTGCAGTATATTAAGTCTTTATTAATAAAAACAATTAACCACTCACGTGTTGTTGGGTATAAAGCACCTTTAATGTACACCAAAGCTTTCATTCCAGTGGTAATGTATTGCCATGTATTGACACCCAGAGTCATTCAACTTACTTCTTGTGAGCTCAGGGTGTCATGGACCTATGATGTCACTGGACCAGACCAAAGATACTGTGAAAATAGGTATGTACACAGGACTGGGACAATGGGGGGCAAGAGGGGCGGCTGTCCTGGGCGCTGGTATTATGTGATTGGGGAAACGGGGGCTTGGGGGATTGTGGGGAGGGATTTGTTCTGGGAGGTGGAATTTGGGGGTGATAGGACAAGATTTGTAGGATTTGTTCTAAGAGAGGAAATAGGGGGGAATTTGTGCTAAGAAGGGTGCTTGGGGGGATTTGTGCTGAGAGGGGGATGGGGGAAAGTGCTTTGTGCTAGGATTTGGGGGGATATGTGTAAGGGGGGTTTGCGCTGGGAGGGGGAACTTGGGGGGGCAGTAATAAGTAAGATTTGTTCTAGGATGGGATATTTCAGGGGCATGTGCTAGGTGGGGTGATTTGGTGGGAATTGTGCTGGGGGATGGGAGAAAGAGTATTTGAGCTAGGAGGAGGGATTAAGGGGGGATGTGTGCTAGAAGGGGTGGTTTGGGAGAGGGAAGAGGATTTGTGCTAGGAGGGAAGATTTTTGGATGGGCAATTTGTACTAATAGGGATGATTGGGGGGGAGGGTATTTATGCTAGGAGAGAGGATTTGGGGAGAGAGAAATTGAGCTGGGAGGGGGGATAGGGGAGCAAAGATTTCTGCTGGGAGGGGGGATTTCAGCAGTGGATTTTTTTACTGGGATGAGGGGGGATTTTTGCTTGGGGAAAAAGTTTGGCCTGCAGAGGGAATTTATGCTTAGGAGATAACCGTTCAGGTTACTGCTCAATTTCTTTGAGGGGGTCCCAGTTCTATATGTATATTAATTTTGTCCTCCAAAAGAGGAGGAGGGGTGAATGTTTAGGGGGAATAGGAGTCTGGAGTTTGACTTTAAGGTGAGCTTATCATTAACTTGACATTTCTATGAAAAATAACTCTTGAGGTGCCATATACAGAGCAACAATATCAATTAAATTAATAAGCAGTACATTTTGTCATTAAAATCAGTCCCTGAGATTCTCTCCAGTACCTGTGCCTAGGCTTAGAGGTGCCATCTGGGAGAATGAAGTCATCATTTCTCTGCAGGCAAGAAGAAACATTTCCTCAGCCTCTCCATATGGATTACAAAGTCTGCATAACTGTAACTCTGTATCAAGGGTGAGCCAGGGACAGTCATTCTGGGGAGGAAAAAACTAGATTTGGAGTGCAGAACCTGTGGTCCTCGCTCTACAGGCCTCAGGGCCTAGCCAGTGCACAATTGCACGGCCACTTTTTTATTTTTACTTATTTATTTAATTTATTTTTTCTCCCACTGTTTGTCACTTTTCACTTATGTGTGTGTTTTTTTTTCCTCACGGATGGTAGGGTGTGGGTCCTCGGGCCTACCCTGAAGAATAGGGGGAGGATGTGTAGCCTTTTGGTTCCTTCCTCCCCTGTCCCTAGGGGGTTTCTCTTCGGGAGAGCCCCCTTACCAAGTACTTGGTGGCTGGCTTAGGCTAGCCACAAGGAAAGGGGTCCGCCAGGCCTTTTGGCTAGGTGGACCACATGGGAACCTTAGTCCCTGTCAGGAGCTTCGTGCCCTGGGGGATCAGGGTAGAGGTCCTTCGGGGGGTGGACAAAGCACACCCCTAAGTGCACTTTTTTTTGTTGGTTTTGTACTAGCACATTTTTTGTTCAATTACGGATTTTCGTTTTTCGCACTTCCGCGGAGAAAACTGTGGTCCTCGCTCTACAAACGGTTGAGCACCCCTGATCTAGATGATGCTGGAGTCCTCCTGCCAGAAAATGAGGCAGGCTCTATCTGCTGCAGCTTTTCATGTCCACTGTCAAGCTCATAGTACAGTAGTACAGGAGGGGAGCCTGTATAACTGTGCAAGACTGAAGGTTGGAGTTGTGCTTTAAATGTGTCAGGCTATAATGGAGCCTTTTGCTCACTGTGTCAGAGTATCAGAGCTCTGCATGTTGCTGACTTATTTAGCACTCAGAGGATTTGTGTTATGGTGCAGAACAGTTACAGCTAAGTTACAATTTACTGCCTTTAGAAGGAGGAGAAATATATTTAAGAAATTGTATTTATTTTGTGCTGGAGTCAGAATGTCAGCAGCATCTCTGCGGAGTCCCAGCTGGTGGTGAGGTGCATAATGCCTTTTATGAAGTGGGCATCTTTCCAGGTCTGCCGGGTACTCTAGGGCCATCCTGAAGTGGAGCTGGTGAGAATAATGACTGTGATGCGTCTAATGTCTGTGTCGTGTAGAGCGAGCTCAATTCCTCTCTGCTCTGTGCTTTTCATCCATATGATTATACACTTGAAACAACTATTTCTAATACAAAGGGAGATGATTTCTGAACAGAGGCATGCCCAAGATTTTGAATTGACTGTAAAATGTAGCAAAATGGAAGAATAGACTATACAAGCAACAAAACTGACACCTTTCCAACCTATGTGATGCTAAGTCAACCTTAGTCTAGCATTGGCCATGGATATTATATATAACTATTCATTTGAGCTTGCACTTTGCATACAACATATACCAAAGCATAGTACTTGTTTTTGATCTGTTACTAAAACATTTTACACTGATATTATTTGAAGGTACATAGTTTGGTTTGTTTTTTTCGAAATGAACCAAAGTAAGATTATTGGCGTTACCAATACCCATAGGTGATGTATTGTACAGCCAGGACATTATCTTTCAAGCCATGAGTTTTTTCCTCCATGAGACAAAAAGATTTACCATTTCTAATATCGCAAGTCGACTCATTTTGATGTCAAATGACAAGCCATGTTGCAATTGTTCCTGCTGCATACATTGATTAATTCAAATTAGTATGGTGGAAATGGATCAACGTTGCCTATCCATTAGAAGGGGCAGACCTTTGGTCACATTATTGTAAATCTGCATTGGCCCTGGAAGTTTGAGTAGATTGCTTGAGCAATGGCAGTACTGAGCAGTGGCGGGACAAGGTCATTTAGAGCCAAGGGCGAATATACCAAACTGCGGCCCTCAAGATGTATGAGAATTATGTTCCAGCAAACCCCCCTACACACACAAACACACACAAAATTGTGCACTAATCTGCGTGCTTACCCCCTCCTCCCAGTACAAATCTGCCCCCCTGCTGAAATACCCCCTCCTAGCACAAATGTTTTCCTTCCCAAAAAAATCACCCCTCAAAGCACCCCCCACCACAGCGCTCAGGGCAGCCGCCCATCCTGCTCACCCCTTGTCCGGCTCTGGTACTGAGAGACAAGATGTGCAGAGATAGAGAGGTGGCACACATCTATGAGTCAATGGAAGACTGCAGAACTCTGATCAGTATTGCACATTCTGTAAGAATTTGATATTTCTGTTATCAAATATAAGGACAGTCCCAACTTTGTTAGGCCAGCATCCAGGGTCATCAGGTACATGCTGGACTGGGATGCTGGCACAGAGATGGTATGTATATCCTGGCTCCAGACAAGTTCTTGGTTCACAAATGTATGACTCAAATTGGCCCCTCCTGCCTCTTACCTTGTGACCTGCTAAACCGTAGAATGTTGCAGTCTTCACACTAAGGGAGAGATTGGGGAAATGCCCCTTCCTGCCTGCAGCAGACCACATCAGTCTAGACTTATAGGACTGGATCTCAGTGGCGCGCCTCCCAGGTTTCATGCATGCACTCTAGTGGGATAGCAGTGTGCACATCGGCCTCCAGATGGAGATGAAAATCAATACTGTACATTACACCTACGTAGGTTTCACCAAAATGTTTTACAAACTGACAGCTGAAAGAAGATGAGCTTTTAAGAGACAAACTGTAATGTGAACCTGATGTCTATGGTTTATGTACTGTATGTTGTTATTTGGTACATTATATTAATACAGTATTTTCTCTGTAGAGTTTATTATTGTAAAATTTTGTTTCTTTGATTAATTTTTTTTCTATCTTTTGTAAACAATTTAACACCTTCCCGCCAGGCCTATAGCAGATTGTTGGCCAGGCAGGACACTTCTCGTTGTGACTGGGCATCATATGACTTCCTGTCAAAACAAGCCGCTCATGCAGCCACGGGGCCACGCAGTGGCGTGATCTGTCACCGGCTGTGTCCACGGGACACAGCCAATGACATATCATTACACCGGCCCATTGCCAGTGTCATGTGACCGCTGGGACCAATCGCAGTAGATCACATGTCAATTGTATACAATGGATGGCTTCCTGTCATGCCATCCATTGTATACAATTATGTTGTTAGCTGTGACTGGTCAAAGCAGTCACATGATACAGACAGGGCCAATCACAGCCCATCTGTATTGTGTTGAGCTTTGCCCAATCACAGCTAATCACAAAAAAAGACTGAATGAATCAGTTTCATACAGTAACAATGTTTGCAAATATCAATGAAATACATTGGTATTAGCAATCATAATGTGTTAAAAAAAAGAAAAGAAAAATCCTGATCACTTGCCCAGAGTAGTTCAATGTTACTATGGTAACACTGTATTGCTTTGGTCACAGTGTGTTGAAAAAAAATAGTAAAAAAAAGAAAAATAATGTAATAAAAAATATTAAAAAATTGAAAAAATGCAAATTAAATTATTATTTTAATTTTTTTACATACTGTCACCAGTCTCTGATCACCGCCACACCAGTTATATAAGAACACTGGACTGGACTGGTGACAATATGTATAAAAAAAAGTTTTTTTTCGTTTTCCAAAAAATTAAAAAAAAAATTACAACCTCCAAAAAACTCACCATGCCTCTTACTAAATGCCTTGAACTGTCTATTTTCCAAAAATGGGTGATTTGGGGGGTATTTGTACTATCCTGCCATTTTTGGGTCTCAAGAAATGAGATGGGCCGTCAGTACATCAGGATTGATCAATTGTCAGATATATATACCTTGGTTTGTGGACTCTATAACTTTCTTACAGACTAAATAATATACACTAATTTGGGGTATTTTCACCAATGAAATGTAGCAGAATACATTTTGACATAAAGTTATGAAATGTTATTTATTTGCAAAATTTTATAACAGAAACAAAGAAAAATTCGGGGTATTTTTTCAAAAATTTCAGGGGATTTTTGTTTTATTTAGCAAAAAAAAAACTCAGTGGTAAATAAATACCACCAAAAGAAATCTCTATTTGTGTGAAACAAATTATAAAAATTTCATATGGGTACAGTGTTGCATGACTGCGCAATTGTCATTCAAAGTGCGGCAGTACTGAAAGCTGAAAATTGGCCTGGGCAGAAAGGGGGTAAAAGTGCCCGGTATTGAAGTGGTTAAGAAAGCTTCATTGTAATTTTCTTTCAAGAACAAATCAGCATTATTTTGATCTGTTGCTGCAGGGACCTTAAATGGCATGGGGCCTATAGGCCGGTGCCTACTCTACCTATTTAGTAATATGGCACTCGCTGCAGCTTTTGTAGAACATTTGAGCAACACTTCTGGGTGTGTCAGATTCCTGTGCTCTATATCTAAAGTCATACAGTGGTTTAATAGCCTCTTTATTGCATGGAAATTACAATCTAATTTTTTTAGAGCCTGACAGTGTAAAGCAGTAATAAATCCCAAAACAAATATTTATTATATTGTAGCTTTCCAACTCTTAGATGTGATGGCTGCATTAGTTTTCTTTTCTGGGCTTTCTTTTTTTATTTTCATCTAGTGATCCAGCCAGTGAGTCTGTAATTTTTCAATTTACCACTAACAGGGGTGCTTACAACGATCAGCTTTTATTTATTTATGTAAAACCATTTTCCCAAAAGAAAAGAACTTGCTGTAACTGTTTGTGTAAGCTGTAGTGTGAGCTGCAGTTTGGCTTCAATTTGTTAGTGTATCTAAATCTGCTAGTACATCTAACATTCATCTCCCCTCAGACTGACAGTGCTGCTGCCCAAAGGTGTCTCTGTTGCTTCTTCATCCAGAGTGAGTCACTCTAATACGGGAGGTGTGTTACTGGCCAGATCACCAGGTGAAAACAGAGGGGAAAAAAGTCCTAAAGAAAACTGATGCAGCCACCACATCTAATGATTGGTAAGCTGCAATATATTACATTTTTGGTTTGAGGTTTAATTCCGCTTTTAGGCTAAACTTAGATCTCCTAATAGGCTTCTCTTTTTAAAGTAGTTTTATTAATACACTTGCTCTATTTTTGGTTGCATTTTTGTTGAAATGGGAAAGGTTTACAGTGGATTGCAGGACATGCTGTGTGGGTAGAGCGTATTCACTTTGCAATGTGACTGTTCTTCTAGCATAGTGAATAGAGTAAATCTGTGTTCACTTTAATCATCCAATCATTTGCAAGGTTTTATTTTTTATTTTTTGTACATGATTAGGTATTCAAAGTAGATTTAGGGTTAACATATTCAGTAAGATTATGTGATAGATGATTGGTGGTATCATCAATTAAGACATTTCGTTGCATCACTCCCATAGCCACTTAGAGGGGTTGAAAACATGTATCCATTTTAGCAACTGTTGAACTTAGATGGAATACAAAAACACTGTACTTTGCATATTTATAAGATACTGACCATGATATCTGAACCGGCTCTCCCAGCGTACATGGGAAAATGAGTTGAGAACTCAGCTGAGTGAGCAAAAGAGAAAGAAAATATTTAGAATGGCCCAAGGGGCAGTTGACATGAATACAGTGGAGATGAATTATAAATTCTTGCTAAGATGGTATATTGCATGTAGTAGACCCATAAGCAACACCCAGAAAACTTGTTGTATTGTTGGAGGAGATGTGGGATGGAGGGTACAATAATACATATATGGAAGGAGTGTCCCAAAATACAGGAATTTTGCCACAGATAGTACCACAAATAGCTGAGATCATGAGAGAGGGTATATTAAAAGATGCATGGGTGTGATTATTCCATAATACTGACCTAACGGTGAACAATATAAGAACATGATGACACCTCATTTAATTAATGTGGTAAAAGGGTTGATCCCTAAATTTTGGAAGGCCCAAGAGACCCCTAAATTACAGGATTTGATAAAGAGGGTAGAATCAAGGGCGGACTGACAACTCATGGGGCCCCCAGGCAATAGGGGATCATGGGGCCCCTGTGTCCTTTCCCACACTCAAAAAAGCCTATAAAAAAGGTACCATGGGCCCCCTACTGACCCCGGGCCCTCGGGCAGTGCCTGAGTGCTCGAATGGTCAGTCCGCCCCTGGGTAGAATACATATTTAGAAAAGAAGAACTATACCATAGCAGATAAGATAAAATGGGTAAATTTATAAAAATCTGGGAAAGATGGTGTGAGTTTAAAATTACACAGAGATTTGTAGAACTGATGGGGTAGAAGAATAATGAGAGGTAGGAGGGATATGGTGATATAATGACAAGAGGATATACTATATCCAGGGGGGAAAGTAGGTGAGAGGGAAAATTACTGGAAAAAGCAAAAGGTAGTGAAATATGGAAGAGGATGAGGGGGGAGGTTTTTTTTCCCTTTAATTCTTTGTTTTGTGGAAAATTGTAATAATGATTGATAATTATATACCGTATTTTTCGCTCCATAAGACGCACTTTTTTCCCCCAAAAAAAGGGGGGAAAATGTCAGTGCGTCTTATGGAGCAAATATAAAGCGGCCGGTCTGGTATTTCTGCCACCACCATGTCAGAATACCGGGCCGGCCACTCAGCTGTTCTCTCCTGCAGGGCCTTACCTGTTCCTCGCTCCAGCGCTGCATAGTCTTCCCGCGCTGGCTTCTGTGACAGCCGGGTGCCCACTGCGCATGTGCTGCGCTTTGTGAATGATACGGCGTCTTCTGGGACACATGACAGGTCCCAGAAGGCGCCGGGCCATTCACAAAGTGCAGCACATGCGCAGTGGGCACCCGGCTGTCACAGAAGCCGGCCCGGGAAGAAGAGGGAAGGACAACTCCGCGGAAGTGGGAGCGGGTACCTGTCAAATTCAGGCACCCGCTCCCCCTCCCTTCCCAAAGGTCAGCAGTCTCTGGTCATTCCCTGCACTGTCTACAGTCTCTGGTCATTCCCTGCACTGTCTGCAGTCTCTGGTCATTCCCTGCACTGTCTACAGTCTCTGGTCATTCCCTGCACTGTCTACAGTCTCTGGTCATTCCCTGCACTGTCTACAGTCTCTGGTCATTCCTTGTACTGTCTGCAGTCTCTGGTCATCCCCTGCACTGTCTGCAGTCTCTGGTCATCCCCTGCACTGTCTGCAGTCTCTGGTCATCCCCTGCACTGTCTGCAGTCTCTGGTCATCCCCTGCACTGTCTGCAGTCTCTGGTCATCCCCTGCACTGTCTGCAGTCTCAGGTCATCCCCTGCACTGTCTGCAGTCTCTGGTCATTCCCTGCACTGTGTCTGCAGTCTCTGGTCATTCCCTGCACTGTCTGCAGTCTCTGGTCATTCCCTGCACTGTGTACGCAGTCTCTGGTCATCTCCTGTACTGTGTCCGCAGTCTCTGGTCATCTCCTGTACTGTGTCCGCAGTCTCTGGTCATCTCCTGTACTGTGTCCGCAGTCTCTGGTCATCTCCTGCACTGTGTCCGCAGTCTCTGGTCATCTCCTTCACTGTGTCCGCAGTCTCTGGTCATCTCCTGCACTGTGCCTGCAGTCTCTGGTCATCTCCTGCACTGTGCCTGCAGTCTCTGGTCATCTCCTGCACTGTGTCCGCAGTCTCTGGTCATCTCCTGCACTGTGTCCGCAGTCTCTGGTCATCTCCTGCACTGTGCCCGCAGTCTTTGGTCATCTCCTGCACTGTGTCCGCAGTCTCTGGTCATCTCCTGCACTGTGTCCGCAGTCTCTGATCATCTGCACTGTGTCCGCAGTCTCTGGTCATCTGCACTGTGTCCGCAGTCTCTGGTCATCTCCTACACTGTGTCCGCAGTCTCTAGTCATCTCCTGCACTGTGTCCGCAGTCTCTGGTCATCCCCTGTACTATGTCCGCAGTCTCTGGTCATCTCCTGTACTGCGTCCGCAGTCTCTGGTCATCTCCTGTCTGTGTCCGCAGTCTCTGGTCATCTCCTGTACTGCGTCCGCAGTCTCTGGTCATCTCCTGTATTGTGTCTGCAGTCCATTGGTTCAGAATATTTTTTTTCTTGTTTTTCGCCTCTAAAACCTAGGTGCGTCTTATGGTCAGGTGCGTCTTATGGAGCGAAAAATACGGTAATAATGTTATGTTGGTTTTGTAAGATGTAAGTAACAAAAATGTAATAAAAAACATTTAAAAAAACATTCACTAAGATAACTGAACATTTAATTTGCAAAGTGAATATGCTCTACTCCTTTAGAAAAGTGAACCCAGTAAACCTTAGCCCTAGTTCACACTGATCCATTTTCTGTAAGCGTTTTGAACCGCAGTGATTCTCATGACATGGGAAATAAAAGTTCCAATGCAGAGAGTTCACATCTATTCAGTCCAGGTGCAGTGCATTTTGAAAAAGGGACGTGTGCGCCTTTGGAGTGGTGCGATCCGATTTTGAGCTCCTTAGAGTTGAATTGAAATCGTATGGGAAATGCATATCTATTCAGTTAAAATGTGATTCCAATGTGTTTATCAGCAGTGTTCCCTGTGTTACTGACCAGCTTGAGACAGAGAGAGAGATATCCTAAATTGGATGCAAAACACAATGGTATTCAAGCTGAATTGCAGATGAATTGCACTTCAGCTGTTTACTGAAGTTACTTTGTGCTTCAAAACTGATATAACTCTCACCACTTCAGTCTGAACTTTGCCTTAGGGGTTGATCTACCAAAGGAGTGGAGCATGCTCACTTAGTAATATGGGTGTGTTCATTTATACTGGCCATACAGATTCCTTCAGTCATGTTAAACAGCATAAATGAATGAATCTTCCCTTCCTGCTGTTGTATTCTGACAGTCAACAACTGAAGGTGTCAGAATACCCAAAAAGTGGCTGCTTCTGATTGGATCATCTCCAAGAAAAACAGTGTTGTGAGAGTGACTACAGTTATACCTCACTAGGAGGTGTACCTTTATTGTAACAAAAGTCAGTGTAGATCACAAGGAATGCCTGGGCCAGGATGGACGGCCAATCCGTTCCAATGGAGATGGTATGAGACAGAGAATGCTCCTGTCGCTGGCAATGGACCACGGTGTCAGGAATAATGTAATCGCGGTCTACAGAGGAAGTGGGAGGGGAGATCCAGCTCTGGACCGCAAGCCAAGGTGGAGGCCGGTAACCTGGCTTCTGATTGGATGCAGTCACTCTTCCTCTAACAATTTTCCACCCAGCTCCTTCGACTAAAGTTAATTTAACAATCAGCTTTTATTGAGCAGAGTGGTGCCAACAGGAGCCTGAATTCAAGTCATGTGTGTCAACCTTTAGTAAGAAAGGAGGAGCTGTGTTTACTTCAATCACCAATCACGTGTTAGCAAAATCTTTTTTTTTTTATTACTGCCTTTGCACATAATTGGATATTTAGCATGAACACGGGTCCCTTTCTTAACATTCACTTTGCAAAGTGAACATTCAACCTGCTTCATGAACAAGATGTACTGCTTTGATAAATCCAGCCTGAATAGTTGGACAGCGGCTGGAGAGCCTCATGTTGCAGTAGTATAGGCTCTTAAACAACAAAAACGTTGTTTAGCAGAGCAGCTTCTCCGGGGATGCTAAATCCCAGATGAGGAGTGAATGCGCGTAACGCATCAGGCTCGCATTCTAGGTGACATAATTCTCGCGAAATAAAGGTGAATTCTCAGAACATATTTAATGGCTTCCTGTTCTGGTTATTTCCAATGCCAAGCAACGTTTATGCGTTGACAGGGCTACGCATGTCCTGCAACACTTACCTAAGCCAATAAATTAAAGCAGATTTTATCAATATTTAGTTAACACTTTGGGGGCAATGTACCACGCTCTAAAAAATATGTCTAGACACAACTCTCCCCCTCCCTTGTCCGCATCTGTATCTGATATACAAAAGGCATTTACCTTGTCTGTCACTTATCCGCAGAAGTTAATACACTCACAGGGATCTGCAGTCTCGTGCTGAAGTCAGCAGAAGTTTGATGGAATAGTGTCAGGAAGACTGCGCTTTAAAAATATTTTGCTCACACTTGTTCTGGTTTCCTTTGATGGTTATCCTTTCACAAGGCCTGGTCCGGCTTTGACGTTTATAGTACATAAAGAGATGACTTCGGAAAGGCAGACTGGCAATTTCTATAAAGGGCCAAGGCTTCCAAGAGTGCAGGTGGGCTGATGTTAACACTGGAAGGCAGCATTGATTCTGTATATGGTGGGGCACTAGGGTTGCCACCTCATCCCTTTAAAACTGAACACATATTAAGTACTCCACTCCTGTCAGCTAAGAACAGGAAACAGAGGCTACAGTTCGAATAGGCTCACAAAATTGGACAATAGAAGCCTGGTCTGATGAGTCTCGATTTCAGCTGCAACATTTAGATGCCTTATATAAACGGTTCAGGCTGATTGTGGTAGGACGGTGGCACTCCAGGGGCGGGTTGCCGTTCATAAACGGCACCCGCTATTTCTAGTTGTGCGCGCTCCCTGGGAGCGCGCAGTACCGCGACCCGGTGCCCTCTGTGTCCTCCGTACACAGTGAAACACCGATCGTCGGATGGGACCTCTGTACGAGGTCCCAATCATGTGATCACTGATTGGCCAATCAGTGATCACATGCAAAGTAGTAAGCAAGATGTCACTTGTGACATCATTGCTTACTACATGTGAAATCTGTGAATGATCACAGAGGTCACATGGTACAAGGCTATTCACAACAGCCTTGTACCATGTGACAAGCTCTGACCAATCACAGCTCACACGGTATTTCTCAATGGCTGCAAGAATGCAGACAGAAAGAGAAATGATTGCTTTTACATCCTATATGGGTGTAAAAGCAATCACTGTAAAAAAAAAAAAAAAAATCTTCATCACCCCCCACAAGTAGTACAGTGTCACTGTACTGCTATGGTGACGGTATGTAAAAAAACAAAACAAAAAAAATAATAATAATATAAAAAAATAATATAAAAATGTAAAAAAAATGTTTAAAAATTATAATTTTTGGTTATAAACTAATTTGGTGTATTTTTTTTTTTTACTAAAAAGATAACGGAATAAATTTTGGCCAAGATTTATGATGAAATATTGTTTATTTGCAAAATTTTATAAGAAAAACACTTTTTTCAAAATTTTTGGACATTTCATTTACATAGCAAAAAAAATAAAAATCCCAGCGGTGAATAATTACCACCAAAATAAAGCTTTATCTGTCTCAAAAAAATGGTAAAAAATTCATATGGGTACAGTGTTGCATGACCGCGCAATTGTCATTCAAAGTGTGATAGCGCTGAAAGCTGAAAATTGCTCTGGACAGAAAGGGGGTAAAAGTGTCCAGACAGGATGTGGTTAAACGCCACGGCCAACCTAGTATTGTTGCTGACCATGTCCATCCCTTTATGACTACAGTGTACCCATCTTCTGATGGCTACTTCCAACAGGATAATGCACCATGTCACAAAACTCAGATCATCTCAAACTGGTTTCTTGAACATGACAATGAGTTCACTGTACTCCAACGACCTCCACGGTCACCAGATTTCAATCCAATAGAGCGCCTTTGGAATGTGGGGGAACAGGAGATTGGCATCATGGATGTGCAGCTGACAAATCTGCAGCTATCATGATGCTATCAAGCCAATATGGACCAAAATCTCTGAGGAATGTTTCCAACACCTTGTTGAATCTATGCCATGAAGATTTAAGGCAGTTCATCAAGATTTGGCTAGTTCATCAAGGAGCAGTGAGGTCTTTTCTGTAGTTAGGCAGAATCCAAGACAGTGCCCTGCTTTACTTCATGTAGGGCACCCTCTTAGATCATGTATTAGGTGCTGATTGACAGGGAGAAGGAGTGTTTTCAGCAGTTACAATGCAGATAACCTTCCCCCTTAGCTTATTTGGTGACATAGCCCTGTGTAGCTGTGAGAGTGATAATACTGAAGTGAAATTCCTGCAGGGCCTGCAGTGTTGTCACCCTTTTGGCTGAACAGAGTGTTGTCAGAATCACCATTATATATTATAATAATAATTTTCTGTTTAGAATAATGGTGTACTCTAAAGTTAGATTCCAGGTGAATGTAACAAGTACAATTAAATGCATCTGCATTCATTAACCACTTGACCTCCGGACGTTTTTACCCCCTTCATGACCAGGGCATTTTGCTATTCAGCACTGTACTACTTTAGCTGGCAATTGTTTGTCATGCAACACTTTTGTTTGACACAAATAGATCTTTCTTTTCATGGTATTTCATTACCATTGGGTTTTTTATTATATAAGCAAACAGTTGAAAAAAGAAACGATATTTGAAAATCAAATTTCTTTATAAATTTAGGCCAAAATGTATTCTGCTACCTGTTAAATACTGCTACTTTGGTAAATAAAAATTCCAAATAAGTATATATAATATTTTTTTATGAAAGTTAATGCTTCTACAAACTATGGTATATATGCTGGATATTGCGTAGCTTTTAAACAACTCTAACATTCTGACTGCATATCACAGTTCTTGAGGCGGTAAAATGCCAGGACAGTACAAACACCCAACAAATGATCCCTTTTTTGGAAAGTCAACCCCCCAAGGTATTTCCTGAGAGGCATGTTAAATGCATGGAAGATTTATTGTTTTTGGAAAATGACAATAAAATTTTTTCTTTTTTGTTACACAAAGTTGTCACTTTAATTTAATATTCACACATGCCATGGATATATGTGGAATTACCCCAAAACACATTTTTCTACTTCTCCCGGGTATGGGGATACTACACGTGAGAAACTTTTTGGCAGCCTAGCCACATACAGGGGCTCAAGATCCAATGCGCTCCTTCAGGCTTTCAAGGGGCATTATTACGCATTGGATGTCCTGACTACTACTATCACATTTTCGTAGGCTCTAAAATGCCAGGACAGTATAAACACCCCCCAAATGACCCTATATTGGAAAGTAGCCACCCCACGGTATTTGATGAATTCAGCTGTGAATTTGTCCTGGCATTTTAGGATCTCTAAAAACATTACACACTCCTAGTGATGGGCAGACATGTAATGTTCTTTTTTTCATTCGGCCTGTGGGCAGAACAAAAAAAAGAGCCTAACACATTCCTCTATTCAAACGGCTGAGATGATCTCTTCCTGAAATTTTAGGAAGGATCTAGTTCTTCTTCCAGTAGCTTTGTAAATAAGAAAAGCATTGTATAGAGCCAACTGAAATCAATATATAGTATAGATGCTTTTTTGTACCAGTGTCTAGCTCTGCAGAAGGAAAAATACAGCTTCATTATTTGAACGTCGAAGTCTACACCTTCCATATTTAGATTATAGTCGTGGACGCTTTTCAACAACACCAGACGCCATATGAATTTGGACAGTCGTGTCTGGGTAAATGGAAGACAGGATGAATACATTACATTTGTCCTACCATTTAGTGCTAGTAGTTCATTCTGCCAGCAGGCTTTCTTCCCCTTTCTAAGTGGGTTATGAGAGAACCATTGGGGGAAGCCCCTGCGATTAGGTTGCATGGTGCCACAGTAGCTAATTGCCTGAAGCAACAAATGTCTAAAAAATGGCACACGTGTATAAAAGTTGTCCACATGCAAATGCTACCCCATACAGATCAATTGTGACAACATGTGCCACACTATGTTACCTCCGCTCCACATGTCTTCCTGAGTATCTGGGCAGCTCCACTTGACTGTCGTTTCCCTCATAAATTTGAAAGTGATATGGATTGCCTGTGGACCTCTCACAGAGCTTATACATTGTGACCCCATATCTGACATGCTTGCTGGAGAGATATGGTTGACTGAAAGCTTGCTAGTAAAATGTATAAGGGACTCGACTATGCAGATGTTTTGTTGGGATGTATACACATCTGAAAATCTCTGGGACAGGTAATTTATGAGGGGTCAAATTTTGTGGCGCTGATCATAGTCAGGGTCACCCCGGTGATGGTAGAGGTTGTTGCCACTGAAATGCTTAAAAAAAATTATTGTCTCATATAATTTACTGTCTGTGGACCAATATGACTGCAATTCACTTATTTTTGTAATGCCCATGTTAAGGTTTTGGGCCCAAAAATGTTTTACGAAACCGTTGACACTTGAGTGGCCTGGCAAGGAATAAATTTGGGTTAGTGGCGATGTACTGTTGGGCATAAACATTACTTTGGTCCACAATCAAATTATAGAGGTCTTTGAGAAAAACAGCTCAAAAAAGTAAAGGGGCATTGTTAAGTTAGCTGTTTCTACCTGAACCCTGGGCTGGGCCGTGAATGGGGGATAACAGGTACTGTTGAATCTGGGGACAGCCAATTAAGGTTTGCAAGCACCTCTGGAAGGTAACTATGGGCTCTACAGGCATGTGCCTGAATTTTTGGTGGCTGTGGTTGCATTACACTACAAGTGCTAGTCACCTCACCAGCTTGTAGTGCACTGATGGTGCTTGTCACCACATCATGAAATACTGCATTGCTAGTGTCTAAAAGGCTGGGATATACTACGCTGCTGGTGCTTGCCAGATTAACAAAACATAGTGCAGCATTAATACTTGCGCCCTGCTGCATCTGAGCATATTCATGTGTTTCTAGCACTTCAGCAACATGGGGACAGGTATGCCTGGTTTTAGCAGGGACCTCTTCACCAATGTCTGAGCTAGCTGTCAGTGTGACTCTGCTTTCTACATGTTCATATACTGAACCTGCTTCTGATAGTGAGGCCTCCCCTTTGCACTCATCTGTCATGCTCAGAATCATGTACACCTCCTCACTAGTGCACCTTTATTTGGACATTTTGGGCACTAACGTTACAGGTACCTAGTGGTGACTATGGGAAAAAGAGCTCCTGGCTTGCAGTCAGGGACTGCTTGCACAATAGAAATAAAATTAACTGCTAGTGCTAGCAGAGATCATGCCTGCTCTTGCTAACACTACAGTTTTGTGGACAATGTATCAGAGGTGGCAGTAATCAGAAAAATTATACTGACACTGCTTTTTTTGGAGGGGGGTGCTAAACACAAGTGCTGGCAGTGATCAAGGCTTATCCTAACACTGTGTTTTTGGGGACACTATACTATTGGGGACACCAGTATAGTTTTGACCGTGACCAGGATACGTGCCCAGAAAAACACTATGCTAGTAATGGCGGTGATCAGCGACTTATAGTGTGACTGTGATAGTGTGGTGGTGGGAAATTAGGGACTGGCGCTAATTGACACTGGCTGGGAGGGACACTAACTGATGCTATCTGACATCGCTAATCACATTAATACAATGATATGTGATAATACTGTACAGTAACGCTGTACTAATGGCATTGGCTGGATGACAGGGTTGATCAGTAGAGCAATCAAGGGGTTAAATGTGTGCCTAACAAGTGTATGTGTGCTGCTTTTTCTCACAGATCTGGCTGGCTTTCCTCCCTGATATCAGCTCTCAACAGTAAGTGAAACCAGGAAGGAGAACTTTTACTAACGCACACAGATCTGTGTTGTGATTGGGCACAGCAATCAGCAAGCTCACAGCCATAATCAACAGCTGTGAGTCTTTTGACGAACTTGTGCTGTGTCCAACCACAGAACGAGAGCCAGGGGGCATGTAAACCCAGAAGTTCGGCATGTTCGGGGGAGACGCCCAGCAGTAGTAATTGTACTGTTGGCAGACAGCAAGTGGTTATTTAATACATTATTTTTTATTTTTTTTTTTTGCACTGAATCAGCATAGTATCATCCTCTTGCAATCCCTGTAGACCAGAGATCAGCTCAGTGGGAAAAAGTCTAATACTAACTATTCTTAAAAACATTCCCCTCCCCCCCCTTCTACCTATCCTGCATACCCTCTCTAAAAAAAGATCTGTGTACTTATTTTAATCTGACCCCATTTTCAAAAACCCTTGCCCTGCTGCTTCTTGGATAGGACAGTGACCCACTGCTGGTAGTTAAAAGCTTTGAACATATTGTGCCCACTCCTTGCCATAGGCCTTCCTATGACATCCCCAGCCATTAGCCTTTATATTTTCAAAAAAAGGAATGTCCATACTAAAGATGTAGTTTCTGAACTTTACTGTTCATCACAAGACGGCAATGACATACAACATTACTTGACATACTGGAAGGTGTCTTTGGCACAGAATGCCATACAAAACACTGGATATACAGTGGGGATCGAAAGTTTGGGCACCCAAGCTAAAAATTTGTATTAATGTGCATAAAGAAGCCAAGGATAAATAGAAAAATCTCCAAAAGGCATCAAATTACAGATTAGACATTCTTATAATATGTCAACAAAAGTTAGATTTTATTTCCATCATTTACACTTTCAAAATAACAGAAAACAAAAAAATGGCGTCTGCAAAAGTTTGGGCACCCTGCAGAATTTATATCATGCACTGCCCCCTTTGCCAAGCTGAGACCTGCCAGTGTCATGGATTGTTCCCAATCATCGTCTGGGAAGACCAGGTGATGTCAATCTCAAAGGTTTTAAATGCCCAGACTCATCTGACCTTGCCCCAACAATCAGCACCATGGGTTCTTCTAAGCAGTTGTCTAGAAAACTGAAACTGAAAATAGTTGACGCTCACAAAGCTGGAGAAGGCTATAAGAAGATAGCAAAGCGTTTTCAGATGTCAATATCCTCTGTTCGGAATGTAATTAAGAAATGGTAGTCATCAGGAACAGTGGAAGTTAAAGCAAGATCTGGAAGACCAAGAAAAATATCAGACAGAACAGCTCGCAGGATTGTGAGAAAAACAATTCAAAACCCACGTTTGACTGCACGATCCCTCCAGAAAGATCTGGCAGACACTGGAGTTGTGGTACACTATACCACTATAAAGAGATACTTGTACAAATATGGTCTTCATGGAAGAGTCATCAGAAAAAAACCTCTTCTACGTCCTCACCACAAAAATCATTGTTTGAACTTTGCAAATGAACATATAGACAAGCCTGATGCATTTTGGAAACAAGTTCTGTGGACCGATGAGGTTAAAATTGAACTTTTTGGCCGGAATGAGCAAAGGTACGTTTGGAGAAGAAGGGGCACAGAATTTAATGAAAAGAACCTTTGTCCAACTGTTAAGCATGGGGTTGGATCAATCATGCTTTGGGGTTGTGTTGCAGCCAGTGGCACAGGGAACATGTCACGAGTAGAAGGAAAAATGGATTCAATAAAATTTCAGCAAATTTTGGATGGTAACTTGATGCCATCTGTGAAAAAGCAGAAGTTAAAGAGAGGATGGCTTCTACAAATGGATAATGATCCTCAACACACCTCGAAATCCACGGGGGATTACATCAAGAGGCGTAAACTGAAGGTTTTGCCATGGCCTTCACAATCTCCTGACCTCAACATAATTGAAAATCTATGGATAGACCTTAAAAGAGCAGTGCGTGACAGACAGCCCAGAAATCTCAAAGAACTGGAAGACTTTTGTAAGGAAGAATGGGCAAAGATACCTCAAACAAGAATTGAAAGACTCTTGGCTGGCTACAAAAAGCGTTTACAAGCTGTAATACTTGCCAAAGGGGGCAGTACAAGATATTAACTCTGCAGGGTGCCCAAATTTTTGCAGACGCCATTTTTTTGTTTTCTGTTACTTTGAAAGTATAAATGATGGAAATAAAATCTAACTTTTGTTGACATATTATAAGAATGTCTAATCTGTAATTTGATGCCTTTTGGAGATTTTTCCATCTTTCCTTGGCTTCTTTATGCACATTAATACAAATTTTTAGCTGGGGTGCCCAAACGTTCGATCCCCACTGTACTGTAGCAGTCATTGGTGAGTGGAACATTATCACACCACTTGTAAGCTATCTTCCACTTGTACCTTCTCACCTTTCCTTGGGCGCCCCACAGTGTTGGAACCCATCTACCTGTATACTAGACTCTGTAACATTCTGCTTTATTAAAACTGAAATTAACAAGGTGAAGCATCCTGCTATGGCAAACAAAGATTAACAAGGTGCTTTATGTAGTATACCAGTCTCTCTCTCCCAGTCCTGAACTACTGTTCTGCCCAGCCGGGCACACTCCCAGATGTTACTCTCTTCCAGGTGTATTAGTACTCAAGATCACTTACCCTGGCCTAAAAGGCTTTTTGCATCCCACATACAGACTGTAACAGGAGTCAGGGCAACTACAACTGGTTATTCTTGATGTTAAACTACCTTAGTTGGAGTTTCCACCCTATGAAGGGCCCTTGGCAGTAGCTGACTATATCCACAGGGCTTCTGGGGAGTTTGGCGCCCATGCCCTGTCTTTATAGGCTCTTCCTATTTATACGGGCACTAACTCCACCCAGTACACCTCTACAGGAAGACTTTTTCTAAAAGTGGAGCTAACACCCAATTACATAATGACCTATTACCACACTATCTGCATCTACTTACACACAGATCTTTTTTTTACACAGGGTATGCAGGATTGTTAGGAGGGAAAGGGAATGTTTTAAAAAATAATTTAGACTTTTCTTCCACTTTAAAAGAGAGAGAAGCAGATCAATGAGCTAGTCAGTTGCGCTGCAGTGCACATGTGCTAACAAGGACCATGCTAATAAGAAGTATGCGGAGAATGACAGGGGGATGAGCTATCTGTTAGAGGAGGGCTGGTGGGGGGACAAGACCTACAAATGTTGCTGAACTGCAGTAAACAAAAATCAAGTCTCCTGCCCTGCAAGCCAGGGCTATGCTGTGTGGCAGAGCTGTCTAAATCTCAGAACTGGATTAAAAGAAGTACAAGTTCTTTGACAGATTAAACGGCCCGTCACAAACGTGCGCACCAGAGACTGACGCAGTCCGCCATTTTGCTAAGAGTAGCTATGTTATTCCCTAATTCTCCCTCTCCCCTCACTCTGAGTGTCACAGTGACAGTGTATGTGTGTGTTAAAAAATGTCACAGGAGGGTCATAGGAGCTATAAAGGTCCCCCAGGGTGACGGGGCCTAGCTGTCCGAGAACCTGTGCCATTTCACACCTTGGACGAGATAAGGCCAGCTTTCCCAAGAGTTGAGATACCCAGCTAATAAACCTAACTCAGCGTAGGTGACAGAATTAGATAACACTCCTCGAAATCCATTTTTCCCCTATGTCTCATATCTTGAAATATGAGAGACTTACATAAAAACCGGACATATCGTCAGATGGACGATGAGCAGGCGAACAGTTTGATGTGTCTCGGACACACAGGAAAGCAGAAAAATAGATCTCGTGAACCGTTCAGTGCACACTTTCATAATTCTAATTAATCCTCAGACCTGTCTGCATAATAATCTACCCGCGGGTGGAATGTCCCTTGTGCAGATGGACACTTATGGACCAAAATATGAGTTATGGGAGATTTTTGCTCTAGTTGAGGGATCCACCCATATCTCCACGCGCTAAGCGGGGATTGGTCCTTGATTTCAGAAACACCCCCTGCTGGGGAACACAAAATAGGCTGTCAGGCCTAAGAGTGTAAGTTGAAGACGTCTCCCATTTTAACATCAATACCACCTGGGAAAACCCCTGCCTTTTGCTCTGAAACTTGGATCTGCTAACCCAGGTCTTTGGCAAGTACCTTAACCCTTTCACTTCTCTCTGATATCTCTTTGCTGTGCTGTTAGTCTCTGTATGTTTATATATATATCTTTGTTACATCTTTTTCTGTAAATATTTATATTGCACCCATTTGACCTTTTAGTAATAAATCTTTCCTTCTGAAAGTGTTGAACTGTTTCTATAGCGCTTTATTGCAATTTAAGAATTCCTGCCTCTAAAGAGACGCTACTGTTTGTTTAACCCTCTGTATAACAGGCCTGTGTTATGACCGTGTTATGCAGATGATTATATCAATCATTATAGTGTTATAGCTGATATTGCCGAGTTTCCTCTTTCTCTGTATAAAAAGGAGGTGGTGGCAGTGTGAAGGGTTAATTGCGTAATTAACCTGACCCAGTAACAATCGCTCAGGCTGCCGGTACATCGATCTGTGGTCCATTAGCTGGAAATCGTTGTGCATGGTGCAGCTGGGTGTGGCATTGTTACGCACGTCACATCGCGGTTTTAGATTGGCTAGTCCTTCGGTCACGAGTTTGGTGAGAAGGTTTGGGGTCTGACGCCACGATCGTGACTGCCCCCTCTATTTTTTTTTTCATCTGTGCATTTAGAGGTTTTCCTGGAGTTCAGCTTTAGGTATTTGTAAAGGAATTCACAACTACACTGTGTTTTCTATACCTACCTAAAGTTTTGATTTTAACTTTGGTGCTCATGTCTTTAGAGATTTAATGCAATTGGCTAGTTCTGTGCTTATGCTTAGAACCGGTTCATTGTGCAAGTCAGTGGCCAGGACATGTTGCCTGGACTCCGCCAACCATTTGTTGCTTGTCCAAAAGGAGACATCTGATGACCTTTTAGAAACAAACTGTTCCATCAAGATGTGGTGTCCTGTCCTTAGCGGCTCTGGGGCAGGGTACATTTCATGCTGCTTTCTAATGATATTGTTTCAAGTCTCTCCATGTGAAGTATCACCCCCTTGGTTCTGAAGTGCCTCCAAGGAGCCATATATAGTGTATCAGAAAAATAAATGAACGTCACGGCCCAAATGTTTTGTTTTCCTTTCTAATTAGCACATAAGATGTGGTGTTTGCTAGCCTGCTTTGTGGCAGGCTTCGCGGTGAAAGGATTTGGTTGTAAACCTCAGACTTTGCTAAACCAGCGTTGTGTGTTGATTATGTCTCTTTTATGTAATTTACTTTCTTTATTTTCTTTCTCCCCTAAAAAGGCCTTTTTAGCGCTTCCAAGTTGTGCTGAAAACTGCAGCTTTTATGAGATTCAGTTCCCTTTATAAAGGCTCTATAAATTATCGCAAACCCTAAACATTTAAATGTTCCCTCATTGTATTATTTTTGCTATTAAAAATAACTGGCTGTTAGAAAATCATAGGAATGTTTTTGCAATCCCCTTGGAACAATGGCTCTGTTTTCTTTGCTCCAAATAACAGCAACCTCCAGTATTGGGACAACATTTGTAGGGGCATTACACATTTTATAACTGTACACTTATGGCTGTGCCATCCACAAAATTTACTTATCAGCAGCCATGGACTTTTCAACTCCTACAATGAAAACATAGACATTTTAATAGGCTATTGCAGCTAAATAATTTATTTAAAGCCAAACATTAGATGGATTTTAAGGACATAATATAATGCAGATTTCCATATATTGAGTGCAGGGACTGACGTGAATATACAATATATAAGTAAATTGATATAGGTACCTGTAATAAATAAATAAATAATACATAAATCATTAAGCCCTCTTTAACATGGGTGTTCCGTCAGTCCATTTTCAACCCAAGATTACACTGATCAAAAATGGACTGCAATGTATATCTATACACACATCAGCCATAACATTATGATTAGAGATGAGAGAATCGAACTTGGCGAAGTGGAATTCGTTTCGAATATTAGGAAAAATTCGATTTGCGCCGAATCCGAAAATTAGCAAACTTCGGATGCACGAATCGAATTTTCCCCGATCGGCTGATTTTCATCCCTTCTACAGCTGGCAAAAAGTGTCCCTGCAGAGAGCTCTGCTATTTCTGACAGTTCTCTGACAGTTCCTTCACATTTACAGCGGTTGAAACATTGTATCTATTTGTTTCCATTTCGGATACAGATGTTTTTATTCGGAAACAAATAGATACAATGTTTCAACCGCTGTAAATGTGAAGGAACTGTCAGAGAACTGTCAGAAATAGCGGAGCTCTCTGCAGATACACTTTTTGCTGGAATGGAATTCTTCTTATTTTCATCCTACTTCTTCTTCTTCTTCTTCTTCTTCATCCTCATCCTCTTCTTCTTCATCCTCATCCTCTTCTTCATCCTCATCCTCTTCCTCTTCTTCTTCTTCTTCTTCTTCATCCTCATCCTCTTCTTCATCCTCATTCTCTTCTTCATCCTCATCCTCTTCTTCATCCTCTTCTTCATCATCCTCATCTTCTTCTTCATCCTCATCCTCCTCTTCTTCATCATCATCCTCATCCTCTTCTTCTTCTTCTTCTTCTTCTTCATCCTCACCATCATCCTCTTCTTCTTCATCATCCTCATCCTCTTCTTCATCCTCATCCTCTTCTTCTTCTTCTTCATCCTCATCCTCTTCTTCTTCTTCTTCTTCTTCCTCATCCTCTTCTTCATCCTCATCCTCTTCTTCTTCATCCTCATCTTCTTCATCATCATCCTCATCCTCTTCTTCTTCATCCTCATCCTCTTCTTCTTCTTCTTCTTCTTCCTCATCCTCTTCTTCTTCTTCTTCTTCTTCATCCTCATCCTCTTCTTCTTCTTCTTCTTCTTCATCCTCATCCTCTTCTTCTTCTTCTTCATCCTCTTCTTCTTCTTCTTCCTCATCCTCTTCTTCTTCTTCATCCTCATCCTCTTCTTCTTCTTCATCCTCATCCTCTTCTTCTTCTTCTTCATCCTCATCCTCTTCTTCTTCTTCTTCATCCTCATCTTCTTCTTCTTCTTCTTCTTCCTCATCCTCTTCTTCTTCTTCCTCATCCTCATCTTCTTCTTCTTCCTCATCCTCATCTTCTTCTTCATCCTCATCCTCATCCTCTTCTTCTTCTTCTTCATCCTCTTCTTCTTCATCCTCTTCTTCTTCTTCATCCTCATCCTCCTCTTCTTCTTCTTCCGCTTCTTCATCATCCTCATCTTCTTCTTCTTCATCCTCATCCTCTTCTTCTTCTTCCTCATACTCATCCTCTTCTTCTTCTTCTTCCTCATCCTCTTCTTCTTCATCATCCTCATCATCCTCTTCTTCTTCATCATCCTCATCCTCTTCTTCTTCTTCATCCTCATCCTCTTCTTCTTCTTCTTCTTCTTCTTCTTCCTCTTCCTCATCCTCTTCTTTTTCATCCTCTTCTTCCTCTTCTTCTTCATCCTCTTCCTCTTCTTCTTTTTCTTCTTTTTGTCTTCCTCTTGCAGGTCACTGCTCATGCGCAGATTTTTTATCGGCAAAAAATCGTCCGATTTGCCCACTATTGCCGCGAAAATCGGCCGATCGGCAAAATCGGCCGATTTTTTTTCCAACTTTACAGAAAAAAAAAACGGCCAAAATACCGAAAAACGGCCGACCAAATAGCCCACTAACGGTCCGAAAATCGGCCGATTTTATTTTCGGCTGAAAAATCGGCCGATTTTCGACCCATCTATGGCCTGCATTAGGGCCACAGAGACTTTAGGGCCACAGAATCGTTACTCAGGGACACAGAATCGTTACTCAGGGACACAGAATCGTTACTTAGGGCCACAGCTATCAAAGAATCGAAAATTTAAAGTGACATACACCCTTTTTTTTTTTTTGGTGGCTGTCGTGCACAATTGGTGCTGCAGTTTGCCGATTGTGCAAAATAAACTGACTTTCTGCTTTACAACCATTATTGTACGTTCAAAGAGTTAAATCCATTTACACGCCGGCTGGCGGTAATATTTTTTGGGTGATTAGTGCATTCCAGTGACACAAACGTACAGTTTCCAGCCAACGGCAAGCTGCAATTGACCGATTGTGTACAATAAACTGACTTTCTGCTTCACAACCACTATTGGCCTTCAATTGAAGCTGCTTCCGCTCCGCCACTCTGCCATTGGACTCTTGATAGTCGTCTCCCCACGCTGCTGCTGGGGGGACTTTTTAACCTAGGCCTGTGTATGGCCTTCAATTGAAGCTGCTTCTGCTCCGCCACTCTGCCATTGGACTCTTGATAGTCGTCTCCCCACACTGCTGCTGGGGGGACTTTTTAACATAGGCCTCTGTTTGGCCTTCAATTTAAGCTGCTTACGCTTCGCCACTCTGCCATGGGCCCCTGTACCGCCTCCTCATGCTGCTGCCAGGTCCAGAGTGTGTCATGGGTCCCTGTACGGCCTCCCATTGCTGCTGTCTCCATCGCCACACTCTGCCATGTGCCACTTTCAGGTCTCCTCACACTGCTGGTGGGTTCCATTTTGTCATAGGGTGCTGTATGGCCTCCCATTGCTGCTGCCTCCACCGCCACACTGTGGCTCCACACTCTGGTTTTGGCCCCGTGACTGCCCAAATGAGTAAAGTGTGCGGTGATTCTAAGATCGACGGCACTCATCTGCATGTCATACTGACTGACAGTATTATTTCTCTTCCCCAGCAGACTCCAAGGGCATTTAAATTAAAGGTACAGTGTTCTGCACTAATATAAAGGCTCTCTGAAGCCTAGAAACCCTTTTAATAAGTTAAATTTGCATCAAATCGAATTTATTCCGCAAATTCGGCGAATCAGCCGAATCGAATTTTTGAATAATTCGCTCATCTCTAATTATGATAAACTACCTAATATTGAGTAGGCCCCCCCTTTTTGCCACCAAAACAGTCCCTTTTGCTGTCAAAACAGCCCTGACCCATTGCGGCATGGACGCTACTCTGAAGGTCTACTGTGGCATCTGGCACCAAGCTGTCAGTAGCAAGTACTTTAAGTCCTGTAAGTTGTGACTTCGGGCCTCCATGGGTCAGACTTGCTTTCCAGTACATCCTGCAGATGTTCTATTGGATTAAGATCTGGAGAATTTGGAGCCCAAGTCAACACCTTGAACTCAACTGTGTTCCTCAAACCATTCTTGAACCATGTTGCAGTGTGGCAGGGCGCATCATCCTGCTGAAAGAAGGCACTACCATCAGGGAATATTGTTTCCATGAAGGGATGTACTTGGTTAGCAACAATGTTAAGTTGGTGGTACGTGTCAAGTAACAACCACATCAATGGTAGGACCAAAGTTTCCCAGAAAAACATTGTCCAAAGCATCACACTGCTTTCACTGGCTTGCCTTCTTCCCATACTATATCCTGGTGTTATCTCTTCCCCAGGTAAGTACTACACATGCACCTGGCCATCAACTTGATGTAAAGGAAAACGTGCTTCATCAGACCAGGCCACCTTTTTCTATTGCTCCATGATCCAGTTCTGATGCTCAGATGCCCATTGTTGGCATTGTTTGCCGTGGACTTGGGACAACATGGGCACCTTGACCAGTCTGTGGCTACACTGCTCGATACATATCAAACTGCAGTGCCAATTTATTCTGCTTTCAACACATCAACTGCATGGACAACATATTTACTTGCAGCCTAATATATCCCACCGACTTACAGATGCCATTTTAACAAGATAACCAGTGTTATTCACTTAACCTGTCAGCTTAATAAGCTGACAAAGAGGAGGGCCTTGTATGAGGAACTTGCGCTCTCCATACTTTCCAGGTACCTTGCCTACCCCTATTAAGCGGGTCTCTGTCTCTGACCTACTCTCACCCTACAGGAGTGGTGAATGACAAAGAAATCTGAATCAAGATGGCTGCCTAAATCTGAAAGGATTTTGGTGTTCAATGAAACTGCATGCATGTAGTCCCCTCATAGTCCCCTATGAATTCCTGCCAGCCTGAAGAAGTGACACAGCGCCCTTTGCAGGTCAGATGAAATACAACAGCATCAACTGCCCATAGATGGACTGCATCTCTGCTAGTTCAGCAGCGGCTGAGATTCAATCCATCTATGGGCAGGCTGATTGTACCTAAGTCGATCCATCGGTTGACTTGGGTAAACCAGCATGTCGATTTTTTTAGCATGCGAATATTACCAGTGACTATAGCCACTAACAGTAATCAAAAGAAAATTGCAAAATCTATGGCCTGTCTTGATCATTTGAATTAACAAACAGCACTTAACATAAACAGCAGTCCTACCACCATGACCAAATACTGATTATATTAGAGGCGGGTTCTGTTGATGCCAGTACACCACTCTGTTAGTTATCAAGGTCTTTGCTATCTGGCAATTAGCCAGCTATTCTTTTCTCTTTTACTGACTTACCATTCCTCGTCCTGCATTGTGTCTTTGTGTGGTGGCAGCCATCTTGGCAGAGCCTAGGATTTAATTTCATTTGTCAGGGCTGCAATAATAACGACTGTAAATTTGATGACTGGTTAAGAAGCAGCAGAAAAAGTGGAGGTAGCACACATTTACAGAGGGAGTAAAGCAGAAGCAGGGAGATCCTTGCACTGCCAATCCTCAGGTTTAGCTTTCTCTCCAGCAAGGAGAACTGTAAATGGCACTGTAGTAGCATCTCACTCCAAAATCTGAGGAGACTAGCAGTCAGAGGTGACAGTGCCTTAGATCTCACACTGCACACACACAGCTATGAAGCTCAAGACACAGGTATGTCTAGACATAGACAGTGCACTCCTATTTTTCATTATCTTTCAGGGTACTGCTGAGGAACATTTCTATATGTTCCATATAACATAGTAAATCTTCACTATTTTTAACATAGTCCATTTTACTTTTTGCATTCAGATACTCTATATCGCTGTTTCCATAAAAATAGGACAGAGTGTTTATAGAATATTTCACCACAATGACACTTGGCATGAATTAATAAAGTGAACGATTTGTTTCTAAGCAGGTGGCATCATGACTGGCATTTGTGGAGTTAAAAAGTCCGTCAGCAAGGCCCCTGGCATTTCAGATGAGCCATGTCAGTGTGCACTCAGCATGGCTTCTCTTTTCTGATGTGTGTGAAATTATGAGTACAAAGACTCCTCCTTATCGGTGCAGGAGCTAAATAAACACAGAAAGCCTTTTGTTTCCTTGACAACTTGCTCGTGACTGTTTTGACTAACGCCCTCCATTTTGTTTATGCTTTGGAGGGCTTTGCACTAATGATAAGACAGAGAATGAGAAAGAAAAATGCATCAGGCGCAACCATACCCCTACTGCCAGGGGAGACACGGTCGTGTGAATATTTCCAGCTTGCATTTTATTATCCGCATTTTTTTTTCTTGGCTCGAACTTTGTGGGAGGCTCTGTGCCAGCCAGGCCTTACCTGATAATACTTGGCTGGATGGCGGGCAAGGAGCTTTGATAACATATGAGACAGATATTTTGCAATCTTCATTTCATGATACCCTAGTGGAATCTATTAAGGATGTGACTTTCCCCCATTTAAAGTGCCCACGCAGGAAGTTTTATAGCCAGCTATCCTAACTGGCTTGAAAATTTAAGTGTGTGAAGGAAGAAAGACTGGAGATAACTTGGCCTCTTATCTGCTATGATAGGGTGTCAGATGGCACAGGTAGACAATCTGTCTTGTTTGAGCTCATACCTTGTACAGTGAGATGATAGGATAGAGTTGTGATTCTCAAGCACATTTAATAAAGACAATATAGTAGATGTAATCTCTTACTAGATGACATTTAGGGGTCTATTTAACAATGTTTTCACCCAAGTATCACACAAAGTTCATCAATATTTACCCAATCTTCTATTTGAATCCTATGATAAAAGATAATCTTGAGTGAAAATTGTATGAAGAAAACCACTACCATGACCTCGTTGTGATTTTGGTGCATTTCAAACCTTTCTGTGGCTCCATGTTTTGCTCCATATGTGAAACACCTGCAGGAAACCCACGCAAGCACAGGGAGAACAAGCAAACTCTTTGTAGATGGTGTGCTGGCCAGGACTTGGAATGAGGTCCCCAGTACTGCAAGGCAGAAGTGCTAACCGTTGCCCAACTGTTATGTGAATCATGGATAAAAATATAATTAAATAGACCCCTTAGTGTGCTATATAACTAACTGACATTTTTGTTTTTCATAAATTATTGTTCTAAACTTCTTTTCATTCTTTTTTTGCATCTCAGTGTTGCTTATCTCCCTCAAACGTTTTGCTACCTCACTATATACATGCCCTCCAAAAATGGTTTACTTAGGTTAAAAGGGAAGAGTCAGGGGTCTATACAGGGCATCCCAGTTCATCCACTCCAAACTCATCAAACCATAAGCGCACAATTTTATCCTATGTGTCCATGTACATTAGGTTGTCTAGAGGTGTTTTTTTAAGCTCAGCATTTAAAGGGCAGAAAAAAACCCTTCTGTTTTGAGTTTTTGCTGGCAGAAAAAATGCTAAATGCATCTGATGCAGGTGGGTCAAAAGGGACATCCGACTCCCCATAGAGAACAATGGGTGGTCTGATCAGGTCCGCTTGTGTGAAAGGGGTCTTAGGCTGGCCGAACATAGTGTAAATTTTGGTCAGATTCTGATGAAGGATGGTGTGTTCCTAGCCTGTCCCTACTCGTTCGGAACCTTTCCCTACTACTGTTCACTCTCTCTGACAAACGTAGTAGTACAGGACATCCCAGTTCGTCCATACAAATGAGTTTCGTCATACCAAACTCATCAAACCATGTCTTTTCAGAGCTGGCTTTGTGCTAGGAGCACGGTCAGGAAAGGGCCTTCACCAAAAAAGCCTTGTTACCATAAGCGCACAATTGTCTAAAATATCTTTGTACGTTGTACTATTAACAAAACCTTTCAATGGAAACACCTAATCTCAGTTTGAGTCCACATACATTTGGCCATACAGTAAGTGTCATGGTCAGGTGTCAACAAATTTCTTAAGGCTCCATATACACTGGCCTAAATAAAAGTAGCGTTTTACCTGTAGAAGCAACTCATTTTATCCTATGTGTACATGCACATTAGGTTGTCTAGAGGTGTTTTTTTAAGCTCCGCATTTAAAAGGCAGAAAAAAAACCCTCTTTTTGTGTTTTTGAGTTTTTGCTGTCAGAAGAAACGCTAAATGCTCCTAAACACTAGTACAAAAAACGCTTACTGCATCTGATGTAGGTGGGTCTAAAGGGACATCTGCCTCCCCATAGAGAACAATGGGTGGTCTGATCAGGTCCACTTGTGTGAAAGGGGTCTTAGGCTGGCTGAACATTGTGTGAATTTTGGTCAAATTCTAATGAAGGATGGTGTGTTCCTAGCCTGTCCCTACTCATTCGGAACCTTTCCCTACTACTGTTCACTCTCTCTGACAAATGGGTGCACTGTCCCTATGCTATCCACTCGCAAGAATGAAGGCTTGCCAAATCCTGGGAGCATGCAGTTAAAAAGGCTCTGCTGGCCGTCAGGGTACCCTGTATGCTGCCTCAGGAGACAAAGGAAATCATAGAGAAGCCAAGTTTCTTTCGACTTCCTCTCCAGCTGCAATACAGCTCCATCTGAGTGCCACCTGCAGAGGAGAATTGGGACTGCACCTGCCTACAATCATGGTTGTCACACAGGCTGGACTTGTCTGTTGTTGGTTATTTACATTGCATGTTGATTTAAAAAGATTAGTAGCTTACACGAGAAAGAAAAGGGTGTATGTACTTTTTTTCAGCTCATGGTGATTTACAAGAGCAATGAATTTCTGTCAGGATCAGCAGGTATTTTATGTACTTGCTAAAAATGTTCTTAATCTGAAAAACTAAAACAAATGCATCCATCACACCTGAGAACTGGTAAACTGCAATATTTTATATTTTTGTTTTTACGCCTATATATACTTTAGTGGAGTGGCTTTATACAAAAGCAGGAGGTAGCTGAAGGTCCATGAAATAAAAGGAACACAAACTGTCCCCCCCTGGAGGGCATCTTCCACCATAAACTCTTCGCAGAATGGCCCTGCTTGTAGGGCCCCATGAGCTCTATATTCTCTGTGAATAAATAGGTATTACAGAATATGGTAAAGCCTTATATGTAAACTGGTATACTCCTTCTCTGGAATATTCTCTAAAGTTACCATTGTCCTCACCATGGATGCTGTATTTTTCACTATTCCCCATAATGTATTAATCCCTTTCTAATCTGTGAGTAAACATAACCCTGCCATGCAACAATTTTATATTTCTGTGCTTTAGATTTTATCTATCAATTCCAAGGTTGAATTTTTCAATCTTCTCTTTTATATGAGAGAAATTCCTTTGTCAAACGTTCTGCAGTTTCCCGTTTTATGTTCGTGTTCGGTATTTGTGTTCGTTCAGGGTTATTTTATATTCAGTGGATAAATGGGTATTATTTGGATAACATATTTTTGTAAAGAAAATGACCCATGATTAAAAAAAAAAATGCAAATTTTATGAGAAATCTTAAAGAGATCCTTTGGCCAGACCATTCATTCCAACTAAAATATTCCTATAAATATATGTGCATTTAATACCTTTTTATACATGCTATGTACCTATAAGAGCCTCTCTTGTTTAGACATCCAAAAGCCCTGAAACTGCTGCTGGGTGCCGCCATCTTGGATGTGATGTCACTCAGATCACACTCTCTAGTATCCCTCTTCACTTTTCCCTGGGCTATCCACAGACAAGGTTATGTATGGGTGTACAAGGTTATGTAGGTGTGTGAGGGGAGGGAAGAAGGAGCTGGGCCAGCAGAGACAGTAACTAGAAACCTCCAGAAGAGGAGAGGGCTATGGCATGCAAGGAAGGAGAGAGCTGTGCTAGGGAATTGACTTGTCAAATTTTCTATCAAATTTGGAGGCACATTGCAAGTAAATATTGTGGTATTACTTGCAATTTTTAAAGTTGGGGACAGGGCCTCTTTAATAATACAAGGCATACATCTATTTTTAAAGGATTCTTGTGCAGAAGGAATGGCTGTAAAACATACCACATCATTGATTCAAGGCGCATCACAAATTAGATAAAGCTGTGAATCCAGAGGATGATGATTTGTTGATTCCATTAAATATATAGTTGTCACAAAGAGAAAGCCGTACTCCAACTTCTTCAGCGTATTAATACTTTTATTGTTCATGTAAACCCGTTTCACCAAATTAAAGTGGTATTAAATCCAAAACAAAAATGTAATACATTGCAGTTTACCAATCATTAGATGTGGGGGTTGTATTTAGTTTTCTTTTTCAGGCTTTTTTTTTCCTGCATTATCACCTATTGATCTGACAAGTAACTTGCTTCTTGTCTTAGACCTCATTCACACAGACTTACTACTGTGTACACCCATGCGAGAGGCCATGTTTACCCACACGGGGGGATGTACAGGTGTTCTCCCATGGTGCGGGAAACACGCACGGAATGCAGGTTTCCAGCACTGTGTTCTGGCGTGAACGGGCCCTAACTCTAGAAAAGTTTATCTTTTAGTTGTGCAAAGTGCTACAATCAATACAACTGCTTAGAGAGAGTGAACGCTGCTGACTGAAGAACTGTGCAGAGTGTGTGTCTGGCCCAATAAATTGAAGGTGTGCCAATTATTTGGTACACAAAACACTGATTTATGGTATGCGCCAAATAATTGTTTAGGTTGAAGGCTCATCTGTGAACAGCCACCATTGAAATACATGGGATTTTGGATGTTGAGCATTTTGGAGCTTCGAGCTACAAAACTCTCAGGTGTGAATGGGGCTGAAGGATTTGAACAGGAGATTACTACACAAAATATTTAAACATTTTTCAAAGTGCCACATGTTACAACATTTGCAGATTCAGTTCAGAAAGTGAATGTCTGCATAGCTGGTACGAGCTGGCAAGGTGTGCAATATTATGCCAGGAGGCTGATGACACAAGACAATCGAGAGCATGGTTTCTGCCCCTAACATACTGCAAAATATTAGTTTATGTGAAATGTGAAGTGCAATGTGCCATGTTCAGATGTGCCTTGCAACACTTCACATTCCTTTATAATCACCGATCTGCATGTGAGTATTGGTCCAGGTCTCCAGTACACTGCCTTCACAGGGCAGGTTAATACAGTTTAAAAGCACTTTTAAAACATTAAAAATAAAATATCTTTTATTACAAATTTTTTACTTTTTATGACCTTAATTGGGCTTCAAAATTTCTGCCCCGTGACTCCACGAAGTAGGTTGTCCCTTAACTTCTGCCCCTGTAATGCTTGTACAAAAAACATGGGGGGATACCAGAACAGGAAAACACAAACAACAATGAAAACATTTTTGGAATCTCTAACCCTTCCCCACCTTACTAAAAGTTTAGAGGGGGAGGGGATGTCTGGTTTCCAACTTGAGAAATTTTCCATCACTTCCTTCACTAACAGGAAATGTGTGCAAATCTCCTTTATAAGGACATGACAGAAGTAAACACCTGACAGAGGCTTTAACATCCTGTCTAGCTAAGCCAAGATACGTTTTGACTGGAGTTGGACTTTTATTTGGAAATCAGAAATAATTAGTAGATTCTTTAATAAACTTTGCATTTGCACATGGGACTTCTCAAGCTACACGATGTTACTGAATCTGGCTGCTGGAAGGTTTCATTCCCACAAGCAAGTGCAGAGGCTAATAGAAGAACTGACAATCAGCAGTGCCTTGAAAAGGTATTCATACCCCTTGAAATTTTCCACATTTTGTCATGTTACAACCAAAAACATAAATGTATTTTATTGGGATTTTAAGTGGTAGACCAACACAAAGTGGCAAATAATTTTGGAGTGGAAGGAAAATAATGAAGAAGAAGAATGGGCAAAAATGTCACTCTCTAGATGTGCAAAGCTGGTAGAGACTTCCCCAAAAGACTTGCAGCTGTAATTGCAGCAAAAGGTGGTTCTGCAAAGTATTGACTCAGGGTGGCTGAATACAAACACACGCCACACTTTTCAGATATTTATTTGTAAAAAAATTTTGAAAACCATTTATCATTTTCCTTCCACTTCACAATTATGTACCAATTTTTGTTGGTCTATCACATAAAATCCCAATAGAATACATTTAAGTTTTGGGTTGTAAAATTACAAAATGAGGAAAATTTCAAGGGGTATGAATATTTTTTCAAGGCACTGTACATTCATCTATATAAATAAACTTAAAGCGGAGCTGTGGGCTCCCCCAAAAAATTAAAAGTCAGCAGCTACAAATACGGTAGCTTCTGACTTTTAATATAATGGCACTTACTTGTCCAGGGGTCCAGCTGGTCTCCTACTGTGCATATGCGAAGCGTGAATGGTCCTGCAATCTTCTGGGACCTGTGAAAAGTCCCAGAAAGCTGATGGGGTTAGGAGGGAGGGTGAAATTCCATCTCAGATCACCACGGCGATCTGACATGTAAGTGGGAATGGGTACCTCTCAAAACCCCCCAAAAAGTGCCGAAGTTTTTAGAGCTGTTATTAGCGGTATTTAGTTTTTTTATGTTTCTTTTTGTGTTGTTTTGCCTTTATTATAGTACCTTGAGTATGCCCCATAGGCCCTGTTTTGTAATTTTATACACTTAAAACACCAAAAAAAGAAATTAAAAAAAAAAATCAACTGAGCCTGGTGGAAAATTATCAGACGCAATCACTATTCAGGCAATGGAGATTCCTCTATCTACACTATTGCGATTGATTTTATCTTGTTTAGTTAGCAAGCTTGGCAGAAAGTTGAGCCATGTATGGCAGCTATTATCTGTCAATCAGCCACACAGGAGTTCATGGATATCCAGTAAATGTGCAGAGGCAATGCGTTTCTGGACAGTGTCTAGCAAGTGATGGCATTGCCTGTATTAATCTCCAATGCATCCAGTTAAATAAAGATGGAAGTTGTTTTGTCTACAGCAAAGGTCAGCAGTGTCTGCATCTACAGACAAAATTGGGTCTCCAGATTCTGATCACTATGCAGATGATCTAAGTCCAGATCTGGAGACCTCACTCACAGAAATATATTGATAAGACAGAATGGGGTTTATTTACTAAAGCTGGAGAGTCCAAAATCAGACTCCCTTCTGCATAGAAACCAATCAGCTTCCAGGTTTCATTGCCAAAGCTTCATTGAACAAGCTGAGGTTAGAAGCTGATTGGTTTCTATGCAGAAGGGAGTCTGATTTTGGACTCTCCAGCTTTAGTAAATAAACCCCAATGGGTCCAGAAACAGGCAACAAAAATGGTGAAAGGTCTGAAGGATGAAACATATGGGGTGAGACTGCAGGAACGTAATGATAAATTCCAGGTATGGATATTTTATACATAGTTACATTGGTCCAGTTTAGACCACTCTAGCTACATACTGTATATACCATACCTGGCTGATGCCCCTGGAAGCTGGAGATCACTGAAGTAGACACTGCTTCTCCAATGATCTCTACTTGCTTCCAGGTTCTGTACTACTGAGTGGATGGCCTGCTGCATTCTGAACACAAGAGGTCGGGTGCTTGCCACTAGCGCCATTCAGAGAATGCTATCTGGAAACAAGTGTAGATCATTGGAGTAGTGTTGTCTATTTCAGTGAATTCCAGATTCCACTGGAATCAGCCAGGTATGGTTTACAGTCATGGACAAAAATATTGGCATCCATTCTGAAAGATAATGCAACACCTTGTCCAGAAATTCTCATGTTAATTCTTTTGTTTGTTTTGGTATGACACCAAAAAAGCAGAGAAACAAAAAGCCAAATCTGACACATTCCATGCAAAACTCCAAAAATGGACTCGACAAAATTATTGGCACCTTCTCAAAATTGTAAGAAATAATTGCATTCCAAGTTTGTGATGCTCCTGTAACACTGGCAACCAGTTAAAATTGTGAAAAAATGACTCAAACTTTCTGTTATTTGTCTCTGTGTGCCACATGGAGCATGAAGAAGAGAAAAAGCAGTAAAGAATTGTCTTGAGGATTTGAGAACAAAATTGTAATAAAGCATGGACAATCTCAAGGTTACAAGCCCATCTCCAGAGACGGTAATGTTCATGTGTCCACTGTGTGCAACATTGTCAAGAGGGTTACAGCCCATGGCACTGTAGCTAACCTCCCTGGACGTGGACGAAAGAGAAAAATTGATCAAAGATTGCAACAAAGGATTGTTAAAATGGTGGTTAAAGAACCTCAATCAATTTCCAGACAAATTCAAGCTGACCTTCAGGCACAATGTACAACTGTGTCAGCTTTCACTGTACGTTGCCATCTGAATGAAAAGGGACACTATGGTTGGAGACCTAGGAAGACCACACTGCTGGCACATAAACATAAAAACCTAGATTGGAGTTTGCCAAAACTTACCTAAGGAAGCCAAAATCCTTTTGGGGGAATGTGCTGTGGACAGACAAAACAAAAGTATGCTTTTTGGTAAAGGCTATCATTCTACAATTTTCAGAAAAAGCAATGAAGCCTGAAAGAAAGGAATACAGTCCCTAAAGTCAAACATGGTGGAGGTTCACTGATGTTTTGGGGTTGCTTTTCTGCTTCAGGCACTGGATGTCTTGACCTTGTGTTTGGCATTATAAAATATGAAGACTACCAAAGAATTCTGGGGTGCAATGTAGGGCCCAGTGTCAGAAATGTGGGTCTCCATCAGCGGTTATGGGTCTTACAGTAGGACAATGCCCAAAGCACATGTCAAAAAGAACCCAGAAATGGTTTCAGACAAAGTGCTGGAGAGTACTGAACTGGCCAGCCATGAGTACAGATATCAATCCCATACAGCACCTGTGGAGAGATCTCAAAACAGCAGTTGGGAAAAGGAACCCTTCCAATCTGAGAGACCTGGAGCAGTTGGTGAAAGAGGAGTGGTCCAAAATTCCAGTAGAGAGGTGGAAGAAACTCATTGATAATTACAGGAAGTTATTGATTCCAGCTATTTATATTAATTAATATTAAATTGTGGGTGCCAATAATTTTGTCCAGTCCATTTTTGAATTTTTGCGTGGAATGTGGCAGATTTGGCTTTTTGTTTCTCCACTTTTTTGCATCATACCAATACAAACAAAAGAAATAAACATGAGAATGCCTAAACATTTGTAATTGCAACAATTTTCTGGGCGAAGTGGTGCATTATCTGATAGAAATGCAGGGGTGCCAATATTTTTGGCCATGACTGTATATAGTTACCTTGGTCCAAGCTGGACCAATGTAACTATGTAAGTATGTAAAACTATGTAAAAAATTGATTATTGTCTATTATGCAAAGCACTTTAAGTATTATTAAACCTTCCACAATAATAGTTAATTTCCCCCTTGTACAGGAGTATGTTTTGCCTTTTAGATATGATTCAGGTGCTGTCTACCTCTCACAGCGCTTCACCAAACTTCCAGTTGGTACAGTAAGGGCTATAGGGGAGTGCATTAAGATTGTACGTGCAGTTCCCCTAGTTCCCACTAGGTGTCACTGTCTAATAGTGTGAGACACCTGCCATGTTGATGGTGCAGTCCTTTATGTATGCATCCCACCTCCAGATTGCTGGGAATTCTCCCTGTCAATCATTAATGTTGCAAGAGGTATATAAAAGGCTAGAAGGGTGGAGCCTGGCCAGTACAGTCAATGGAAAGAGCTACCCTACAGGTTGGGGAGATGTAACCTACAGTGATACATAGATCCCTTCCCTCTAGAGGAAAGCCTGGGTACTTCTTCCTCCATAGGAGGCAAGACAATTTGGGGATGTGGGTTCCCTAGCTGTAGACGCAGGATAAGGCAAACCATGGTCAAGCCAGGCAGAATTGTCTTTAGGGCCTTGCAGAGGTGAAAGACCCAATGGAGAGCCATCCCAAGAGTGGAACCCTGAAGGCCCCATATGGGCTGCTTCAGGGCCCTAGAGAGATAAAAATGTATATAGGCTGCCCTGCTGCATGACAGTCTGAGATGACATGACTACATGTCCCATGAACCTCTGTGAGCGCATATTGTCCTGCACATGTGTACCACCATTTCAAAGACTTTTTGCTGGTCAATAGACAGCTGGTGGGTAGAGCAGGCATCTTCTTATTGTTCATGAACAGAGCTGCTTCCCATCTGTCTGTAGTCCCGGGCAGAACCGTGCATGTTGCTGTGACTACAATGGGACTCCATACAGACCCTTCAAGTCAGCGTAGCCACCTGAAAATTAGAAGTTGGGTTCAGGAATCCTTCAGCTTGATCTTGAGCTGCATAAATGTATCAATGGGAAGAAAAAGATGGCGCCTATAAAAATGAGGTGTGGCTACAAGGTTACACTTTAGTTTCTAATGCTTGATAATACTTTTAGCAAAAAAAAAAAGTCAGTCCACTTAAAGCAGTATTAAACCCCAGAGCAAACATTTATTATATTGCAGCTTACCATTTCTTAGATGTAATGGTTGCATTAGTTTTCTTTTTTAGGATTTTTTTCCTATATTTTTACCTGGTGATCCTGCCAGTAAGTCTGTTGTTTTTGAGCAGATCAAACTAACATGCAGATGTATTGAAAAAGACCCTAACTAAGAAAAACTAATGGGGCTTTGAAGGTACCAAACCATATAAGTCAACATTAATTATACAAAAAAATTTTTACAGTAAAATTGAACGGACAGCAGGGAGCGCCACTCTAAGTGTAGAGGGTTATTATTTTATTAATAACACAGGGTGTAAAACTACTCACAAACATGAGCAGTAAGAAAGCATGGTAAAGTAATCCTTTGGTAAGCCGTTTGGTAAGTCTATCAGCGGTGTATGGATGGGTCCTGGTTGTTCAGGATGAACGGGGATGGAGCTGTCAACTGTCAGCAGTGCAGTGAGTTTGAAAATGGTGAAGAAATCAGTGTGGACCGCAAGGAAGACAAGGACTCAGCGGGTAACCAATGGCAGAGCAGGAAAATGACAGGTGATGTGTTTCGAAGCACTTGCTTTTTCTTCAGACCTGTCTGGCTGTAGGGGACTGTGGTGCTTTATAGAGAGAAGACCGGATGGGGCGGGCATATTTGACTTGAAGAAAAGTACAGGAGAAACAGCAGCATGGATCGGCATATCGGATCGGATAATCATACAAAAATGATTCATATACAGTATATACGTATTATATATATTTATATATATATATATCCCTTATTCCTCCCACATTGGCCATCTACCATATTTAGAATTTTACATGTTTGGTCCCCTCCCAGCGCCGATTTGTTAATTTTTTCAGTAAAATTGAACACCTTTTATTGGGTTAAAAAGAACCACCAACACATGGAGCATAGTCATCAAACATATACATGGAAAGTCATAAAATACAATTAGTGAGACTTAGCCACAGTAAATGTTACAGATGTCTTAGAAGCAAAAAGGGCGTCACGGGCATCAGCTACATAAAACCTTTTCTCTGTATATTTTTGTATGATTATATGTTGATGATATGTCTTTGGTTCTGTTTTTTGCTTGCTATAGGAATTTGTGTTTTGTTTTCCTTGAGGAAGCGGGCATTGTCCCATGAAACGCGTTGGAATTTTGAAACAAAGTGCCCATTCGTGGTCCCAAGTGGAAACTATATGTTTATCAACACCTATACGTATATGTATATAACACCTATAATATACTATCTGTTTAGGTATCCTTATACCAATCAAATATCACTCCATGTTTCCAAGTTGTTAGCCATGTACTATTATGTTTCTCATTATCCACAGTCCAGCCTTGGTGTTTTGAGGCTGTAGCTGGCGGTTTTATGTAGCTGATGCCCATGGCGCCCTTTTTGCGCATAAGACATCAGTAACATTTACTGTGGCTAGGTCTCACTAATTGTATTTTATGACTTTCCATGTATGTTTGATGATCATGCTCCACCTGTTTGTGGTTCTTTTTAACCCAATAAAAGGTGTTCAATTTTACTGTCATTACATTATTGTATAATTAATGTTGATTTATATGGTTTGGTACCTTCAAAGCCCCACTAGTTTTTCTTGGTTAGGGTCTTTTTCAATACAATTCTCATTAGGGGTGTGGCACCAGTAAAACCTTGTTTACAAGGATACAGAGAGCCATTTTTTCTCCATCTCCCACTCCCTATACATTTAATGTGCAGATATAGCAGTTAAGGGGTTGAGGCAAATCACTTAACACTGACAGAGGGGCTTATACTGATCAGCTTTTATTTATTTATATAAAACCTTTATCCCAAAAGGAACAAAACTTGTTGCAACTGCTTTAAAGGTGTGAGTTGGAGTTTTTCTTCAATGTGGTAGTGTATCTAAATCTCCTGTGAAAATCCAAGTGAAAATGGGGAAGGGGGTTTAAAAAAAAGAAAACTAATGCAGGTGTCACATATAAGGATGTAATGATATATTGCATTTTTTATTTTGGATTTAATCCTGTTTTAAATATCTAAGGCCATCTATGGCATTTTCCTAATTGGACTATGTAGACTTGAAATCCTGCCAGTGGCTAGCTTTAGAAAATAAAGCTCAGTGGTCATTTTCAACACAAATTATGCCTACTAAGCACCTGGAAATTGTACTTGACTTTCCCCAAGTTCAGCTTATTAAGCTTGCAAGATTTCGAAGTAGTGCGTGTGAACTTTCCAGAGGCTGTGGCATCTATAAATAGCTCCCCTGTTTTTGGCAGGATTCACATTCTTGTCCAATATGCTGAATTGACCCCTCTGTGTGCTGCCGCCTTGATGTTACAGGGATGAGCAGTGCCATACTGGCATAATGTTAATAAGGGGCTATGTTCCTGAGCTGTAATATTTGCACTTAGAACAAGCCTTGCATTATAATCAGGGTAAAAAAAACTTGCCGATAAAAAAAATTCCTGTTTTTTGTCAGAGTTTTTTTGTCCCCCTGTCACTCCAGATAATTTTTAAGTTCTTGCATAGAAATACTTTCTGAAGAAGTCATACTTGTGTGGCCTAGGATTACTTAGAACAGGGGTTGGCAACCGATCTACCTGAACAACATGAGATGTCAGAGATCACCAGGTACAGTGTCGGCCGGTGTCACCTCCTCACACCTGATTTAAACCTTTAATTACCCTACTACCCTGTCACAATCACATGCATTGCATGGCAATTATGGGTTTAAATCAAGTGGTGAGTAGGCAACATATTGTCACCTGTCAAACACACTTGGATCACTGTGCAGAGAAGCAGTAGTGTCTGTGCACTTGTAAATGAGTCCTTAGTTGCATCCGGCAGCAGCACATGTAAAGTTGGGGGATGGTAAAACCCTGCAGTTGAGTCACAGCTTTACTGCCCCCAATCCCCACCCCCTTTAGCTGCTGAGGCAGCAGCCAAAGGTGTAAAAATGCCCCAGCAGGAATGACACCCCCTGTTGCTTTTGCTGGGTGCTACCGCCTGTCAACTGAGACCCATTCAAGTAAATGAGGCCACTCTGCAAGTGCCACGCCACTGCATGCTTCTGCAGGGTCCAGGGGGTTAAAGAAGGTGGTGAGAAAGCAGTACAATGCTGCCTGCTTTAACCCCTTCTTTGCTGTACTGCACATGGTTGCAAGGCACTTGCAGAGCGGCCTCATTCACTTAAATGGGTCATGCTTGGCAGGTGCTACACCCACCAACCATGACAGGGCATAGGAGCCAACACTACAGAGGAGACTCGTGCTCCGTACCACATCTCCAACTTTACAAGTAGTCCCTCTGCATTGCACTCTGATGCTCTGGGATGGTGGGTCAGCAAGCCCTGATCGTGATCTACCAGTCACCCGGCCGAGATCTACTGGTAGATCACGATCTACTGGTTGCTGACCCCCGACCTAGAGAGACAGTATTTTGATTCCCCCCAATCTCAGTTTCCCAAAATAACCTTTCAGTTTAACCACTTGAGAACAAACCTCCTTTACCAGGCTATTTCTCAGGTTTCACTGATGTGATCGTTTGACTGACAAATAATTGGTCAAACAATACTGTACCCAAACCATTTTTTTAATCACTTTGAGATTGATCAAGCATTCTTTTAAAAAAAGAAAAAACCTTTAGAATTTAGACCCCCCCACCCCAGCCCACAAGGTGATTTAATTTTTTGCCATGAGTTTTTGGAAATGAAGAAACATGCCAGTATTGAATGGTTTAAAATACAGAGCTTGGTAATAATACACTAATACATTAAATGTAGCAGACAGGGGAGAGATCTTTATTGTTTACATACAGGTCTCTCCCCCGTCGGAGATACTCAACGATCACCAGCATCGATGAGTAATCACCAGCCGGGACCCAGTGATTGACAGCCGAGGCCGCGAATGGTGGCGCAGGTAGGGTGCGCGCGTGACTCGCACGTGCCCCCTACCCGGAAACAGCAAAATCACATATATACAGAGAGGGAGATAAGTATTTGATCCCCTGCTGATTTTGAATGTTTGTCCACTCACAAAGAAATGATCAGTCTAAAAATCGAATGGTAGGTGTATTGTAACACTGAGAGACAGAGTAGCAACAACAAATTCAAAAGAAATGCATGTCTAACAAATTATGCACTGATTTGCATGTTCATGAGGGAAATAAGTATTTGATCCCTTTCACAAAACATGACTTAGTACTTGGTGGCAAATCCCTTGTTGGCAATCACAGAGGTCAGACATTTCCTGTAGTTGGCCACCAGGTGTGCACACATCTCAAGAGGGATTTTAGCCCACTCCTCTTGGCAGATCCTCTCTAAGTCATTAAGGTTTGGTGGCTGATGTTTGGCAACTCGAACTTTCAGCTCCCTCCACAGATTTTCAATCGAATTAAGGTCTGAAGACTGGCTAGGCCACTCAAGGACCTTAATGTGCTTCTTCTTGAACCACTCCTTTGTTGTCTTGGCCGTGTGTTTTGGGTCATTGTCATGCTGGAACACCCATCCACGACCCATTTTTAATGCCCTGGCTGAAGGAAGAAGGTTCTCACCGAAGATTTGCCCTGTCCATCGTCCCTTTGATGCGGTGCAGTTGTCCTGTCTGCTTAGCAGTAAAAAACCCCCAAAGCAGAATGTTTCCACCACCATGTTTGACAGTAGGGATGGTGTTCTTGGGGTCATAGGCAGCATTCCTCCTCCTCCAAACACGGCGAGTTGAGTTGATGCTAAAGAGTTTGATTTTGGTCTCATCTGACCACAACACTTTCAACCAGTCCTCCTCTGCATCATTCAGTGGGGGCTGGACATGTGCTTTCTTGAGCAGAGGGACCTTGCAGGCACTGCAGGATTTCAATCCTTGTCGGCGTAGTGTGTTACCAATTGTTTTCTTGGTGACTGTGGTCCCAGCTGCCTGGAGATCATTGACAAGATCCTCACATGTAGTTCTGGGATGATTCCTCATTGTTCTCATGATCATTGACACTCCACAAGGTGAGATCTTGCATGGTGCACCAGACCTAGGGAGTCTGGCAGTTGTTTTGTGTTTCTTCCATTTGTGAATGATTGCACCAACTGTTGTCACCTTCTTACCCAGCTGCTTGGTGATAGTTTTGTAGCCCAGTCCAGCCTTTTGAAGGTCTACAATCTTGTCCCTGATATCCTTGGACAGCAATTTGGTCTTTGCCATGGTGGAGAGTTTGGAATCTGATTGTTTGATTTGTTCCTGTGGACAGGTGTCTTTTATACAGGTAACAAAATGAGATTAGCAGCACTCCCTTTTAAGAGACTGCTTCTAATCTCAGCTTGTTACCTGTATGAAAGACACCTGGTAGCCAGAAATCCTGCTGAATGATAGGGGATCAAATACTTATTTCCCTCATGAACATGCAAATAAGTGTATAATATGTTAGACATTCATTTCTTTTGAATTTTTTGTTGCTATTCTGTCTCTCAGTGTTACAATACAGCTACCATTCGATTTTTAGACTGATCATTTCTTTGTGAGTGGGCAAACATTCAAAATCAGCTGTGGATCAAATTCTTCCTTCCTTCACTGTATACATGATTTTGTGCCGCCCTGTAGCAATATTTCTGTGATAGGCCAGAAGAAAAACGGTTAATGTACAGGTAACATACAGTGGAAGGATGGTGATGAAGCTGTTAATATACAGAAGTGCAAGATAGGGAAGACAAAGGAGTTGATAGGTCATTGAAGAGACAGGATGCAGCTGAGGGTAGTGAAAAGGGGAAAGAAGGAAAAAAAAGAAGGGTGGTAAAAACGATTAGGATCTGGCGATCCAAAAGTAATGAATGGGGAAGAAGAGGAAGGGGTAGACTCTCCAAAATAAACACTACACTGTTTACATTTGTGATCACTGTGATTTGTCATTACAGAGATCACATGATACACAATTGCTTGAATTAGCTCTGTACACTCTGGGGTTGATTTACTAAAACTGGAGAGTGCAAAATCTGGTGCAGCTCTGCATAGGAACCAATCAGTTTCAGTTTTTTCTGTCAAAGCATAATTGAACAAGCTTAATTAGAAGCTGATTGGCTACCATTCACAGCTACACTAGATTCTGAGTGCACCAGTTTTGGTAAATCTAGCTCTGTGCCTCCCATTTCTGCAGTGCCGTTTTTAAAGAGCACTGTGGATATACTTTCCTGTTCAAAAACATATGGTGCTATATACAGTTGTGTTCAAAATATGAGCAGTAAGACATCACTAACCTGATCAATCACTGTTTTTGGTAGAAATTATATTTCTACATGGCAAATAATTTACTAGCAGGTGTAGTAGAGTAATAGATATCCAACAGACCCAACAGTCATGACATGCATGCTGCTGATTCTGTGTAATTGAATCACTAATTGAAAGGGGCATATTCAAAATAATAGCAGTGTTGAGCTCTATTAGTGAGGTCATTCATTCTTTGAAAAACAGGTGGCAATTATTGTCCTTATTTAAGGAAGGAAGGCAGCAAATGTTGTACATGCTGGTTACAGTGCATTTCTCTCTGAAATTCTGAGGAAAATGGGTTGTTCCAGACATTGTTCAGAAGAAAAAAAGTTGATTGGAGAGGGGAACATATAAAGAAGTGCAGAAAATGATAGGCTGCTCAGCTAAAATGATTGCAAATGCTTTAAAATGGCAACCAAAACCTGAAAGAGGTGGAAGAAAGCGAAAAACTACCATTCGAATGGATAGAAGAATAGCCAAAATGGCAAGGACTCAGCCAACAATCAGCTCCAGGAAGATCAAAGGTCTAAAGTTACCTGTGAGTACTGTTACAATTAGAAGACGCCTATGTGAAACCAAGCTATCTGCAAGAAGCCCCCGCAAAGTCCCACTGTTGAAAAAGACGTGCTGAAGAGGTTACAATTTGCCAAAGAGCACATTGACTGGCCTAAAGAGAAATGGCGCAACATTTTGTGGACTGATGAAAGTAAGATTGTTCTTTTTGGGTCTAGTGGCCGGAGACAGTTTGTCAGACGACCCCCAAACACTGAATTCAAGCCACAGTACACTGTGAAGACAGTGAAGCATGGTTGTGCAAGCATCATGATATGGGGATGTTTCTCATACTACGGTGTTGGGCCTATTTATCGCATACCAGGGATCATGAATCAGTTTGAATAGATCAGAATACTTCAAGAGGTCATGCTGCCTTATGCTGAAGAGGAAATGCCCTTGAAATGGGTGTTCCAACAAGACAACGACCCCAAACACACCAGTAAACGTGCAACATCTTGGTTCCAGACCAACAAGATTGACGTTATGGAGTGGCCAGCCCAATCCCCGGATCTTAATCCAATAGAAAACTTGTGGGGTGACATAAAAAAATGCAGTTTCTGAGGCAAAACCAAGAAATAGAGAAGAACTGTGGAATGTAGTCCAATCATCCTGGGCTGGAATACCTGTTCACAGGTGCCAGAAGTTGGTTGACTCCATGCAACACAGATGTACAGCAGTTCTCAGAAACAGTGCTTATACAACTAAATATTCATTAAGTGAATCAAAGGAAAGCAAAATTTTCAAACATTTTTCAGTTTATATAGTGAATGTTTGAGTTTGTAAAGAAGAATACAAAACACTGCTATTTTTTTGAACAGTCTAATATTCACTTTTCTTCAATTTTTTTAGAGGAACAACACAAATTTGATATATTTTTCTTCATGTTTTGATTTGGAATAGAATGTGTAGTGTTCCCAATGCATTTGTGTGTATGGAAATAAAAGCTATTAGAAGGATTTTGAGATTTATTCACTTTTTTCAACACACTGCTATTATTTTGAACACAACTGTAAGTGGTAAATCAACTAAACAAGTTCCAGCTGAGTAGACTGAGTGAATAGAAAGCATGCTACAGAGAGGCCTGGTTCACACTACTGTGACTCTACGAGACACATTTTGCATGGGCATGGCAGGCCATTCATTTGAATGGGCTGCTGTGCTTCTGAAAACGCGGGGAAAAACCCCTGCGTCATTTTTGTAATAGCCCACATGGAGACCGCAAGTGCAGTGCGGTCCTCAGTGAGGGAAGCAGCTGCTGCGATTTCCAGTGTGTGCAGATGCCATTAAGATTAATGGTACCTGCAAACATCACCTGTGGAACATGTGAGGTCCCGCAGTGTCAATCGCGCGCAGGTGTGAACCAAGCCAGAAGGATCCTTGCCCTCTGCGCAGAGATCTGGCACACTCCCTGTGATGGGAATATACACACCATACACACACTATACGAGAATCATACTAAAATTTCCGTATGATGAACGATCTGCCAATTATCTGATTGTTAATTTAGTGCTTTCAACAGTATTGTACGGAAATAATCAAAAAGAAAAAATGTGCATGATCAGAAGCATAGAACGCCCCTACACTTCTTCTACTACGATAGTACGTAGCTACGGTTGTCAATTCCAACTAATCATGATATGCACTTTCACGATCGGTCATCCAATTTTCTCATTGTGTGTACTAGGCTTTAGAATACATCCAATCAGGACTATAATTGCATCTAGAGGTTCAGTGTTCCTCCACCTCACCACAATATAAGCAATAAAAACATAAGCAATTCCCCTTTCTCACTTTTTTAAAACAAAATAAAAAATGTTGGCAGGTGTTGGGCTTCAAAGGGGTTCTAGGCATACATTTTCATTTTTCAACATCAGCATCATGGTAACAATACAAACAATAGTTGTCTTTGACAATTCAATATAAACTTACTTGGAAAATCTTCTTTCATGTTGTGAGTTCTGTCTGTCTGCTGGTCATCCAGAAACTTCCTGGATTCCCTGCATGCTTTGCAGCTTCTCCTCTGCTGTATACTTTAAATTTCTAAAGACTACATATCCCATGGTACCTTTCTGCCTGCAAGCAGTGATTCCTGCACTGACTCCACCTCTTGAAACTCCTTCTCTCAGCATCTCTATAGTTCAGAAGGCAGGCTCTGTGAATGTGTGTCACAGCAGTGCCTACTCACAGGGCATAGTGATCCTTGTCATCAATTCAAGGAAGTAAATGTGTGGGGATCTTCAAAAAGTAAGTTTACAAATTTTAAGATCATTCAGAATAATTAGGAAATGGCTAGAAATTATTAAAATGCAATAGGGCTGACTTACTAAAACTGGAGTGTGCAAAATCTGGTGCAGCCATGCATGGTAGACAATTAGCTTCTAACTTCAACATGTTCAACAGTTAACCACTTCAATACCAGGCCACTTTTCATCTTTCAGCATTCTCACACATTGAATGACAATTGTGCAGTCATGCAACACTGTACCCAAACTAAATTTTCATAATTTTGTTCACACAAATAGAGCTTTTTGTGTTTTCACACAACTAAAGTTTTTCTTTGTTTCTGTTCTAAAATGTTGCAAATAAATAATTGTTCTTCATAAATGTAGGCCAAAATGTATACTGCTACATTTCTATGGTGAAAATAACCCAAATCAGTGTATATATATTTAGTCTGTATTTTTTGTCATTTTTGGGGGGAAAATGAAGAAATTGAAAAAAAAAAAATCACAATTTATTTTTTTTACATACTGTCACCAGTGCAGTACAGCATCAAAATATGGTGTGGCGGTGATCAGGGACAATGACTAGTGACACTGCAAAAAAAAAGATAATTTTTTTTCAATGTTTTAAAAATTTATTACATTTTCTCTTTATATACGATTGCTTTAAAATACCTGTGACCAAAGTAATATTACCATAGAAAAATTGTACTACTCAGGAGAAGTGATCAGTATTTGTTTTTTCTTTTAAGATTGCTTATAGTAAAGAATATTTATTGCTATAAACAAGAATTTTACTGAATGAAATTGATTAATTCAGTTTGTTTTGTTGTGATTAGCTGTGATTGGCAACTGCTAATCACATGACACAGGTGAGCTATGATTGGCGCAGCCTGATTGGCCCAGCCTGTACCATGTGATCGCTGTGACCAATCACAGCTATAAAAACAATTGTATGCAATGGATGGCATGAATGGAAGCTATCCATTGTTTACAATTGTCATGTGACATGCTGTAATTGGTCACAGCAGTCACACAGTACCGGCAATGGGCCAGTACACAGGCTAGTCCTAGTGCTATTGAGGAGGAGAGAGCCAGGAAAGCCTCTGCTCCTGTGCACATCACTGGATTGAGATCCAGCTCGGGCATAGAATGCATGAAGGTAAAGGACCTTCTGCCTTTAGAACCATATTAAATATAAACTATAACTTGTGACTCTTGGCGCTGAGGAAGTGCTACATGCACAGTCTTTGTTCTATTGTGGTGCATTGGTCAGTTCATTCAAAGGCATTAACATGCATGCCTTTAACTTAGTGCAGAGGGCCAGACTGATGTGAATGGGCCCTTAATTCTAACAAATGTTATTTGTTTTTATACAAACCAACTTACAACAGAAAGGTTGAGTAAAATTTTTATCATTTTAACTGTTTGCCGGTATGATTTCTATATTGTCAGCACCTGTCAATTGATGCAGGTGAGTTTAATAACAAATTACAGGAGCATCACAAACTTGGAATGCAAGTATTTCTTACAATTTTGAGAAGGTGCCAATAATTTTGTCCAGTCCATTTTTTGGGGGTTTTGCGTGGAATGTGTCAGATTTGACTTTTTGTCCACTTTTTTGTGTCATACCAATACAAACAAAAGAAATTAAACATGAGAATGCCTAAACATTTGTAATTGCAACAATTTTCTGGGAGAAGTGATGCATTATCTGACAGAAATACAGGGGTGCCAATATTTTTGACCATAACTATATAGCCAAAATGTTCTTTTTTGGATAGAGTAGGGGTGGGATTAAAACCTCTATCAATGTATCTTTTGCTGTCTCTGTCTCATTAAAAAGATTTCCCTTCATATCCCGTCATGGAAATGCAACAAGAATTTCAATCTTACATCCATACATGTAATGATCTGATTAAACGATTCCACATAGTCTTAGACAATACGATCTAATCTATTAAATATTGAAAAGACCTATACTGTGTCATTGAACGATTTTCAGCTAAATCATCAAATTTACTGTAATTGAAGTTATTCTGATCAGTCTGGACAGAAAATCCTGCTCATTGGAAAGGAGATAGATCAGTATATCAAACTGCATTTTGGCTATACATACACTTTCATGCTTTTATATTACTTGGTTTGAGGTCACCTCTGGTGAAATGCTAGTTACCTGGCATTTTCTGGTTTCACAAATTTCTTGATAACAAGCATGCACAATGTGAAATTAGTCAACACTGCTAATCTGCAAACTTCCTCTGGATTTCCGGATGTAAAGGTCCGCAAATTACAGGTTGAATATTTCCATCAGTGCAGGTCTCCTTTAACCCCCCGGTCACATCAAGCTCGACTTTGAAATCGTACGACTTACAGTGAAGTCACACGATTTCAAAGTCGGGGGGACATACCAATTTCAGGTGTGATTTCTAAGACATCTGATACAGATGTATATGCAAATCGCACCAAAAGTAGAAATCAGTGCGGCTCCGATCAAGTCCTAACCGCACAGATTTGACCGCTGTAATTGCGGACAATAGGGTACGACTTGGCATACAATTTTCAAGTCGCATGGTGCATGCCTGTAATCAGCATGTGTATAACAACTTTAGCAAGATAATATGGAGATAAACTTTTGCAGTTACCAAAATTAATATTGTAAAATGTCGGCTACCTACATCCCATTTTATTTTGATAAGCATGTAAAACAGTTGAGAGTGGCACCCTTAAAATCCCTCAACTGTTTTGCATTCTCATCTTGTGCAGTTACCTGTTGCCACAAATTGGATTGCTTGTTTCATTTTCCCTGTTGATGAAACATGATATCTGATTTAGTTGCTGTTCTATTTCTCTACAGCTTCTTGCTCCAATTTTTATACATCTGCCCTTCACTGTTTGCTTCATCTAGATTAAATAACACATGCATATTCGCTGGAATGATGTCATCCATGGCCAACCAATAGAGAAGACTAGCTGAAGAAAGAAGACTCTGAACCTAGATGACCAAAAGCAGATGGCAGCTGAGGCAATGGAGTGATGAAAGGGAGTGTGGAACTTACATCTCTGAGGGAAGGGAGGTAAGTCTGCCATAATGCACATTCGTGTACATACGTGTACCTTATAGCAAGATAGTAAAAAGAAGGTCTGTCAGGTTCGTTTTGTTGCCTATGTCCCTAGTGGGGAGATTTCCCCTGCCTTCCTGTGTTGTCTCAAGGAGAGTTGAATTTCTGCAACAAAGGACACATCAATAAAAGCAACTTCTCTAGTAGAGTGGGGATGAATTAGAACGTCAAATAACTGAGTTTTTGACTTACCTGTAAACTGCATTTCTTGGAGTACATCATGGGACACAGAGCAGTCTATTATAACTTACTTATAGGGTTATGCGCCACCTAAAGGTGGCTGGACACTGGCAAATCCTCTCCTATATAACCCCTCTCAAAAAGGAAGATACATTCCAACATGGAGGGAAGGAACCTCTCAGTACCCCAAGTATTGGATTTTATAGGTATGTCGAAAATCCAGTTGTCTTTATTGTACATCACAAGACACACAGCAGTCTATTATTTCTTTTTCACAGGGATGTCCTAAAGCAATGCTCATGAGGGGAGGGGGACACAGCAACCGGCCCAAAAGAACTATATAGCAGCCTGTAACACACTGTTGCAAAAAGTCATGTCCTCAGAAGCTCTTATATCCACATGGTAAAGTCCTATGCACCGAAGACCAGGTTGTGGTCTTGCAGACTTCAGCCACTGAAATCTGATGACAGGCCGCCCAGGAGGCACCTACAAATCTAGTAGAAGGAGTTATTGCTGGAAACAGTAGAGCCCTTCCTTTCAAACCATAGGCTTGAGAAAGAAGCTGATGAATCCAATGGGAAATGGTTGACTTAGTGGTCACCTGCCCCTCCTTTGTTCCTTCAGGAAGGACAAAAAGTGGATCTAATTGCCTAACTGTGGCACGCAATTTAAGATACATTTTGACAGGCCAAACCACATCTAAGCAGTGGCGGGCCTTGTCTCCTGGTGACTAAGGCCTGTGAAAAATTACGCCTGAGGTCAAACAACTACCTTATGGTGGAGTACAAGAAATAACTCGTGTGTGTGTATATATATATATATATACACACACAGTTGCAAGAAAAAGTATGTGAATCCCTTGGGATTACGTGGAGTTTTGCATGAATTGGGCATAAAATGTGCTCTGAAGAAGTCAACAATTCTTGATCGTAGGTCTTCTGAGAGCTCTTTTCTGCGAGGCATGATTCACATCAGACAGTGCTTCTTGAAACCAGTAAACCCAAAACAGGTGTGTGTTTTGTAAGGGCAGGACAGCTGTCAGCAACACATCCAATATCATCACACTGATTGGAGTCAAGGTTGGCTCACTCCTGGCTCCAATTAGCTCTGGGAGAAGTCATTAAGCTAGGGCCTCACATACTTTTTCCTCCCTGCACTGTGAATGTTTACATGTTATGTGCAATTAAACCATGGCAACATCTAATGTTTGTGTAGTATTATGTTCAGCAGACTGTGTTCTTCTATTGTTGTGACTTAGATGACGTTCAGAGCACATTTTATGCCCAATTCATGCAATCCTCCACGTAATCCCAAGGGGTTCACATACTTTTTCTTGCAACTGTATACAGTGGATATAAAAAGTCTACACACCCCTGTTAAAATGCCAGTTTTCTGCAATGTAAAAAATGAGACAGATAAATAATTTCAGAACTTTTTCCACCTTAATGTAACCTATAAACTGTACAACTCAGTTAAACAACAAACTGAAATTGTTTAGGTGGAGGGAAGTAAAAATAAAAAACTAAAATAATATGGTTGCATAAGTGTGCACACCCTAAAACTAATGCAGATGGACAATGATCCAAAACACACTGCAAAAGCAACCCAGGAGCTTTTGAAGAAAAAGAAGTGGATTATTCTGCTATGGCCGAGTCAATCACCTGATCTCAACCCAATTGAGCATGCATTTCACTTGCTGAAGGCAAAACGTAAGGCAGAAAGCCCCACAAACAAAGAACAACTGAAGACAGCTGCAGTTAGAGACTGGCAAAGCATCAGAAAGGAGGAAACCCAGTCTTTGGTAATGTCCATGGGTTCCAGACTTCAGGCAGTCATTGCCAGTAAAGGATTCTCAACAAAATATTAAAAATAAACATTTTATTTATGACTATATTCAATTGCCCAATTACTTTTGGTCCCTTGAAAAAGGGGGGATGGCTACTCTTAAGAGCTGTAATTCCTAAACTGTTCCTCCAATTTGGATGTACATACTCTCAAATTAAACCTGAGAGTGTGCACTTTCAGCCCATATCCATTATATGACTATAGCTTGAATATGTTTTGGTAAATACCAGAAAAAAATAAAATTGTGCCTGTGTCCAAATATGGACCTAACTGTATTTCCTTGCTGCAGTAATAGCATCCAGGAACACAACCTTCTGGGCCAAAAGAACCAAACGGAAGGTCCCAAATTGGCTCAAATTGCAGTTTCTGTAGTACCAACAAAACCAAAATTGAGATCCCATGGGGTCAAAGGCAACCTTACCAGAGGAACAATATGTGCGAGAAGCTATTGGCCTCTGAAAATAGACTGCTAAGGCTGAAATGAGATCATTGATTGTACTCAATCACATATAAACTCCAGATTGGAGAAAGGTCAAATTACAGCCCACAACATACTGTACTTGAGATGATGAAACTTCATAGCCTTACACCACATAGGATCTCCATGTTCTGTGGTAAACCTTCCTAGAAGTAGCCTTCCTGGCCCTCATATACATAGGGAAGACTGCATCAGATACCCCCTATCCCTGAAGACTCTGGCTTCAATAGCCAAGTCGTCAAAGCCAATGATTGCAAAAAATGGAAGCTTGGAACTTGCGAAAAGAGACCAGGACAAGCTGGGAGAGACCATGGATTGTCCACCAACATGTTCACTATGTTGGGGTACCACGTTTACCTTGGCCAAGCTGGTGCAGCCAGAGTCACCAATGGTCCCTCCAAATGAAAGGCATAAATCAAAGAGTACTGGTTCCATGTTATCACCAGGGCATCTACTGCAAATGTTAGAGGATTCCTGGCCATAAAAAATAAACAGTTTTGCATTGAACATGGATGTTAGGAGATCCACTTATGCTATGTCCCACTGCCAACATAGGGATTGATTTACTAAAGGCAAATAGAGTGTGCACTTTGCAAAATGCAGTTGCTCCAGAGCTTATTAAATGAGCAGAAGCTCTGCTGACTTTCATTATCCACTGATGTGCAAGCAAAAATGCATTTTTTTAAAATTGTCCTTCCATGTGAGTGGGTATTCTTTGCAAAGTGAAGCTGTACCTCATTTACTAAGCTATGGTGCAACTGTACTTGCAGAGTGCAACTGCATTTTGCAATGCGCATATTCTATTTGCCTTTAATAAATCAATACCATAGTGCCCTGACTACTTCCAGGTGGAAAGTCCATTCCACAACTGCCAGCAGCTGAGGAAGTCCGCCTTCCAATTTTCTTCTCCTGGAATGAGAACTGTGGACAGAGCGGGAACATGAAATTTCATCCAGGACAGAATGAGGTCCACCTCTTTCTGAACTGCTCGACTTTTGGTGCCCCTTGATGACTGATATATGCCACAGCCCTAACATTGTCTGACTGAACCCTCATCAGAAGGCCATGCAGCTGTTTCAACCAATGCAGAAGAGCTCACAGTTCCAGAATATTGCTAAGCAATGAACTTTCCTGTGAAGATCAAGTCCCTCGCACTGATCCAGAACTTCTCCCCAACCTGTCAGGCTGGTGTCTGTCATCAGCACCTTCCAAGAAATGGGGAGAAAATATTTCCCTCCTTCCAACCTTTAGAGGAGACATCTACTAGTCTATGGACTGCAGAGGGACCGTGGATGCAGGTTCCAGTGCTGACCGGTCACATTACAGGCAAAGCCCGACATCTTGTCCTCTTCAGCCAATGCAGGGTCTGGTCTAGGTACCTTTCTTCTAAGCAATTTTGCTGTAGGAATGGATTTGAATAACACCAATCTACTGATCCCTGCTGGAACCATTGGGAATCTGGTAACATTGTGCAGAGAGCTGCACAGCAGTGACCATAGCAAACAACTGAGGTACTTCTTGTATAGCAGGGGTTATATAGGAGAACACTTCCTGTCTTTTTGCCAGTGTCCAGTAGGTGGCACATAACCATATGAGTAAGATATAATAGGCTGCTCTGTGACCCGTAATGTGCAAAAAAAGGTCATTTACCTGTATCAGTGTTGGGGAGACTTCTTCTCACTTCCTATCCAAGTGACCACACAGGAAATGAGGGAAATCTTACCAATGGAATTCTCTTTTCCTATTCTATCCAGAACCTAAAACAAAAAGATTTTGCCAGAAGATAAACTTTACATGTAGTTCATCATTTAATATGGTGTAATCAATTCTCTGTAGCATTCAAGGCAACCTTTATCAAGATTATTGTTTCTATAAACAGATAAACTCTCTGTAATATTGTCCATGAAATGTGCAGACATCTTTTTTAAGAGTTGTTTTGTTTAAGCTATAATTTCCCAGACCAGGCTGGCCTGATTTTCTCCTGTGTGAAGTTCTCTGGCAGTCCTGCACATGGCAGCTTGCATTGGAGAAGTTCAATATTAGTCATGGCAAGGTGCAGGCATATACAAAGATGAATTTACATTCTTCTGAGCGATTCTGGGCTCAAGCTGCTAGCATGAACCTCCACATGGCCTAGAAACACCAGTGAGGCTCTCCAGTCTTGTCCGGTGTACACCACAAACTTACCACATACAGAACTCTGCATTAGTCCTGAAAAAAAAAAAGATATAAATTGCTGTTATTTAATTGTGTCACCGAAAAAATAATTTTTGAAGGATAGGTGTTCTTGCACATGGGCTGCCTGAGCCTGTGCAATGTAAATCTCAGCTTATTTCCCTCGCCCAACAAGCCCAGGTGCAGCATACAGCTACCCATAGACGTGGTTGTGTGTGGCTGTACTTTTCGAATTCTCATAAACATTCATTTAGTGTTCGAGTGTATTCCAAGAATAGAAAATGTTCTATTTTTGTCATGCCCATACGCTATACAAGGGTTTACATGAGAAGTGGCTGAGCTCAGCTAGAGAGAAATACAGTGCACTGCACATGTTGCAGATTGAATACCTGGAGTGGCTGTTACTGAGCCCAGCTGGAGAAGGAGAGCCCCTCCCCCCCACAGCTGAATGCATACTTAAAGTGAATGTAAAAGTAAACCTCTTTTTTTTTCAATATTACAGACATGTTATACTTATCTGCTGTGTACAATGGTTTTGCACAGAGCAGCCCTGATCCTCTTCTTCTCTGGTCCCTTGCTGATGCTCCTGGCTCCTCCCCTCTGCTGAATGTCCCATAGCAAGCCCTTTGTGCTGGGGGCACTTATGCAGGCTTGCTCCGGAGCCATGCTCTGTGTGTCCAATGACACACACAGTGCAGCTGGTACCCACCCCTCCACACTAGCTGTGTTTGACAGCAGCAGGAGCCATTGGTTTTTCATCTTAATGCATAGAATGCATTAAAGTAAAAAAACCTTCTGCTTTTAAAACCACTTTAACTCAAGCCAACTGACACAGTTCTGTAGTTTATTAACATCCAGTCATTCCAGTCCCACTGTCCTGGCTGCGACTGCACGTACTGTCCTGTAGACTTCTACAGGGCTGTGTTCCGAGGCCGCAGACACTCAGACACACTCTTGTAGAAGTCTATGGAGCTGTAGTGCACAGGTGCTCCTTCCTGTATTTCTTTGCTCTGAAAAGAAGTGTCACCCTTATGTTATGCAGTCACACAATGCCGAGCGTGGAGCACTGTGTATGGTGGGGCCTGACAGTAAAACCATTACATTATATGTAAAGCTGACAACTAGTTTTGGATTGATTGGAATTGATCGAGAATGGTTAAGAAGCCCAAAGGATTTTTTTTTGTCTGTAAGGCTCGGTCCACACTATTGTTTCTGCATAATCAAGCACTATCTGCTGTGACATCACTGGAAGTTATCTTCCTTTTATCTGTTCCTTCTGTGTTGTGTAGTGGTATGTAGATGTGGTTTCTGACCGGTCAAGACCAGGAAGCATAGATCTTCCCACTGATAAAACCCATTTGGAACATTTCCCTTTACTTCCTGTCCCAGTGTCACAACAGGAAAGTAAGAGAAATTGCTTCAAAGCAAGTTGTCATCAGAATAAGTATCCCCATTGGAAGAGTTCCTCAATTCCTATTTCCTATCCCTGTGACATTTGTAAAACTTTGAATTTCCCATCACTTTCTGTTCAACAGACAGTAGAGCTGGGACAAATAGAGAAGGTGCATCTTCCCAGTGGCCACACACAAACCAACAAAAACCTTCCATGAGTGTTTTCATACTCTTCCAACTTTTCCATACTCTATACAGAGCTATGGATTTACATGCATTTTTAGGACCCATTTTCATTTCTGTGCTGCATTAATACACATGCATTAACACACATTGTACCACGTAATTTGTGTATTTAAAGCTAAATTCTCTAAAAGTCCTTTCTTGTAGTGAGAATGTTACTCGTTTATGTCTAGGGGACTTGGAGAAGCTGATCCTTTTTTCCTTCAGTCCCGTCTGTGCTACTAGACCAGTTACTGCATCTTCATCTCTCCTATGCTCTGGTGGTCGAAAGTCCTCTGATGTCATTAAGACCTATGCAGGGGCCATAGCTCTCCACTGCAAGAGAGGATGCTAAATAACAGTCCACCGCCAGAGTATAGGGAAGCACCATCTGTCAGTGGGCGGCAGATGATAAGTAAGTTGCCAGGTGGAGCCTCCATGGATCAGGCTTGTTTTTCCTGCACATCCCACAGGTGCTCAATTGGATTAAGTTGTGGAGTATTTGGAGGCCAAGTCAACACCTTGAACTCAAAACATTCTTGAATTCATCAGACTAGGCCACTTTCTTTCATAGTTTCGTGATCCAGTTCTGATGCCTTTGTTCTCAATCTAGGCGCTTTGGCTGTGGGCACTGATCAGCATGGGCACCCTGATCAGTCTACAGCTATACAGCCCCATACACAACAAACTGATGCACCGTGTGTTTTGACACCTTTCTATTGGAACCATCATTAACTTTTGTGCTCAACTAGTTCTTTTATTGGACAGCCTTTGCTCCCCACGTGCATCAGTGAGCCTTGACTGCCCATAACCCTTTCGTCGGTAAGCTATTTTTACTTCCTCGGACTGCATTTGGTAGATCCTGACCACTGCAGACCTGGAATATCCCACAAGAGCTGCAATTTTGGAGTTGCATTGACCCAGTTGTCTAGCCATTACAATTTGGTCCTAGTCAAACTCACTCATATACTTACTGTTACCCATTTTTTCTGTGTTCAACACATCAACATCAGGAACAACATGTTCATTTGCTGCCTAATATATCCCACCCACTTTCAGATGCCATTGCAACAAGATAATAAAACATTATTCACTTTACCTGTCAGTGGTCATAAAGGTATGGCTGATTGCTGTATGTAATCAGCACAGCTTCTGTAACAGGAGAAAGGAGGTAAAAAAAATTGAGGTTATTTTTTTAAATTATATCTGATTACAGGTTGATTTCTGTGACTTGCTTTAGACTTTATAAAGACAGACTTATAAATGAATATCCTATTTGTTGCTATTTGTCACGACAACTTTGTGTGTGAGCAATGCCAGAGCAGAGCTAGAGTAATCACTCATGCAAATAGATCATGTAATTATTCAAAATTGACAACAAAGGCCATGTGGTTTATCAGCTGCCCAGTGTGTTGAACAGGTGTGGATATTTTGTTCAGTTCATCTAACCATTGTCAGAGAGATCACAGATGTGTCATTTCTTATTAACATTTTGGAAAATACAGCAATTTAGAATACATGGAGGTGTACAGCAACATATGCACCAAAGGTGTGCATAGTGCTCTGCAACACTGGAACAGTGGAGACACTGTATAGATGAAACTCCAAGGAAGCAGCAAAATACACTGTTGAAATGCAAACATGGGAGTTGGCTTACTTGCCAATTGATTTATTTTTTTTTGTTAAAGACCTCCTCTAGGAATTGCAGAAAGAAAACAAAAATGTAATATTTTGCAGTTCTTAGATGTGGCGGGTGCCTACAGTGACAACGCGCTCTGTACTGTATCTGTAAAGGAGTAGTGCTGTCTCCATAAGACAGGACTGCAGAACCTCCTGCCTCTCCCCCATAATATGGGGGGAGGGGGGGCAGTGTTCTGTAGTTCTCAATGAGAACAATGGAAGCACAGAAAGTTATCAGCTAATAAGATTTCTGGTTGGATGAAAAAATTTTTTCCCACTTATCCTACAGATATTACAATTATTTCAATGGTATGTTTAACAGACCAAACACCGTACAAATAAAAGAAGTTCATTTTTAGTTTACATTGGATTAAGTAGCTAAGCACCTCCTAAAATAAAAAAAAGTAGCCATTGCTGCAATATTTACCTCCTTTCCATTGCTGTACTTAGCAGATTTTTAAGTTCTTCTTCCTTTGACCACTGAAATTCCCAGGTTGAATGATGCCCACTTCCCACAATCCACTTACTGTGAGCCCAGAACGTTAATTACACCCCCTGGAGACACATCATCATGCCAGCCTGGGCTCACAGTACTGATACACAGAGCAGCACTTACATGTTATTATGCAGACTTTGTAGAAATAACAACCACCAGGCCCGAATACTACCAACATGGCACTTACGTAAGAAATAGACCCCTGGCTCCAACATACAAATATACAGTCATGGGGAGCGCAATGAGGGTGAGTATCAATGGGTGGTCAGGGTGTGTGGGTGTCCTAACAAGAAAACTTGTCACATTTCCCTGACATATACTAACTGAATAAATACAAAGGAAGTACTTGTCATTTTCCCCGCCTCTTCTTTTATCTGTAGACTTTTTTTTGGCTTCTTTTCACACCCATTTGACATGGCTTTTTCAGAGATGGTAAGGTAGCCTGTGAACATCTATAAGCCCCTGCATGGTTCACATTTTGGATTGGTACTTGCAGAATTGTTGGAGGACCACAGGCTGCATCATTTTATTTTTTAAGCTAATTAATTATGCTAACAATATTCCTTGAATATATTTTTTCTGTTCTTCGACCTTTATACAGCAGCTTTGAGACCACAAGATGTAAATTAGAGAGTATTTGAAATATACACTCTCCCCTCTGTTCCTGTTTTTGCAGGGCAGTCTAAAGTTAACCCCAAAGGGACAGTGTTTATTTAATAACTATATTAGATTGGGAATGGTTTAAAATTGTATTCTGAATTTCAGGAGCAAGGATACCAGATCTTCTCACGATGGTACCAATGTCCTGCAGTTCTCCATAGACTTTTCCAACCTGTGTTGGCTTTGTTCCTTAGAGGAGGGTACTCTACTGCATATATTTTGGAGCTGCCTAAAGCTGAGCCCTTTTTGGGAGTGTGTCAGACAGTTGGTGCTCCACCTTACATCAGTGACTCTAGGCCATCACCCCATAGGCTGTATACTACACCTGAATAAGGTACTGCTTACCTGATATAAGTCTTCATTAACAAACCACCTCCTAAACACTGCCAAGGCATGCATTCCAGACCTTTGGAAGCAGACGATTACCCCCCCTTCCACCAAGGCTCCCTGTGGCCGGCCAGTATAGACAATATTATGATGGAAAGTCTTACAGCTTCTCTACACAACAGAGAAGAAAGGTTTTGTAATACTTGGTACTTTTATGAGGTCCTCTATGTACTAAGAGCAGTTGCACCCTTCTGAGTAGAGCTGCCTTACAATACATAAGAAATACCCCATGGTTTGTCCTCCAGAATTGGATTACAAGTCCATCGCACAGTGTATTCAACTGATTTATAATAGTCTGGATTCTCCTGTTCCTGGAGCACCCAGAGACCCTCCCTCTTTTTTTTGCTCTTCTTTCTTGTCTCACTTCTTCTTTCTCCTTTTTTTTCTTGTTTTCATTTTCCCTTAATCTGGAAAATTTTGGAAAGTGGCAACTTACAAAGATTGGTTTTGTGTAGGCACAGGAAATCTCTGCCCCATCCCCGTGAGACTTGTACCTGACAGTTGTTTATGAATGTCTGTTACCTAATACATATATTATTGATCTTCTCTGATCATGGGTCAATGCAGTATGCTTTAGTGCTATGTATGCATGTCACTTAGAACTTTTAGCTACACCTGCGATACTCTGTTCTGACTATGATTGTATGCCTTTGTCTTTCCCTTGTTGTTATGGAAGGAGTTAGGCCTTAGGAGGTGAAGAACCAAAACACCACATACACAGTTTAATTTTGATCTTTTTTTCCTTTTATTCATAAGCCAGACATAGATGGTTCAAATCAGATTTGAAGCATATATGGCATGGACGCTCAACCTGTGGCCCTCTACCTGTTGTGGAACAACAAGTCCCAATATGCCTCTGCATTTGGTAGTCATGCTTGTAATTGTCACCCTTGCAATGCCTCATGAGACTTGTAGTTCTGCAACACCTGATATAGACCACATAATCTATGGGTAGGCTGATTGTACTCAAGTCGATCCATCGACCAGAATGTCAGATTTTTACATGCGATTATTGCCAGCAGCTATAGCTGCTCTCCTGGCAGGGATGGCTCCCCATGCCGCCCCTAACCTCCACCCCCCTCTCAGTGGGAGAACACAATAGCTACACTGAAGAGATTTGCCCATCAATACTGACCGTGTTGATGGGGGAGTCGAGCAATTTTCTTCGCTGCAAACTGTATTTTCTGGAAAGAAAATTGCATCATCTATGGCCTGCCTTACTTTATTTGGACATCTCTGAACACTTTTGGGTACATATAATTCTTGGGGCCAGCCAAGTATGGGGAGTTACAAGACACATCAAGAAGTATGTAGCCATTCCCATTTTCTGTTCTTGCTTGGTGGACTGTACAGTCCAGTGAAAGAGCATGCAAAGTAAATCATGAGCAGTGCATCCTGCGTGTATTTTAATATCATCTGAATAACACTACAGGAGTCATGATTTGAGCAAGGCTCAGCAGGGTGAACTCAGAATAATGCCTTGCCTGTGTCTATAGTATGCACTGTTGATGTATGGAAAACAACCATATGTTATCTCATTTGTTTCAAAAATTATATGGCCATTCATGCTAAGCATTCAATCTTTTGTTTTCAAACATGTAAACATTCAAGTTCATTCCTGACTTTCACTTTTGAGTGCTGTGACACAACATGTTAGTTTAAGCTGTTTGAATTTGAATAGTGTATGTGTTTAAAAAAAAAAAGAAAAGAAAGAAAAATGTAACTGTAAATTTATTGTGTATTGCTTTTTAATATATCGATTCAGTGGTGCTGGGTACAGCAGACTAGGGAGTGGCGCAGACGGGGTGGGGTAATTTGCACTAAAACAAAATTAAACTCTATAAAACTGCTGTTCTCAGCGCATTTTTTTCTAGTGCTAGGAAGGAAGCTGGAAATGAAGTATTTTTCTCATTTAGTGCAGTTGCATTTTTTTTCAATTAAACTAAGTAGCTGATAGTGTTCTTTTATACCTAAGTGAAGGTTCGAGATATGTGTGCAATACATATACTGTATATCTAATACACACATATATATATATATATATATATATATATATATATAATTTTTTTTTTTCAATAGAGTCAAATAGGGCACAGACAGTACTTGAAATGTGATATTGTAACTTTAATAGTTTTCCAGCACAGAATGCAGGCCACTGTTCTGAAATCAGATCCTATTTATGCCAGACTCACCTATGTTGGATTATTATAGTTTTTTTGAAAGCACCCATTAATTTTGCCCACCTACTACAGTGTACTAGTATCAACCTGGGTATATAGCAGTGAATGAAGAACCCCAACCCCATAAGCATACCCTGATTCAGGGTTTTAGCTGTGTGTAAAAGTTGGCACTTCAGCAATTTGACATACCATATATATGCACACATCTTTGTCCTTTCGTTTTCCTAATTGGTGATTTATTTTAAGTCATCTCACTGATTTGACAATTATTTGTCATCCAACGCACAAATAAAATTGCATTTTAAATATTGTTATTTTTAAGAGTGATATTCTTACAATAAATGTTTGTATTATACTTTTAACTTTTTTTTGTTCTAGTTGATCAAAAATCTTTTTATGTAGCATTTGTGGATGTTAGTGATGCTTACCACACATTTGTATCTTTTTTCCATTATATCACACTTCATTTTTTCCCGGCTTTTGTATAAAACATGGTAATTTTTTTTTTCCTTTAATTTTTGGCTGATTATGCTTGGCTTTACTTTAAACAACTTACTGAGCCAACTGTTTTTTTTTTTCTTAAATGTTTTTAATTTATTACCACAGGTAACATGTTTGTCTTTTCACAAGTCATCTGATTAATTTTGTTTTATTTTTCTGGGAATACGATGCCCATTGTAAAGAATGAAAGCGTACTGATAAAAAGAGCATCTATTCTAAATAAAGGGGAAAACAGGATAAATAAAGCGCACACAGTAAGGATAAGTAGCAAACTCAATAAACACAACTCAAAACTGAAAACAAAAATGTGAATAGACAGTGAGGAAATAGTACAAAAATATGAAAAATATTGTAAAAAAAAAATAGCGTCATGTAGTTGCACAGATTTCTCTTGTTGACCTGCATGGGTTAAGATGCTTTGTATGGCCCGTATAATAAGTTTGCTTCAGACTGTGCCAGGGGATGTATAATGAGGTAGTTAGTCACAGTTTGGATGCTGCGGTGGGAGAAAACAGTGCAAGGGCTGTGGATTAAGTTTTCAAGGGCTAGTGCTGTTACAGCATAGCTGCCAAACCTTAAACTGGTGTCCCAAACATTGCTACTCAGACATAGCTCTCTGTGTTCCTGCCTGTCTTTTTGTCAACCTGTGCAATGTACATTGTTTTGGGGTTTTTTTGCTACTCGAAGACTGCTGCAGTAACATTAACTCTTGCAGTATCAAAAGGCCACGTAGCATGCTGAGCTGCTACATCACAAAAGCATTTCTATATATTACATTATAAATAATTCAATATTCTGACTGAGTTGTCAACAATAAACACATATGGTTCAATATTCTGACTTATGTGTCAGTGTTATAGATACTGCATATAATTCATTATTCTGACTTACATGTCAGTATTATTGGTCAAAGCCTAACTGTGCATATTTTTAGTAAACCTGTATTCTGATTTGCATAAAATTAGGATCAAATAATATATTCAGCTGTAAAGAAATACCTTTAAACCATGATAATATAGAGTATATTTTAAATTATTTCCAAAGTGACATCAATAACATCATTGTTATTTATATAAAGTTGTCATAGGAATACCAGAATATTTTATCAATTTAGATTTAATGTAAAAGATATTCAAAAATGTAAGAAATCATAACTGCCTTTTGCAATAGGAAGGTAACTGCTGCATTATACTGCAGTCACACATCACCTAAATAAAAAATGTTATTTGGCATAATTCACAAAGTTACCGCACCAAGGTAAGGACCCTATTTTCAAAAAAGTGAAAGATATTTTCAGCTGTTGTTTGCAAATTGCAATCATGTGGCATAAAGCAAAGATCCTTATCACTTGTAAAGTTTTACCAATTAGCTGTTTTATAAATTTGCATTTTTTACAACAAACTGTAGATTTTCTTTAAAATAGATAGTCTTTAAAACAAAAAAAGATCAGATTCTGTCAGGAAATGTACTCATTTTAGTTTATGTTAAGTGCACAATGAGTAACATAGTATTATAATATAGAATAGTAATTTAGTAATATAGTATAAAATACAATGTTTACAAAATCTGCCCTGTTTGTGCTTCATGCTATAATAAACATTCCTGTGTTATAATAATCTTATGTTTAAATCACTGCTAGATATAAGAATGCAACAGATTGTCTTTCATATAAATGTGTACATTGAAAGCTATTAACAATTGCCAAATTATAATTTACCACTTCTTAAAATATAATATTCCAATTGATATAAAAAATGGTCTAGAGACAAATATAAATTAAGATTTAATTGATCTAAACAATCGGGCAGCGTATCAAAATATATCTATATGGCTTAAAAAAATAATTAAATGAAAGATTTTTGGTATGCTTTTTATAAAGATTTAAATATATGTACATTAATAAAATCCTATAATATTGGTGTGAAACATGTAGCTAATTCTGACATTTGCCTGGAAAAAAAATTAAATCAATTTGTGGTTACTCTTAACATAATGTATATAATAATAGCTCATCATTATTTCATTCATCCTTATTTCTATTTTTATTTCATTTGTAGCTATCTTTTCATGTATGAGTTTTTCCCTGTTTATTTCTGATTTTGGATTTTTAAATAATAAAGTATTTATATGTTTTGCAGATTATATAATTATTATAATAGCCTAAACCAACTGCTAAAGTAATTATTCTAAAATATTGTAAAAATACTACATACCAGAAGCTGTTTTTCCAATTCATAGAATGTTTTGTGAGATTTTTGAGTAATATTTGCTTGTGACTTTTTTGTCATATCATTGTGGCTGATTTACTAAAGGAGAAGAGTTTGTTCACTTTGCAAGGGAATTTTACCTATGATGTTTACCTTAGTGAATATTCTGAACTATACCAATCATGTGCAAACAAAAGAAAACATTTTTTTTTTTTTTTGCTTGCAGATGATTAAATGATTGAACCCAGCACATTTTCACCTTGTTTACTAACTTAGTGAAAATTCCCTTGCAAAGTGAAAATTTACTAAGTGAGCATTACTTCTTTAGTAAATTCAGCCAAAAAATATTTAAGTTTGTTCACTTTTATTATAAAAATTAACAAATCATAAACAATGTATATTTAAACGGGAAAGTACTTGAAAACACATGAGTGCGCCTATTTTAGACTGCCAGTTTTTATATACAGCCTAATTCAAATTGGTATCTTTACAACAATTTAAATTTTTTGGAAATGTTAAAACATAAGACAAAGTTATTTAATAATAATAATTTTAAATTAAATTTTAAATTTTAATGGTATGATTTTTATTATTATATATATATATATATATATATATATATATATATATATATAGAATATACAGGTAAGTAGGACTGCAAATACTTTCACAGGATTATCAATTTTCACATCTATAGTTATAAGCTCCATTTATACAAATGTCTTGAATATATCATAAAAACAAAGCTAATTATAGTGCATTTGGTGAATAGTAAAAAATTGGCTTAGTTACTCAAAAACTCTTAGGTCTGAGATAGTTATTATCAATATTGTATTATTTATCACTGTTATAATCTATACTGAAATAACTCACATTTAATCTACTTTATCATCAACACTATGGATTTGATGTACTAGAGGAGTTGAGAATCTGCATTCAATAAATCTTAGTTGTTTTCACTTTGAATACCCAATTATGTGCAATTGAAACAAATAAGCAGAAATGTGCTTTTCACATAATTGAATAATTGAAATGAATCTTTATTTTATTGAGTGAAGATTTTCAACTTCTAATCAGCAGCAGACCCCTGCCCTAAACTATGTTTGTAAAAATGTATGCAATAATTGAACCCATTTATAATATACCCAATAATTTATACAATAAAAGCTCAGTCATTCAGTTGAATAGTGTAGTTCTTGCATATACTCTTTATTACAAAATTTTGGTTTATTGATCATTTTATGTGGATGTATTTGGCACCATAATTAACACTTCAAAAAACTTATTTCTTGTTGCTAAAATATATGAACCTTCTATTTTTAATTTATATATAAAAGAATTGTAACTTTTACCATTTTATACAGCATGCTAGCAAATGTATCACGTATTATTATTTATACACGTAGTTATTGCACAAGAGACTTACTTTGAGTTAAAACATGAGCCTAGGCATTTTAAGGGACTGGTATGAAGGGAGGTGAAGAATTAAAATTCCTACAGCTTTCTTTTGAGCATTATACCAGAAATGATAAAGGAACAATTGACTGTTATTTTGTCAGTTGCACTCATCTACAGCAAGATGTTATCACTCCCCTGATCTCTTCCCCTAACAAGCTCACGGGTTCTTCAACACACAACTGAATACTGATAACTCAAAATATTACACCAAATATCAGGCTCCAAGTAATTGAACACCTGGGCCGTGGACATGTAGGAGTATCCTTACAACCAAATGCCAGGATGTTTTTTTTTTTTTTTACCTTTCTAAGGTTAGGGTTATTAACGTTGTCAAAGCGAAGATAGGCAAACACCTGACTCACACTACCTGCAGACCCTAAATAAAGGCATATAGGGATATTAAGGGATATATACTAAAAGAGTTAGGAACATTCACTCAATTAATTGTAGCTGTGCTGACTTTGAATATCCAATTATGTGCAGATGATTTAAGTAAACAGGAATTTGCTTTTCATGTGATTGGATAATTGAGGTGAATCTTTATTTATTAAATATAGTTTTCTGTGTATACAGTAATACAATTACAGTATAATGTCTGCAGTGCTCGATCCAGGCACTCAGTTAAGGGGTCTATTTATTTATTTATTTATTTTTTTAAGATTCACTCAACTTTAACCCAGATTAACAATTTTTTCCACATAAAACTGTATTAGAATAATTGGTGAATCCTGGGTAAATGTTGTATGACTCTCGTTGAAAACATTGATAAATAGACCCCCCTTTTTTTACACCTAAATTTCTAGTTGGTTCACATCAAAAAGTTTCCAGCATATCAGAAACATTTTATTTAGTTGATTTTAGTTTTATGTTTTGATGTTTTATGTTCAGGTATATTGTTCTATTTATTTATACGTAGTTAGGCGATTTTGTGTTATATTTGAAAATATTATTTTATCGATGTGTTTATTTTGCAGTGTATTGGTATGTGTATGTTTAGTGACTAGGAATAGTCGCACCGGTCTTCTTATGACTGTAACTATTTCTGGAGTTTACCAAACAAACATAGAAAATGTGGCCGGCCTTTCTTTAATAGCAGCTTGGGACAAATAGCAATGGCAGCCTGAAGGTCACAGAGTTCTATGCAAGTTCTTGTGTATTTTGTGATATTTATTTTGGCACTTGTACAACCCTGAAAAGAACAGCCTGCAATTCTTTAATACTGATAATGCCGTCACACATAAATATATTTATTGTTTTCTACAAACTCTCTTGCTTGTAACAAATATATATAGTTTTTTAATGTTATTTCATTTAGATATAGACATAAGAATGTTATAGAATGTTTGTTTTGCTTACTTATATTGGGTTGTATGTGGAAATTTTGTTTGTTTACTGTTATAGATTTTTTTTTTGTTTGTTTTGTCTTGTTGTTTTTTTTGTTTGTTTTGTTTTCTGAGATGTGAAAAGTTGAGGTTTGAATGCGTGTTCTTTAATTTCCCAAAACCTGGGTGTTTGGAAAGAACACAAATTCCTGGTCAGGCATTAAAAAACCCTTATTTTCGTGAATCACCCACAAAACTTTTAAATACGGAGAGCTCAGATAGAGCTCAGATAGCTTCGGCATTCCTATTAAGGCCACAATCTAGAGAATAATTCACTCTGCATTTAAAAGTACCTACCGCATTCTAAATCACAGGGCCTTATTTTTAATAAATCCTTCTTTGAAGGGCCATTGATCCCTGGCAATGGTGCAAAAATGCTTTTAACTCAATTTTTCTTAAAATTTACCAATCTGCATACAGGTGTGAAAACACTTAAGCTGGCTATACACAATACAATTTGATTGTATAACATCTGCATCTCCTTTAGAATTATCAAAACTTAAGGAGAGGACAAACCTAAAAAAATTAAGTTTGAATTAAAAGAGGCAAGCCCATAGTTGATGTTAGATCTAAAGGAGATTGTAGAGTTAGATTGTATAATTTATGAGCAGGCTTAGATTTTCCAAAATAATGTAAAGTAGGAAGTAAGAAATGGGCACATCGCTAGCAGCAGGACATACAAAATAATTCAATTTTTATTCGCCATATCAAGATCAGTGTATCAATTAATTAATGCTTCACGTACCTACCTAGATGCTCAAAATGTGCTTAAAGGATAAGTTCACTTTGGGAATATGTTACATGTTCCACCCTTTTTTAGGTTGGAACATATAACATGTTCCCAATGCTGAAGCACCCCCACCCACAGAAGTACGGGGAGAAGTTCATACTACCTGTCACTTTTTAAAAACAGTGCGGCCGTGTGGGGCTCCACCCACATAACCACGTCAGTCATTCACAGTGTTCTGTGAATGAATGAACAACAGTCCCGACAGCCTTAGCGGAGTGCCATGGTAGTTCTTTGAATCCTCCTGTCAATATATCTACTTGTCTGTACATCCCTTATGGGCAAGCAGATATACTGGCAGGTCTGCAGGAGACCTGCATGGCACCAGTGATCTGCTGATAGCTGGTGCAATGCTTTACAGGCTCCTGCAACCAAAAAAAATAAATGTTTTTACCTGCAAAAAAATGTGCACTTATTATTTTTGGTCAAAAGGTGAACTCAGCCTTTAAATCCCGATACCCTACTATAGCATCAGGTGTATAGACAAAATAGAAATATATAGAGTGAGGACCTACCTAAGGATAGCCATACACCTTAAGATTTATCTTGTTCTCTTGTTTTTGTTCTCTTGGGTTGAACTAGAAGAATCACGCAATTCCCATTTCCATGATAAGTAGTATGGATGGAGGAATCTTCCCTGCTGGCTGTTGTATTCAGATACATATTTAGACAGTCACAGCACCTACAGCTGTCTAAATTTCCAAACAGTGAGTGCAATCTTCCACCCAACTCCTTCGGTTTAGTAATCAAAGTTTGTCAAGGCAGCAGGTGCTGACAAGGCCACCCACAGCTCAAATTTAAAGAGAAATCAGCAAAAATTTGAGCCATGTATGGACATCCTAAGCAATCCAATCTATTTGTATCCACCTGCACTACATAGCGCAGTGTTTCTCAACTCCAGTCCTCATGGACCCCTAACAGGTCATGTTTTCAGGATTTCCATTATTTTGCACAGGTGATTTGATCAGTTTCACTGCCTTAGTAATTACCACAGCTGTTTCATCTGAGGGAAATCCTGAAAACATGACCTGTTGGGGGTCCATGAGGACTGGAGTTGAGAAACACTGACATAGCGGTTGGTATATCCAAAGGAATAGCTGCAACCAGGCTGTAATGTGTATAGGGAGCATTAGGGCTCACATGAACGAGCGGCTGCTAATCTCGAGTTTAGGAGCTTTTGGCATTTTTTTGCCAAAGCTCCTAAACTCAACTCCATAAAAGCCTGTGTCCATGTACACATAGGCTTTTAGCAGAGTTTAGCAGCTGCCGCAATTAGGTGAGGATAAACCTCCCTCTTCTGAACGCAGAAGAATCGCATTCAGGATAGGAAAGTTTTGACCGCTGACCGTGGGAAAACGCTGCAAAAGCGCGGCAACCTCGGTACTGCGATTTTGCCACGATTTGCATTTTCCTACTGCCGGTGGTCAGGGTAGGCTCGTGTACATGGAGCCTTACACTTGTGTGGAAAAACCCATATAGAAATTTAAAGGTGTGGGTCCATCACTGAGGTCATTGACACCCAATTTCAGTCCCATATGCTCTCACCTCCTAGGATTGATCAAACCTGGATTTTAAAATGATTTTCCATGAAAGTAACAAACATTTAAAAAATATCAACTTGAGTTTTGTTTCTTTAGACACCGTTTACACCGGGTGGGTCTTGACATGCGACTTGACAGATCAAAGTCGCATGACAAGTCACACCCTATTTTCACTAGGAAACGCTCCAATCAGTGCGATATGAGTCGCAACGACTTTGAAAAAGGTTCCTGTACTATTTTTGTGCGATTTCATGTGCGACTTGCATTGACATCTGTGTATGAAGTCGCACAGATATCGTAAAGCTGCACATGAAATCGCAGTGAAGTAGCGCGCTTTCCAAGCTGCACTCGGCTTATTTGCAGTTTCTGGGGTTTATATATATGCCAGTTGAATGAGTTAAAAAAATTATTGTCAACAAATTTCTCATTTTTATAGCCATGTACAAGCATTATAATCGGCTCAATTGTTATAGGAAATAAAATAATGTTCCAGTGCTTTCTGCACCTCAGACTCTGCTTTGATTGTGAGTCTTACAATGCTGGAAACTGTGCTGTGCTGCTAATGGAGTCAGAAAGCTGAATGGCAATTTTACATCCATTTTACATTTGTTCTATTACTATTATTAGTAAAAAAAACTGAAGGAAGGAATTAGCTTGCATTTATTCACAAACATTTTAAAATGCCAAGGCTGCCTATTAAAATACCGACAATCCCTTGGTACATGCATTAAATGCCTTCCTTTGTAAAAATAATCTGTAAAAGTATCATAAAATTTTCAAAAAGTCACATGATCTTGCTGTCCTGCTTCCTGTTTCAAAATTTGCAGCCTAGGAGAATGGATTTTGCAAAGGCTCAGGGTTGTGACATGCGAAAGGGATGTGACATGTAGTCGCAAGACACTGGACATAGCCATGACACAGGGAGGTACTATGTCGCCGGTTAGTGACTGCAGCAGGGTGGACTGACCATTTGGAAACTCAGGCACTGCCCGAAGGCCCGGGGTCTGTAGGGGGCCCCATGAGATGCCCCTGGTACCTTTTTCATAGGCTTTTTTGAGTTTGGGCAAGGACACAGGGGCCCCATGATCCCCTATTGCCCGGGGGTCCCATGAGTTGTCAGTCCGCCCCTGGACTGCAGCATAACTGATTGGTTCCTTGTGCTGCTTTTCTCTCCCTGTCTAAGCTTTGCTGTACAGGGACTGTAAGAGGCTGATGCCAGGTCAAGTTCAGGAAGTTACATTTTTTTGTAATTAAAAATAATAAATTTAATTATTTTATTTATTTCAGGTACTTATATATCGCTGTCCATTTACACAGCGCTTTTACATATATATTGTACATTCACATCAGTACCTAACCCTCAAGGGGCGTACAAGCTAAAGTCCCTAACTCACATTCATATATACACATACTAGGGCCAATTTAGACAGGATCCAATTAACCTACCAGCATGTCTTTGGAGTGTGGGAGGAAACCGGAGTACCTAGAGGAAACCTACGCAGGCACAGGGAGAACATGCAAACTCCAGGCAGGTGGTGCCGTGGTTGGGAATCGAACCTATGACCCTAGTACTGCCAGGCGGAAGTGCTAACCATTTAGCCACTGTGCTGCCCATAATTATGAATTCAGAGCTGCATTAATTTGTGTCTTTAATATCTGCTTGGAGGTCAGCTTTGTTTTAGGGCTGATTCATACTAGAATTGTATATCAACACCATCTGTGTGGTCCTGTGCAATTCCTGGGCATTCCCATACAATGCAATCTGGCAGCCCATTCATTTGAATGGGCTGCAAATTCCACCAGACCCGCACAAAAAGCAGTGCTTGCACTAGTTTTGAAAACCACTCTGCACCAAATTGCATGTCTGCAGATGCAGTGTGTTGGCAATCTACATTTTGGGCGCTGTTAACAATGTATTAGCACCCACAGCAGATTGCAATGGCAGCGTGCTTTGAACGTGCATGGAGCACTCATGTCCCGCATTACGTTATGGCGTTCCAGCCCTTAATGATTAATATATAAAGAATGCTGGCAGCAGAGCAAAAATATAAAATATAAGGTACATAGATTAGAGGTAAAGATTGCTAAAAAAGAAGCGCCTTGACTTGCAAGTGGTAAATACTTGTTCCTGTATGGGAGACCGGTCACTGCTACTCTCTTTCCATGTGCAGGGTGAATGGTCTTGTCTCCACCCCATCCTGTAGTTTTCTTCAGGCAGTCGGTAGTGGGTGGAACCTGCTGGGCTCCTCCCACAGCTCTTCTTTCTACGCAGGCCATATACAGAGAAATGATGATGTCACTGTTAGTTCTATATGGTAATAATTGGGTTTGCAAACAGCATTTGGTGCACACAAAAAGAATTTATATCCTTTGTGGCTATTGAGGAATATATTTAAATGAACGTTTTTGTGCCCAGAGTTCAATTTTAAAGTGCTGCTAAACCCAGGACCCTGCATTCACTCTATCTGGTCTCCCACAGTACACAGAACAAGGAAATGCAATTATTTTAGTAAATATAAACTGTTAAATACCTTTTCTTATCAGCAGTTAGAGCAGTCTTGTGACTTCTATATCTTGTGTCCAGCAGAGTACTGGTTAAAGCTTGTAGGAGGAGTTTTCATTCCTCCCGACTGTCCTATGAAGCTGCATAACCCCTGACCCTCTGTCTGGACAGTGCTGACTGATCCTGTGCTGATCACATGCACCCTCTGGTCATATACACCAAACTGAGCAGGTGCAGAGTGCCTACTATGGCTCTGTGCTATCAGCAGATGGATTGGGGACTGTGGGAGAAGGGGAGGATCAGAGAAGACAGGCTCAAACAACCTTTTTACACAATGCAGAGGATTAACCCCTTAGGTTCCACAGTGAGTATAACAAGCATGCTTTACTGCATATACAGACTGATTTTACAGTTGTTGTTGGTTCAGTAACACTTTAGGGTGTATGTCCAGGTAAAACCTTATTATTTTTTTTGGTAGAGTCAGAAAGGATTAGAATCCCTGCCAGATTTATCTGCCAACTGTGCCCCCATTGCAAATCATCCTTAGCTTCCTGTTCAGCAAAACATGTGTCACCATAAAAAAAGCACAAATCTGTCAAATGGGTGCTTGAGTGACCAGAGCATGGCCAGATTTAGAAAAAGAGTGCTCGTCAAACTTGGGGCCAGTATATGTATTACAAAAAATGTGTGTTAGTTTTGGATGGAGTAGAGCAGGGACAAACCTCCGGCCAGTTATTTTTTGCTGTCTGTGTACCATTGGGGAAATTTCATTCACTTTCTGTCCCAGAGACACAACAGGATGTTAGAGGAAATGTCTCAAAGTTGGAGGAATTTTTCTATTGGGCAATCAACTCCAGAAATGGTGTCCCCATTAGCAGATTTCCCCTCCCTTCTTGTTCTTGGGACAGATCTAAAATGTTCTATTTTACTCACCTTCTTTCTCTGTGACAATGGCCTCCAATACAAATAGTGGGGTGAATCTCTCCAACGGGGAAAACTTGACAGCAGGTCTAAACCTTCCTCACTCTATCCAAACGGTAAAAAAAAAAAGGTTTTGTCTAAATGAAATCATATTTATTCAACAATAATAATTTTCTCTATTGATATATAACAATATTAAAAAAGATACTCAACATCATGCCAACAAATGTTGAGAGATATTTGCAAGAAAAATGCATGCATATTGTGTGCAATTGAAATGGTAGACTTAGCTGTCATTTTTCCAATTCTACACAGTTTTTTCCAGGTTTCTAGCTCTGGGTCAACCACTTCTGACTGCACTTCTGCCCATGCATACAGGATTTAGGACCAGTTAACATATATGGCGGTGACCAGCGTTTCTCCACACTGTACAGAAGTTGTGGAGCAGTATGAATGGGCCCTTACATTATCACCAGCACCTGGCTGTATTCCCAACATGTTAGAACCAAGCTGTACACTGCACTGTGCATGTGCCACAAGCAGTGTACAGTATTAAAAAAAAAGCCAAGAGAGAGGGGAAAGCGTTTTTTAGCAAAAGCGATATGCTGAGTTTCTTCATTGCATCCAATCTCCTATCATTTTTTTTAATTATTAAAGGATAACTGGACAAAAGAACACAAATGTATTATGTTGCAGTTTACCATTGTTTACATGTGGTGGCTGTTTTCGATTTCATTATTCAGGCTAAGAACATTTTTTTAACTAGTACAGAAAATACCTGTTGCCAGAAATGCAATGTCTGAGAAGCAAAAAAAAAAATGTTACTTTCCTTGTGTAAACTACTAATCCCATCACCCCCATGTTATGGAGATGAGCAAAGGCAGACATGTCTGTGATCCAGCCTGGCTGGCAACCATGACTTCATCTGTAGAACAAATGGAGGAGTGAGCATAGCCCCAAGAAAATGTGTTTAAAAGCCTAAAAAAAGAAAAATCATTTTCTACCAACGTATTGCATATAGGTTTAATTATACTCCAACTCAAAAAAGAAGTATGGGCTTTTTTCCCCTAATTATACTTACCTAGGTGGATGCAGCCTTGTTCCGATGATTTTTCTTCCACCGGGTGTGAGAACTCAGCAATCACATGACTGCTGATCGCTGAGTTCTCACAGACACTCTATTCTGACACCCCCCCCCCCCCCCCCCACTCACTGGAGTGCTGGATTGAGGAGGGGCAGGGAGCGGCTGGCTCAGGCTTTTAGCGGCTCACTGAATGGCTGAGCCAGGTGCCACTCTAAACTTCAGACTCTGGGTTGGATCCCAGCTTTAAAGTTGGGATCTTTCCCCAGCCTGGACCAGCTATGTGACATCAGCCGACAGCGGGCTGAAGCCCGTTGTTGGCTGAAAACTGATCACAGAAGTACACTCCTGTGATCTACACGAAAAGTACAGGCAAAAAAGCTTTGGCAGTACTTCTCCTTTAAGTTCTGTTTTAAGATGGAAGAACAGACATGCAAAAAGAATGCTCATTCACCAGCAGCTGGACTCCAACTGGAGTTTTTTTTGTCAATTTCTCTGTCAATGTCAATCTTTTGCAAGTTTCACATTTGAAAAAAAAAAATATATATATATATCCAAAATCTTTTAAACCAAATCAAATAGGATGCTCTACTTAACCCTTTACTCTTTGTTTAATGTCAAACTCTAAAAAAATAAAATTAAATAAAATGTAGTTATGATTCACTCAATTGGGAAATAAAAAATGTGAATTTTGAGCATAGTTTGGCTTAGCATAGTGTACACAATTTCACTGAGACCAGCAATCCTCTGCCTTTTTAACTTCAAACTTTTGGTGTTTTTATTCCGCATCAGCGCACAAAGTTGTAACTCCTGACCGTGTCTGTCTCTGGTAAATGTGAGCCACTGCTGCGCTAACAGGTCCTTTCAAATGGTGTAACATGAAGGATCCCAACCGCTAGATTTTGCCACTTGCCTGAATCATATCCCTGGGGGTATAACCTTTTTAATCCTCTTTAGTTAATGTATTGGTGATCTTTACTTAGGCAAAATAAACAGAGCAGTTGCCAACAAAGAAAGGTCAGACTTCCTCAGTTACTCTCTGACCTTGGGGTCATGGCCTTTGTTCACATCTCAATGGGAGCTGCTCTCAAAGGGCCATCACAAAATAAAGAAGTAATTTAGGCACGTGTAGTGAGACATTCACAGGGCACTGGGTTTACTGAAGCTTAACCTCTGTTTTTTTTTGTTTTTTTTTTACTTTCCCTTTCTGCTTTCACTTTTTAAACAGTAAACAGGAAAAGTTTGATAAAATTTGGTACATATTATGTACATCTAGATTTTAGTTTCCCATCTTTATATCACAACTGGTGGAGAGCCATGCTGAATATAAACATGTCACATGATGATAATAATTTATTATTCTTATTAATACCACCATCCTAAAAATAAAGATTCATAAAGTCTAAACTTTTTTAGTTTTGGATAGATTGTGCTTGAGGTGATTGTAGCCGTATTAGTGCATTTGCAACAGAAACAATTGAGTACTGTCCGTGATAGATTGTGGAAAGGTTATTGCTGTCTGTGTTCTTACGGGAAGATTTCCCTATATAGTTGTGCTGGAGACTATTATCTACAAACAGAAAGTGAAATCCAAATGTTTAGAATTTAAAAAAAAATTGTTACAGGAGCAGAAGTTTGGGCTTTAAATACAGACAAATATAAAACAAATGAGGCATCTTTGTGCACTTTCTGAAATAGTTTTCTAAACGTAAAAAAAAAAACAGGGAACTGGTTGGGCATCACTCTTTGGAAGAGACATCCACAGGTTACCATCTGATAAGGTCGAGTTCCTTCATACACAATTTGACAGGGTGTGTTGAATAAATGAATAATAATAATATTTCTATAGCGTTTTCCCTCTGCTCATCAGATCGGTGTTGGGATATTTGAAGAGAAAGATTTATCAGATGTTGCTTTAAGCCTGGGTGAATAAATGTGTCTTGAGCCTACTTTTAAAGCCATCCAGAAAGGGTGCTTCCCAGATAATGGATGGCAGCATGATGGCTGCATAATAGAATGTACAAGATCCAAAATACATAAAGACAATGTGAGGTACCTGCAATTTTTCATTTCTCTGAAAGAGAATAGGGCAGCGTGTGGGACACTGGGTAACCAACAGTTCTGTGCTAGCTGGGTCCAAAGTTATTTAGGGCTTTATAAGTAAGTAGGCCAGTTTTAAAGCATATCCTCTATCTAATTGAGAGCCAGTGTAGGGAATAAAGAATCGCAATAGTGTTGCAGTGATGTGGTTGGTGGGTGAGTAGCCTGGCTGACACTTTCTGTACCAGATGCAAATATAGCAACTATTTGAATACCTCTCAACCTTCTGATATAGAAAAAAGGGGCATCTTTTAGAACAAAATACTTATGTACAGGACATAGCCCAGCCATGTCCTTGATCACATGCATCATAAAGAACTGGGATGCAAAACACAATCCACTGTTAAAAGAGAAGTGTGGGCTTATTTTTTTTTTCCCATTTGTACTTACCTAGGTGGATAGAGCATCAGTGTGATGCTGTACCTGTCCCCCACCGGCTCAAAGTGTGAGAACTCACACTTAAGAGTTCTGAGTTCTCACAGTCGCTCTGAGTAGAGAGCTATCAGTCACCGCTTGCTGCCCCCCCACACTCATTGGAGTACTGGGCTGTGGAGGAGGAGGGAGCAGCTGGCTCAGGCTCTCAGGAGCCCGCTAAGAGGCTGAGCCAGGTGCCGCTCACGACTCTGGGGTGGATCCGATTTTAAAGGCCTGGACTGGCTGAGTGACATCAGCCGACAATGGGTTTCAGCCTGCTGTCAGCTGAAAACAGGTCACAGGAGTGCAGAACGAACTCTTGTGATCCATAGGAGAAGTACAAACAAAAGAGCTTTGGTTGTACTTCTCCTTTAACTTTTCATTACTTCTTGGTTTTACTTTTTAATATTTAAGAAGTGTGAAAAAAATTGGTGTCATTTTAGGTAAAAGGTACATTTATGTATACTCTACATCGGACCTACCCTATGAAAAGTATAGAAGGAAGCTGCATGGTTAGCACTTCAGCCTAGGAGCACTAGGGTCGTTGGTTCGAATCCCAACCATGGCACTGCCTTCCTGGAGTTGGCATGTTCTCCCTGTGCCTGCGTGGGTTTCCTCCGGATACTCCGGTTTCCTCCCATACTCCAAAGACATGCTTGAAGGTTAATTGGCTCCTGTCTACATTGGCCCTAGTATGTGTATGTATGAATGTGAATTAGGAACCTTACATTGTAAGCTCCTTGAGGGCAGGGGCTGATATGAATGTACAATATATATGTAAAGTGCTCCTTAAATTGGTGACACTATATATGTACCTGTAATAAATAAAATAGCATCAACAACTGAAACAGTTCTGTTAAGTTGTACAAAGCCCAAACTTACCTCTGTGCACATCTTGACATTGTTCATTATGTCTTCATTGTTAGGTCAATCTGAAGGTTTTGCAGATCCTGTGTGTTAAGCAAAAACAGATCAGAGAAGACTCTGCTTCAAACGAATCAACACATATATGTAGACGTTTTTGCATTGCTTTGTATATTGCCCTTCCCATATACACCATTCCTTTTGTTAGGGATAAATTGATATAAGTGGCTTCCATTTTGTATTCGCTGGATTTGATACAGCAACACACTGGGGGTATTAACCTGCCTTGAGTAAGTCTGGGCTTCTGGTGTGTTGCTGTGTCTTCAGGAAAAAGGGGTTACCACCATGTAGGCCTGCTCTCAATGGGGTTGATTTACTAAAGGCAAATAGACTGTGCACTTTGCAAAGTGCAGTTGCACTCTGCAAGAGAAGTTGCTCCAGAACTTAGAAAATTAGCAGAAGCTCTGCTGACTTCCATCATCCAATCATGTGCGAGCAAAAGTGCTTTTTTTCAATTTTCCTTGCTTGTGATTGGGTGTTCCTTGCAAAGTGAATCTTTATCTCATTTACAAAGCTCTGGGACAACTGCACCTTGTATGTTGCACAGTCTATTTGCCTTTAGTAAATCAACACCGATGTATTCATTGCTATGAATATGTCCACAATTGGAAGTTTAGAAAGCTTAGAATTAGTGGCTGCCCTTGTACACATAACTTGAGGTGGTAGTGTAGCTTCAGATGTATTTTCCAGGGTATATAACAGAAACCTCTGATTATAACTAGAGATGAGCGAATCGAACTTGGCGAAGTGGAATTCGTTTCGAATATTAGGAAAAATTCGATTTGCACCGAATCCGAATTTTAGCAAACTTCGGATGCACGAATCGAATTTTTCCCGATCAGCCGGCAAAAAGTGTCACTGCAGAGAGCTCCGCTATTTCTGACAGTTCTCTGACAGTTCCTTCACATTTACAGCGGTTGAAACATTGTATCTATTTGTTTCCATTTAGGATACAGATGTTTTTATTCGGAAATAAATAGATACAATGTTTCAACCGCTGTAAATGTGAAGGAACTGTCAGAGAACTGTCAGAAATAGCGGAGCTCTCTGCAGATACACTTTTTGCTGTACTGGAATTCTTCTTCTTTTCATTCTTCTTCTTCTTTTCATTCTTCTTCTTCTTTTCATTCTTCTTCTTCTTCTTTTCATTCTTCTTCTTCTTTTCATTCTTCTTTTCATTCTTCTTCTTCTTCTTTTCATTCTTCTTCTTTTCATTCTTCTTTTCATTCTTCTTCTTTTCATTCTTCTTTTCATTCTTCTTCTTCTTCTTTTCATTCTTCTTCTTTTCATTCTTCTCATTCTTCTTTTCATTCTTCTTTTCATTCTTCTTTTCATTCTTCTTCTTCTTCTTTTCATTCTTCTTCTTTTCATTCTTCTCATCATTCTTCTTTTCATTCTTCTTCTTCTTCTTTTCATTCTTCTTTTCATTCTTCTTCTTCTTCTTTTCATTCTTCTTCTTCTTCTTTTCATTCTTCTTTTCATTCTTCTCATTCTTCTTTTCATTCTTCTTCTCATTCTTCTTTTCATTCTTCTTCTTTTCATTCTTCTTCTTCTTCTTTTCATTCTTCTTTTCATTCTTCTTCTTCTTCTTTTCATTCTTCTTCTTTTCATTCTTCTTCTTCTTCTTTTCATTCTTCTTTTCATTCTTCTTCTTCATCTTTTCATTCTTCTTCTTTTCATTCTTCTTCTTCTTCTTCTTTTCATTCTTCTTCTTCTTTTCATTCTTCTTCTTCTTCTTTTCATTCTTCTTCTTCTTTTCATTCTTCTTTTCATTCTTCTTCTTCTTCTTTTCATTCTTCTTTTCATTCTTCTCATTCTTCTTTTCATTCTTCTTTTCATTCTTCTTCTCATTCTTCTTTTCATTCTTCTTCTTCTTCTTTTCATTCTTCTTCTTCTTCTTTTCATTCTTCTTTTCATTCTTCTTCTTCTTCTTTTCATTCTTCTTTTCATTCTTCTTCTTCTTCTTTTCATTCTTCTCATTCTTCTTTTCATTCTTCTTCTTCTTTTCATTCTTCTCATTCTTCTTTTCATTCTTCTTTTCATTCTTCCTCTTCTTCTTCTTTTCATTCTTCTCATTCTTCTTTTCATTCTTCTTCTTCTTCTTTTCATTCTTCTCATTCTTCTTTTCATTCTTCTTTTCATTCTTCTTCTCATTCTTCTTTTCATTCTTCTTCTTCTTCTTTTCATTCTTCTTCTTCTTCTTTTCATTCTTCTTTTCATTCTTCTCATTCTTCTTTTCATTCTTCTTTTCATTCTTCTTCTTCTTCTTCTTTTCATTCTTCTCATTCTTCTTTTCATTCTTCTTTTCATTCTTCTTCTTTTCATTCTTCTTCTTCTTCTTTTCATTCTTCTTCTTCTTCTTCTTTTCATACTTCTTCTTCTTTTCATTCTTCTTTTCATTCTTCTTCTTCTTCTTTTCATTCTTCTTCTTCTTCTTTTCATTCTTCTTTTCATTCCTCTTCTTCTTCTTCTTCTTCTTCTTCGTCGTGCCCCGTGACTGCCCAAATGAGTGAAGTGTGCGGTGATTCTAAGATCGACGGCACTCATCTGCATGTCATACTGACTGACAGTATTATTTCTCTTCCCCAGCAGACTCCAAGGGCATTTAAATTAAAGGTACAGTGTTCTGCACTAATATAAAGGCTCTCTGAAGCCTAGAAACCCTTTTAATAAGTTAAATTCGCAGCGAATAAATTCGCATCGAATCGAATTTCTCCCGCAAATTCGGCGAATCAGCCGAATCGAATTTTTGCATAATTCGCTCATCTCTAATTATAACCCAAGATGTTTGTGCTACAGTATTAGACTTGTGATAGTCATTGTTTAATGCAGAGTGTTTGGCTGTTGTAGTAATACCTTTTATTGGTTAATATAAAGTATAAGTCAAGCCAAAAAAAACTTTTCTGTAGTTTGAATGGTGTGGCGAAGGATTAGAACTCCCTCTGTCTGTTTTGTACTGCTATCCTGATCTTCATTAGAGAGATTTTTACTTTACTTCCTGTTTCTCCAGATAGGAAGTAAGGAAAAATCTTCAAGTGGACACAGAGAGGGAAAAAAAAAGTCTGACAGAGGTTCTAGCCTTTCCCTATCTTACTAAAGAAAACCGTTTTTATTCTGTTTGTTTTGCTCTTAAGCTTTCCCTTTATTTCCTGTGTGGAACACATTATCAGCAGGATGGAAAGTGAGGAACAATCTTCCTAATGGAGAACCAAAGAGCAGGAAAATCCTGACAGGTATTCTTGACCTTCCCCACACTATCCAAAACTAAACAAATGTTTTGGCTGGCATACACTTTAAGTGTACACTTTCAGAGCGGCAGGGGGAGGCATTCTTCCAGGACTGAGCTGTGCTCATGCATTGACGTGTGAGAGCCCAGTCCTTGACTACTGTGAGCCCACCTGCAGAATGACACGTCCCCTAGGGGGTTTTGTAAATGAAAAGCTGGGCTCACAGGAAGTGGGCAAAATGATAGGACTGTTGTTTTACCTGAGGACTGCCAGCACTCGACCAAGAAGGATAAGGAACTGTACTAGTGTGTGGAGAGGGTAACTAAAACTTGGATTTTTCTTTTAATATTGGGGAGGTTCGAGAGAATTAAAATAATAAAAATGAAAAAATGGAGTTCTAATTTGTACTCCAAACAGTCCAAAATGATGAAACAGTTAATGGCTAATTTCGTCTTTTTGCAAAAACATAGTGGGGGAGATTTGCTAAAACGGGAGCGTGCAAAATCTGGTGCAGCTCTGCATAGAAACCAATCAGTTTCCAGCCAGATATATATGGGTGTATTGTAAACATAAATGCTGTACTTGGCAATTAGATTGTTGGTTTATGTATATTTACAGTTCTTGTTTTGATTTATTTTTAATTATTTATTACTGGCACGTATATAGCTCCGTCAATTCACGCAGCACTTTATATATATTGTAAATTCACATCAGTCCCTAACCCTCAAGAACCGTACAATCTAAGATCCCCAAGGCTTCAGTTACACTGAATCTGAGTTTGAAATCGTGTGACCACTTGAATTCACACAATTTCAAAGTGGGATGTCAGTACTACTTCAGGTGTAATTTGGTAGACATCAGTGCAACTTCATGCACAGAGGTCTATGCAAGTCGCACCTGAACTTGCAAAAAGTAATGCATGAACTGGTTTCAAAAGTGGTGTAACTCCGACACACCAATTTATTATTATTATTATTATTACATCAAGTTTATATAGCGCCAAAGGGTTTGCTCAGCGCTGTACAATAGAGGGGGGGACAATACATGAAACAGTACAGCAACTACAAACAGCACACGAGGGGTTGGAGGGCCCTACTCTTTCAAGCTTACAATCTAGGACCAATTTGACCACTTCCATTGGGGACAATAGGGTGTGACTTGTCGTGAGATTTGAAACAATCAAATCGCATGACAATTCCCACCGGTGTGACCGTGGACTAACTCACATTCATACACACACATACTAGGGCCAATTTAGACAGGAGCCAATTAATCTATCAGCATGTCTTTGGAGCACTTGTGCTCCATTGAGAACTACAAGTCCCTCTGCCACAATGACAGATGTAACTTGTAGTCTTTTCATTCACAGATCCTGGGCAGAGCCACACACAGTTGTACCAAATTAAAAAATACATAGGGGGCTCCAGGTAGAAGAATCCCAGGATTCAGTAAGGGGGGTAGTTTGGGGATAGGGGACTGCAGATTGTGACAATGTTCCATGTTACACCATGAATATAGAGGACTTAGTCTTTAATTATGCTGTTTCTGCTAATTAGCTGGTGAGTGTGCTTTGAAATCTTTGTATTAGGCCGTAAAAGGGGTCTGCATAGCACATAGCACATGATATCACAAAACCTTGCAAGTTAAAAATTGAAGGTTCAGACATAAGGCTTTTTACTATTGCTACCATCCATGAGACAGAAAGACTTTCCTTTCTTTTTCGCCCGACGCTCTGTGGTTTCAAAACCTGATCATAGCATTAAAAGCAAGAAGAGGCCTGTTGAAGAAATGAACTTTTTGCTTTGCATCCAAGTATGCATTTTAAGTCTGAACTCTTACATGAGCTCTTTAAATCACATTTGTATTTTATTAAGTGCTTGCACTTTAGACAATTTCACAGACTGGATATTCATGTAAAGTTAACTGCTAGTTCATGAGATACCAGTGACATCACCAGGCCACAATCCTTATTATGCATGACATCTTTATTTGTAAACGTGCCATATGTCATTTCATTGTGAACCACGGATATCGCCTAGCCACAGATGTGGGAAGCCATATTGAGCATTGAAATCATTCCCCACAAAAGGGCAGCCAACAGGTCGTTAGCAGCTAGTGACAGAGAGGAAGACCATGGGGTTGATTTATTAAATTAACAAAGACTTTTCGCCTTGCCAAGTGGATGTTCACCAAGCTTAGTATATATGATGGGGCTGGGTTCACTGTAATCAACCAATCATGTGATATGTATAACCAAATCTTTTGTTTTGGCTGCTGTGAATGTTTAATTGCTGTTTGTGCCCCTGCTGTGTAGGTGTGCCCTCTATATTTATCCTGGTGACCACTGTTATGGAAACAGAAAGTAATGAGAATCACTAGATTTTACAGTTGTCACCAGAACAGGAAGTGAGGGCAAATCTTCCACTGGGGATGTCTGTTCCTGTAGTAGCTGTCTTGGAAGGGCATTCCCCTCACTTTGAAGAGATTTCATTCCACGTCCTGAGGTGTCTTCAGGGCAGGAGGCAAGGGGGAAATCTCTCCAACAGGATCCAGGGAACAGATAAGCCGATGGGGGCTTTAAGACTTCTCTACTCAATCCAAAACAAAAAAAAATAGTTTTGGCTATGCATACTTTGAATGAATGTTGCTAAGTGAGCAGCTTATACTTCTATAGTTAGTCCCAGAGTAAGCAGAGTGTAACAGAGGGACGTCAGAACTGGGGGAGGAATTAAGGTCTGGGACAGGATTAAGGAGTGTAGTGTGAGTGGCCTGCCTGCAGATAGAGGTTAGCTTAGGTAGGTAGGAGCCTCGGGATGCTTTCAAAGGTGGGTCTAGGGATAGTATTGCCAGAATGAACTGTGGTGGGTCCTACCCACCCAAAAAAGGGGAAGTAATTTGTCATGGCATCTGGAAATCAGGTGGGAAATTTTGGTAAATGGGGCGTGTTTGATAGTATGGAGCTCTGATTATAGCGTTCCGCTTGTGACTTGTTCTTAGAGGACTTTGTGGTGTTGTCAAAAGGAGAACCTCAAGCTGGTGAGGAGTGGCTTACTATAGTTCACTTTAAAATAAATTGGGACCGGAGACCCTCTTCCTGGTTACTTTATTGTTGAAATGTGATTTTATTGTTTTTTTTACTTGTTGTTTATTTTTTGTTATGGTTGAATAAAGTGTCTGCTGTGGCCAACTACAGTAAATCCATATCATGCATTCTGATGTTTTTACTGGGAAAAACTTTGGTGAAAGAAAGGACCCAGGTTTTGAGGAATCCTTCACCTAGGTAGTAAATCAACCCCATTCTCTTATGTGGACAAAATTTGCAAATTGTCAGAAACTATCAGTGCCAGTGAAGGAATGAGAGGTTGCATTCTCAAAATAGCTGCCTAGCCCTAATAATCTATTGCAGACAGTGATAGCAGACATTGATAAGATGTATTGCATCACAGTAGGATGTATATTTCTATATGGGTTTGGGAGAGTTAAGATCTTATCATACAGTGATATTTTGTCTTACTGTGCATAAATATTTGATATTTTACTTCATGGAAACAATAATTTCTCTGCACACTCTGCTTGATGTGTATATGGCCTGCGTTGTGCAAGACTATGTATGACTGGCAGTTACCACCAAGTTAGGATAGATTCAGATATCATGGTGGGCAAAGCAACAGATATGTTTTAAAGCCTCCTCCTCCAAGCACATACTAAGGTTTACTTTGCTCCCTTGACCCTCTATTAATCTGCTGGTAGCCAGAAGAAGAAGAAGCCCTGTGTATAGTCAGAGACCCTCTAGTTGAGGACACTTTCACCACCCCATATGACAATGCTGGGTCAATCACCAAGCACCAGCACTGTTAGAGGAGTGAGATGCAAGCTCATCCATACCTGTAAGTACAGGTTCTTTTCTTCACTCCCAGCTTCTAAAAGGAGGAAAAGCACAGATTTCAATTGAACTTCAATGATTATTTGTCCTAAAAATATCTGTCGATTTTATTATCATTGCCAATTGAGAAGTGAAAATATGGATGTGATTAGGCCTAAATTTGAGCTTGGTTGGTAGAGGGCCTAATTAGTTCTGTATTTAGACACAATTCTGCCTAGGCATACCTGAATGATGATGCTTTGCCTCTTTTAGCAAAAACTACTGTTAGGATGTCCTAAAAGAGGCAGCATGCAGTCTGCTATATATGTAGCACTAATTTTGAACTGTAAAGACCACTATATAAGTAAAAGGAAAGATGGTTTTGTGTTTTTGAATTATAAAGAGTCTTGTGACTGCTCTCACTATGTCTTGCACATCTACAGTTATCTTGCTGGATTTAGCCACTAATATCTGGAGGTGGTTAGAAGAAGGAACTTTTCACAATTTGTTCATTTTGAGACTTGGTGCTACCCCCTCTGACCCTGCCACCCTGGACATTACTCAATGAGTATCCTCTGGAAATACAGCCCTGGGCCTAAATATATCCCAGTTTTCTATGTGAGCTATGAGGGCATACAGTGGAGCTGCTAGATCAGATCATGAGCTGCATATTCTAAGTTCCTTTCTATCTTTACATTTTTTCCTATGAGGCCAGTTACACATGAGATGATATTAAAAGCCCACATCCAGACAATGCCTTGATCACATCATTATTCTGCAAAGCACATTATAATCAATCAGTAATGACAGTCTGCTCATTCAAACTACAGCCGTCTCAAAGCTTATCGTGCCCAACCAATCCTTCACCAGCATACATGCTGGGTATCTGAAGCAGCTGATTGTAGGTAAATTAGAAATTAAAACACACCCGTGCCAATTTCCTCCATCTCAATCAAATATCCTGCATTGATTTGCTCTGTTAGCCTTCAGCAGGAAATGTATTACCCAATACTTTGCTGTTCCTTTTAGGTCACAATACTACTAATTCTTGGCAACACTTATCTGTGGAGTTGTAGACTTAAAGTTTATATAAACCAAAGAGGAAAAATGTAATATACTAAAGCTTGCCAGTCCTTAGATGTCGTGGCTACGTTACTTTTTTTCTGTTTCTTTTTCTTTATATTACAGCCGGTAACACACTTCCTGTCATTAACTGTACTATATCTAAGTGCATTGTTTTCACCCTCACACAGTAATTGTGTAAAGACTACAGAACACTTCCCACTTTCCTCTTCTCCAAAGCATGAGGGGAGGTGTTTTTTAGTTCTCACACACTTCCTGAGAACATTGTTTGAGATAATACGGCAGAATGAAAAGGACAGCATTGGGCTTCTGGCAATGTCAACAGGTATTTTGGTTTTATTTGCACTTTTTAAACAGAAATAACAAAATGCTTTCAACAGTACATTTAGCAAACCAAAAGAGATCAAACATGAGAATTAGAAAAAGACGATGAGTCCACTGATTTAAGGCAGTAAATGTAACAAATGTATATGCTTTAAAACAGGGATTGAAATTTCCACTCGCCTGCTCGCCAATGACGAGTGGAAATTATGGTGGGGGCAAGTGTGTCCCCCCAGGGCCGTCTTCCTGAGCAGGCTCGGAGCTCAGGCCGGATCTGTCATTGGCACTGGGAGCCGTCAGACCGCTCAATAGCTGAGCGTAGTGAAAGCAAAGCAAGGAGTGTGTGCTGTGCTCTCTGCCTCCCCCTAAAGTGCAGTACCCGGCTCTGTGAGTGAACAACAAAGTACTGCAACTTTTTATGAGGAGGGGTGTGTGTGTGTACGTGTACATGTGTGTGTGTTTGTGTGTGTCTGTGTATGCATGTACAATTGTGCATGTGTCTGTATGTGTATCTGTACATGTGTCTGCGTGTATGTACATGTATGTGTGTGTTCATGTGTCTGTGTGTATGTACATGTGTGTGTGTTTGTGTGTATGTACGTACATGTGTCTGTGTGTACATGTGTCTGTATGTACATGTGTCTGTGTGTATGTACATGTATCTGTGTGTATGCGTGTCTATACGTGCCTGTGTGTATATACATGTGTGTGTATGTGTGTGTATGTACATGTCTCTGTGTGTGTACAGGTGTCTCTGTTTGTGTGTGTTTGTTGGTGGCGAGTAACTCTAAGGCCTGGCTAGGGCCTGCTTTAAAACATAAATGTATTCACAAAGATTGCAGAAATCCGTGTCTTCAGTTGGCCTAATGGCAATTCCAAAGCCCACAGAGTCTGTCGCCAGCGGCAGGGTTTGTCCCAAGATATGCACAAGATGCACTGGGATTCAGCTCAATGCTATTAACAAGTGGCATTCTCATTGCTCACTAAAGCAATATATAGTTTGCATATACATACATTCATGCATTTATCTATAATGCCTGAGGAAGGAACCTATGTGGTCCTAAAAATTTGCATCTTTAATAACTAAAGGTATGCAGTAAATAATATCTCTGAGCTTTCTGTTTTAACTGATAGCTGTCATGGTACAAGACAATACTACTGGATAATAGTGGTAATAGCAGGTGTTTGCTACTTCTTGCTATTTGCATTATTAGCCAAAAAAGCCTCTTTTGTTTCCCAACTTTTAATAGGTTCACAGGTATGCCTCTCCAATGATCATACCTTGGAAGCTAATAAGGGCACTTTCATTGGGCAGGGCAGTTGTTGGAGCAGTAATAAAGAATTTACCCTTTAGCATGGGGAGTACACAGTGAAGTATTCTGCACTAAACTTCAATTTAAATCTGTCTTTAATCTTAAAAATTAGAGTAATAATTTAATAATCCTACTCCCTCCACTTTATTGCCTGTACTGTATGGAGTATGGAGTTTCAATTAGAGAGACAGTGAAGGCAAACAGTTCCTGCTGTGCTGTTTCTTTTTAGAAAACCCATAGTGCTCAGCGTATTCTGTGTCTTGGGGGTACCCTGTATACATAATTATTTGAAAAGCAAGGATTTTATGGTAAACAAACTCATATAAAACTCCTAGATTGTAAGCTGTAACGAGCAGGACCCTCTGTTTCCTCTTGTACCAAATTGTATTGTAACTGTAATGTCTACCTTAATTTTGTAAAGCGCAAACTATTGGCACTATATAAATCCTGTATAATAATCATGTATAATAATAATATAAAACATCATCTTAAAATCTTATAAACTGTAACCAAAGTAGGGTCCATAGGGCGCTAAGGAGCCTTATGTGCATGCTCCGAAACACGTTACCGCCCCCACCTTACGTCACCTCCGACATATGCATTCCATGAATCCTCCCGAGGTTCTACAGCCATCTTATTTCCGACATTCCTGCATTCCATGGGTCACGCTGCCGCTGGACGGCCGGACAGCTCTTAAACCCATACCATCAGAAACATTGATCGATTTACTATGATGAGCCTATCATGTTTTGACTTCCTGTAAGTGGAATTTTATCTTTGTATGTTAATAAACTGCCAATACTACACTTAGAGGCGCCTTCTTTCCATGTCTGTAAACCAAAATAAAATACAATTGATCCAAAACCACCAGAGTTACCCTTTAAAATATATATTGTATCTTCACCTGCAATTGAGATGTCATGCAAATTGACAGAATTGGAACAATGTTCTAGAAGGAAAGCTTACATATTCCACCATCACTTCCATCATCACCCTTACACTGTCCAGTACCACCATAATGACCGCAAACTTTAAAAAAAAATCTGCTTGATCACCCCAATATAAGACTTTAGCGATTCATTAAGTCTTCTTAGCAATTCTGATCACTCCAAATTAAATTGTTTTTTTTTATTATATTTTATTTTATTGACATTTGACAGTCATTTTGCTACAACTTTATGAACAGTCAGGGAACCTTGTATTTGTTACATGTGGTAGGTCCCGTTCTCAGAACAGACTTTCCTGTCCGGCTGTAAGTGCTGTACCGTCTGATATCAGTGTTGGGCTGACTAGCAGTCCACAAGCATGGAAGATGTGACCAGTAGGCCAGTTACTGTATATCTGCTCTCTATATGCACAGTAAAGGATTTTGAGGGCCTGAGCCTCTTCTGCACCACCAAAAGGTAGACTTGGCTGTTTGGTGTACAGTGGTGCAGATGTTGTTGCATTGATGCTAATGCAACCAATGACTGTGTGGACAACTATTGTTGTCGAAATGTTGTTGAAATTACTACTCATTCCTCACAGGGTGATTTCATTGCTCGATCATGGACAGGAGAAGCCACTTTCTTGGAAAATGCTCAAGGTATTTTATCTCAGTTCCCACTTTAGTAAATAAATCCTTATAAACTGGGTGGCTTGTTGGGGGTGTAGAAATTAAGGGTAACAATGGGTGTTCAAGTTTAGCTAAAGCCATTTTTTGAAATTTAGGATAGAGTAGTTAAAACCCTTGTCAAAGTTCTTGTCATCTGTGTCCCATTATGAAGATTTTACCTTCACTTCTTATCCTGTAGGTTTAACAAAAAGGGAAAAGAAATCTCTCCAAAGTAAGGGAATCCCCCACTTGTTTTCACTGTTTCCATAAGAAAGTTTTCTCTCTGTACCTGTTGTGGGGATAATGGTCACCGGGACAAATATATAGAAGGACTCTCCTCAGCGGGGATGTAGACAGCAATAAAAACCATGAAGAAATGGTAAAGTAGCACGGGAGTGTAACGGAACCGGACCCTGACTGCGCTAGGGTATTTCCGTTAGACTCCCGCTTCCCTGTCCGAACATTATCCACGGACCCCCACCGGTGACCATACAGGACGAGACAGCACCAGGCTTCTTAAGACAGGAAGTGAACTGCTTTATTTTAACACAAACACAAGATATATACACAGGGTGGGGAAATACAACCAGTAACAGGAAACACATCAGCAGGCCGTCCCATCAGGGGGAAGGGCTGCCGGAAACACCCCCCACCAAACCAAGACACACAATAGAACAATGGGATACACCACCTGGCAGTAGACAATACAGGAACACATGCATCCCATAATAGATTGCTGGCAAGCAAGACACAATAGAACAATGGAACAACCAAGTGGCAGTAAACAATGAACAACCACCTCACCCCACCTATACATGTCCACACAATAATAGGACATTCCACCCTGTACCCCTAACAGGCACAGGGTGACTCACACATAATGGGAATATGGGGAGCGGAGACGGGTCTCCCCACCTCTCCAAAGGGGGCTGTGTTCCATGGGCCTCCCACCCAAAGTCACTCCCGGCACATATCTCCCCTTTTGGCAGGAGACTAACGCAGGAGTAAATCCCAGACGGATGGACTCTGAAGTTTGTCTGTACATCTAGTCCCCCAATGCCAGCACCCACACAGTACCCCAAACAAATTGTCCCACAGAAAGCATTACTCACCCAGCCAACCTCTGCCTCTCTCGTAGAACATACCCGCCGCTGGGGAGAAGTACAGACTGGTCCTTCTCCCTGAAGTCCTCTCAGCCGCTGGAGAGAAGACAGGGTGGTTGGGCCAACTCCATCATGTTGTGGGGGATCTGGGCCGACTGCCCAGCATCCCTGGGGTATCCAGGTGGCGACTGTAGTCTCATCCACTTTGACTTGATGGACATCACCCAGTGTTTGCAAAGTAAGGCTGACATCCTCTTGTCCCAATGCCAGACCCTTTTCTGGGGTGGTGTCAGTGGAGACCGAAGTCCCATCTATGGACATCAGCTCAAGCTGCCGTTGTGAGGTGCCGATTGCATCCTCTTCCTGTAGCTCCTGCGGTGCTGATTGTTGTGGGCAGAGGTCAACCACGCCATGCCCTGATGCCAGCTCTTCTACTGGAGGCGTACCGGCTGGTTCCTCCTCAGCAGAAAAGTCAATCAAATCCCCAGTCTCTGGAACTGGTGTCTGAGGATAGGGGTTCACCATCTCCTGTCCGTGGAACTCCGAAGATGTTAGCAGTGCTGGCCAGAGTTCACTAATGTTTGGCCCTGTTTCCAGGTCTTCTGCTGGACGCTTACCAGGTTGTTTTTCCTCAGCAGAGAAATCTATCCAATCCCCAGTCTCTAGAATTTCCACTGCCGATTCTTGGGCATGCTGGCGAACATGTTTTAGCAGTTGCCTGTATGCCCTTTCCAGATGCAGTTCTTTCTTCAGCAGGTATTCCAGATCTAGTTAAAGCTCTGAGACCCCTGTGAGACCAAACGTAGACTCTCTGTCTTCTCGCAACTCCTCCAGGGTAGGTTCTCCTTCATCGCCAAACACAAAATGATCTGTAAAGCTCTCCCACAGCAATCCAGGGCCACCAAAGTCGTATCCCTCAAGAGAGTATTCTGTTTTCACCCCTAAATATTCCTCCTCTGCGTACCATTGCAGAGCCCGATATTGGTTGTCCAGCTCTATCTCCTGCTGGACCAGCCTGTCCAACTCAGTCACCCATTGCTCCTGGGGTCGCTCTCCCAGGAATGGCATCCGTAACTTCCGATGGTCCCTGGCCCTTTCCCCTGGGGTTGGATAGCACTTGCCCTTGTCCATACCAGCAACCTGGAGGGCTCCTCTCCAAAGTACCTCCCAAATCCGCTGCCTGAGCTCCTGGTACTGATCCATAGACACCGTCCTGGGGTATGTTGCAAGAACAGTGTGCAGCAGCTCTGGGAATTCTGATGCCAGGTCCATATCTCCACTGGGGTGACCGACGTCTCCTTTCCTGATCTTGAATCCCGGTGGTGGTTTGGACGTGTTCACAGCTTGGAAGCACAATTCCACCGCTTGTTCCATGGGCCCCCCACCCAAAGTCACTCCCGTCACAGGGAGCCCTGCAAATAATCTATTGATCTTATTTTCCATTCATTTTGTAGTGGTGTTCAAACTGAATTTAAGGATTTCAGACTGCCAGCTTCTGCATGCCAAAAGATTTCTAAAATTTCCTTGGTCTGTAATATAACTGAATGAGCATGAGCTTCAAGTGTCGGGTCACAAGTTAATGGTCCAGATACAATTGTATTCCAATGCAAAATCAAATAGAAAGCTTAATGAACAGGTCAACTCATTTCAGGATCCAGAGATCGTCCTCTTCATCAGGTCTTTAGGATTGGAAACAATGGGGTTGATTTACCAAAACTGGAAAGTACAAAATTTGGTGCAGCTCTGCATAGTAGCCAATCACTTCTAACTTCAGCTTGTTTAATTAAGCTTTGACCAAAAAAAAATCTGGAAGCTGATTGGTTCCTATGCAGAGCTGCACCAAATTTTACAGGCTCCAGTTTTAGTAAATCAACCCCTATGCATACACACTGGACTGGGCAAAGAATACAAGTATATGGTATATAGATTAGTGGAACGTTAAAGCATAGCATTCATCAACAGCTGATTAAGGCAACTTATAACAACCTGACAGGGGTTCTAACCCCTCGCCACTTTAACCTCCTTAGCGGTATTCCCGAGTGTAGCTCGGGGTAACATTTCAGTACCAAAAGCGGTAACCCCGAGCTACACTCGGGAATACCATGCGGCACTGCTCCAGCAAGTGTTCTTCACTTACCTTACCCTGCGCTCCCGCGATGTGTCCCCTGCAGTGTCCCCGGCCATCTCATCCGGCCGATGCCGGCATCCGGCTTCTGTGTCCTGTCCCTGTGACGTCGGGACGTACGGGCGCCACCGCCGCAGGGAAATTTAAAAATTTTAAAAAATGTCATTTTTTTTTTTTTACATTTTACATAGTAAAACATTGCTGTCTCAACCAATTTCACATACATTTTGTGCCTAGTGCTTTGTCCTGTGCCCTGCCTGCATTTTGTCTGTTCTTTCTGCCTGGAAACTGAGAAACGTCCATGCATCCAAAAAGTGTCCCTTTAGGTCAAAAGCGGTTTAGATCAGCTAGAGAACAGCGATAGCAAATCAGAACCACTTGCAGAATTGAGTGATAATGATTCGTGGGGAAATTCGTCATCAGACACTGAGAACGATTTTGCGACTGAGCTCAGCGATGTGCGAACTTGGCGCTATATTTCAAATTTCAGTGTTTTTGGTTTGATTATATTATTGAATTAAATTTTTTATTTTATATTATTTTTATGATTATTTATTAAATTATAATTTATGATTTTGTGTTTCAAATTTTATCATACCCGGGATGTTTAATAGACTCTTGTTCGGACAGATTTCAGTGAGTTATTCCTAAATATTACAGGCCTACAATTAAAAAAATACATATTTCCATGCAAAAAAATGGTACCGCTTTCAGCACCAAAAATCTGAAATAATCATACCGCCAGGGAGGTTAATAAAAAAAAGCTTTTGGCTTTTTTTTACACTTTAGGGCACCTCCCTAAGTGAGCTTTCACCTGTCCCCACCCGTGAAAACGTAGCAGTATTAAACCCAAAAACAAATATACTATAATGCAGCTTACCAATCATTAGATGCACTAGTTTTCTTTTTCAGGCTTTTCCCTCTGTTTTCACCTGGTGACCTGGCCAATAATATACCTCCTGCATTAGAGTGCCCCTACTGGATGAAGGAGCACAGGGGGCACAGCAGACGGAATCATTGTCAGTCTAGGGTGAAGGGGAGTGTTAGATGGACTATCAGATTTAAATATACTAACAAATCGAAGCCAAACTCCAGCTAACATTTTGTAAGCAGTTACAGCAAAATATTTTTCCTTTTGGAATAAAGGTTTTACATAAACATATAAAAGCTGATTATTGTAAGCACACCGACTGGGGTTAAATGGCTTGTGTCATGTCTGTAGCTGCAAGGGAGCTTTTTCCTTTGAAAACAACAGACTTATTGGATGGATTACCAGCCAGATGAAAAGAGAAGAAAGAAAGCCTAACAAAGAAAAGTAATGCAGCCAGTGTTTCCTTTTGGCTTTGATACTGCGTTAAACATATGCTATATACAGTATATATATATATATATATATATATATATGATGTTAAAAAAAAAAAAGGAAAAGACATATTACATATCAATAAAAGAAGTCTATTGCCGGAAGAGTGCTGGGACAAATAAAAGGAATTAAAATGTTAAAAATGGTGAATAAAACAACCTTACTTCTCTCTGAGAAAAGCTGCTAAAGTAGGTCAGCAAGAACGTCTTTTGAAAACCGACCATGAAATTTTAAAATTGGCAGAGCCTTTGCTGGTTTGAAAGTGCCCTTGTTGAGAAAAGCAGCTGATAAAACTGCAGCTTCGGGGAGGACAGACAGACACATAACAAAGGAGGGTCCCCATAAACTTCTGCGGATACCCCAGTTAAAAAAAAAATAAATAAAACTGGCAGAGTGCACCCATCTGCAAATGCCTTGTAAATTTCCCCTTGTCTAGCGTGAGAGAATAACTCGGAGAAATGACAGCCCAGGCACTGTGGACCAAAGCAACTTTTCAATTCTCTCTTTCTTCTCTCCCAAGTGCCTCGTCGTGGCATATGGCTTTAACAAGACATTTTATCCTCTGCAATTAAAACAACCACTGCCTACAGAGAATCTGTAACTAAGAGCGCTTCGCCATGCAGCAGTTCACTACAGAGGTTAATACATGTGATCCAGTTCCATTAGGGTCCAGTTCATGTTACAGTTTAATAATATATTCATCGGGGGGTGCAGCCATTTTGAATAAGTATCTGTAGTGTGTTGACACAGAGCATGCAAGTCCGGATCTTGATATGCATTCATACAGATAAACTAGTATTAATCCCGAAACCAAAAATGTCATATATTGCAGCTTACAAATCATTAGACGAGTTGATAGCATTAGTTTTCTTTCTTTAGTCTTTTTTTCTCCTGTTATCTGGCCAATAGCACACCTCCTGTATTAGAGTGCCCCCACTCTGGCTGAAGTCACACAAGGGGCACCTTTGGACAGCAACATTGTCAGTCTTGGGGGGAGGGGAGTGTTAGATCTACTAGCAGATGTAAATACACTAACAAATTTAAGCCATATTCCAGCTCACAGTTTATAATCGGTTACAGCAAACATTGTTTTCCTTTTGGGATAAAGGTTTTACATAAATAAAAGCTGATCATTGTAAGCACCCATGGAAATTTATAGAAATTTATGAGCTCTCACAGAGATCACAGTACGACCTTCCCCAACAATATAAAAGAATAAGTATAAATCAGCACACATATATATATATAAAATCCTCAGAAATCCCTTAAAGTCATATCAATATCCTTCCCCTGAAGTACTAATAAAACATATATTCATTGACTTAAACCCCAAAACCCACAATTATAGTGAAAAAATCAAGACCCAAAGAGATTACCCAAAAATAAAAAATATCAAATATATATAAAAGAACAAAAATAAAATAAAGTCCCAATATGCAAAGTGTCCAAATAATGTGTCCAAACAAAGATCAATTTCTTGATAGGAAGACGCTTCCTACTCCACTGAAGAAGATGCAAATCAATCACAGGTGCTCTTCAAATACCTCAAAAAACAAAATCTCAACATAGTATATTACCTTTTAAATCCCAGAACTAAAGTGCCACACGTGTATCATGCAAAAAAACCACTCCAGTGTCACAGCACTCGTGAAAAAAAAACAAACATTAAATTAAACATTTTTTTGGCAAAAACTTAACTGTTGTGCATTGTGAAATGGCAAGTGTTTATTTGCACAGACCTGTAAAATGACCAAAGGTCCACTTTAACAATAAGTGCAATTGGATGTATCATGAATATGGTTTGGTTATATCTCGCCTTGATTACTGCAACTCCCTCCTCACTGGTCTACCGTTACACAGGCTATTCCCCCTTCAGTCTATTATGAATGCTGCTGCTAGACTCATACACCTTACCAACCAATCAGCAACTGCTGCCCCTCTCTGCCAATCCTTCCACACCCAACGTATAAAATTCAAAATACTAACCACAGCTTACAAAGCCATCCACAACACTGCCACTAGCAACATCACCAACCTCATCCACAGATATCGCCCAAATCGCCCACTCCGCTCCTCCCATGATATCCTCCTCTCTAGCTCCCTCATCACCTCCTCCCACGCTCGCCTCCAGGACTTCTCCAGAGCCTCTCCCATCCTCTGGAACTCCCTACCATAGCATGTCCGGTCAGCCCCCACCCTGTCTGCCTTTAGGCGATCTTTGAAAACTCACTTCTTCAGGGAAGCCTACCCCACCTCCACCTAAGAACTGTACTTGAATCACCTCCACCAGATCATCCCCCGCAGCTATCACCTTTTGTATCACCTCCCTCTTCCTTTAGATTGTAAGCTCCACGAGCAGGGCCCTCATATTCCTTCTGTACTGAAATGTATTGTAATTGTACTGTCTCCTTTATATTGTAAAGCTCTGCGCAAACTGTTGGCGCTATATAAATCCTGTATAATAATAATAATGAATATAAAAAGTAAAATGCAATTTCTCCACATTATCATGGGGGTGGATAGCAAATAGAGGGGTTGATTTACTAAAACTGGAGAGTGCAAAATCTGGTGCAGCTGAGCATGGTATCCAATCCGCTTCTAACTTCAGCTTGTTCAGTTAAGTTTTGACAAAAAAAAATGGAAACTGATTGGTGTCTATGCAGAGCTACACCAGATTTTGCACTCTCCAGTTTTAGTCGATTAGCAGACTCACTATAGTTCAAGAAGCACAAAGCCATCTCTCCCTTCTGTTGTATATTGGATTGAATAGCTTTGAATATGGCCTCATTCACACGTCCATAAAAAACGATTTTACAACAGTTTTTTTATCTACAGATCTGAACACAGCTGCATTGTGTAAACATGTACTGCGTTCATATCTGTAACTCAAAATACAAAAATCTGCATACATATGTACACATGTATAGCATTGAAAAACAGAACAGGACAATTTTTACTCATTAATAAACATATTTACTGATCATTTGGCCTGGGACAGTTGTTTCTTGCCCATTAATCAGTAAAATTGAGGCCTATATAGTAGATATTACATCCTTTGCTGGGTGCTGTGGTTCAGTCGTCGCCTCTATGTCACTACTGTGTTCTATAGTAGTACTGTATGTGTAGTGAATGTGGAAATACACAATGGTACAGAATCAAGTTCAGTTTTCCAAAGGAATTAAAATGTTTTCATTTGAAAATAGCAAATGTTTAGAAGGGATCAGTGTCAGCGAATGGAACTTTGGCTATATTATAAATATGGTAAAGCTAATGAGATCTAAGTGATCCAGTCAGGAAGAGGAAATCAAGGAGTTGGGTTCTCAATGTGATTGTGACTTCACTGGTGATTGGTTTGGCATGTTTTCGCACAGAGTCGACTTTCTGAAATAGCTTTTTATTTATTTTATTTTGTCAATTATGATAACTAAATAATGTTTATTAAACTTCTTTTACAAAGGGTTTCAGATAATCTGGTAAAATGTTGGTTTTGCTCGAGTACATTGTTGCACATCAATGTTACATGATCAGGAAAATAAGCTTTTTATAAGCAATGTAAAACTAGGGGAATCATTTGAAAATCATATCTGCGGCCTGGAAATAACTAAGGTAAGGCATAGATGAATCAATTTTCTTTCCACCATGGATGGAAGGAAAGAAAATTGCTCAATTCCTCCATCAAAACTATCAGTGTTGATGGGAGAATACCTCCGAAGCACTATTATGTTCTGCCGGTGGGGGAGCCTTCCTGGCCAGCAGAACACAATGACTACTGCTGTTGGCTTTAGCCACTGGCAGTGATTGCATGGAGAAAAATACAGCAGAATGGTCATAGCCAAGTTGATCACTGGGTTGACTTGGGTACAATTAACTTGCCCATACATGGATGGAATCTCGGCTGGTCCCTACTGAACTGGCCGAGATTCGATCAATATATGGCCGGCTTAAAGTGGAGCTGCAGGCTCCCCCCAAAACATTGAAAGTTACCAGCTACAAATATTGTAGCTGTTGATTTTTAATATAAGGACACTTACCTGCCCAAGGATCCAGCGATGTCCTCACCCGAGCCAATTCTTCAATTGGTTCTGGGTGCAAGTGCCGGCATCTTCAGTAAGGGAAAAGGGTTTTATACTGTGTATGTGCAAAGAATTCTGCACTTTGTGAAGGGTCCTGCAGGTTTCTGGGACCTGTGAAGTGTCCCAGAAGGCCGCAGGAGAAAGAGGGGGGCCGAACTTCCAACTCAGATCACCGAGGTGCATCTGACTGGAAGTGGGAACAGGTACCTGCCAAAACCTGGTACCTGTCCCCCCAAAAAAATGCCAAATGTGGCAGTGGGGGGGGGAGAATGTAAACAAGCAGAACGTCCCCTTTTGGGTGAAGTTCCGCTTTAAGATCTTGAATCCGAAAACTGTCTTTCTGCAAGGAGATAAGATCATATGTATGGGTAAAAGATCCTGTCACCAATAATCAATTTCCTTACAAGGAATATATCTCCCACTGCAAAAACTGAAAATATTGTGTCTTAAATTGGACACGGCGAAAGATCTGCCCATTTTTTTGCCATCGTACATTTAGGTCAGTTTGAGGAAAGATCTCAACAAAGAAAACAATAATAATTGCAAATATAGCATTAGAGATGCAAAAATGCAATTAGTTTGGCTCACAGCTTTCTTTTTACATGAATGAATTGCAATGAAATGTAGTCTAGCGATTCAGCCCGCAACCCGCATTTTATACAAAGTCAATCTGCACGAGCGAATTGATTTTTGAGGGTCATTTACATGGGGAAGGACATTAGATAAAGGCTGAAGGTTTTTTTTCATCTTAAAGACTAAGGGTTAAAAATTTTTTTGCATGCAGACCCCCCCCCCCAGCACCCCCTTTATATTTAGCTGAGTTTAATCTCGATCCAACGCAGTGTTTGAGAGCAGAGGCTCTCTCCACCCTCTCTCTCTCCTCACTGGTAGCAACGGGACCCAATCACTGCCAGTGAGGAGGGAGTGAGGGGCTAAAATGAGCCGCACTCTGTGTGTCAACAGGCACACAGAGCATGGCTCAGGAGCAAGCCTGCAGGAGGGCCCCCATACCAAGCAGCTTGCTGCTGGGGCACTCGGCAAGGGAAGAAGAGGAGGATCAGGGCTCCTCTGTGCAAAATATGTTTGTTATACTTAAAAAATAATAAAATGTGATCCTTTACAATCACTTTAAAGTGAAAACCCTAATGATAGTCTTCTCTTATTTGCACTATTTTGGTTTATTAAATATATAGTACTGTAAATATACAGAATAAAATGTTGTGTTTTGAAAAGTACACAAAAGTATGAAATGATCCTGCCAGAAATTCTGTGAGCTGATAACATTCTATATTCTGTTCCAAGGTATCTTTGTGCACTGCAGAGCCTCCACTCCCCCCTTCCCCACCTCTGTTATGGAAAATGGGAGAGGCGAAGGTGTTCTATAGTCCAGTCCTAGGGTGATAATGCTGCTTCTTCTTAGACACAGTACAATGAGTGAGCATTGCTGCCCTAGGACATAAAGGTCATTACTGGCAAGATCAGCAGGTGGAAACAAAAGGAAGAAAAGCCTGACAAAAAAAAAAAAAATGTAGCCACTACATCTGAGGCTCCATTCACACTTCACATGGCAGGAACATAGATATGCTTTTACTTGACAGTCATATGACTTTCTATTGAATCATATATCTATATAGTGGAAAGTGACGGTTGGCTGTTTAATAGCAAATAGTCCTAAATTCCCTTGTACATTTCAGTATACAATTGGATGTCCACAGGGGACATCTCTCATCCAAGTCTGATGAGGAACTAGTCCGTGGAATATTTTATCCAGTTATCCTAGCTGTGCAAAAACATGCAGTGGGGGGTTATTTACTAAAGCTGGAGAGTGCAAAATCTGGTGCAGCTGTGCATAGTAACCAATCAGCGTCCAGGTTTTATTGTCAAAGCTGAACTGAACAAGCTGAAGTCAGAAGCTGATTGGCTACCATGCACAACTGCACCAGATTCTGAGTGCAACAGTTTTAGTCAGGGCTTTATTTCAGTAGGAATGGGGGAGAACGCACCTCCAGCACTGAACGTATGTAATGGCAAAGGTTGGTGGGGTGTACTGCAGGGTCAATTGATGCTGGCTGCTGGGGGATCTATTGTCGCGGGAGGGGATCTATTTTTGCAGGGGGGGGTGTCTATTGATGCTGGTGAGGTCTACTGTTGATAGTGGGTGATCTATTGTTACTGGGTTCTTAGGTTGTTGTGGGGTCAATTGTTACTTGGAGGGATCTATTGTTGATGGAGGGATCTATCATTTCTGTCTGCTGGAGGGTCTATTGATGCTGGCTGTGGGAAGATCCATTGATGCTGCCGGGGGACTATTGCTGCTGGGGCGATATTTTGTTGCAGATGGTCCATTGATGCTGGGGGGGTGTCTATTGTTGCTGGCTGCAGGGGATTATTTTACTACTTTTCTTGTTATTATTACAAATTCTATACAAATTGATACTTGGTTCTGTATTCTCTAAAAGGGCGGTACTGGGAGGTAGGTAAGGGGTGGAATGCAGGGACTGTGTGGGACGGAGATGGGGTGACTCAGAAAGAGAGAGTTCCTGCACATATTCTTAGAGAAAAAAAGCCCTGGTTTTAGTAAATATCCCCCAGTGTTTCCTCTGTATGGGTACCTGATGAGGTTTTAGATAAAAAGTATTCATTTGATTACAAGTACACTGATGCACACACTGTATGTTAGGGTTGCACCAATGCTGTTTTTTTATTGGCAAGTACAAATACTCATACTTGTGCTCAAGTACTCGCCCATACCAATTACCTATACTTTGCGGTGTGATTTGAGCCCATGCAAAATGTATAGGCTCGCATCGGGATGCAGAGACTCGCATGTGATTTGAGCCGGAATGCAGTGCGATTCCTTGTGGTTTCCATGTGGGTGCGGTGCGATTTGCAATGCGATTTGAACCATAAAAAATGAATGGCTCAAATTGCAATACACCTGCAGGGAAACCGCATGTGATTAAGACAGAAATCACGCTGCATTCCTGTTCAAAGCGCATGCGATTCTTTGCAGTGTGATTTGAGCCAATTAGTTATGTATGGGTTAAAATTTTGCATATGAGTACTTGTGCAAATGCTTAGTATCGGCACTGATTCTGGTACCGGTGCAACCCTACTGTGTGTGTATATATATATATATATATATATTTATATATATTTATATATATATATATATATATATATATATATATATTTATATTCCATCAATAGAGGTATTCACAGATTCTGTTTAGAAATTAGAGGCAATATATTACCTTAAAATGCATTCTCCAACATAATGCAAAAATCTAAATTTTGCTCATCCCTCTAGCATTGACCATTTTCACTTGAGGCACACATACACACATACATTATCTATCTATCTATCTATCTATCTATCTATCTATCTATCTATCTATCTATGTGTATATATATATATATATATATATATATATATATATACAAATATATATATAAGTTTGAAGAATGAGATTTGTGCATGAATTGTAAAAAAGTATCGATTCCATTGGGTATAATTAACATTCAAATCTATGACTTCTTATTTAATATAACTTGAAATAATATTCTAGCATATTGTTCATGCTTGTTTAGTTACATAAAATGGCTTTCCATAATTGAATCCAGTGCAAACAATTCATAACTCATAATTCATCCTCCGCCTGAGTTTACTCGAAACGCCCAGTTAATTTCAGGTGAATTGAAAAGAAAGAAAAATGAAAATTTTCCATTAACCCTAATCAGGTATTTGTAGTGAACAAAGGGTTGACAAAAATCTAAAATATCAATGCCGAGTGTATGAGTATGCAGCATCCTTTTATATTTTTGTTGTAAATTTAGTGTACATGTTGTTCTGTAGAGCTCCTGATTTTCTAATAGTAAACCCTTAAAGGGTAACACCACCTTTTTTGACTCCACTTTCTGGCATTAATAATACTTTTTGAACTTAAAATTTAGTACAGGGCCAGCAATAAATACATTTTGTAACTATTGATTATAAGTGATTTAGCTCCATTTTTTCATGTACAAGGCTTTAAAGTTTATACACTTGTCAGTACAAAAAGTTTGCCTGTTGTCATGTGTGAATATAGAAAATTACTAGACTGGTGGAGATTTACTAAAACTGGTGCACACTGAACCTGTTGCAGCTGTGCATGGTAACCAATCAACTAACTTCAGCTTATTCAATTAAGCTTTGATCATAAAACCTGGAAGCTGATTGGTTACTTTGCACTGCTGCACCAGGTCCACTAGTTTTAGTAAATCTACCTCACTGTGTCTATGTGAACTTTCTTAACTGTAGACAGATGGAGGCTGACCCCTATGGAATATGTGACCATTTCCAGTAAGCAAATGGGTAAAAGACACTTCAAAATAAGGTAATAAATACTGTTTAAATAGTTTTTTTTTCTTATCATTACTCTTGAAATTTTTTAACCAAGGCGGAGTTCCACCTAAAAAAAAGTTCACAGTTAAAAAAAAGTTGGTGTTAAAAAAGTTGACAATTTTCTATAGATAAATGTAGAGCAACACCAACATAAAAGCTAAATATGATTTCTATGTTGTTTTAATATTTTCTGTTTTACAAGAGGAGTAAATGCTGTTCAGTTTGCAAAGTGATTATTCCCTTGGTTCAGTAAATAAGGTGTATTCGCTTTGACTACCCAATGAGGTGCATGGAAAATTACAAAAACAAGAAATAATAAAAAAAAAAAAAAGAATTTTGCTTGCATGTGATTATAAGACTGAAGTAAATACAGCCTTATCTTATTTTCTAAGCTGAGTGAACATTTACAATGCAAAGTGAGCATTCACTAGACTAAGCGAGCAGTGGGGTTCATTTACTAAAGGAGGAGAGAGTGATCACTTAGCAAAGTGAGTTTTTCTCAGCTTAGTAAGGAAGGCGAAGTTGTGTTCATATTGAATACTCATCATATGCATTTAAAATATTTAAAATATATATTTTATCGTATGTGGTTGAAGCAAGCACAGCTACAGTTGTGTCCAAAATTATTCAACCCCCAATGCTGTAAAGGGGTTTAGGGACTATAGTGTACATTTGGAATTGTATTCAGAATCAAATCCTACAAGGACGTTGTAACTACCCAAATGCAACTAAAATGACATCAATTGTTTATGTAATACAGTAGTAAATGGTTCTTATGTGGTTTCTTCATTGCCACAATTATTCAACCCCTTAAAGACTACCACTCTGAAGAACAGAGGTTCATACAGGTGCTTTCCATCAGGTATTGAAAACACCTGTGGATGTCACCGAGCAGCAATCAAGCATAATAAGCACCAATTAGGCAGCTTTAAAATGACTGTGATACTCAGCTCCTTCTAGACATTTACTGGTGTGGTTACAAACATGGTGAAGGCAAGAGAATGGTCCAGGAAGACAAGAGAAGAGGTGATTTCTCTTCACAGGAAGGGCAATGGCTATAAGAAGATTGCAAAGATGTTAAACATACCAAGAGACACCTTAGGAAGCATCATTCGCAAATTCAAGGCAAAGGGCACTGTTGAAACGCTACCTGGTCGTGGCAGAAAGAAGATGCTGACTTCGACTGCTGTGCGCTACCTGAAGCGTAGAGTGGAGAGAAGTCCCCGTGTGACTGCTGAGGAACTGAGAAAAGATTTGTCAGATGTGGGTACAGAAGTTTCAGCCCAGACAATAAGACGCACACTGCGTAATGAAGGCCTCCGTGCCAGAACTCCCAGGCGTACCCCCTTGCTGTCTCCAAAGAATAAGAAGAGTCGACTGCAGTATGCCAAAAGCCATGTGGACAAACCACAAAAGTTGTGGGATAGTGTTCTGTGGACTGATGAAACAAAATTAGAACTGTTTGGGCCCATGGATCAACGCTATGTTTGGAGGAGGAAGAACAAGGCCTATGATGAAAAGAACACCTTGCCTACTGTGAAGCATGGTGGAGGGTCAATCATGCTTTGGGGCTGTTTTGCTTCTGCAGGTACAGGGAAGCTTCAGCGTGTGCAAGGTACCATGAATTCTCTTCAGTACCAGGAGATATTGGATGGAAACGTGATGCAGTCCGTCACACACCTGAGGCTTGGGAGACGTTGGACCTTTCAACAGGACAATGATCCCAAGCATACCTCCAAGTCCACTAGAGCATGGTTGCAGAGGAAAGGCTGGAACATTTTGGAGTGGCCATCGCAGTCACCAGACTTAAATCCGATTGAGAACCTCTGGTGGGACTTAAAGAAAGCAGTTGCAGTGCGCAAGCCTAAGAATGTGACTGAACTGGAGGCCTTTGCCCATGAAGAATGGGCGAAGATACCCGTAGATCGCTGCAAGACACTTGTGTCAAGCTATGCTTCACGTTTAAAAGCTGTTATAACTGTAAAAGGATGCTGTACTAAGTACTAAGATTGAATGTCACTTGGGGGTTGAATAAAACTGATAATGCTGTGAGCACAGAAAAGACATTTGTGGTTATTTCATTATAACTGTTATGTTATATTTGTCTGACCTACAAGTGCCTCTTTAATGTAAATGTAAGCAAGATGACTGAATGATCAAAAGCAATGTCAAACTGGCCAAAACACTCAATTTCAGTGGGGGTTGAATAATTTTGGACACAACTGTACATTTTAATCACTAAGCTAAAGAAATGTTCATTTTTTTATATTTGCTTCTATCAGCACCCCACCCCATTCATACTGAAAAGTAAAAATTTAAACTAAAAAGTTCAGAATCATTTGTGACGGTATAACAGTATGAGAGGCAATATTACAAAATGCCATCAGAAATTGTTTGCATTGTCTGATCCAATCTAATGATATGCCATTAGCCGCTGAAAGGCAGGATTGCAGACATTAATTATTTGTTGCACTGCCTCATTACAAGTCAGGAATTGATCACGTAAAAAGAAAGAAAAAACAGTGGAATCTTGTATAAACTGCAGATGGCTTTATACGACACCTGAATATTGAACTGACTTTGTTTGAGATGAGATATTTCCTTGTTTTTCCCCACGCGGTATATACCACAATCCTATTACAGCTTTTATTATAGTTATTTAACAGACTTTTATTTTTATTATTACTTTCCAATTTCCTTTGTACTTCCATCTGTTATAGATAAGATTTTTAATTTTACCCGTGCCCTTTGCCCTATATTATTGTAGCCAAGAAGCATTTTGTTTGAGCTTTTTGAATTATCCAGGTATATTTAATATGTAGAATGGAAGGGCACTAAAGAGGTGACTTGCAAATCGTAAGCAGCGTACGTTTAAATGAAAAACCTATAGAATCACTCCAGAGACCTATATGACTTAAAACCAAATTAAAATGTATATGTATAAAAATTTATATAATCATGTCATGCATAATGTATTTAAACCCAAGAAGGTTTTGCTCACCTGGATAAGATTTCTTGTTTATTTTTTTCAGTATGTTCCCTTAAGAGGAACTTTTAATTATTTAATTAATGATTATAACAAAGGATATTTTTTTTATCATATCTAATGTAATTGAAAATAATTATACATCTCAAATTGCTGCAAAGGCATCCAACTTTATCATTAGAAAAAAATAAAGGTAAAGTGATATATTTTGTTGTCTCAGCAGAATAAAACTGTAAACTTCTGAGTCAAGATCTGTTTTCAGGCATACATTAGGGGAATGATAGAAATGAATTTATATTATATAAGTGTGCAAGTATGTATTTCTGTAATAGATAGATAGATAGATAGATAGATAGATAGATAGATACAGTAGATGAGATGAAAACAGAAAGTTTGGAGTGAACATGATACCATTTACCGTTTAGTAAGAGGAAGAAATGCAAGCTTTAAAACATGTGAAATGTACATATATATCTATATATATCTATATATATATATATATATATATATATATATATACACATATATAATTTACACACATGCAATGAACACACACAAAGCCATAGATAGATAAATAGATAGATAGATCTTATCCAGATAGATAGATAAATAGATAGATAGAGTAAGATTGGTGACCCATCAAAGTATCAAAAGGTCGGTCAGTTTACCATGAGGAAGGGACCCGACTTGTCCCACTTTTATAGTTTCAGCTATTAAATGTCATCAGTTTCACTGACCACACAGTGGAAAAAATGGTACACTACTGTGTTACGATGTAAATATAGGTAACAGTGGTGACACCTTTCTACAGGGCAAAAAAAAATATATATATATATATTTAATTTTCAAAATGTTTATGCACTTTTTTAAACATAGAGAGAGTCTAAAAATATTATTATCCCTTTATAAATAAATAAATAAATAAATAAATAAATAACATTTTATCAGTCGTTTTAAGTGCAGCAAAAAACCCCTTCCTTTGCCAGTAAACTATCTATAACGTACACATGGAATTTGTATTTCACATTTGCTATCAACATCCAGCACATGTGTGAACACATACCATTTTACATAAAAAAATAGCATTGTCATTATAAAGAAACAAGAAAAAAAAATAAGCTACATAATATATTGCAATATGTTGGTCACATTGCAATTCATGATTGTCGTTTTATGTTGTGACATTTCATAATAACACAAAAACTTTTTTCTCGGGATCCCTGCAGCTTTAACCGAAAACTTCCACTCTTTAGTGTATTACAAGGTGTGCAAAATATACACACGTGTGCACGCACACAACATACATGCTGAACTAGCACTTGTCACATTGACATCTGCAACCTGCAAATATAGGCCAAAACAGGGAAAACATAAAATGGCGGAACTGAGCAAGCCGTGAAATGGCGTCTGGAGTTTCGCCAGACACAACACAGAAACAGTTGCTTGGCCAGGATTGTTTTATTGTGCTTTTCCTCTTTTATATAGGTATATTTATTTATAATATACCTATGTGAGCCCTTTGAACACACACACACATATATATATATATATATATATATATATATATATATATATATGCACGCTGTATTTATTTTGTCTGTTTTACTTTCTCTTTATTTTGTATTGCTACCTCTGTGTATTTAGTGGACATTCAGCAGATTTTCTGGTACAAGGGCAAGAAAGTGCTTTCCTGAAATATTCTGTGATTGACCAGCTCACATCCTTCTTCATCTTGGCAGTATTTTTCTGTGCCCTGAAATGCAGCAATTCACAGCACAGTTACACAACTCCACAGAGTTTCACGTTCTTCGTTTTGCTTTTCAAACGCGGACGTGGCATCCTGACAAACAAGGGGTTAAAGTTTTCAAAAACAGCATTTCGTAAAAGTCTCTTTTTTTTAAGCCAATTGCACATTTTTGGGGTAGTTTAGTCAGATTAATCTCACCTGATAATTGCTCTTATGCCCACATTGGAAAATGTTGATTTTTCTTTATCTAGGTAATGCGGCATTGCCGTTTTAATACCCGCCGTTTAATTATCTTCATAAAAAAAAGTGTCCTAGATATATCGTTAACCTGAATGTGAACAAAGTTTTTTCTTGTACTTTTTTTTTTTAGTGGAATAGTGTGGGTGCTGAAGGGGTTAATTTATATTTTATATTGACCTCCACAAAATTTGCGGTGACGCAAACCTAATTTTTGATGGCATACCAGCTGATAATAGTGTAAATTCAAGCATTGTCTGTGGACAGATGGGTGACAATACCTGCAAACACACCTCCCCGATTGCCTAATTATTTCACAAAATGAAAACCAATAGCTAATTATATGCCTGATTATCACTATTTATAAATACACCCTCATCAGTTCCCTCTATAAAAACAGCCTGATTTATGATTAAAATATTATTGCAGTCATACTTTTAGAAAACAAACAAAAAAAACAGACACAATATATGATATAGATAACAACGTTTAGACAGCTTATACATAAAATGTTATGGATTTCTTTTTTACATTTTATTTATTGAATAAACCAAGCACTGAGTACTTCAGTGCTATAAAAATAATATGACAATTTTTTAAATCATTCTAGTTAAAAAAATGAGCAATTCACTCAATGATCATTGCTTTGTAACATGTAACAATATTGTTTTGGGCAGAACAGTTTAAGTAGTTGTCCTCTAGAAGATCAAGAAAATTAGCCAAGACTTTCTGCTTGAGTAATTTTTTTGTACTACATATTAGATTTTAAACTGTTTATTTCTTAAGTGCTATAAAAATATCATTAAATAGTTAATTTAATGGCTGTTATATGTATGCTTATTAAAATATATGCTGATTTCTCTATTTTTTTTTGCTCTCGACTGTGTTGCCAAAGCGCGATTTTCGTTGTTTAATTATGTGTACACTTTGTCCTGTATAGTAGATGTCCTATAGGATTCACCCTAGCTGATTGCAGCAAAGGATGAACAGACCAACAGCCTTTGCATTCAATATATAAGCTCATAATTATAAATAAAAATCAGACTGTCAGAATAGAGTGTAGGTCACTCATTTACTGAAGCAGTCCTTTTCAGCTTAGTTGGTGTTCACATCTAAAACCCATTACCCTATCAGATTTACGTTAACTGGGAATTTGAAGTGAGCACAGGCTAAGGGGAAATATCCCTTTTAGTAAATGTGCTTCAACATATAGAGGCTATGGGTAGCTGAATATTGGTTATGTATATATCTGTGTTTATAGGATACACATCTAAACAGTAAATACTTTAACCAGAAAATGATTGAGCATTTATCCAAGACAGAGAAAAAAGTGAGGTATTATTGATCAATAACCTGTTTCCAGGTAGTCCAGATGCAATGATATAGTAGATCTGGAAGGCACTGTACATGGTTGACCACATGTTAAGTTGGAGTATCAAAAGCCAATTTTCACAATGAATCACTACATTTTATATATACAGCATATATATATGTGTGTGTGTATATATATATATATATATATATATATATATATGAATGTATGTATTGTAGCAACACGTGAATATCCATTTATCTATCTATCTATCTATCTATAGCATATATAGTATATTTATCTATCTATAGTATATTATTATATGTGTGTATATATATATATATATATATGTATGTGTGTATGTGCATATATATATATATATATATATATATATATATATATATATATATGAGAATGTATGTCTAGTAGCAACACGTGAATATCTATGTGAGAATGTATGTCTAGTAGCAACACGTGAATATCTATGTGAGAATGTATGTATAGTAGCAACACGTGAATATCTATCTATCTATAGTATATATAATATATCTATCTATCTATAGTATAAAAATATATGTATATTAATATATGTATATATATATATATATATATATATATATATATATATATATATATGTGAGAATGTATGTATAATAGCAACACGTGCATATCTATCTATCTATCTATGTATAAATATATATTTTATATATATATAGTAACAATGTGTGAAAAGAATATATAATATATGTGTTTATTATTATCATTATTATAATATGTATAGGAACAATGTGTAAAAAAATATATGTGTGTGTGTTTGGCATTATATCGGAGTGTTAATCCTTTTTTGTATTTCACATTCTGCTGTATGGTAATTTTTAACATGAAATAAGCAAAGAGACCAGTTACAGGTCATAATCATTTGAAATAACAGGTAGAAAAAAGGGATCGGTAGTATTGGTATGTAGAGTCTTTTCTAGGGACCAACATTTCCAGGGACAGCTCTTTAAATCTCTGGGCTGCCCTTGGAAGCCAGGGAGAGTTGGCAGTTATAACGGTATGTTTCAAGCCCATTCTGATGCAATCCACACAGTGCTTGCAAAAACAGCACTGGCTTCAGTTACAACATGTTTATCATTCTAAAAGCCTAAAAGAAATCGAGAAGACAGAAACTATAGGGCTTTAATTTACCTTTTTTTCCCCTTAGATTTTTGTGACTCATTGCTGCAGCCTGTGTGGATCTTTTAATCTTACCATAGCTTAATTCCTGTCTATAACGGAGACTAGGCCCAGACTGCAGAAAACCATGGCTGAATTTAGCACTACAAGCTGCTTGCTTGTTAAAATAAAAAAAAAAAAAAAAAAAAAGCATCTAAGAATTTTAAGAGTAAATGGACGATTTGGAAGAGTTTTTGATTATAGTACGGTGAACACAGCAAATTATTTTCTAGATATTGTCCCCCACATTCTGCCCATGAGGGAATGAACCTATTTTTAGGATGTCAATCGCTGTTTTTCTGCAGAATTTTCATTTCTTGTCTCCCTCTGTTACCTTGTGTCCGACTGTCACTTATTTCATGAATATAGTCATAGGCAGACAAGGTGTTTTCCTTGGGCTGTCAGCACATATCCTGTGCCTAGGATATAGGATATCAATGGTAAAATCACTGAATGTGACGGTGAATGAACGGTGATGGTGATGGTAAAATGCCATGAAACCAAACTGCTGAAATCAGTTGTCAAGAGTTGATGTATTATATTTTATGGAAATGGAATGAGTTTTGTTAATGAAGATCTGCTATTAATACTCTTGAAAATCTAGAAAATGCATATGTATGTGTCTATATGTGTAATTGATACATTGAGATAGATAGATAGATAGATAGATAGATAGATAGATAGATAGATAGATAGATAGATAGATAGATAGACACTTCTGTTTATAAAGAGCTTGTATCAATACTTTGTAAATAATATGTATATAGGATAGTCCTGTCTGTCAATCTACATGTCGATATTTATTCATTGCAGATATATATATATATATATTTATATATATATATATATATATATACACACACACACACACATAGAACACATGTAAGCTGCAACTGATGGTGTGTATATCCTTTTAAATACAGGTTGCTTTGGTAGGTTTTGATTCTAAGATATATGTATACATACACATACCCACACATACCTACACATGTTAGCTGCAGATAAAGGTATGCAAACTTTAAAAAATAGGTTTGATTTTGTTGGTTTTACCAAGCTCCCCCAATACTAATACCTAGTTACCTCCACCCCGCACCCCCAAACCCACCGCCGAATACGAAATACTTGACCCTCCAAACCCATCTCCTCTTTGCTGTATGAGGGCACGACTACAAGGCCTTTAAAGTTTTAAAGTCAAGCCTGTGCATGTTTAATGTGTTTCTTCCTCACTGCCATTCCCCTCTCTCTCTATTTTTTTCCCTCCTTCAAATTTACCAATGAAGTTAAAAGTATATATTTTTTTTGTATGAAAGCAGAGAGGATTCAATTGGTTGAGAGGAATGGCGAGAGGTGACGCAACAGGATACTTGGCCGGGTAGAAATGTTGATGTATGCCAAAGCTAGGCGTACCAAGAAGTACTGTTGCTATGAGAGAAATAGCTGGTCGAGGCCTAAACTCCCCCCCCCCCCCCCTACACACCTCCCCGCCCTCCCCTCTTTTTCCCTTTTGCTTTTTTGGCTTGTACCATCGAGAATGCAAACAGCTCACTGTAACGAAGGAAAGGAAGAGCCCGGCGGATGTTTTCATTAGGATGAATAGGAAAAAAAAGGGGATACAGGTTAGTGAGAAGGGGTGGGGAGCTATGAAGTCTCAACGCTAGAGGTGCAGTCTGGAAGTCGCTAGGATCACGTTAACTAAAGCAAATCACAAGACTAGGCTAAATTAAGTTACCGCAGCTCGTATTAACAGACTGATTATTTTATTTTTTTAAACATAAAAAAAGACCCCACCTTAGTTTTTGAGTCAGTTTTTCCCTTCTGAGGATTGAGCGGTTAAGATTTTGCTTTAACTCCTCGATGTCACCAAATCAAAAAAGAAAATAATCAAACAAAAGTAAAGAACTCTAAAAAGAGGAAAAAAAAATCAGAAAAGAAAGCAAGAAACGTGGGGAATAGCTTGCAGGATTTTTTTTTTGTCTTCCTTCTTCGGCAGAGAGAGAGAAAAAAAAAAGTTTGTTCTACTGAACTTAGTTGAGCAGCCTTTGGAAACCATGCCAAAAGAGGCAGGATGTTCTGCTTACAATAGGCGTACAGAGATCTGCCACAAATGGAAAAAGCCAAATGTTGGTCTTTGGAAAGAGAAAAAAAAAATACCATACACTCGCGCGCTCTCTTTCTCTCACTCAATCTGCACATCTCTGCCTGAGAAAACGTAGCGTCTTTTTTGCTGCAGGAGGGGGCCTACCAATGTGTGTGCTTTTTTTTTTCTTTAGCTATGCAGCCCGCTCACGCCTGCGAAGGGTTAAGGAACAGGTTTTTATTTTTTAATATCTGCTGTCGGCGGGAGTTAGTCGCCTCTCAGCTGTTTTCTAGTCCGCTAAGGATTCCTTCTTTTTAAATAGTACTATCTTGCTGACTTTTTTTTTCACAAACGGAGGTATGGAAAGGACGCTTGTTAAAAAAAAAAGTGGGGGGAAAAAAAAAAGGCGTACTGGGTAACCAGCAACGTGACACTTGGCATGATTCCTGCAGCTTTGCTTCGGGTTATGCAGGGGGAGGGAGTGCTACGAGAAGCTGCTTTAGCAGTTCAGCAGTAAAGAGGAGAGAAAATGGAGGGCAGACTTGTCGTCTTCCTCTAGCGTGGTGGATCTTCTGCACAATCCTCTGGCATGCCTTGTCTTTCTTTGCAGTCTGATTTTTTTTTTTCTTCCCCCTTTTTTTTCAATGTAGGCACACTCAATCAAACTGCAATCATGGCAGCTGGTTTTCTTTTTTTCCCCTCGCTCTCGCTCTTTTTTTTTTTTAGCCCAGCAGTGGAGCTGTGTCGCCCAAGTGCTTATCAGCTTTTGACTCGGTGCCAAGATCATAGCTAGAAAAAGGGCCGGGCAGCTTTACTTCAGATTTTGCAGATGGTTTTTAAAGTGAAGGCAGGGGAGTTACTGTGGGAGAGGGGAGAGGAGGGGGGAGCAGGGTACCCACTCAAATCGAAGCAGAATAGGGGATCTACTTACCGGCTGGTGTTAACAGGGTGAGAGCACATACTTACACAGAATGCCAGGGTAAACTGACATTTGCATGCACATATGCCAAGCATATAAAAAATATACAAATATTTTTTATACATAAATATCTAATGGAAACAATGTAGCAAAATGTTTCATAGTATGCTGCAACGCAAACAGGTCACGTTCCCTTACTTTGCAAATTTGTGCACATAGTGGTCGTTTTATGTGTCACCTGCTCAAAGCCCAGGCCAAAATTAACTTTACTGCTAGGCTGACACGTTAGAGATAACCTGCAAATTTAGCAAAAAAGGAGGTGGGGTAAAAGAGTAGCAATATATTAGTACACACATACACACGCACATACACTACCGATAGCAATAATACTAAAAATGAACATATTTTATAATATTTAATTACACTGCAGCATAATTAAAGGACTGAGCAGCATCATAAGCATGACCACTCAGTCAACTTTTTAGATCTGCAATTTGTTAGACTTGACATTTATCCAAACCTCTTCAATCTGCATTGATAGACACATACATTACTGATGGCGATAATTCTAAAAAATGAACATAATTCATATTTAATTACACTGCAGTATCATTACAGGACTGACCAGCCTCACAAGTATGGTCAACTTTTTGGAGCTGCATATTGTTAGATATAACATTTATCCACCCTCTTTGGCCTGCACTGATACACAGTGATGACACAGTCTGGTCCTAACACACTTTCCAATGGAATGATCAATTCAGTGTCCTTCTCTAGGACTATAAAACCCAACATATGCCTCTGGAATTTATTTTGCCCACCCTGTATTACTGTTGTTTAGCAAAACAGGCATACTTTTGGTAGTGGTTTTTCAGATGCTTGTGTTGGGCAGTTTTCTTACATCATGGGCCTACATCAGACGTACGATCTCCCAACTAATATTAAGGATCTGCATATTCTGCATTCTCTTTTAGGACGTATTGGAAGCCACAAAATCTCACAAAAAAGTAAATCACCTGGCCACTGTAATGTAGTATAGTTAAAGCAGAATTCCACCTGAAAAAAAAAATAAAAGTCAGCAGCTACAAAAACTGTCCCTCGGTCCAGCGGTGTCCTCACCACTGCTGGTTTAACCAGCTGTCTTCTCTCCCTGGCACCAGCATCTTCAGTGTGGGCACCTGGCTTCACAGCCGGATGCCCACTGCGCATGCGCGAGAAGCGCTGCGCTTTGTGAATGGCCCCGTAGTCTTCTGGGACCTGATGCGTGTCCCAAAAGACTACAGGGAGGGAGGACAACTTCCGCTTCCAATCGCCTAGGCGATCGCAGCGGAAGTGGGATCAGGTACCTGACAAATTCGGGTACCCCCGCTCCCCAAAGTTGCCAATCCTTAATGGGGAGCGGGGGACAAAGGCTTAAAGCGGAACTTCCCCTTTTGGGTGGAGCTCCGCTTTAACTTAATGTAGAGCTACTATGTGTTTGAGCATCACAAAACAAAAGCGCTATTTAATACATTTTTAATATTCAAATCTTACTCCCCCATCTATCCATGTCTCCATGCTTTATTTTGCTGAGAAATCAGTTAGAACCCCCCCCCCCCCTTGCAGACACTGGTGTTGAGGTTTCAACTGTCAGGTCCCATTAAGTTTAACTTGCATTCCTCTAACACCTCTAACAGCTATTATTGAATTAATCCAAGGGTATATGAGAGATGAAGAGGCTGATGCCCTAAACAAGTTGAAACCATTCACTCAAATTATGGTGTAAATATTCACTTTTATTTTCAAATCATGTGAAAAGCAAATTTCCATTCACTTTGAATAGCCAATCGTGTTCAGCTGCTTTTTCACATGGAAAAATAGTAGTCACACTCCACAATAAAAACCACCATAGTAGTTTTATTGTTACAGTGCAGTGCTGCCCAGTGCAAGACAGACCGTTTGAACTCTGCTCTCTAACGCGTTTTGCTTGCAATGAGCTTAGTTGTAGAGTGGGAATAGCCAGGTGAGGGGATCAACATCCAAGAAAAGAGATTCAGAATTCTTTGCACTCCTCGATTTCTTTATTGTTATTGCATAAAAGCATCACAGACACAGCAGGGACAGTAGATGGTAACAGGTTTCACACCCAACAGCACTTACTCAAACCATTCAGGGGGAGGAGATCAACATCATAGTCAGTAACACATTTTTTAACATACCCCCACCTGACAATGCAAAAACAAGAGGAAGCAAAGACCTAGTGCATTACCTGGTAAAAGCTTTTAATCAGGTAATACGCTAGGCCTTTGTGTCCTCTTGTTTTTACTTTGTCGTCTAGCAGCAAGACTTCCCTATAGGAAGAAGGCTGCATTGGTGAAGAGTACCTGTTTATGATGAGACTCACATGGATTCCCCTACATTGATGTATATCTCAGCTTCAGCAGTACCTCGTGCTATGGAGTCAGTATTTCGGATACCCTCACTTGGGCCAGATATACAAAGGGGGTATTTTACCAAAACTGGAGAGGTCAAAACCTGGTGCAGCTCTGCATAGAAACCAGTCAGCTTATAGGTTGTATTGCCAAAGCTTAAAGCGGAGTTCCACTCACCCTGTAAAAAAAATAAAAGTCAGCAGCTACAAAAACTGCTGACTTTTAAAAAACAGCCAGTCACCTGTCCCAGGATCCCGGGTTGCTCCCACCGCAGCCCGTTTCACCGGCCATCCTGTATGTAGGCACCCGGCTGTGACAGCTTACGGCTTCACATTCACAGCCGGGTGCCCACTGCGCATCTTCTGGGACTTGTCACGTGTCCCACAAGACTTCGGGGAGGGAGGGTAGGAGGACAACTTCCGTTTCCGATCGCATAGGTGATCGCAGTGGAAGTGGGAGCGGGTACCTGGCAAATTCGTGTACCTGTTCCCTCCCACTTGATTTCCAAAGGTGTCAATCCTTAATGGGGAGCGGGGGACCAATCTTTAAAGCGGAACTTCCCCTTTTGGGTGGAACTCTGCTTTAACTGAACAAGCTGAAGTTTGAAGCTGATGCACAGCTGCACCAGTCTCCAGTTTTAGTAAATCAACCCCAAAATATATCAAACTTTTCTCAGTGCAAGATAATAAAGATCAATCCTCATGTGAGGGTCCATGAAAATAAATATATAAGGATAAAAAAAAAGTGAATTATTGCGTACAGTTATTGCACCCATTTATATCCCCCTCCAATTCAAAAGTAAAGTAACCTTTATTGCAAACAAAATAATAAATATTATATTTTCTGCTTTTCACATGATTGGATAACTTAGGTGAATATTAACACTTTTTTATTTGAGTGAAGATCCTTGGCCTGTCTGATAAATGAGCCCGGAAATATCTCGTTGTCATTGTTGGCTTTCATTTTTTGTGTTGCAGCATGCACATTTACATTGTTCCTAAAGTCACATGACATTTTTCCCTTTTCTTTTTGTATGCACAGTTAAAAAAAATATCCACACATGCTCTTGCTTACTGTATGTGACTGAAATGTCAAAGCAGATGCTACAGTAGGGAAAGGGAGGGTTGAGCTGATGTCTAGATTCATGCAGTATGTGTTTGTGTGAGGGTACGTGTGTTAACAACTAGCTTGCTCACGCAGGGCCATGCCTCCGTTTCATCATCAGCTCTAACCCATCTCTTTCGCTGGCTAACGTACTCCTCCTCTTTCTGAGACAGACTGCTCTAGCTGCTCACAAGGGGGAGATGGGAGTTTGCAAATAGCTACTGCTCCTGATTGCATTCCTACTGCAAGGGCCTCCCCTTCAAATGGCTTGTGCCAGGGCACAACTTTTTCTGTTGCAGCAAATAGGATAATTTTTTCATTTTTTCTCCCTGCTTTTTATTTTAACCCTCTGATTTTTTTCCTCTCTCTATCCTCCTGCTGACTATTCCCCCGCCACTCCCCCCCCCCCCCCCTTCAGCTATTTACAGCTTTAATTTTTTTTCAGCCTTCAATATTTTTACACTCTCAAGATATTTTTTTTTTTGCACCCCCCTATTTATAACCGAAATTGATTTTTATTTTTCCCTCGGTGTAACAATGAGCCAAGCCGTGCCAGCTCGCCGTCTTTAAGGAATATGGCTTCCCCACTCCTATTTTTTTTTCTTCGCAAATCGTGACGCGCTTGCCCATCAAGTATACAAGACGCCCTTTTCCGTGTTTTTTTACCAGCCGCGGACTAAGACCACCTGACTTAAAGGACGGATAGTTCTATTTCCTCTTTTAATCTGACAGTGGATACAAAAGGGAATACTGGTTTTTCTTTTTTTTTCTGCATCTTTGCTTCACTCACTGTTTCTCAGCTATTTTTTTTTTTTGATTGCGAGGCATTTGGGTGTGCATAGCAATGCACTGGCTGGGACAGGTGCCAGCTGAAAAGACAAAAGAAAAAAAATAGGCGGCAAAGATGGAATATGGCAGTGTATAGCGACCTTTTTTTTTTCACTGTAACTGTATGCATGCAGAATGTAGAAGCTGGCACAAGTAACTGTCAAAGTGCCTAGATTCATATATATATAGGTATATATATATATATATATATATATATATTTTTTTTTTTTTACTGCAGTTTATTTTTCATGTCTCTGCAGATGTAGCAATGGCAATTTGTTTTAAAGGGGCGGGGAGTTTTTTTTTTGCCTCTTGAATTATTCATAATTAAGTACCGAAGTAAGACTATTAGCATGCACCCTATATGCTGTTTGTCTGTTTGGTAACATTCTTCATTCAAGACTTGTTAACTGCCAGACAAGCTTAACACGCTTCTCTGTTTTTCCCTCCCTTCTTCCCTGTCTCTTTTTTTTTGCCTTTCATGCCAGCCCCTCTCAGCCTTCTGTCGTTGCTGGGTGCTGGTAGCCAAGGGGTAGTGGTGGCAGAGGGAACGCACGCTGCCGAGAATCTCAAGCTAGTTGCTAGGTAAGGACCGCCTTCTAGCTCTCACAGGCCTGCAAGCACTTGCACAAACCAAGAAACTGAGCTCTCAGACTCCTCTTGTCTGCTTTTCACAGGAGGCTGCAAGGTGAATGCTTTAGGGGCTCGTGCCTCTTCCACCGATGCAAGAAAGCCTTTCCCCATCCATTCATAGGTAAGACCCTTTAATCAATGCAGATGCTGCATGTACTCTTTGTATCAGCTAATCCAGCTTTTATTTATTGATCTGTTGTATGTTCAGCTCAGGCTAGGAAGTTCTACTTTAAACGTAACAGCTAGTGCAGCTTAATGGCCTGATTTTTTTTCCACTCGTTTATATTTTTTTTATTTTTGGCACCATGACCACTTATTTTTTTTTATTTTTAATGAACTCTACACCCTTGATGATATACTGGTCAGAGAGACTGTTTAATAATCTCTCAACTATCCTGCTTGTCTGTACGCTTTGGGATACTTTCTAAAATATTTCACATAGGAATTCAGATGTCTTATTTTTTTACTATACCTATTTTATTGTCTCATCCATAGCCTGGTTGTATGGTAGATATTATTTCATTATCAAGCGTCTTGATCAGATATTAGGATGACTGTGGCCACTCGTGAATTGAACTGCACTGCAACTTTCCTTTGCGTAAAGAGCATACGTTTTTTTTTTTTTGGCATTTGCCTGTTAATTTTGTATACTGATCGGCATTCTATGGGATTTTCTTATTACAATTTAATTTTAGAGGGTTTTTTTTCCAAGCTATCAGTTTGTTGTATGGTACTTTGCCTTTTTGTTGATCAGGGAATTTAAGAAATGATAGGAAATATTATAATATGTATTAAGAAGTTGTTAATATGTGTTATTGTGTATTTATATATTTATATACATAAACATACATATATACATATATGCGCTGTGTATTATTTTCTCGTTACGATAGGTATATTATCCATTGATAGGTATATTATCCATTTGTCAGCTCTTTTATATAACCATAATTAGACGAAGGTCATAGTTACATATTTTGATGTTTATGGGTTCTTTGGCAATTTTGCTCAACGCAAACTATCTTTAAACCTCTACAACATATGCGTTTCATTATTTCAACTTTTATTTTTCATATTCATTGCTGTCTGTAGGTCAACTTTTATTTTTCATATTCATTGCTGTCTGTAGGATATAGTAATTGCTAATAGAGAGAGATAACATTTCTTTCTTTCAAGGGTTATTCTATAGGCAGTTAATATAGTTCTGATCACCTAGAGGTAACATAAACTAATAGGGGCATACGTATTTAATATAGCTACCTTTTCTGTATTTTGGCGCCAAAAAATACGACAGCATTTGGATATTGGCATATTACATACATGAAATACCCAGATATTTGAACACGGCGTTGGTAGTTACAATAGATTTAGGAATAAAACCTGCATATTAGAGGGCTTGTTAGAATGTATTTCATGTAGTAATCATTAGTACATATTATATATGATAATTCGTCACTTTGCCAAGAAAATTATTCTGAAGACACAATGAAAGGCATAAATAAAAGCCAAACACTTGTGCTATATGGTTCTTTGAAACATTTACGATTCCCAAGTGAAGAGAAAAGAAACCTTCAGCAATTTCACTAAACTGTGTTCTTATTACTAATAAAATGGTGAATTTCAATAAACCGTGTTCTTACTACTAATAAAATAGTGAATTATACGTAAGTAAATACGATCGAGAAATAAAATATGTGTCAATTCTGGTTTTGAAAATTGGGATGCCTAATTAGACATGTCATTTAGGCATGTAGGCCTTGCTTAGTAGTGGGAACATTTTCTTGCAGACTGCTAGGATATATGAAATGTCCATTTCAGAAATAATACCTTGCTAAAGGATAACATCTAATATGGTTCTTGTGATATATTTGCAGAATATGTTTATATTTTAGCAAACAACTGGAAGGACCGTCTCTTACATTGTCTTAGTATTAAAAATCCTTTCCTCTCACTTATTATAAATGAGTGAGGGGAGAGAAAGCAAAAATTGCAGGGCTGAACTTAGAGAATTGCTTATGCCATAAACTTCAATACAGGTTCAATTTTTTTTTTTTTCTTGAAGTTTGAATATTCAAAAAAAATTACAAAATATACCAAGATAAGGTAGGCCTCCCCTGCTTCAAAGCCTTCACATTTAACAGTCCTTTGAATCCCATATTTCAGTTATCATTTTTCTTTTGCATATTTATTCATACACTATTTAATACCAATTTCCAATTCTTTGCTTATAAGTGAATGGAACTTCTGACCTATAACCTGACAAAGCTGGATAAATTGTTTAAAAAAATCAGGAAGATGACATATGTATTGTTATCATTGTAACTATATTTTTTTCCATGTGTCCTCCATTTTTTAGGATGGCATAGTAGCAGTGATGGCGACTATACTTTCCTGGATAGGAATACCATTTCGTCCTTTTTTGCCACAGTTGTTCTTATTATTGCATGTACAAAAATTATTAATATATATATATATAATTAACTGCATCCTAAATGCGGCAAGTAGACCTACGCAGTAACCTATACAGAAAACCTTACCATTAAATCTTTGTAACAGAATATTAAAGAAATAATTTGAAAGACAGGCCACATAAAAACAGGTTGGACTGCATCCAAGTCCTCTGCTTCATTGTTTTTTGCTTTTTTTAAGTTTCTTTTCATTATTTTTGCTGTACTGTACAGCCAAGTTGTTCGCATTCACACTCTATTTAAAGTATATCTTTTCCCTCTTTACGTAGTTTGTAAAATCTTTATTAAAATATTTTGCTCACTTAACCTATATGTCAAATATTTATGGCTACCTAATGGAAATCAGAAACACAAAATAACAGTATACCTCAAAGTGCATTTGAAAAATCAGATTAGATCTATGAGGATAATTATGAGGAATGAAAATCCCACCACATTTGTTTTCTTCATCAGCCATGTTTGTTTCAGGAATTGATGTGTCACCCCCCAGACTTGCAGATATTTATTTTCAAGCTTGCATGCAAATCTACAACTCTTATTCACCATGGGTGGGAAGATGCCAATATTTGTATTGTGAAAATATAATGTAAATTTCAGTCATAGAAGAAAAAAATAAAAGAAAATATTCTAAGTTCAAAATAATTTACCTGCAATTCTTGATCATTTGTTAAGTAGGCCAGGTAACATTAAAAACAGACCCAACCAACATTTTACCCAAGATAAAGAAATAGACAGGGATCCTGTGGTGGCTTGGGCATTCGTCTTCAGTACGTACGGTAATGCAGATTGAAATCAAAATGAAAGTTATGTTTATAAGGTACCTTTTGTACATTTTATTAAGATTTTTTTTTAAATTAATAACATTTGTATCACATAAGAACAGCTGTTGGGCTTACAAAAGGCCTTGATTGTTTTCGGATCCTTTGTATCAAGCAAAACGAAGAATTTTAAACAAGAATTGATAATTACTCTACAGGATGCGTGCACTTGTTAACAGATAGCAGTCAAAGCAGAAGTGTCAGCTTCTGAAATGTGTGTATGCTTGTGTGTGCATATATATATATATATATATATATATATATATATACATATATATATATATATGGGGAGCCCTAGCACATATGCACACTCACACACACGTACAAATGTGTATATATTTTTTTCTTACAATACAGGGTAGGTAACCAGGCTCACTCAGATTCATGCATCGCATTCCTTCTCTCATTAGACTGACACATCCAGGAAAAAAATTGCTGGATATTTTATCGTTCCTTTACAATTTTACATAAACTGGATAAATCAGCAGAAACTATATTTTGCCTGAGAATATGTTCAATAAATATACCATATGATAGCGTACACACACTTACACACATGCGTATAGACAAATTATATCTATAGTATATATTTACAGTATATTCACACTTAATTGTAAAATCCACCAGACTGCCGGACTGAATCACCTGTACAAATGACATTTTTGATAAAAGTGGGTGGGTGTGTGCAATACTAGCCCTTGTGATGTGGCTGTCAAAATTTTCCATAATTTAGCACTTGAAATGAGTCCACCGTTAACTCTCTGTGCCACTGGGCGAGAAAACAAATTTTTTTTTAGCACAACACTGAATTATATTTGGCAGTGCAGACAAGGCACACCATATACAGTATACAGTACAAAGCTCAGTATAAATGGTCGGTGTCCTATATATCTATATACTGTAGGATAGTACATGGACTTATATCCTTTTTAATAACTTGATGACGTACTTTTTGGTAATATATTGAGGAACAGAAACAAAACAGTGTCAGGGTTTTTTTTTTAGGGCTCTTTTATTTAGTTATTTTGATCTTTTATTTAGTTTGAAAAGAACAATATTATAACAATACAATTAACTGTTGTATTGCTAATCTTTATACTTATAAAGAGGTGAATAAGTGTTTTTCTCTTGTAGACAAGTAGTGTAGTTGGATGCAATGCAGTGTCCAGTAAAATATTACAATATACAACATTACCTGTAGATTATTAACCGGTAGAATGGTCAGTTGGTTGTGTATTACAGACTGTGATCACTCCACATCCTCTTAACTTGCAAAATGCTTGACTAAAACGCTAAGATTAGGATTTGTTAATCTAGCCCGTACAGGTTTAATCACTATAATTATACTTACCGTGTGCCGAAACGGCACTGCCAACTTCTCACGACCTTGAGCTTGGTGGGTCACCTAGGCATGGCCTTGCCTCAAAAATTAGGCCCAACATGGCCTGGTCATCCTCATGGCTGACTACAAAATCTGGCTTTTCCACAAGCTATCGCCAAGCAGTGCTATCTGCTGCGACAATCATCCCATGTAGATGGGTTAGGCAAGAAAAAAGTGTGCGTACAGTAAAAAAACTGATCCCTATTCTCTTGTTTGCAACATGCTACATGCAGTATGCGTTTGTTGCAAGTGATTCTTGAATTGATTGGGTGGTATATTAATATTTAGCCTGCCTTAGGGTAGAGATACAGCTAGATTTTTTTTCAAATCAACAGATTTTAGTGAAGGTCGGGCCATGTAGGGGTTGCTGGATGATTTAGGGGTTCGTACACGTTTTTCAAAGGCACTATTGCACAGACAGAATTTGGGCGTTGGTATCTGGGTGTTGTATAGCTGAGCAATTCATTTTTTATAGAGAAAAGGAATAGAACCAGCCTCTTTGTGTGCAGCCAAGTTAGGATAGAAGGCTGCAACAGGTCCATGTATGCAGGTTATGCAAGAAAGGAAGGACATATATATAGAGATATCTGTCGGTTAATGTCACATATCCGAAACTACTAAGAGATCTTTCTTTTTAAAAATATGAATAATAACACGTAGATTTAGATCTCCCAAGTACTGATATTAACATGTATGGATAAGGAAGGAGACAGCAGTCAGAATACACCTGCCTCCATCTTGATCCCTAGGGAACCTAGCCAATGACTAATAAGAAGAAAAAGGATGGATGTAGATAAAGATTGTTAACTTATCAGTCTAAAATTGGTCATGTCTGCCAACAGTCAACTCATCTATAGGTGCCTTTAGACTGCATGCCCTCATTAACCAGCAAGAACTAAGAAAAAATAAAAAACAAGAACAAGGCGTATGTTAATTAATGACTGCAGTGCTATGAACCTGTGGACTGCATGTCTCCTACACTGTCTGTCTGAATCAGTACGTTTCCCTGGATTGTTACTTTGCACAGGACTAAGGCGAGACTCGCTGAAGATCCAGATGCATTGTATTTGATATAGTTCTGATTTTGGGGGACATAATCCTGCTTGAAAGTCAAAAAAGGTGACATTCAATAAGAGAGCAGATGGTTTAAAAAATGGAGAGAATGTCAAACACATTGATTGACATTGTACCAGAGTGTACCTGACAATTCACAGCACAGGAGCAAAGGTAGGATAATCTTCGAAGAGAGCAATATAGGAAAGGTCAGTAGCATAGCATGGAGGAAGCACACTGGCGCCATTATGCTGTATGCCCACTGCAGCTAATGCCTCTGCATGATGCCGCTGGGTAAAGCTAGAGAGAATTTCTTTTGCTGTGATTGCAGATGCAGCTGTGCCAGGTCTTATTTATCTCGTCAATGCCCATTTCAATATGCTAATGTTTTATGCACATCAACACAGCGAGCAGGTCCTTATGAAGTGCAGCAAACATGGAATTAACAGCTGCGTTTGAGACTTGTCATGGTTAATACGGTATTGTATTTTTTTTTCTTTTTTTACAGAACACCAAAAAAGGGGAAATGTGTATACAGCCCACGTGTTTGGCTATTCACAGTGAAAAATAACATATTTGTTAAATTATGAATATAACTAGTGTTTTTACGAGACATATAAAGCTTTTGGTCGTTGTATTTTGAAACTGTGATCATTTTATTTAACCACCAAAGATAGATAACTAAACACGAATGAGGCTAAATAAATATAGTTCATGTTTGTATTTTTGGAATTTCCAGAAAATCACATCAATTCAGCTGCAGAGTGAAGAATGTCTGAATGCTAATTTGCATATTAAAATTCAGAATAAGTTCCGTTGGTGCTAAAGCATATTCTAATGTAGAATTCTTGATGGAAATATCTATAGGTACTCTATGATCATAAGGTGTTCAGGATGGAACGTAATACTTATGTTAGCACACGTGTGTGTGTGTTGGGGGGGGGGAGTGGGTGGCCCAATGCAGCAAAAGCTGAAGTACTGCTTGTCATGGAAAGAACAAAACCATTTGGGATGGGTACTTTAGGACAGGCCATACATGATGCGATTTTCTTTCCTGAAACTATGGGTTGCAGAGAAGAAAATCGCTAAATTTCTCTATCAACACAGTCAGTGTTGATGGGGGGAATCCCTCTTGCAAGCAATTGTGTTCTCCTGGGGAGGAGGGGTGCCCCTGCCAGGAGAACACAGTGATTACTGCTAGCGACTATATTAGCCGCTAGCAATAACTGCATGCATAACCTGACCCAAGTTGAACAAAAATCGACTTGGGTACAATCAGCCTGCCCATAGATGATTCGAATCTTGGCCAGTCCCTGCTGAGTCCCAGTCCCTGCAGTAAGCCGGCACTCTGCCTAAACCCATGGACATAACATTGTCACCCATTCTAGCTGAGAACAACCATATCAGGCAATCGTCATCTTATGTCTATGGGTATATTGACACATAGATTAGCTCCAGGAAGAAACAAAAGATACAGATGACGCAAACAAAGATATTCATGACCAAAAGGTACCAGGAAGCACTTTTGTCAAGGTGCTGGAATATACAAATTGCAGAAAAGTCAGCACTCTTCTCCAGAACCAAGCATTATATCTTTTCTGAAGGCAAAGGCCCTGGAGAATAAAATAGTGGTTGTTGCAATTTTTTTATGTCACGTGATATTTGGGCGTTGTTTATCAAACACAAATTTTCAAGAAAAAATGCACTTAAATGAATTTTAGTGCACACAAACACAATATCATACCCATTTTTTGGTATAGTATAACAGGTGATGTTGCGCTGAGTTAATAGATAATAAACACGTTAAGATATAAAATTGTTCATGCCTGTGAAATGACGACAAACTACGGTACCTAACATTGTCCATAGGCAAAGTTTTAAAATCCTTTACAGGTTACCAGTTTAGAGTTAGACATAAGCTCTGGCACTAGAAATATTGCTCTCACTCTGCCGTTTGTGGTGCTACCTCACGTGTGGTGCAATCATTGTTGTGTGACAGATCTACATGCAGTTTTTCATTTGCATACCAGCATGGGAGGATGGCAGTGCTTTAATTTCTTTTTATACATTTTTTCAACTTTTTATTTTTTTTTTCATTCAATATTATTGCTACACGGGGTATTATGGCAACATCCCTTGTGATAACTTTGGCAGTGACAGGTACTCTTTTAGACCCCTCATTCCTCCTCTGCCCTTCAAAGCATCTGATCAAACACAGATCAGATGCTTCTCTGGCAGAACCGAAAACAGAAGTGACTAAATCCTTGATACTACTGGCTTCATTCGTGACAGAGGAGAGGGAGGAACAATGTTCCTCCATCTTTTCTGTGTGCAGCCAGCCCGACCGCTTGCAGTGGTCCTCCCCAATGGAACAAAAGAGCATGGGAACAGTGGCAGGCAGCAATGGGAGTCGTGTAAAAGTGATCAAGCAGCTGTGAAACTGCTTCAATCACTTTTATCTGAAAGCCGGTTGCCAGCTTTAACCTCCCTGGCAGTATTCCTGAGTGTAGCTTGGGGTAAAGTTTCAGCACCACAAGCGGTAACCCTGAGCTACACTCGGGCTTACCATGCGGCGCTGCTCCGGGATCCCTCGATCACTTACCTTGTCCAACGCTCCCGCGATGTCCCTCCTGCAGTGTCCCCGGCAATGTAATCCGGCGGATGCCGGCATCTGTCATCTGGGTTCTGTCCCCTGCGAGCGTCGGGACGTACGGGGGATGGAACTGGTGGGAAATTTGAAAATGACAAAAAGTGACATTCACTAAAATCACACAGTATAACATTACTGTATCAAACCATTTCACATACATTTTGTCCCTAGTGCTTTGTCCTGTGCCCTGCCTGCATTTTTACTGTTCTTTCTGCCTGGAAACTGAGAAACATCCATGGCGTCCAAAAAGCGTCCCTTTCGGTCAAAAGCAGTTTTCGACCAGCAAGAGAACAGCGATAGTATATCAGAACCACTTGCAGAATTGAGTGATAATGATTCGTGGGGAAAATGACACTGAAAACGATTCTGCGACTTTGCTCAATGATGTGCGAACTTGGCGCTATATTTCAAATTTCAGTGTTTTTGGTTTGATTATAATATTGAATTAAATTTATTAATATTATATTATTATTTTTTAGGATTATTTATTAAATTATAATTTATGATTTCGTGTTTCAAGTTTTATCCTACCCAGGATGTATATTAGACTCTTGTCCGGACAGATTTCAGTGAGTTATTTCTAAAAATTACAGGCCTACAATAAAAAAAATACATATTTCCATGCAAAAAAATGTACCGCTTTGAGCACAGAAATACTGACATAATCAGACCGCTAGGGAGGTTAAGAGTCTGTGGGCTGGATATAGGTATTCATAGCACACAAATGAATGCAACTCCATAATAATTAATCTGTCCTAAAATGTATGCTTCTATATGCAAGCAGCTTAGGTACCTGAATTTGTCTCATAAACATAAGAACTCAGACTGAGATAGAAAGAAGCAGAACAAGTAGCCTGTGCTGCAGTGTTCAAGTGCTAACAAGGGACATGCTGATAGAGGTAGAGAGCAGGTTGGCAGAGAGGTGAGTTCATTAGACTGTTGTTTCTCTTTTTACTCTACAGCAACAGGCTGGGGTATAAACAACAACCATAAGTGTGACTTAACTGCTGCAAAGAAAAATCAGGTCTTCTTTGCTTCCATACAGGGCTGTGTTTTGTGGCAGAGCTGTGTAAATCACAGAACTGGATGGACAAAAATAGAAGTATTTTGGCAAGTAAAACAGCTCCCAATGTATGTATTGCAGCTGTATTTAGCTGACTGCTTGGTTTCAGATTTAAATGAAGGGCACTGATCTGTTCGAAGTCACAGTATCCTACACTGCAGCTACCTGTCCTGTACAAACTTAGCAAAACTGCTGAAAGCATAACACACCCAGACGTGAGGAGCACCTCGCTTCTAAAGGGTTTCTTGGAAAGTTAAGAAAATTTCTCGAAGTCAGCAAAAAAAAAAAAAAAAAAAGTGAAACTGCCCTGAGGTGTACTGTGAGCTCATGTTTCTCCACATGCTCAGGAGTGTTTGTATTTCTTGAAAACTGAAGAATTTTGCTGAGTATGTCTCTTGGCCTTCAAAAAGTAAAATTGCATACTGTATATAAAGGTTTTTTTTTAAGAGTCGTACATGTGAGATTGTAGTCATATGCTCCCAAAAAAGTCCTAGTCCTAGTGCTAAACAGCTCCTAATGTGGTTGTAAACCCTTACATATACCTAGTGAAGTGATTGGCCTCAGGTGATACACAGAAATTAAACAAATACTCTTATAGAAGTTGTACCTGTTTATCTGTGCTCTCTCTCCTCTACATCCTTTCAAAGTGCAGAATTTATATAACTTGTCTGTAGAAGGTGGGGAGCTGAAGTTACATTCTGCAGAACTCAGTGAGAGCTGATTGGAGGGAAGGGACAGGCCACACCTTCACACAGCACAAAGGAACAGAGCTGTGACTGTCAATCACAGGCTATGTGCTGTAGCTCCCTCATCTGTAACCTTTTAGCTTGTTGTGTCAGAAAAACTTGTCAGAAGTGACTCATACTGATAGCAGAGGAACTAAGCAGCAGAGAGAATGACAATTAGTGCTCTGGATTGAGACCACAAAGTCCACAATTTATGCTTTGTTCATATTTCATGTCAGAGGTTTACAACCACTTTAAATGTCTGACTCGTTTTACAAGTGATGGACATTAGACAAGAATGCAATGAGTGGTAAAGGAACCACAAAGTTGATCGTTGTAAAGCATCACCACTACCCCGTGAAAGCCAATCCCCTTGTTCTTGCTCCTTGCTGTGACTGCGCTGATACAGTTAGCTGTTTGCAGCCAATTACAGCCAGACACTGGTGCCCTATTTGAGAGCAGGGTAGTCCTTGTATTATAGTTGAGCTCCAGGAAAACAGATAAATACACAGATATATTAATTATATGGGAGATGTTTTAAAAAGGATTTGCTTGTTTATTGTCCATCCAATAGATTTACACAGCCCTTCCAGAGACCTGATTTTTCTCTGCTGCACTGAGTAACAATTACAGGTCTGGTCCCTCCCCTAGATTGTGATTGGACCATTAAAGGAAAACCATAAAACTGATGAGTTTATCTCTGTATCTCTACTCTCTCCTCTTATCAGCACACCCCTTGTTAGCACGAACATTGCAACTGGCTTCTTGTGTTGCCTCTCCTTCTTCTAGTCTGAGTTCTGCTGTACATGGGATTGCTGGGGGCTCATACCAAGTCAAATTTAAGTACTTACACTGCTTGAATGTAAAAAATTCTTTAAATGGCTATATAATGTATAAAGAACTGCAGAGCTGCATTAATGTGTATCTTTTAAAACCCCCTGGAGTTCAGCTGTATTGAATGACTCTCTACCTAGAGTTTAGGTCACCACAGGCTCAGTTCACAAAGCTTCAACACAAGGATAAGGTGCTCTAATTTACCCATGTGACTTTAAATTTCAATTATCATTGGACAATTATATAATAATTACAGTAAAAAAAATATGTACACTTATCCTGGTGTGTTAGCTATGTGAATTGAGCCTAATAGGCTCTATTCACAAAGCTTTAGCATAAGGATAAGTATCTTTATTTTAGTTATATGGTTGTAATTTTTACATTTCTTTGAACCCAGCTAAAAATAACTAATTTTTGGATAATAAGTATCCTCACCCTGGTTTTGTAAATTGAGCTTAGTCTTTGTTTTTTTGAATCATTCTTGGTGTTGGCCGGCTGACAGAAAGCAGCATGCCACAAATAGCACCTTCAGAAGGAGAGTCCAGTTCTGGGTTATATTACCCCCTGCCTCCTTTTAGCATTTGTGGGCTATACTAGAGGTGGGAAGGTGGCTTGAAGATAGACCAGGTAACTTAGACCAGGTAACTTGAATCTATCTAAGAGAAAATAAATATATATATATGGGCAGCACAGTGGCTAAATAGTTAGTATGTGTATGTATGAATGTGAGTTAGGGATCTTATATTGTACACCCCTTGAGGGATAGGGACTGATGTGAATGTACATTATACAGTATATGTAAAGCGCTGCGCTATATAAGTACCTATAATAAATCAAAATAAATATATATGTATATTTACGCACCAGCAACTTTATTAGGTACACCTTGCTAGTACCGGGCTGGACCCACTTTTGCCTTCAGAACGGCCTTAATTCTTCGTGGTGTAGATTCAACAAGGTGTTGGAAACATTCAGAGATTTTGTTCCATATTGACATGAGTTACTGTTGCTTTTCTATCATCACGAACCAGTCTGCCCATTCTACTCTGGCCTCTGGCATCAACAAGGCATTTTAATCCACACAACTGCTGCTCACTGGATATTTTCTCTTTTTGGGACCATTCTCTGTAAACCCTAGAGATGGTTGTGTGTAAAAATCCCAGTAGATAAGCAGTTTTTGCCACCATGCCACGTTCAAAGTCACTTAAATCCCCTTTTTTCCCCATTCTGATGCTTGGTTTGAACTTTAGCAAGTCGTTTTCACCACATCTAGATGCCTAAATGCATTGAGTTGCTGCCATGTGATTGGCTGATTAGCAGTTTGTGTTTCCAAGAATTGCACAGGTGGACCTGATAAAGTGGCCGGTGAGTGTATATATATATACATTTATTTTTTTATTTATTTATTTTTTTTTGGGGGGGGGGGGGATAGAGTGATAGGGTGGGTATTTGTTAGGGCCCTCTTTCAGGTTTTTTTTATTGGTTCCTGGGACAGTGGCACTCTTTCAGTTGGCCATTAGACTGCTGTCAGGCCTGCAAGGGGCATGTGTAGACCTGATGCACAACTAAGGGAGCTCACACAGCAAGCTGACAACACTGCTACTCATTGTAAGGCAGTGGCTTAGCATTGTCAGCTTGCAACAAAAAAAATGCTGTTCCTACCAGGATCTCCAGAAACTCTGCAACAGATTCATAAAAATGTTACCATTTTTTTAGGAAAAGTGTATACAGTCAGTAATGATGCCAAATATACTGAAAATTAGATTTAGGGTTTACATACAAATTAGACCACTCATCTTCCTGCCATGTTTGCAGCAGCAGTTCTCTCTGAAGCAAAAGTCCCTTAGTCCTGCCAGATCCATATTGAAGCAGATAATGATTGGGCACAGCGGTCATTTGTTGCAGTAATTAAGTAACTTAAAGTCTATGTATATTTTTAGTTTTGTATAGAAAAAGAAATGCTTAGACACACTGCCAGGTTTATTTTGCTGTGTCCCTGCTGGAGAGAATCACCCTCTTTATTTGTACTGGTGACCAAGACAGAAAGTAAGGGCAACTCCAAGATATACTGATGAAATACAATAATGGGAGCTTTCTTTAAAATATTTTGTATTATTGTCCATCCAGTCCTGAGATGTACCCGGCCCTCCCAGAGATCTGATTTTTCTGAGCTATAGTTGAATAATACTTACAGGTCTAGTCCCTCCTCCAGATTGTGATTGGGCAAGGAAATGAAAAGCAGAAAACTGATAAGCTCATTTGTCTGTCAATTTGCTCTCTTCTCCTATCAGCATGGCCTTTGTCAGTGCTGCTTCACCCTCTCCCAGTCTGAGCACTGCTGTACAGGGGATTGATACCACTTTAAATTCAGGTACTTACACTTCTTGCATCTAAAGAAATCTTTAAATAATGTATTAATGATTACAGAGCTGCATTCAATTGTGTTTTTATATTCCCCAGGAATTCAGCTTTTGTCACCAGAGCAAGAAGTATGGGAAACTCATTCAAATTGATACACCTGTTCCTATGACAACTCTCTACAATGAGGATTCTGTTCACTTTGGAGAGATTTCCTCTCATTTCCTGTTACAGCTCCAGGACAGGAAGTTCAGGGAAATCTCCCCAATCAGATATAGATAGCTAAAAAATACCCCGATAGGCTATTTACTTACACTACATTAACCTGCGTGAATAAACGCACTTTATGTTGCACGATAATGTGAGTTATATAAAGGTAGCCCATTGAAATGAATGAGCTGCCAATGCAACCTAGCATACCAAAAATTGGACGTGACCACTTTTTAGTAACAGAACAGTACAATATCATGCAATGCAGCATGCTGCAACACAGGTGCATTGCCTTAGGGTATTGCGCTGCTTTTCAGAAGGGAAGTTATCACTGCTGTAATGCAAACGCTTTGTAAACCATGTTTTGTGATGTGCTACTATGATACGTTAGCCGCTTGCCCACCACCCTATAGTAGAATTACTGCTACAGGGCAGCAGGGCTGCGCAAAATCACGTATATATACCTGATTTTGCATCTCTGGGTAGGGCCCTACCTGCGCCGCCATTTGTGGCTACAGATGTTAGTCACAGCCAGAGATTCCCCACCATCACCCATCGATCGTCGAGTAACACTGACAGGGGAGAGACCTGTTTGTAAACAACACAGGTCTCTCTCCTGCCAGCAGGAACATGCTGCAGTGTATTTCTCTGCACAGCAGAAAAATACACAGCAGCATGTTTCCCAGGTCAAACACATGCAGCACACACAGTGTCATTGGGATGTCAGTGGCAGTTAGTTCCCACCCAGTGTCAGAATGCCTGCCGCAGTCCCACCGCTGACTGCCGCCACTAGTAGTATGAAATAAAATACAAATAAAAATTCAAGTATATACAGTGCATCCAGCAAGTATTCACAGTGCTTAACTTTTGTCACATTTTGTTATGTTACAGCCTTATTCCAAAACGGATTAAATTAATTTTTTTCCTTTTTTTTTCCTCAACATTCTACAAACAATACCCCATAAAGACAAAATGAAAGAAGTTTGTTTTGAAATCTTTGCAATTTATTAAAAATAAAAAAAACTAAAACAAAAACACATGTACATAAGTATTCACAGCCTTTGCCATGACACTCAAAATTGAGTTCTGGTGCATCCTGTTCCCACTGATCATCCTTGAGATGTTTCCACAACTTGATTGGAGTCCACCTGTGGGAAATTCAGTTGATTGGACATGATTAGGAAAGGCATAACCCAGTCCCTATAAAGGTCCTACAGTTAACAGTGCATGTCAGAGCACAAACCAAGCCATGAAGTCCAAGAAATTGTCAGTAGACCTCTGAGACAGGATTGTATCAAGGCACTGATCTGGGGAAGGGTATAGAAAAATTTCTGCAGCATTGAAGGTCCCAATGAGCACAGTGGCCTCCATCATCTGTAAATGGAAGAAGTTTGGAACCACCAGGAATCCTCCTAAAGCGGGCCACCCGGCCAAAATGAGCTATCGAGGGAGAAGGGCCTTAGCCAGGGAGGTAACCAAGCATCCAATGGTCACTCTGAAAGAGCTCCAGCGTTTCTCTGTGGAGAGAGGAGAATCTTCCAGAAGAACAACCATCTCTGCAGCACTCCACCAATCAGGCCTGTATGGTAGAGTGGCCAGACAGAAGATACTCCTCAGTAAAAGGCAAATGGCAGCCCGCCTGGAGACACCTGAGGGACTCTCAGACCATGAGAAACAAAACTCTCTGGTCTGATGAAACAAATATTGAACTCTTTGGCCTGAATGCCAAGCGTCATGTCTAGAAGAAACCAGGCACTGCTCACCACCAGGCCAATACCATCCCTACAGTGAAGCCTGGTGGTGGCAGCATCATGCTGTGGGGATGTTTTTCAGTGTCAGGAACTGGGAGACTAGTCAGGATCGAAAGAAAGATGAATGCAGTAATGTACAGAGACATGCTTGATGAAAACCTGTTCTAGAGCACACTGGACCTTAGACTGGGGCGACGGTTCATCTTTCAACAGAACAACGACCATAAGCACACAGCCCACATAACAAAGGAGTGGCTACAGGCCAACTCTGTGAATGTCCTGGAGTGGCCCAGCCAGAGCCCAGACTTGAACCTGATTGAACATCTCTGGAGAGATCTGAAAATGGCTGTACACTGATGCTCCCCATCCAACATGATGGAGCTTGAGAGGTACTGCAAAGAATGGGAGAAATTGACCAAAAATAGGTGTGCCAAGCTTGTAGCATCATACTCAAAACGACTTGAGGCAGTAATTGGTGCTAAAGGTGCTTCAACAAAGTATTGAGCAAAGGCTGTGAATACTTATGTACATGTGTTTTATTCGTTTTTTATTTTTAATAAATTGCAAAGATTTCAAAACAAACTTCTTTCCCATTGTCATTATGGGTTATTGTTTGTAGAAAAAAATTAATTTAATCCATTTTGGAATAAGGCTGTAACATAACAAAATGTGGCAAAAGTTAAGCACTGTGAATACTTTCTGGATGCCGCCATTTGTAGACGCTAAACTTTCACGTAAACCAAATAATTTACATGTATTGGGATTTTTTTTAGCAAAGACGTAGCAGAATACATTTTGGCCTAAATGTATAACAAAATTTGATTTTCTAAATTTTTTTACTGGACATGTTTTATAGCAAAAAGTGAAAAATATGTTTTTTTCAAAATTGCTGGTCTTTTTTTGTTTATAGCGCAAAAAATAAAAAACACACAGGTGATCAAATACCACCAAACGAAAGCTCTTTTTGTGTGAAAAGAGGACATAAATTTAATTTATGTACATTGTTGCATGACCGCGCAGTTGTCAGTTAAAGTAACGCAGCACCATATCGCAAAAAATGGCCTGGTCAGGAAGGGGGGGTAAATAATCTGGTGGACAAATGAGCCCTTAAACCTCTATCCAAAACTGAAAAACATTTCTTGGTCATGGACTTTAAGATTTTAGTATATGTCCTGTCAAAGCGAGGCTTGGACTTTAACATTTATTCCCATTTCTGCTTCAGGATATTGTTGTGGTTGTGGCATGCTCTAGGGGCTGGCAACATAAGGATCTCAGAATCTATAGGAAAATCTGTCTCTTTCCAGGCACCCCCCCCCCCCAAACCCCTTCAATCTGGCTGCACGTTTATTTATTCAGGCTATGTGCCAGATTTGGCATCTAATGATATATACATTATTCAGGCACCTGTGTCACATTAGTGAAGATGCAATTAGAGAATTGCTGTGCTGGGCAATTTTCTGGCACAAAGATTTCTGTGGGTAGGGTCGAACTTTAACAATGGAGCTAGCAGACTGTGGACATCTTCAGATTTTGTCAGATGGCCAAGTACTCTCTAGTAACACCCCTCTGCCGTCTCATTTTGGGGTAATTTAAAAGAAAAAAATCACTGGAGCAACAAAGAACAGATTCTCGTGTGTAAAAGCATGTGATTAAAGAAGAATAGGAACTGTTCTTATTTCAGACATTTGTGCAAGAAGCATGGAGTTCTGGAAAAAAAAAATCTGAAAGGGGTTGGAAGAAAATTTGTTTTCATGTTCTATCCTCCTTTGCTTTTTTCCTAGTTTATGTGACATGCACTCTTACTATGCATGGGTAGCAGTTACAATTAGATGGAGGGTAATTCCAGAAGCCATTCTGTTCTTTAGATGTAGGGATCCAAGTGGCAACAAATCACCATGGCAACTAGCAAAAAGTGAAAGGTGGGTGTGACAAGAAGGACACAGCAAAAGAAAGGAATGTGAAAAGTTAGAACATATTTTAAAGATAGTTTAAAATATATCAAAACCCAAGAACAAAAAATGTGTATTGAAGATTACCAGTCCTTGGATGCACATGATGGCTGCATTTGTTTATTTTTTTTTCAGACTTTTTTTTTCTTTAGTTTTCCTCAATGATCCTGCTAGTAACACATTTCCTGTCCCTGGGTGACAACAGTCACTTGCTGTACTGTGTGTATGAAAGAGAAGAGTTGTCACCCTGGGACAGTAAGCGTGTTGGGACTACAGAATACTTCCCCACTGTTTTTTTCTGTTTTGTTCAGGTGAACTGAGCAGGGTGGATAACACTTTTTGAGATTTGCACATAAAGAAACAAGCTCACTGGATTCCTGGCAGGATCCACAGGTATTTTTTACACTTATAAAATACATATAACAAAAAATAAATTGTATATTTAACAGACCAAATGATGGCAAACAGAAAACAACAAAAAAAAAAAACAAGAAGGGCTCAACAGCCTCTTCCAGAGCTCTGAGGAAGAGGGTATACCCCTCGAAACTCATCGGCTATTATTTCTTCTTGATTTGAGGCCTTGATTTTTGCATTGGACCTCCATCTCCTTGTTAGGTATGCTTGTACCAATATGTTCACAGCCATATTGCTTTTGTGAGTATATACAGTACATTATCATTGTTTCATTAATAAATGATTTTTAAGGTATTGCACACGGTTGTTGCACCCTTCTTGTAATTTTTTTTTGTTTAGAAGTAAAGATTTCCCTATTGGAAGAGGGCGGCATAACCTGAAATATTACCTGTTTGCTTATTGAAGCATCTGGTCACCAAGTTCCCTGCTTTCAGGCTGCCTGTCTCTTCACATGACTTTAGCGCTGATGTTATATCTTTATTTCATAGTGTTTACATACACTTTACGATTATCTATAAATGTAATCTATAAATCACTTGGTTTAACTGATTTTGGTTGGACTGAATGTTTTTTAGGTTTGTTGGTGAAGATCCTCTCTACTGATCATATAGAACAGAGGTCTCCAAACGTTTTGAACAAAGGCCTAGTTTATTGGGCTTCATACTTTAGGGGGGCCGGAGTGTGCCGGAATGTGTCCTTTGGGGGTAGAAATTGTCCTGGTGTTAGAAGAAGAAAAAAATGCCCAATCATTGTTGTCAGTGGAAGGAATAGTGCCCTATTGTTGGTGTCAGTGGGAAGAATATTGCCCGCTGTTGGTGTCAGTAGGAGGAATAGTGCCCGATTGTTGGTGTCAGTAGGAGGAATAGTGCCCGTTGTTGATGTCAGTAGCAGGAATTATGCCCCATTGTTGGTGTTAGTGGGAGGAATAGTGTCTTGTGTCCGGGGGAGGAAAAGTGCCCCAAGGGCTGGATAAAGGCAAACTAGGGGCCGCAATTTGAAGACCATTGATACAGAAGGTTAGATTCTGTAATTGTTACTCCTGAGACAGGCTGATCATGATGGTTCGGTTTCATCCATGAAACAGACAAGTATGCTTGGCTGAAGTCTGTTAGGGCCATATAGCGCTTATGATCCTCTCACTGGTGACAACTTGCCATCAAGAGGATCAAAATATAGGGTTAGACAAGGTAGAGACATACTCCCCTAACATCATGTGTCGCTCCCTCACTGGCTGGATGAGTCTGACATTTTTTCTCTGCTGTAGACCTGCATTTTGCAGTATTTCCATCAGCTGGGTATCGAAACTTCTTTCTTCCAGCCTGTAAGGGAAAGAAACATGGAAACATGCGTATTTTCTTTGCAGTTTTTAGCTAGATGTTGCCAGTGACAGGATGTGATGTAATATAATTATTAGTGCTCATAGAATGTTAATTTAAAAAAAAATTGTTTGCAACTTTCTTTATTTCCATCTACTTTTACTAGATTAAGAGTCTGTATTGACGGGCCTTTTGTTCAGTTCAGGTAGGTTGTGCATTTCCAAACAAGCAAGACCTGCTTGAGGACAACTGCAAGTCAGATGCAGCTGCCAATTAATTCTGAATTATCTCAGAAGTGTCTCAAAGTGATGTCAAACTGATGCCATCGACACAAGTCCAAACCTTATCAACAAAGGTCTGTGGGCTGTTCTGCTCTATGTTGACCAGCAAGACACTTACCATATGTAAAGAGGCCTAGTGACTATGGTGAAAATCAAAATTAAAATTCTAGAAAAAAAAATAGTCACAGTCTCTATACAATGAATATCTACTACATCCCAAAGCAACTTAAAGTGTTCCTAAATCCAGGACCCTGCATTCACTATCTGGTCTCACACAGTACACAGAACATGGAAAAACAATTATTTTTGTAAATATAAACTGGTAAATACCCTTCTCATCAGCAGTATATAGCAGTTTTGAGACTTCTATCAGTGTCCGACCGAGCACTGGTTAAAGCCTGTAGGAGAAGTTTTCATTCTCCTCTGACTGTCCTATGAGGCTGCATATCCTGACCCTCTGTTTGGACAGTGCTGAATGGCGTTGTGCTGATCATTCATGCACCCTCTCAAAAGAAAAAACTCTCTAGCAATACACACCAAACTGAGCATGTGCAGAGTGCCCCCAAGACTCTGTACTATGAGCAGATGGATTGGGGACAGTTGAAGGAGAGGATCAGAGAAGGCAGGATCAAACCGCCTTTTTACACAATATGGAGGATTAACCCCTTAGGTTCCTCAGTGAGTATAACAAGCATGCTTTACTGCATATTCAGACTGGTTTTAGTGTTGTTGGTTTAGTAACACTTTAAAGTCTATCTAAAGCCAAATCTTTTCTTCTTAAGTATATGATCCAGTAGGGAGTGGTTAAGACCCTATCTGGTCTGGTATTTGTGTATGTGTCTTGTTGGAGAGAGCTCACTTCCTGTCTTGCAGACACAAACAGTCATGAGAGATAATCATTCTAAAGTGAGTAGAAATCCACCACTCTTATAAATTTATCACTGAAACAGTTGTCCCACTGAAAGATTTTCTCTCTGGTGATCGCTGCAAAATTTTAGATTTCCCATCTCTTTCTGTCCTAGTTACATTGGTTACCACAAAGAGGACACAGAGAGAAATTATAACCTGACAAAGGTTTTAACCTTTCCCTGTTAGATTCAAAATAAAAAGGTTTGGGGTTTAGATATGTACATTAAATGCAAATGTTCCACTAGAAATTAAACTGGGGGCTGGCAACCTGTTAGTCACAATCATTGATCACAGGCATGGGGCAGATTAAAAATGACCAAGGCTGCCATGCCACAAGCTACAGACACTGCTGTTGTGCCTCTCAGACCTCAAATCAGAATTACAATGAGAATGCAGAGCCATGAGAATGCTCGATTGTGTCATACAACACAGCTGAGGAGAGACCTGGGATGGCTTCCCTCACTCTGTAGGGTGCCATTGTATCTTAAGTCTGTAAGTACATTTTAGAAGGGTCTGCTGCTACCTACTACTGACCCCTGCACTTTGCATTATATATTAGTCACCTCTGAACTGCATTACATAGTACTGACCCCTGCACCATGAATTAATTACTCCTGACCTCTGCACTCTGAATTATGTGCTGCTGCCTCTTAATTATGTGTTACATATTCCATGACCTCTGCACTGTGCATTACATAGTTACATAGTTAGTCTGGTTGAAAAAAGACGAAAGTCCATCCTGGTCAACCATTAAAAAAAAAAAGTTATAATCCTATACCACAGTTGATCCAGAGGAAGGCAAAAACCCCAGCAAAGCATGATCCAATTTGCTCCTGCAGGAAAAAAAATCCCTTCCTGATCCCCCAAGAGGCAATCGGATATACCCTGGATCATCATTACATACTACTGACCTCTGCACTTTGCGCTACTTACTCCTGACCTTCTTTCTCTGCCTTACTTACAACTGATCTCTGAACTCTGTTATATACCATTGATCTCTGCACTCTGTGTTACTTACTACTAGCCCTTGAACTCTGCATTATTTACTACTAACTCCTGAACTCCTAAAACTTTCCTTCATTTTTAATGGTACCTTGCTAGGCTATCTCCTAAAAAAAAAAAAAAAAGCTCAATGCACAATGTTGATCTTTTATCTCTAAAGGTATAGGGTCAACTTTGGGGTATCTGCATAAATGTGCACACTTGGCCAATGGGAGTGTGCTGGCATATACATAATTAGTTGGTAATGGGATTATCCAACCCATATCCGATGTCTATACCACTTTAAAACATAGCCACATGTAGGTCTGTTGTAGATGAAGGTCATCCTACTCACGTATTCAAAAGCCTAGGTCCGGCCTCACGAAATCTCATGCATTTTTGTGAGCAGAAAGCAGAATTATGAGTCCCTTATCTGTACAATGTATAGTTTGTGACAGAATTGTATTAAGATCTGAACACATTAGGCAAAATAGGTATATGATACTGTACTATAATTTATATATTTGTTCATTTAAGATGCTGCAAGAACAAAACAGACAGACATGCATTTCAGTCAGGAACCCAGCGTTTGCCAAAATGTGAACCGAATACTTAAACATTTTTTATATATTTCTCTTATAGGGTGAAACTCCGACAAAATATATAACCTCTAAACACAAACAACAGTGGCCAGCTGACACTAATATGTGCTTCACACATTAATCAATAATAAAGTAAAACACTGCAGGGCTACTCTCATTTGCACACAATAAACCATATATAAAATTTGCTGTGCAAATAAAGCAAAAAATTCAAGTCCAATAGTGTAATTCCAATTCCAATCCCATGTGTCAACGTAAATCATTATAATCCAGCTATGCTGTCCAAACAATAAATCAACCCCAGGTGTCAGTGAACTTCCACTTGCTCTGTGCAGTATCTCCAGTGGTTCACTTCACTCCTCCTCCTCCACAAGTGTAGATGTGCTCTCACCTTAAATAGATGCCTCGTATATTATTATTATTATTATACAGGATTTATATAGTGCCAACAGTTTGCGAAGCACTTTACAAAATGAAGGTAGACATTATAGTTACAATACAATTTGGTACAAGAAGAAACAGAGGGCCCTGCTCGTTAGAGCTTACAATCTAAGAGAACAGCGGACCAGGGGCGGACTGACAATTTGGAAACTTGGGCACTGCCCGAGGGCCCAGGGTCAGTAGGGGGCCCCATGAGATGCCCCTGGTACCTTTTTCATAGGCTTTTTTGAGTTTGGGCAAAGACACAGGGGCCCCATGATCCCCTATTGCCTGGGGGCCCCATGAGTTGTCAGTCCGCCCCTGCAGAGGACCCATATATTATAGGGGTTATGTAAAGCTTATTTCTCCTTCCATGGATCCAGGCTCTGTAGGTGCCAGTTTGCTTCCATGTTGTGCACAACACATTTTTTTATGATATATTGTGTTTAAATGAGAGTAGTGTTGCACTGTTATACTTTATTATACTTGCACATTATAACACACCTACCTCTGGATGTGCTCTCCTCCTGTAATGTACGGTCCTTGTCTTCCGGGTCCGCCATCTTCTTGCTTTGCCCTTTGTGCAGGCACTGATTTTGCGAGTTGCATTCACTTAAATAGGCTGCCCAATGCACGTTTGTCCCCTGGAATGAAGCTCCTGCTCCTTTGCATGCAAGAAGCTTTGCACAGTTTTTAAAGGGGGAGTTTGCAAGACAACGGAGAGAAATGCAGACCAAGGATCTCCAATGTGGGTCCAAAAGGCTTTAATGAAGGTTTACATAGTTACAGCAAGGCAACGTTTTGGAGTCTCGCAAGACCCCTTCATCAGGCATGTGACCAAAGGGGTCCTGCGAAACTCCGAAACGTTGCCTTGCTGTAACTATGTGAACTTTCAATAAAGCCTTTGGGACTCACATTGGAGATCCTTGGTGTGCTGGTTGCCCTTGCTCTCTGTTGACTCTGATGGGTTCCAGCCGACGGTCGCTGCAGCACCCACCTATGCATACAGCCATCTCTTGCAGGAAAGTGTGCGTTGAGATTGTGTCTTTTCGTGTTGCAAGACAGTCGCAGCAGACTCGCGTATGGGGTGCCATTACAGTATAATGGCATGCAAACATGCATCATGTGTTGTGCACAGATTGCCATGCGATGCAGAATTGCGGTGATTCTGCCTGTAATTCCAAAATGAGAAGCATGAATGGAGCCTTAAGGTTTATTTCTGCTTTATAATGATGGGCATCTTTGAATATTTGCTGTGCGGTTGTTATTGCTGTTATTTATTTTTGTAATATTATTTTGTGTGTGTGTGTATATATATATATATATATATATATATATATATATATATATACACACACACAACAATTCATATTCCAAAAATAAATATCAGAAATAACCACAACTGTACAGCGAATATTCAAAGATGCCCATCATCATCATATATATTACAAATGCATTGACTCTTTGAGGCTGATTTAATAGAGGAGTCGAGACCCTTCACACAATAAACTGTATGAATATTCACTTAGTTATCCAACCATGTGGAAAACAAATTGCTCCTTTTGTTTAATCTACGCTGTACACATAGTTGGGTATTGGGTGAACATTAAATTGTTTTTCACGTGATTGGAGTGAATATTCCCAAACTATATTCTGTGAATATTCTCGACTCCGTTTGTAAATCAGCCCATCTGTGTTGCCAGAAGTCTCGATAGCATTGAAAGGCATATCAGCCACTACCAAAAGTCATAATCCCAAATACATATCCCGGCATGATCTGACTTGCTATCTGGCGTAATGTTTGAACTGAAGGGTTAATGAACACTGCTGAATCATGGATATGGCTTACAAGGTTATATGACATCCTAAAATATGTAAGCAAAGCAAACAAACCACAGTAGTAAAAATACACAGTGCGCCTTCTATCCAAAGGGCTTAGGTGTGCAAAACCCCAGCTCTGCACGCTTCAATTGAAAGCCCCAATCTGCACACTTTAAATTAAATTAAGTGCACGCTTCGTCTATTAGGTTCCAGAAAGCCAAGTCTGTTGTTCAATTACTTAGTGATAGAGTTGAGAATTAGATGGACAGACCACCTCCGAGTTCAAAGTTCAGGTTGGTTTAAAAAGTGCTCTTATTTTTTAAGTTATATTTTTTTGTTTCCCCCTTTCCTGAGCAACAAATCCTAAAGAAAAAATGGATTTTCAGTCTATGAGATTAAAAAAGTTGCCCATGCAGCCTTAGCATAATGAGCTGTAGAGTGACAGCACGCAAAATTATGGTGCTTGAAAATGTTTGAAACAGAAGGTATTTAAATAATGTCATCACTCCCTCAGAAACTGTGTCATCGAGGGGTTCTATAGCAAAAGGGGTGGAGACATGAAAATCCTTCCTAGACATATATACCGTACATATGTATAGTGTGTGCACTATACATAGAATCTCACTTAGGTCTAACTATAAATGGATGGAAATCTGTATCATGAAGCTGAAAAACAGTATTAAATAAGAGAAAGTTAAGATTAATGTATTTAAAGTGTTAAATGTCTTTGAGTTTGCAACACAAATGTTTCAGGGCCCAATCACAGTCTATTTGTATTCTAATCTGCTAATACTAATGCTGTCTGCTGTGTCCTGGCTAATTCCTCCAAAGTGGTCTCTCACTAATATAGGAGGTGTGTTATTGGCCAGAATACCAAGTGAAGTCCTGATAGATCACTTCATGCTGGTCCCTTTTGCAGGTATAGCAAATAAGTGCCTATACTATAAAATCCAGTAATGCATTGTCTCATCCTGTTCTGCACATGCTCAGTGCCTATTATTGGCACTGTGCCTAAAATCAGAGCCATTAGAACAGGGGTGTCAAACTGGCGGCACTCCAGCTGTTGCAAAAGTCCCATCATGCCTCTGCCTTTGGGAGTCATGCTTGTAACTGTCAATCTTGCAGTTCCTCTTGGGACTTGTACTTTGGCAACAGCTGGAGGCCGCCAGTTTGACACTGATGCATTAGAGGCTGATCGGCTGACAGCTTTAAGATTTACTGCTGTGAAGGGGAGGAAAGAAACTGGAATGACACATACTTTGCTGAGGGAACACAAATAAGGGAGGGAGACAAGAAAAGCAGGAGAGGTTACAGGACAAACTCTGCTGTCAAAGAGACACAAAAGAGGTTAAATTACAAGGATAGTATCTTATCTTATCTCCCTGATATTCTCTCCTTTTTCCCTCATGGGAAGCCTGTGAACTTAAGCACTGTAAAGCTTCTGTCAGCCTTCCTTTCTGTCTGAGCCAAGGCATACAACCAAGGCTGGAAAAGGACATATTTTAAAAGAAGAATGTGACATAAATTTTAAAGACTAAGGAGAAGGGAGAGTTTTCAATATGGAAGTAACTCCTGTGGGCTTCAGCAAAATTGGGGCTTCCAGCAAGAAGAAACAGGAGCAATGTTGGAGGCAATTTACAGCACACACTACTTTTGTTAGCAAATTATTACTGTGGAATGTATGTCATTTTATTATAGAACATTAATTGTTGTCAATCTGTTATGGGTATACTTCCTCTTTAAGCATTCTGTTTTAAAGTGATGCATTAAAGTGACCCATAATGCACCACAATAGATGAAAAAACCTTTTTCGGCAACAAACAGTGGGGTTTATTTACTAAATCTGGTTAATTCAGAATCTTGTGCACTTCTGCATGGAGACCAGTCAGCTTCCATGTTTTTTTGCTAATGCTTAATTGAATAAGCTGAGGTTAGAGGCTTATTGGCTACCATACACAGGTGCACGAGGTTCTGAGTGAACCAGCTTTAGTAAATCTCCACCAGTATGAAAGTTGTGGTGTGCTGCAGTGAGTTGTGCGTTGCATTCTACTGTACAATATGTTTGGGGGGCCTATCAAAAAGAACGACACTGCAACACACAGACAATAGAGTAGCTTCATCACCATGCCTTGTGGAAATGCCCATTTTAGTGTACAAATGTAAATGGGCCCCCGAGGCAGGGATTAGCAAGTAACCAAGAGTAGTTGATTTATCAGGCAGTTGGAAAGATTAGTGTCCAAGATCATGAGGGGTCAAAGAGGTGGAGGTGGTATATGCTGAACCATGTGTTTTCTAAATTTGGTTATAGTGTGTACATAGCCCAACGTTTTTTTGGCCAGTTGGATGGAGTAGAGAACTATTTTTTCCTGCTGTCTGTGCCCCCACTGGAGAGATTCACCCTCTCTGTTTGTTCTGGAGACAGAAACTGATGGGAAATCCCAAATTTTATAGTTATGACCAGGACAAAAGGTGAGGGTACATCTTTCAATGAGGACACCAGTTCTGGTCACAAGTGCTTGAGAATTCCCCTTACTTTGTTAAGATTTCATCTTACCCCAGCTTGGTTCTCCAGGACAGAAAATGAAGATAAATCTCCCCAACAACACATAGACAGCAAAAAATAAACTGACAGAGGCTTTAAACCCACAATGTTCAGGAAATCTTTTAACAAGATATGAACAGTTTTTGTTTCAAGTAATAACATTAGCCATCTAAGCAGTAATGTGATCTTTGCATCCACTACCTTCTCATTGCCTTTTTTTTATTATGAATACGTTACTATTTTTACTACATACAATTAGATAAATTATTTTAAAAATGACTCTTCTTCCTTCTATATACTTTCACATAAAGACACAACACTTAAAGTTTTCATATGGTCTTGTACTTCCTATAGGCCAGACTGTAATCTGTTAATGCCTTTCTTGATATAGAATGTTGATCAATACTATAGGCCTTCATTTAAAAAAAAAACAAAAAACGTTTTGTCTTACTTTTGTATGTTTAAACTTTAAGGCCTCATGCACACTGGCCGCTATAAAAATGCCAGTAGCGTTAGCTCTAGAATGCCGAATTTTGTCACATTAGCTTTTTTGCATTAGCGTTTTTCAGCATTTGCATTTTTACCATTTTCAGTAAAACTATACTCCCACAAAAGCTTGAGGCTCAAAAATGCTCATAAATGCTGTATAGCCGCGTTTTCAGTGTTTTTCAGCATTTTGCAGCATTTTTCAGCATTAGAGCTTTTTTACAGCTGAAAAAACTCCTCTTCAAACGCAACAGTTCTGGGTCTTTTCTCCAGCCCGAAAATGCCCCTGCCAAAAAATGCTGATAAAAGCCTATGAACACATAGGATAACATGCTGGGGAGCAGGGGCGGACTGACCATTCGAGTACTCGGGCACTGCCCGAGCACCCTGGGTCAGTAGGGGGCCCCATGAGATGTCTCTGGTACCTTTCATAGGCTTTTTTTGGGTGTGGTTTGAGTGTGGGCGAGGACACAGGGGCCCCATGATCCCCTATTGCCCCATGAGTTGTCAGTCCGCCCCTGCTGGGGAGTTTACTGGCTGTAGAAAAAAATGCCTGACACCCAAAAAAGCAGCTGTAAAAACGGCCAGTGTGCATGAGGCCTAAATATAAAAATGTACAAAAAAGTCAGAAAAAAGGAGAACAACTGATAAAAGGTAAAAACATTTGAAAATCGAATTAGAGAAATAAAAGTAAAATGTAGCCTACTTTGAGGGACACGCCTTTGCCAGCTTCCTTGAGCTAAAAATAATGATTTCTATCTAGTTTAAAGTGGTCTAAAAACAGCAGCGTAGGTTTTCCTGGGTTGCCTACTCCTTTGTCAAAATATGGTCAAAATAAGTGAAGACATTGCCCAAGGCAGCTTTATAAAAAGGAAAGCTATCGGAATTAACATTTCCCATGATAGAAAAAATGGCAAAATGTCAGCATTTGTAAATAGATACCAACTCGTTTGCTGATGCAACTGCAGACACATTTTCCACCAAAAATGTCAAGATCTTTAAAATTGTGATTACATTCTGGTCTTTTCTATATATATTTTCTATATATATGTATAGAAATATATGATTTGCCTCTGGTCTCTTAAGGCACATTCACACTATCACATTGCAGATGTGCTGAAAATGTTTCATGTATGATTTTGGTTCATTGTTGTGCGTTGGCCAGCTAATTCAAATGACTGGGCTGACTTAATGCAATGCACAATAATGTGTGATACAACACTCATGCACAGGGGCGGACTGACCATTTGAAAACTCGGGCACTGCTCGAGGGCCCGGGGTCAGTAGGGGGCCCCATGAAATGCCCCTTGTACCCTTTATAGGTTTTTTTTTAGTGTGGGCAAGGACAGAGGGGCCCCATGATCCCCTATTGCCCAGGGGCCCCATGAGTTGTCAGTCCGCCCCTGCTCATGCATTAAGTTCACGGCAACAGACCAGGTTGGTGTGAATAGATCCCTTCATGCTCATCTCTCCTAGATGCCTTTCCTCCTGGCAGCAGCATTTTGGCAGAAAGAGCTCTTGATGCTGGTAGAAGCATGGAAACGCATCTAGACTCGTTTTGGCGCGTCAAACGCTTTGGCATTAATTCAGTTCATTGGCCATAATAATAATTTACTCTGGCCTTTAAAATTTATGATGCTCGAACATTTGACGTGCCTAGTATTAGACTCATTTACATACGTGAATAATTTTTTTCTGCCAAAATTCTGCTGCTCCTGGATACGCTGGCAGTGTTTTTTTTTTTCTCCCTGTCTCTAAAATCCTCTAAATGCCATTGTGTGCATGGACACATAGACGAACATACGGGGTCATTTAGAGGGAGAAAAAAAAAATACCAGATGCCCCTAACAGCAGCGTTAAAAATGTCCAGTGTGCATGAGGCCTTAAATATGTATGTCAAAAATGAGTTTAGCACTCCAAACCTGGACATGCACAGCGTGATCTCCCTACTCTATAACAGTGGAGGCCGAGGGTACTGTGCATGATCATGTTCGGAACGTGGAAGTGTTCTCACTTTTGTGATGCAAAGAATGAGGATACTGGAACTTGCGTGGGATGAGGCTGATCACTTCAGTGCAAGGTATTTTTTTTGTAGGTCATGGTCATGGCTCACTGGTGAAATATTGCGCTGCATATACTGGGCCCCTAGACAGCATATTGTGTTTTACTGAAAAGGTGAACTTATCCTTTAAAGCTGGATTTTAGCTCAAAGAACTTACCTGTAATGAAGTTTGTCTCACATTGTGCAGGTAGCTGGATCCTGCACAAATTTTGTCATCAAGACAGATGCAAGGTCCATAGCCCTGCATTGGAGGTGAGGATGCTGAGGGACACTCCACCGTTGGAATATGGGGGAGCGTCATGTACCAGAGGAGTGGAGGATTAGGTAAATAAAATGACTTCCCTCTAAACTAAACAAGTAATTAACCTTTGCAGTGTGGGTGAGTCTTCAGTATTCCCAGAATTCAGCTTTAAGGGCTTGTATTAATGTCATTGGTTTAAGATGCTTCTGAGATCAGACAGGTGCATTTAAGCTCCAGTTGACCTCCTTCTGACCTGAATTCGACCTGCTTCAAGCAAGTTTTTTATTCCTATAGACTTGTATGTGAACGCAAAACCCACTTTTTCACAAACAAAAGCCCATCGATACAAACCCAAAATGTATACAGAAATGGCATGCAAAAACATCGCTTGAGAGGCCATTTGGGCATACCAAAAGTGCCTTAAATACTTCTGAGGCTTGATAAAATCAGGACCTTACTGTACCACTCAGCTTTTTCAAATTCCCTTTATACAAAAGTGTATAAAGCTGTGTGCAGTGTCTGTCTGAGACTAAGTTGAAGATCTTGTTTAGTTTGGCTCCTACCCGCGATGCATTTTTGTGTGTTTTTGAGTCACATTTTTTGCAGGCGCATGCTAGGAGTCAGAAATCAAAAAAACGCACCAAAAATGCATTAAAAATGCAATAAGCATTTTTTCCAAAACGTAAACTACATTTTTAAGTGCACCAGTGTGAAAGGGCCCCTACATTTGTATCAAATTAACACAAACACTTTTAACTGGGAAACATAGTTAAAAAATAGTTTCTATTTTCTTCATCTGAATATTTGCCAAAAACATTGATTCCTGGCTACTAGATCCAGGATCATAAAAAAAATGTGGAGATCTAGAAAACTTTATAATTATTTATATATTTACCTCAGTTAGACCTCATTCACACAGACAGTGACATACTGTACATTTATATGTGGCAACCTGTGTTAATGCATATGTTGCAATGGCATGGCAATGCACCATAGTGTGCTGTATTCAGAAAATTCTGCATGTTTATTTATTCATTGTGGTGCATTGGCAGCCTGTTCATAATGAATAGGCTGCCGTAACACAATGCACATTAATGCATGCTATAACGCATGTGTGTAAATGCATATCAATTGATTGCTTTAGTATAAATCATACAATGAGAAATCTGTCTGTCCAGGGGCAGTTCTGATACTCCAGGTTTACTGTGTCAAGCAGTTTGCACACAGGGAACGATCATCTGTCCCTAATCGCCAATAATCACTCCTTGTGCAACCAGTTACTTCCAAACATTGATGGTCAGCCACAGCCGCTATCAGCCTGTCATTGCTTTGTGCATACCTCCTGGCCTCTGCTGTCTGCACACTTCTGGACTCCAGGTCACATGATACTTGCCGCATAATTTGGCCATGCGAATGAGGCCTCATATTGAATGGAAAATGTTAATAAATATTACTGAAAAATGCTGTTTGGTTTTATACGGCTGCTTTCACACTTCTCCACTGTAAAAACGCATATGCGTTTTTGCTGCACTTTTGTTGCGTTTCTGGTGTATTTTGCAGTAGTGAAAATAGGATGTTTGACTCCAAAAATGCAACTGCTTTTTGATGCATTTTTGCGGGACTTTTAGGCCCTTTTCACACGGGGCGGACCCATCTGCGGATCCACTTGCTCATCGGGGGATCTTTCTGCTGATCCCCGCTGAGCAAGCGGATTACAGGTCCGTGTCCACTCCACTGCTGCAGAACAGGCACAGCCCGCTATCCTCTATGGGTGGTCGGAAGGATGGGAGGAAAATGCATCCCCTTCCGTCTCTTTTTGGCGGATTGGATCGGATTGGACCCGCCACTCCATAGAGGAGAATAGAGGTTTTGTTTGGCTCTGCCTGAAAAACAGGCAGACGGACCCGATCGGAACGTCCGTGTGAATGGGGCCTTAAAAAATGCAACTGACCCACAAATAACTGTTGTGAAGAGCTCCATAGGATTTTATGGTCATGCATTTTGCTTACACTTTTGGAAGGTGAAAACGGAAGAAAAACTGATCAGTGTGAAAGGATCCTAAGCATGTTTGTCGTATTCTGAATTATCTGTCTGAATCCGGACATTGTAGAGGTCAGTGGTGGATCTGGTTGAGTTCTTGCTTACTTTGTCATGAAATCTTAGAAATCTTAGAAATGTGCTCCAGTCAGTTAGGGAGTAACAACAGAAATTTCCTATTGATCGGGGCCCCTTTGTATGATAACACAGAGGTTTCCTCTTACCCTCTAGTACACAACAGGACTTCCAGAACTGTATTCGTTTTCATGTTCAACCTAAGTACATTTACTGCAAGTAAAGAAAAACACCTATTGATCCTGCCAGAAATGTGTTGTCCTCGTCACGTCCTGTGAGCTAAAAAGCAGCAAACATAATTATCATTCTTTTGTAAACTACTAATCCCTTTAATATAATAGGGAAAAGCAAAGGCAGGGATGTTAAACGATAAATTCACCTTTTCGAAAAAAAGAATAAATGCACATTTTGTTCTGCATGTAAAAATAGGTGCATTTATTAGTTTTGTCTACAGGAGCCTGGAAAGCATTGCACCAACGATCAGTAGATCACTGATGCCATGCAGGTCTCCAGGAAGAATGAATGAACTACCACGCGGCACTTCACAGCGTCGTGATAGATCATTGAGGACTACAAGCTGACAGCCGCTAAGGCTGTCGGGACTTGTAGTCTCTCATTCACAGATGACTGTGAATGAGTGATGCAGCCATGCACGGCCACGTTTTTTAAAAAATTTGACAGCTAGGGAGGGGGGAGAAGATCCCCCGCTAGATGTCGAAGCGAGGAGCGGGGGCCGGTGTGAATGTAACATGTTACACCCTGAATATGGGTGCAACATGTTACAAAAGGTGAACTTATCCATTTTGTTTGACAGCCATGGCTCCCTCCATAGATATGGTGGAGAAATGAAAAGCCTTGAAAAAGACTGGTAAGCTGCAAAGTATAGTTTTTGTTTTTTGGGTTTATTTCACTTTTAATTAACACATTGTGATCCATCTTCTTCAGGATCTTTCTGATATGGGCTGACAACTATCTTGCAATTGTGCTCCTCTACCAGTACAAGCGAGGTGTGATAATGTAATGCCCTGATAGTGACACATTGCATTGCCAATGGCCAAGTTAGGAGGAAAGCTGTGCAACTGAAGTTGGAGAGAGCCAGTGCCTGGCCATCAGTAGCTGCACTGGCTAACAGAGGTTACTACTGAGTCCTCATGCACACGGGACGTTTTTACAGCGGCTTTTTTTGGCTTTTGATGTTTTTTTCTACAGCCAGTAAACTCCCCAGCATTTTTCCTATGTGTCCCGTGCACACATAGACTGTAATCAACATTATTTGGCAGGGACGTTTTTTGTCTGGGAAAGAAAAACAGGACTAGTGGGTTTCTAGAGGAGATTTTTAGCTGTAAAAACGCTCTAACGTGGAAAAATGCAGTAATTTGTGGCAAACCAGCATTTTTGGATTTTATTAACTAAAAAAAAAATTTTTTTTGAGTAAAAAAAACTTAAAAAATGCAAACGCGAAAAAGCGCAGCAAAATGCTAACACAAAATGCAAAAAAATGCTGAAAAACTTAAGTTTTTAACGTGACTTTACACAGCTAATGTTCCGAGCGTTATTGAAACGCCCCGTGTGCATGGAGCCTTAAGCTGGCGACTCTCTAGCACTAAGCGCTGCAAAACGTTAGTGACTAAGGGCTTGTTTACACCAGCCTGCATGCATTATGCTCCATATTGTTACACATGCCTGCTGGTGTGCATTGAGAAGGAGCAGTGGGAGGCATTGTTTGGCCACATGCACCCTGGATTTTTTAAGCACTTGTCCTCCAGAGGATTTACCCCCCCTTCCTGACCAGACCATTTTTTGTGATACGGCACTGCGTTACTTTAACTGACAATTAAGCAGTCATGCAAAGCTGCACCCAAATAAAATGTACCTCCTTTTTTCCCACAAATGGAGCTTTCTTTCGGTGGTATTTGATCGCCTGTGCGTTTTTTATTTTTTGATCTATAAAAAAAAAATGCTGACAATTTTGAAAAAAAACAAACAATATTTTTTACTTTTTACTGTTAAACATGTCCAGTAAAAAAATTTAAAAAGTCTAATTTTGTCATAAATTTAGGCCAAAATGTATTCTGCTACATGTCTTTGCTAAAAAGAAAATCCCAATACGTGTAAATTAATTGGTTTATGTGAAAGTTATAGCATTTACAAATGGTGTCATATATACTGGAATTTGTTTTTACTAGTATTGGCGGCAATCAACGACTTATAGCGGGACTGCGGCGGGCATTCTGACACTGGGGGGAACTGACTTGGTGTTACTGACATCTCCAGTGACACCAATATAGTGATCAGTGCTAATAAAAAAGCACTGACACTGTACAAATGGCACTGGGCAGGAAGGGGTTAATATTTGGGGAGCTCAAAGGATCAACTATGTGCTGTTTTACATTGTGCTGTGTGCTGTGCTTTACACTGCAAGCACACTGCTTTGTATGGTTCTGCTATGCAGAGCCATAAAAAGCAGTGTGCAGGAGCTGACAGGGGAGAGATCTGTATTCTTTATACACAGGTCTCTCCCCCATCGGTGATACTCGGCGAACGCTGGGTGCCGGCGCAGAATCACCGGTCAGGACCCATGATTAACAGCCGAGGCCATGAATGGTGGCGCAGTTAGGGTGCACATGCCCCCTACCCAGAGCTGCAAAATCACGTGTATATATATATATATATACATACATATGTGTGATTTTGCGCAGCTGTGTCGCCCTGTAGCAGTATTTCTGCTATGGGGTGGCGCGGAAGCGGTTAACAGTGCTCCTATGGGTGGCTTGTGGGTTTTTTTTCCTGCCTCTAAATGCCCCTCCATGTTAACCTATGTGTTCATGCACATATAGGCATATAGAGGAGTTTAGAGGCAAAAAAATAACCCTGCCAGCGCATCTAGGCACAACAACATTTTGGCAAAAAAACCCACGTGACACGTGTCAGTGCTAGGCGTGTTTAGCGCTTGATTAATTTCAATGGCCACAAGAAATGTTATCAAATGAATTAATGCCCAAGCAGTTGACACGCCTAAACATGTTACATGCATTTATAGGCATAAAGCTGTTTTTCTGCCAAAGGAGTCCAGGAGAGATAGCAAAATGTCCAGTGTGCATGAGGCTTACAATGCATTCTTTTTTTAACTTTATTGAAATGCCACAAAATGACATTCCATTCCGCTCCATACAGCACAGCTCACTGTGATGTGATGATGTTTAGTGTGTTGCGCTGAGTAAAACAGATATGCTGTGTTTCTATGCAACACACCACAGTATGTACGCACCACCCCTGTATGGTGTGAACAGGGCACATAGAAAAAAAATATTTTTGAAATGCCCTGTGTTGAGCATGCATTGATCTATACAGATCAATACAGCTCAACAGACATGGTGTGAATGAGCCCCAAGCTTTGAAACGTGTGGGATTTCTGCAGTGCAGACCTTTTATTGTTTGCAAATCATTTTTTCCTAGCAACAAAACACTAAAGCTGAATTCACACTGTTCTGTGTGCATGCAGCATGCGAGTTAAAGCACATGCAAAGGTGTTAACAGGCCCACATGGTTTCCTTTTCACACTGAACTGCATTGAATAGATGTGAACCAGCCCTATAGTGAAGAAGGAAATTTCTACTTAACAGGGATTTTCGTGAAGCAGAATGTGTGAGATTTGCTGCATTAAAACAGACAAGGGTGAATAGGCCCTAAGGAGATTGCCTCTGTAGCTGATTCGGATCGCTTCTACAAAATCGCCAGTGCGCCCCTGTTCACACCTGAGTGTATTGTCACATGATTTCTGAAGCATCACAACACTCAGGATAAAAAATACGATTATTCTTAAAGAATATATTATCCCAACATTTCATATTCCTGATATGTGCCTGCTGTAACTTGTATTTGTATGAAAAAGTATCCTGTTCTCTTTGTATTGCTTCCTTTCTTTGAAATCCCGGGTGTTCCTGCCAGTGCCTCTGCTTTTCTGTTAAAAACTTACCACACTGGGCAGGAGAGCACAGCGTGGTCATATTGCTAGCTGTTCTGGAACTCAACCAGGATGATCAGTATACTGCTGTTTATCCTCCCCCAGCTCTCTAAGCTTTTTATGCAGCTGAAAACAGAGGGAGTGTGATCACAAATAAAAAAGAGGAAAACGTGTATTTATATATTTTTTTTAACTAATTTAATTTTTAAACTATTTTAAATTGAATGGGTTGTTTTACAATATGAGGGTTCATATATACGTCAGTGGTCTGTTCAAACCTGAATGTTGTGTTGTTTATCTCAGGAAGCTCAAAAAAGTACACAAGCTTTTTTGATAGTGGTTGAGAAACTCTTGAAAAATGCGCCCTCACCCACATTTTTTCAGGTGCTCCCATTTAAGTCTATGGGGACAAAAACAAACAATTCTGCTCTATTAGTACAAGTCGCATGTAGGCGCACGGAAAAAAAAACTCTTTGATTTCCCCTAACTATGCTCATGCTCAAGTGTAAATGGGGGTGAAAGAGGGTGGTGCTCAACACGACATAATGGGAATTGATTTACTAAAACTGGAGAGTGCAAAATCTGGTGCAGCTGTGCATGGCAGCCAATCAGCTTCTAACTTCAGCTTGTTACATTAAGTTATGACCAAAAAAAAGCTGGAAGCTGATTGGTTTCTGTGCAGACCTGCACCAGATTTTGCACTCTGCAGTTTTAGTAAATCAACCCCAAAGTATTTTCTCAAGTGCTCCCATTCAAAAGACTATTGAGGAAAAAACACACAATTCTGTGAGTTTACTACAAGTCGCACGTACAAGCGTGCAATAAAAAAAAATTGAGTGGGTGACAGAGGGTGGTGCTCAACACAACACATCACCTGTCTGTTCTCCCTGTGTCTGTGTGGGTTTCCTCCGGGTAATCCAGTTTTCTCCCACACTCCAAAGACATGCTGGTAGGTTAACTGGATCCTGTCTAAATTGGCCCTTGTATATGTGTTGCGTGAATGTAAGTTAGGGAGCTTAGACTGTATGCCCCTTGATGGTTAGGGACCAGGGGGAGACTAACAACTCATGGGGCCCCCGGGCAATAGGGGATCATGGGGCCCCTGTGTCCTCAAAAAAGCCTATGAAAAAGGTACCAGGGGCATCTCATGGGGCCCCCTACTGACCCCGGGCCCTCGGGCAGTGCCCAAGTTTCCAAATGGTCAGTCCGCCCGTTAGGGACTGATGTGAATGTACAATATATATGTAAATTGATGGCGCTATATAAGTACCTGAAATAAATAAATATTTACTAAAATGGCATGCTGCAAAATCTGGTGCAGGTCTGCAAAGAAACCAATCAGCTTCCAGGTTTCATCGCCAAAGCTTAACTGAACAAACTGAAGCCAGAAGCTGATTGGCTACCATGCACAGCTGCACCAGATTCCGAGTGTACCCGTTTTAGTAAATTTCTCCCATTCAAAAGTCTTTTGGGGTAAACACACACAATTCCATGTGTTTACTACAAGTTGCAAGTGCATGCGCGCAAAACAACCCCCCTGAGTACACTTAAGTGTAAACTGGGGTGAGAGAAGGCGGTGCTCAACACGACGCAATGTATTTTCTCAGACTCAGGAGCATTCGCGTTCCCAGGATGATTGCCAGAATAATAGAAAAAAAAAAAAATCGCCAGATTGGTTTTGTGTCCCCCGAGTCCGCTTAAATGCAAAACGTTCCCGTTCGGCTGGACTGTACCATAATCATCGAGCTTAATGTGCCCATTTTTCATATACGTCGCATTAAAGCGTTAAGGGTTTGGGAGGAAAGATGAAAGCATATCCTTCTAGGCGAATTTTGTCGCAGCCTATCTCCAGTAAGTCGGCGGCAGCTGGAGATCCCAGCTCTTTCTCCAGCACACCTGTGAAAACAAGGCGCAGGGGCCGATGTGAATTGGCTTTCATGGGTCGGGGCGGGCGCTCGCTCTTTACTGCTGCTGGTGAAGTGACGGAGAGTCTTGCCCTAGTTTTCTCTTTTTCCTGTTTGAGACAGACAGGCTACAGCCAATTACCGCTGAAAGCAGATTAACTCCTGGCATCCTGAATTCACTTCTGCCTGAACACATCTCTCCTGCTCTTATTGACGGCCTTCCTGGTTTAGTGTTTGTATTTTTCCCTTTTTTTTTTTTTAATCTCCTGCGTTTTTCACTTGCGAGGAATTCTCAATAACGGCGGACACTGGAGTTGCAGGTTTTGTGCAGTGAAAAGTGAGTTAATATTTGCTGTGAGATTATCTCATCCCTGTGGCCAAATACACATTTACCGCAGCTTGCGATGAAGTAATTTTTTTTTCTTTTTTGCTAAATCATTTTCTTTGTACCAGGCCAACCTTGTATTTAGGGAGGCCTGTCGATGAAAAAATGGATTGCATGGAGGCAGCGTTGCTTTGAAATGAGTTGCATTATGCATGTCTGCATGATTTAAGTGTTGTGCTTGGTACTTGTGGATTGATACATGTGTAGGCTGCTCTGGATTTGTGGGACAGACACTAAAATACTTGTTAAAGGGGCATGTTCAAGTGTTAGTAAAGTCCACTTTGTACCTATAACTGACCATTTGGAAACTCAGGCACTGCTCGAGGGCCCGGGGTCAGTAGATGCCCCAGTAGATGCCCCTGGTACCTTTTTCATAGGCTTTTTTGAGTTTGGGCAAAGACACAGGGGCCCCATGATCCCCTATTGCCCAGGGGCCCCATGAGTTGTCAGTCCGCCCCTGCCTATAACAAGGCTTACCATTAGGTACAGTAAATATCTCCTAAACTTGCACTGTTTAGGAGATATTCACACAGCATGTTGGACCTTTAGAGTTCCTTGCCGCAGCTGAGGGCTCCCGCATGCATGTGCAGGAGTGACGTCATCGTGGGTCTGGCCATTTATACTGTCAGAGCTGTGAACCCAGAAGGAAGACTGGGTGAAGGTGACTGTACCAGGGAGCCAAGACAGAACGGCTCCTTGTACAGGTGTGTATTATGCAGTGCATACTAGTACATTATGACCTAAACCTGCAGGAGGCCCATTATTTTGGGTTTTTTGGGGGCGGTTTACTACCGCTTTAAAACCAAAACTACACAAAAAACAGGGTTAAATGCTTGTCTAGGGGTAGAGGAATAAGGTGTGGTACTTACTTTATTCTTTGCTCCATTAGGCTCTCTGAATGTTAAGTGGCGGGTCCCCTGAAATCTGTTCTGCATGGCACCCCGGCCAGATGCTGACTTCATCATGTACAATGCAGGACCAGTAGTCCTGCATTGTACGCGGGAGGCGAGCACTGGAGTGAGGATCTAAGTAAGTATTTGGGCCCATTTACATTCCTCCAATTCAAAATGCGTATGCATTTTTGCCGCATTTCTGGTGCATTTTCTGGGTGCCTATTACCGAGCATGCACCTGTGAAACCTGGACAGGTTGTCAGTGTGGGGGTACTTCCATCTTCACCCGAACTTCCTTTCAGGTTCGCTCTGTTGGGCCGCATGAATGGTTTGACCGGTATGATGTCACTCCTGCGCATGCACCATGGCACAGAGCAGGTACCATAATGTACTCTGAGCTACGCATACATGGCTTAGTGTACATTACTGCTGACAGGCAGGAGGGAGCATTCATGGCAAAGGAGACTGATAGGGTCTCTTCTGCCATAAATGCTACCTGTCAGCATTTTTTATTGTTAACCCCTTCACGCCGGATCGTCCCGGCGTGAAGAGGAGTTCCTGCGCCGGGAGGTGGGTGGGATGGGGCGTGGCTTAGTGTCATGTGGCCGCCGTGACGTCACGTGACGGCCGGTCACATGATCGGGAAAGGTCCCGATCGAAAGAGCAGAAAGGGACCTTTCCGTGAGTACCTCACATGTGTGCTGGGAGCGTGCAGGGCAGCGCTCTCAGCACATATGTTTTTTGTTACATGAACACAAATGTGAGGCCGCTCAGTGTCTAGGCCCAGAATGGGTGAATGGGTTAAAGTAGTTCTAAAGGCTCAAGGTTTTTTTACTTTAATGAATTCAGCTTCAAATATTCCCTTTGGATTGTAAACTCTCACAAGCAAGGCCCTCCTAACACTTTTGTCTTGACCTCTATTGTAACTATACTGTCTCCATTTATTTTGTAAAGCATTGGGCAAACTGTGGGTGACATATAAATCCTGCATAATAATCATTCTTATTACAATACTCAGTCTGTATACTGTATACATATTATCCTATTACAGCCCAATCTGTTACACTCTAGATTTGCCAGTACAGCTGACTGGGCTAACTATGATCTGCATGCTCTGTGGAAATTGTATTCTGGAGCTGCCATACACCCTAAATAATTGTGACTGCAGAAAAGGGAAGTTGGGGATATCTTACATTACATGACTAGCATACCAGGAACTGGGTTATCTTATCAAATTGCCATGGATGGCAAGGCCACAGGGAGGGATATCTTATTTAGTGGCACAATAAGAGCCATAGCAGCCCATGTATGGCTGCTATGGGCATTTGAGGTCAGTCCTGCCAAAACCGTTTGTTCTAGTTATGAAAAGAATAGGATGGTGAGAAGCTCTGTCAGGTTTTTATTGCTAGATGTGTAAGGAGGGAAGTGTCAGAAGCAGAAAGTATAAAGTCCAGATGTAAGACTAACACCAGCCTCCCCTTCAGCTTTGCAGAGTTGTACAGGATTTTCTCCTGTGTTGAAAATGCTTACTCTGATTTCACTGCACACTGTAAGCTTCTCATAATGTGCATGAGAAAGTGTATCAAGTCTGACAGAAACCACCTCATTTCCTGACTGGAGGACATCCAGCATCTTCTAGCACTTTCCTCCCAAGCCTGACTGTCCCTGGCTCATCTCAATCACAGAGGCTCAGCATCACATGTGGGCATTACCTAGTGGGGTCTCCATGCAGGAACTTCCACCCTTCCAGAGTGACATCCACCTATCAAAATATTTGCATAATTATTCACATGATCGCCCCAGACGGCATTTAAGCAGCAGAACCAGTATCTGGAGCGATCATGCTAATGACCCCTCAGGATCCCCCCCATTTATCAGTCCAGCTCACACTTCATTTAAATAGTTACTAAACCCACAACAGTAAACTCAATCTATATATACAGTAAAGCATGCTTGTTATACTCACTGTGGAACCTAAGGGGTTCATCCTCTGCATTGTGTAAAAAGGATTTTTGATCCTGACTTCTCTGATCCTCCCCTTTTTCCAGTGTCCCCCTCTTATCTCTTGACAAGACATATCATTTGGAGTCACTCTGCACATGTTCAGTTTGGTATGTAATCCTAGAGAGGTTTTTTTTTTCTTTGGAGAGTGCATGTGATCAGCACAGGGCCAATCAGCACTGTTCAGACAGAGAGTTAGTGGTTCAGCACCCTCCTGGAGAAACCTCCTCCTACAATCTGTAACCAGTACTCTGCTGGACACTGATAGAAGTCAGAAGACTGCTCAAAATGCTGATGAGAAAAGGTATTTAGCAGTTTATATTCACTAAAATAATTGCATTTCCATGTTCTGTGTACTGTGGGAGACCAGATATAGTGAATGCAGAGTCCTGGGTTTAGTAACACTTTAAGAGTACTGAGCCTTGGTGATGGAGGACCCTTTCAACCTCTGATATGTTTTTGCTTTTTTACAATAAATGATTCTGCATAAAATCAAATCTGTATACATTCTGCTTCTGGAGCTTTCTCTATCACACCTAGCGATAAAAACCTGACAGAGGTTCCAACTCTTCTCAACTCTACCCTAAAAAGTTTTGATTTTATATATACTTTAAGTACCTTGGCATTTTCTGTCTATGTTCCATATAGCTGAATTCACTTCAGTGCAGGGTGAACAGTCAGTGCATACTAGGGCTCCATTCACACATGTAATCTGACACAGATTATATGCACTGTCAAGCAAGTGTAAACTGCATTACAGCCCTAATCTAATTATTCCTAATTAACCCCAACTATACCTAAATTCTCATGTGTGACACATTAAAGGGGAAGTATAGTCTTTTTCTTTATTTATTTTTAGTAAATAGGGGTATTATTTATTTCAGGTGCTTATATAGTGCTGTCAATTTACACACATATATGTTACATTCACATCAGTTTCTAACCCTCAAGGGGCATACAATCTAAGGTCCCTAACTTACATTCATACATACACAAACTAGGGCCAATTTAGACAGAAGCCAATTCACCTACCCACATATATTTGGAGTGTGGGAGGAAACTGGAGTACCCGGAGGAAACCCACGCAGGCACAGGGAGAACATGCAAACTCCAGACAAGCTGCCGTGGTCGGGATTCAAACCAACGACCCTGGTACTGCCAGGCGGAAGTGCTAACCATTTAGCCACTGTGCTGCCCATATATCTTTTTACTATAAGTATCAGGTACTTTATTTACTATAGGTATCAGGTACCAGGCGCTACATCTGAGCCCTTGCGCAGTGCCACTGTACCCAAAACTTGCGATCCAAGAAGCAGCCAGCTTTCTGATTGCCCACCTTGGATCCAACTCTGGCCCTTCAGCCCCAGTCTATCACTGTGATGGACAGCCCCACTAACAAATAGTATATGCATGTGGTGGGAGGGGGCAGGACAAGCGCCATGGAACAAACTAACTGTGAATTATTGGACTGAAATAGAGCAGAGGGATGTAGGAATGATGTTCAGAAGTGGAGCCACAGCCTTGGCTCTTATCTGAGAGTGTATCTATTTTTATAAAGCTAACCCTAAATATAGTTAATGTGTTTTAGAAAATATCCTAAATTGCATCAACCTATTTACTGATTAAATTGTATTGAAAGCCAAAACCTTTCTAAAAAAAAATTATATTTTAATATATAAATGAAAAAAGACCATAAAGTTTGGGAAAAATTGTATATTTTATTTTCTGCTATAAAACATATTCAATAAAAAAAATGTTAAAAAATCTAATTTTTTTTATAACTTTAGGCCACAATGTATTCTGCTACATATTTTTGGTTACAAAAAAATACCATAAGTGTATATTTTGCTTGGAAGTTATAAAGTCTACAAATTATAGTATATACACTGGAATTTTTATTATTCATTTATTTATTTTAATACTAGTAATGGAGGCGATCAGCGTCTTATAATGGGACTGTGATAGTGCGGTGGTCAATCTGACACTAAATGACACTGGATGGGAACTGACTAACTGCCACTGGCATTTTCAGTGACACTAATATAGTGATCAGTGCTAATAATATACATTCTTACTGTACTAATGACACTGGCTGGGGAAGAAAAGAAAAGAAACAAAGCTATTGTTTCCTTTGTATAGAGCCCTGTGTTGTCCACCAACACAGAGCTCTAGGCTGTGATTTGACACAGCCGATCAGCAAGTCCCCGCCATGAATTATTGGCCGGGATCTGTTGACAAAATTCCCTCTGTGTCAAATAATAGGGGAGTATGTGGGCACACGCATGCGCCCCCACCCCAGAAACAGGCAGCAATGTCACAGTGCTTGTAGCTGCTGCGCCACCACAGTATATGTACTGTGGTGGGTTGGCAAGCAGTTAAGGAAAGTTTCTAAATGTAACAGTCACCAGAACAGAGGAAATTTTCATTTGCTTTGGAGAGATTTTCTCTCACTTCCTGCTGTGCGTACAAGACAGGAAGTGAAGGGAAATCTCCCCAATAGGACATAGATGGCCAAAAAATCCTGACCAGGATTTTAGACTGTTCCTTCTCTATCCAAAACTAAAAAAGATTAGGCTTTAAATATACTTAAGCATGAGATCTCTTTAAAGCAACACATTATGAGTATTCATGCATTCCCTGGAGAGAGAAAGCCTAAAAGCTGAACTCTGGGATAAGCAAATCCAAGAGACAAGAGTCAGTATTATTATTATTATTCAGGATTTATATAGCGCCAACAGTTTGATCAGCGCTTTACAATATAAAGAGAGATAATACAGCAATGATACAGTTCAATACATGAGGGTTAGGAGGGCCCTGCTCCTTGGAGCTTACACTCTAAGAGGGAGGGTTCGTGGTACAAAAGATGAACTGATAGGAGGAATAGAAGATTCTGGCATTAGCTGAAGGTGGGATAGGCTTCCCTAAAACTGGGCAGAGTAGGCTTTAGTCTGATAGATTGGGGTAGAGAGTTCCAGAGGATGGGGGAGGCTCTGGAGAAGTCCTGGAGACAAGCATGAGAGGAGGAGACAAGGGAGCTAGAGAGCAGGAGGTTGTGGGAGGAGCGGAGAGTACGGTTTGGGTGGTATTTGGAAACAAGATTGGTGATGTAATTTGGGGTAGAGTTATAAATGGCTTTATATGTTATTGTTAATGTTTTGAATTTTATCCATTGGGCAATGGGAAGCCAGTGGAGAGATTGGCAGAGAGGGATGGCAGACACGGAACGGTTAGTAAGGTGGATGAGTTTGGCGGCAGCATTCATGATAGACTGAAGAGGGGATAGCCTGCGATGAGGTAGGCCAATGAGGAGGGAGTTACAATAGCCAAGGCGTGATATAATAAGGGAGTGAATAAGTTGCTTAGTGGTTTCCGAGGTTAGGAACGGGTGTATCTTGGAGATGTTGCGGAGGTGAAGTCTACAAGATTTGGACAGCGATTGGATTTGGGGCTGAAAGGACAGATGGGAGTCATGTGTTTTCTTTCTTGAATCTTGGTGTGCTTTGGGTATTTTTTCCAGATCTGTGCAATAATCCAGTGTGTAACTTTGCATCTGTGTAGGAGATTCCTGTAATAAAGACCGGTCACTTCTGCACTGTCTCATTGTATTATTATTATTATACAGGATTTATATAGCGCCAACAGTTTGCGCAGCGTTTTACGATATAAAGGGAGACAGTACAATTACAATACATTTCAGTACAGAAGGAATATAAGGGCCCTGCTTGTGGAGCTTACAATCTAAGGAAATTGTACAATTTGACCTGTTTTGTATCCAATCCCTCCTGTAATTTTTACAGGAAGCCTGTAAAGGAGCTTGTTGGGCTTCTCCCACACTTCTGCTTCCTGCACAGGCACAGTGATGATGTCACTGCTACGTTTACAAGCTAATATCTGGGTTTGCAAAGGCAATTGGGGTACAAAAAAAGTGGATTTATATCCTTTGTGGCTAGCAGAGAGTATATTTAAATTCACATTTTTATGCCCGGAGTTCAGCTTTGATCATTTCATGAGTACAGTATGCTTTGTTAAGACTTCGCACACAAAGTCTTGTTAAGTGTTAATTTGCAGCAGAGAACTAGGCGTGCACCTACGTGCATTCCTGGTTCTCAGACTTTGCTGTCAAACTGACAAATTAGCTTTAGAAGTATAGTCAAGTTAAAGTGCTTACCTGGTAGCCACCCCCCACCTCCAGGTTAAATTACGTTCAGTGAAACCCATTGAAGTATATGGGATTCTCGGCTTTCCTGGGACCCTACAGTAAAACCCACTGATGTGCCTGGTGCCTACAGGAAGGCTGGGTATAAAGGGCAACATTTTATATAGTGTTTTTTTTTCAGTTTTAGCATTTTTTAATCAGGGGGTAGGGGGACTTCCAGATCTCTTAGATTGTAAGCTCCAAGGAGCAGGGCCCTCCTAACTCTCTTGTATTGAACTGTATTGTTGCTGTATCGTCTCCCTTTATATTGTAAAACGCTGAGCAAACTGTTGGCACTATATAAATCCTGTATAATAATAATAAGCAGACCTTCCTTTAACTTCAATGCAAAGTCTGCCTTAACTGATGCATACTGATGCTGCTGTACTTGATCTGGGTATCAAAGCTTCATGACATCTGTCACAAATGGTTCAAAAGAAGATTTGACTAGTGATTTGAGAAATGATTATATTTCTAATAATATTTATAGTAAAGCTGGAATATTTACTGATGGATATTATGAGCAACTTAAAATGTTATTAAGCCCACAACAGTAAAATCAGTCTGTATATGCAGTAAAGCATGCTTGTTATACTCACTGTGGAACCTAAGGGGTAAATCATACATTGTTTAAAAATGCTGTTTGAGCCTGTCTTCTCTGATCCTCCCTTTCTTCTACTGTCCCCAATCCATCTTCTGATAGTACACATCCCTAGGAGTCACTCTACACATGCTGCGTTTGGCGTATATTGCTGGAGAGTTTTTATTTGGGAGGGTGCATGTGATCAGCACAGGGCCAATCAGCACTGTCCAGACAGAGAGTCAGCGGTCATGCAGCCTCATAGGACAGTCAGAGGACAATGAAACTCCTCCTACAAGCTTTAACCAGTGCTTGGCCGGGCACTGATAGAAGTACAAGACTGCTATATACTGCTGATGAGAAAAGGTATTTAGCAGTTTATATTTACTAAAATAATTGCACTTCCATGTTATGTGTACTGTGTGAGACCAGATATAGTGAATGCAGGGTCCTGGGTTTAAAAACACTTTCAAATAATTTTTTAACCTTTAATTACTTAAATTGGCTACATTTATAGCCTGTTCTACCCAAAAGTTTTTTTTAGATTTTATTAGAGTGGTAAATAGGTAAAAAAAAAAAATCACCATAAACAACCTTAAAGCATATTTCCACTTTTGCAGTCAGATTTTAGAAAACCCCACTATATGCTCGTTATGTTTTCTCATTCACACATCATGCCTAAAAACTATTTTAAAAAAATATTTCTTATCCTTTGTTTCTCAGGGGTCTCAGTTGTCATGGCTGAATGATTTTTGAACAATGTTAGAGTGAGCCTGTCCCAAATTTGTCCTCATTAACATAAAATGTAAGAAACCTAGCCTCTATACCTGTTGGCCTCATATACACATGAACTCACTTAGTCGTTAATCTCTCCTGGCAGCAGAAAAACACTAGATGCGGAAAAAAAGCGTGTACAGCGTTTATCCATGTTTACCCGCATTTAGCGCTTAGATATTTATTCATTTGATTGGCCACAGCATTTTCCATTGACATGGATAAACAATGTGTTTTTGCAGCGTTTAGCGTTTTTGGCCAAAACGTTCCTCTCCTGAACGCGATTATTCAGAAGAGGAATGTTTAACTGCCTTTGAACTCTGCTGCTCCTAAACTCTGGTGAAAGCTTATGTGTACATGGACACGTAGGCTTTTATTGAGTTCAGTTCAGGGGCTTTGGCAAAAAAACTCCAAAACTCCTAATCTCAAGTTTAGAAGCAGCAGTGTACGTGAGGCCTTAACCATTTGTTAGGACAGTGCTTAAATCTAGGAACAATTAATAATGAGGATCTCCTTCACAGTACAGATAATTGTGCAAACACAGCTTCCCAGCCCCTTAGTAGACAAAGAACACTACCTAGGATTTTTTTTTGCTGGAGGGTACAGAATAAAGCAAAATCTCCCGATTTCAGGAATGTATCATTTTATGATGATAGCTATGCTGGGCAGCTCTGAATAGCTTTTCTAACCTATATACCAAATGATCATGTCACCTTATCTCAACCCATCTATGTGTCCCCTATAACAATGCTATTCTGTAGCAGGATCTACAGTCTTGACTAATAACCAGAATTTACAACACTGAAATCTGTGGTTAACTACTGCATGAAATGTAACCACACTGTGTACTTTTCATAACCGAAGGTGAAGTGAGACAGAAACTAGCAGTCTTAGAAGCTGTCCCCAAGTGACATTTCAAAGATCTACATCTCTGGGTGTAACCAGTTTAAAGCAGAGCTTGCACTTCAGGCAATATCCACTTAATCGTTGCGGCCCACTTCTTTAGACACTGCATAAAGTGCAAAAAAGAACCCGTGGGGGAAGAAATAGATAATATGCTTACTTTTCCCCGACTTCCATAGTGTCGGGGTGACACCACCCTCCTACCATCGAGATCCCAGGGAATGCTGAGTAGCTTAGATCTTGTATGAAGACATTGTGGCTCAGTGCAAGATGATCGTCCTGTGTGATTTGGGCTACTCAACATTCTCCAAGACTTGGGCGGAAGGAGGATTAAAGTGGTTGTATGCCCTTCCATATACCCAGTGAAGTGACTGGTCTCAGGTGATACACAGAGATGAAACACATCCTCCCACATAAGTTGTACCTGTTTATCTGCTATTCTCTTCTCTACATCTGCTCAAAGTGCTGAATTTATAAAGCTTGTCTGAGCTTTCAGAATCAGGGGGCAGAGAGCTGAAATTACACACTGCAGAGCTCAGTGATGAGAGCTGATTGGAGGGAAGGGAAACAACTCCCTTCACACAGCTCACAGGAACAGAGCTAAGGCTCTCAATAAGCTGGAGGTTCCTCCCCTGTCACCATCTTTCAGGAAAAGTTGTCAGAAGTGATTCATGCTGATAGCAGTGGAATGAGGCAGCAGACAGAAACAACACTTAGGGGTTGATTTACTAAAACATGGAGAGTGCTTAATCTGGTGCAGCTGTGCATGGTAGCCAATCATCTTCTAACCTCAGCTTGTTCAATTAAGCATTGACAGAAAACCTGGAAGCTGATTGGTTTCTAAGCAGAGCTGCACCAGATTTTGCACTCTCCACTTTTAATAAATGAACCCCTTAGCACTCTTAACTGAGATAAGTACACACTATAGAGGGATATGCTTTGTACATATTTCATGTATGAGTTTTACAACCACTATAAGTCACCTTCGACTGAGCACTGTGGGAGGAAGTCAGGAAAAGGTTCTATACTATACTATACTATACTATACTATACTATCCTAAACTATGTAACTTTACCCCCTATCATTCTATTTTTTTAATTGCACTTTTATCTGTCATCTTAGGGAGGGGGACACCTTGAATAAGCGATCCTTGTCATTTATGCGACTCTGATTTAAAGTAGACCTAAACCTCTTCCTCTTAAAAGCTTTAACATAGTAATGTCATTTCATGAGTTGCTATTAAATATTTTAAATCTGCAGCTTTCAATAAAAAAAACAAAAAAACTGGTGATCCTGCCATGAAGGTCCTTGTTCAGGCAATTCCTGATAGGCTGTGACAACTGTATCTCAGTTGTGCTCCTGTGTTGTCAGCCTGTCACATGCTTCTCTGGTCGGGGGCTACGGGCAAGCGCATTGTGGGGCCATGGGCCACCATTATTATCACTATCAGGAAGGTGATCCAAAGCATGTAGACAGGACGTGGCTGAAATAGCTGGAGTAGATCAGCACCACTGAGATAGATGCAAAGAAGGATGAAAAAAGTGAGAAAGGTATTTTATAGGGAAAAAAACAAGTGTTTATGACACACGGTGCTTTAGAAATTGAAATGGCATCCAGTTAGGATTTAGATCTACTTTCAGGATCGTTCACATCAGTGTTGGGGTTGGCTGACTAGTTCCAGTGTACCTCCAATGCATAGACCAGGCAGAATTCTATGTTTCCATGGTGTCAGTTCATACCGCTAAGTTACTGTATGCTTGCTGAATATAAAAGTACTGCATGCAGGTGCAATGTGAACCACCACTGCGCAACACCGCTGTAGTGAATTGAACTTGTGACATTTCAATAAAGTAATGAGAAAAAAGTAAGCAATGCACCGGGATCTCCCACACTAGCTGCAATGAGAATAGTGTGGCTCGCTGGTGTGAAGGAACCCTTAGGGCCCATTCACACCAGACCACCGTACCTTCCAACTTTCTGAGATGGGAAATTAAGGACACCTATTAGCAAAGGTATGTAAGCATAGGACACACCCCCTGCCACGCCCCTTCAAAGAAGAACTATTAAAAAAAAAAATATTGGTTAAACCCACAAATGCTTTTTTTTTAACCACTACTATTCCTTTATACTGGCTTTTAAAATTTACACATTCAGAAATTTAGATATTGATGAAAGATGAAAGGTTTAGCACTGTAAAACACTTTTTGATAGATAAATAGTGAATTTTATATACAACTATATAGATTGGACCAAAATGAGGGACAAATGATGGGGAAGAAGGGACAGAGGGACTTTGTACCAAATCAGGGACAGTCCCTCGAAATCAGGGACAGTTGGGAGACTATGCAGACCACAGAGCAGGAAAGGTACATTTCCATGCATGTTTGCTACTGCACAGGTGCAATTAATTGTTACTGGCACCCCAAACACATCTAGTAAGCGTTGCACGTTTAGGCCCACCAAACCGCATGGCACCGTAGCAGAGGCGGACTGACAACTCATGGGGCCCCCGGGCAATAGGAGATCATGCGCCCCTGTGTCCTTGCCCAAACTCAAAAAAGCCTATGAAAAAGGTACTAAGGGCACCTCATGGGGCCCCCTACTGACCCTGGGCCCTTGGGCAGTGCCCGAGTTTCCAAATGGTCAGTCTGTCCCTGCACCGTAGTACCATGTGGTTTTGTGCAGCACAACTTGAAAAATCATGCTTACCCTTCTTTTGTATGTTCCTGTGCATTTGGCAGCCCATTGAAATTAATAGGCTGTCAAAAACGAAACATGCAGTTATGCACAACAATGCGCACATTCGGAAGACGTGTGAACTGGCCCTTAAACAAAATCTGTTTTTACATAGTTACATAGTTCGCCTGGCTGAAAAAAAAAAACAGAAGTCCATCCAGTTCAACAATAAAAAAAAAAAAGTTATAATCCTACGCTACACCCACAGTTGATCCAGAGGAAGGCAAACTGCTTTAACAATTCATAAAACAGACGGCCTGTGGTTTTTTTTTGCCCCATATGCTGTATGGTTGCTTTAACCCAGAGGTCTCCAAACTTTCTAAGCTAAGGGCCAGTTTATTCAGACTTTAGAGGGTCAGACTCTTGCCTGTGGGAGTAGAAAATACCCCGGTGTCATTGGGAGTAAACAATGCCCCATTGATGGTGTCATTGGGAGGAATAGTGCCCTATCGATGGTGAACAGTGTCACATCAAGGCCAGTAAAGGGCCACATCTGGCCCCCCAGGCCGCAGTTTGAAGACCACTGCCTTAACCCTACTTGCACATTAAAACGCAAAAACCAAACAGAACTCCAAGGAAAGAGTTAAATACACAAAACAAATACTATATATGGGAGCTCTTTTACCTGCCAATGAATTTGTGTTGTTTGTTGCCAATGAGTGTGTAGGATGATTTTATTTGAACAAAATGATTATTAGCACTTTATCCAGCAATTTAGTTGATATTGGGGTTGATTTACTAAAACTGGAGAGTGCAAAATCTGGTGCAGCTGTGCATGGTAGCCAATCAGCTTCTAACTTCAGCTTCTTCAATTATGCTTTGACAAAAAAAAAGGAAAGCGGAAGCTGATAGGTCTCTATGCAGAGCTGCGCCAGATTTTGTACTCTCTAGTTTAAGAAAATCAGCCCCCTTGTTTATTCATTTATTATAGTGCTGTCCTTTTCACACATCTATTGATGCTTAAGGGTAAGCATTTTTGACAGCAGCTTTAGGGGTGTTGATTGAGGGAAAGTGTGTGCAGGGGTACCTTTTACATTTTGTTTAGCTGGAGTTTAACAAATATTGTCTAAATACAAGAGTCATGTCTATTCTTCCTTGAATCGTTTTGTGTTTTTGCATATTTCTTCCAGATCCGTGCTGTAATCCAGTGTGAAACTTTGCTTCTGTGCGGGAGTTTCCTGTAATACAGACCGGTCACTGCTGCTCTCTCTTCTTGTGCAGGGTGACTGGTCTTGTCTCCACACCCCCTGTAATAGTTTTCTGTAGGGGTGCACCGAAATTTAATTTTTCGTCCGAAAACACCCCTATTGGCTTCTGGCCGATATGAAAATAAGCACCAATACAGATGCCGAAAATAACCCCGCCCGCTTGCCACTGCCACCCTGCACCGCCACCCGCCCGCCGTTGCCGCCACCCCTCAGTAGTTCTCAGCCTTACCTGAGAAACCACCGAACGATCCTGGCGCTGGGCATTGAGATAAGTGAAGGAAAGATGGCCTCCACTCTTCTCTATGCCCTTGGAGGACCAGAGTGATGTCACTTCCGGTTTTTTTTTAAAGCACTAAATCAGTGCTTTTTTTGATCCAATGCTTTACATTGTAGAGGAGAGATGTGGGGTCTTATTGACCCCATATCTCTCCATAAAGAGGACCTGTCATTAATCATTTCTATCACAAGGGATGCATGCATTCCTTGTGATAGGAATACAAGTGACTACATTTTTTTAAAGCAACAGTGTGAAAAAAAAAACTAAATAAATTTTTTTAAATAGTTTAAAGTGCCCCCGTCCCCCCGCGTACACCCACATATGTAAACGGTGTTCAAACCACACATGTGAGGTATTGCTGCGAACGTCAAAGCAAGAGCAATAATTCTAGCACTTGACCTTCTCTGTAACTTTACACTGGTAACCTGTAGAAATTTTTAAAGCGTCACTCATGGAGATTTTTAAGTACCGTAGTTTGACGCCATTCCACGAGCATGCGCAATTTTAAAGCATGACATGTAGGGTATCTATCTACTTGGCATAACATCATCTTTCATATTTAAAAAAAAATTGGGATATATATTGTGTTGTTTTTTTTTTAATCATTAAAGTGTTTTTTTTCCCACAAAAATTGGGTTTGAAAAACATACAAATTTTTAAAAACTGTCCATTTCGGTTTTGGTTTTCGGCCAAGTGTATCCTGAATTTTCGGTTTCGGCACCAGAATTTTCATTTCGGTGCAGCACTGCAGGGCCTCTCCCACAGCTCTGCTTTCTGTACTGACCATGTACGTCACCGTTATATTACTGCCACTTTCACAAGGTAATAACTTGATTTGCTAAGGCATTTGGTGCACACAAAGTGAATTCATGTTATTTATGGCTATTGAGAAATATACTTAAAGAAGAATTCCAGGCAAAAATGTAATTGTCCCATGCAGTGGGGCTGTCCCCCCGCGTCCTGGGTTAAATGCTCAGTTTTATCTAGGGGTTTTTAAAGCAGAGAAATATTTACCTATTCCACCAATCCTCTGAGTGCAAGGCCAGTCCCTGCCACTCCTGCCCCCCCCTCCCCGCACTAGCGGTCTTGTGAATGGGCTGTTCCTGACGTCATTGCGCTCATAACTGGCTCTGGTCGTGGGGGAGCGCAGGTTTCCAGAGGATGAGGTAAGTATAACTTTTTTCTGAGCCCCTGGACAGATCAGGTAACCCATGTAGTGCGGGCATGTGAAAATAAAAATTTTGACTGGAGTTATGCTTTAAATAAAAGTTTTTGTACCCAGATTTCAGCTTGAAATCTATTACTAGGAAAATATTAAAATTTCCGGTGTGCCATAACCCTAATTTGGAGATCCTTTGCCCCATCATCATCTTTCCATCAAGCGCATGTCTAGATCACCCACATGTACTGTACCTATGAAAGTAGGACACTATAATAGTCTTCTTCTGATAAAGTGTAGGCGAATGGGCGCATTTCATGCGTTACTCCACCACACAATGCTTTTATTGAGTGGTAGCCGCCATAAGGACACGGTTGCAGCACATTACAAAGATCACGGGCTGGGTTTACCCGAGGACAGCTCGGGTCTTATGCTTTGAGGTTAAGTTCTGTGTATGATTAACAGAGTCCTGGCTCACAGACAGCTGATCCGAGGCTGCTGCTGCTGATGCCATTCAACTGACAAGACCATGAAGCTGAGCATGTGGAGGCTTTAAAAGAGGATCTGTGTACAAACAACAAAAAGTATTATTCTTATCTTAATTGCACTGGAAGGGTTTTTTTTTCTTTTCCATGACTCCATTCTGAGGACGGGGAGGCGAGCTGGGGGAAGGGCTATTCTGATGAACATATGCTCATTAACATAATAATGCATGTAGCAAATGTTTACATTGCAGCACCGCAGTAAGCGCACGAATGTGGAATATTATATAACCACAGGAGCCTGATAAATATTTAAGCTACGTGAAATTCTGAGATCAGTTTGCACAGACGTGGGGGGTATGTACAAAGCAGCTGCCGAGATCTGGTGTGTTGCTTTGTCAGATTTTGTCAGCTTTCCGACATTGTTGACGCTGTTGGCTTCTATTGAAGACATGGCAAATGAGAAAAAGGAAATTCTGTTAACATTTTCCAAAAAGCCTTTGTATTATCCTAGTTTAAAGTGGTTCTGAAGCCTTTTTACCCTAACGCATTCTTAGCATTATGGTAAAAAACCTTCTGTGCTACAGGATCTCCCCCAGCCCCCCCCCCTCCATACTTACCTAACCCTATTCTCGCTCCATCACTGTGCACAAGAGCCACTCTGCCCGCTCTCTCCCTTCTCACAGAGCAGATTGTTAGCAGCAGGAGCCATTGGCTCCTGCTGCTGTCAATCAAATTCTGTGACAAGAGAGCAGGAGGAAGGGCCGGGGCTCACTGTGTCAACAGACAGGGTGGCTCAGGATTGAATCCACACATGTGCCCCCATAGAAAGCAGCTTTGTAAGGGGGACACTCTCTGAAAGGGAGGAGTCAGAAGCACCAGCGGACAGTCCCAGAGGTGTGGGGCTACTCTGTGCAAAACCATTGCACAGAACAGGTAAGTATAACATGTTTATTATTTTAAAATGGTGTCAAAGGTTCAGCTTTTTTAAAAGAAATTATCAAACATGTCATACCTGCTCTTTGCAGTGGCTTTGCACCTCTGATCCTCCTCTGCTGGTGTTTCTCGTTCCTCCCCCTTGACCAGTGTCCGCAAAAGCAAGCAGCTTGTTATGGGGGCACTGGCTCTCGAGCACGGCTGTATGCGTTCATAAGACACATATAGCAGCACCCCCCCCGCCCGCTCTCTCCTCATTGGCTCACTGGCTGTGATTGACAGTAGTGGAAGCCAATGGCTCCTGGGACAGCCAAGGCCCTCATGCACATTGCTGGATAGAGAGGTGGCTCAGGTGAATATTAGGGGGGCTGACAGGGGAGCAGCAGACAGAAGGTTTTCTACCTGAGCATGAAGGTAGAAAACCTTGAGCCTTTATAATTAAAAAAAAAATGAAAGCTTTAAATAACTGTAAAGTGTACCTAAATCCAAAAACAAAAATGTAATCTATCATAGCTTTTCGGTCCTTAGATATGGTGACTGCATTTGGGTTTTTTTAGACTTTGTCCTCGCCTGGTGAACACACTTCCTGTCTTAGGGTGACAACGTTCAATCACTGTACTAAAGATATGGAGGAGCAGTGTTGTCACATTAGACTGTTTTCCTGATTTAGACTACAAACAACTCCCACTCTTGTCATATCAGTGCTGGAGGTATTTTCTGTACTTGCAGAAAATGTAAAATGTCTGAAAAAAGAAAACAAATGCATACAGAATGTGCCAACATCTTTGTACCAGTCCCTGGGACATTCTCATCCCCGCCCACAGCCCACATCTATCATGCCCTACTTACAGGCAGTCCTGCCTAAATTCTATGTCTCTTCTGCAATAACAAGCCTGCCCGTTCACATTTTTTATATTTTACATTTAGTTCCGCTTGAAAGCATAAACTAAAAATTTAATATATTTCAGCTTGCTAGTTTTTAGATGTGGCGGCTGCATTACTTTTCCTTTTAAGACTTTTTTATCTGTACATGATGATCTGTTCAGTAACACACTTGCCTTGGGTGGCTACACTCACGTCTTCACTTTATCTATGGAGGGGCAATGTAGCCTCCCTTGGAAAGCAACGTTGTCAATCAGTGGAGAGGGTAATGCTAAAGGAACTAGTACATTGGGCATTACATAGGTGACTAAAAAATTCAAGTCAAACTCCAGCTACAGAAACAATTTTTTTTTCCTTTTGAGATAAAGGTTTTACCAAAACCATTTTAAGCATCCGTGTCGGTGTTAAAGTGGAACTAAACCCTTCCATTTTTTACTGCCAAGGAAGCAATAATCTTAGCCTCTGTCCGATATGTAGTTCCTATGGTGCTGATTATGTGATCAGTTATGATACCAGCTAGTCAATGGCTTGACAGATGCCCTGAATGTAACTATTTTGGGAAACCATTAAATCAATAATTTTATTTCCTCTTTAAATGGTTTGTCTGAACAATATAACTGCCACTTTTTCTGATCAGCTTGGTCTGTTAAAAAAAACAAAAATAACACACTTACTGGCAGGATCACCCTAAGAAAATAAAGGAAAAAAAGCATTGAAAAGAAAAATAATGCAGCCACCACATCTAACAACTGGTAAGCTGCAATACATTCAATTATAATTTTTGGGTTTAGATAAGCTTTAAGGTAGAGCGTCACTAGACTAGGGCTTGGCAATTGGTTAATCGTGATCCAGTAGAAAAAAGGAAGAATCTGGTTGGCCACACATCCAAAATATATCACCTTTATTGTTGAAATATCATAAAAGCAACTCCAAATACAGAGTAGAAGTACAGCAGATTGAGCTAACGCGTTTCACACTAAGTCCAGCGTTTATTCATATTTCAACAATAAAGGTGATATCTTTTGGATGTGTGGCCAACCAGATTCTTCCATTTTTCTACTATGAAGCCTGTGATGGACAGGGCCAGCACCTGGAACTATGCTAGTGGAGGTGGAGAGAGAAATTACCTGAAGCAGTGTCTGCTTTTCAATCGTGATCCACCCGTCAATCATGGCCATACCAAACTATCAACTCCTGACCCCACCTGCTGCCTCTCAGACCTATGATCAGAGTAGTAATATGTAATGCAGAGCCAGGGGAAGTCCTATTCTCCTCCTCTGCTCTGATGTGTCATATAAAACAGCTCAGGGAGGACTTGGAGGGATTTCCCTCACTCTACTGGGCAATTCTACCTCTGTGGTCTGGGTGAATTTTACAGAGAGAGGGGAAAATTTGTGCTGTAGGCAATTTTTGTATAGGGGGTAGATGTTTGTACTGGAAGGGGGTATTTTTCTTTCTGGATAGAGATTGGTGTTGCTCCTGATCTGTGTATTGCATACTGCTGATTTCTGAACTCTGTGTTACTTACTACTGACCCCTGTACTTTGTGTTACTCCTGACCTTTGCACTCTGTGTTACATACTACTGTATTCTTCATTACATACTACTGTATTCTACATTACTTACTACTGACCCCTGTACTTTTTGTTACTCCTGACCTTTGCACTCTGTGTTACATACTGTATTCTGCATTACTTACTACTAACCCCTGTACTTTGTGTTACTCCTGACTTTTGCACTCTGTGTTACATACTACTGTATTCTTCATTACATACTACTGTATTCTGCATTACTTACTACTGACCCCTGTACTTTGTGTTACTCCTGACCTTTGCACTCTGTGTTACATACTGTATTCTGCATTACTTACTACTGTATTCTGCATTACTTACTACTGACCCCTGTACTTTTTGTTACTCCTGACCTTTGCACTCTGTGTTACATACTACTGTATTCTTCATTACCTACTACTGTACTCTGCATTACTTACTACTGACCCCTGTACTTTGTGTTACTCCTGACGTTTGCACTCTGTGTTATATACTACTGTATTATTCATTACATACTACTGTACTCTGCATTATTTACTACTGACCCCTGCATTTTGAGTTACTCCTGACCTTTGCACTCTGCATTACATATCATACTACTGCATTATGTACTACTGATCCCTGCACTCTGTGTTGCTTACCCCTGACCCCTACACTCTGCAATGCTTACTACTGGTCCCTGCATTCTGTGTAACCTAATACTGACTGCTGCATTTTGTGTTACCCTTAACGTTTGCACTATGTGTTATATCTGACATTTGCGCTCTGTGTTAAATAGAATTGTATTCCTCATTACGTACTACTAGCCCTTGCACTCTGTTACTTACTCCTGATCCCTGCACTCTGTGCTGCTTATTACTAACCCTAAACTCTTCAAACCCTCCTTTTTTTTTTGAGTGCGTAGCTAGGTTACCTTCCTAAAAAGAGTGTTGCACACTGGTGATTTCTTCTATGCTGTTCTGGTAGATCTCCACCAGAGTTGCCTACCCTTCTACTTGACACTTGTAGTCAAAGGACTGGTGGTCTAATATTACCATAGGTGCCTCTCTTTTGTGTCACATCGATCTCTGCAAACATGTCATGTCTTTGTCCTGTAACCTGCCTGCTTTCTAAATATAACCTCATCTATCTTCTTTCTGCAGAATTCACCAGCACAGAGAAGGCAGACAAGAGAGGCCAGAAGGGGAACGTGCAGGTATTTACTGTCATGTAATAGACATATGATTGAAAGACACGGACATTTACACCACTGCCCTTTGCTAGAGGGAGTGCAGTGTATGTAACAAGAAAACCTGAGTGCATTTCTCTGTGAGGGTGTGAGTTAAGAAAACTGAATATGATCCTTAAAGGAACAGTCCACCCAAAGATGGAAAGAGCACAATAATTGATGCCAGCAGTTTAAATCACACACTGGCTCTCTGGATTTTTGAATGCTCAGAAACGTCAGCATGAGATCTCCACTTGTTAAGGCAATTACAATGTATATAGAAAACACAGCTTGAGGCATGACTTGGTGGCAGGAGCACGGATTTCCAGCAAAAGGAAATTGCCTTGAGACTCCCTGAAAGATTTAAGAAGCCTGTGAGTGAGTAGGTCTAAACCATGTCACTATAATCACATATAAACTTTAACAAGCTAAAGTCAAATCAAGTCATTTTCAATCTTTTTACATTTTCATTAAATATTATCTGATGATACCATCATGAAGGCACTTTCTGTTGTGGGTGGGGTGACAAGCTCTCTTCTTGTCATTTAAGACAGCCATAGATAGATCAGATCTTGGTCTGTTCAGTAAGGACTGAATCTATGGGCAGGCTGGTTGTATTAAAGTTGATCAATCGACTTCAGTACAACCAGCCTGTTGGATTTTTTGCATGTGATTACGGCCGGCAGCAATAGCCCCCAGCAGTAATCATTGTGTCCTGCTGGCAAGGAAGACTCCTGACTGGGCAGATGTGTAGTTGCAGGAAACAAAATTGTATCATCTATGGCTTGCCTTATTTGTTCCCTTGTTGTCACCCTGTCACATGAACCTCTAGTGGGAACTACATGCAGCCATGCTGACACACAATGTACAGTAATGGTCCACTGTCGATCAGGAAAACACTCCAGAGCAATAATGTGCATCCAATCCTGGAGTGAGTACATGTAGACAGAAAGTGGTGTGTTGTGATGGCCAAAGTGTTGATGATTATAAATCCTACACGTAGTAAGGGAACTTCAGGTGTATGTAGACCTCATCTTTCTGTGCTTCTGTTTATTGTTGCTTCCCCCTCGCATGATTTGGAGGTCCAGAGCCATATGCAAGTGTGTCCTGTGCTGGCTGATGGCCCATGGCCCACGTTATACTTGTTTGTGACGATCACAGGCAAGATTGTGAAAACAGAGAAGTAAGAAGATCATTATTCTCTGTTACACTGTTATAATAGCAAAAATAGAATTTAAAAGAGAAAATCCCTTACACGAGGTTTATAGGTAAAAATAAATTGTTACCAGCATTTTCTTAAAACAAAAGGTGCTCATCTGACGTCACTTTTAGTCATTTACTTCCTTTTTTAGAATGGCCAGATACAATAGTTTCTACTTTAGTAGTTCCACTATACCTTTATAGTAAATTCCTTATGACACTTTAGCCATAAAAAAATACCAGCAGTAGGTGTGCAAAAATGGTATATGTGGATCCTACCCTAGTATAGTCTATAGAGTCCTTCGTACAGTAAAGAGACAGCAACATTGGAGTGTGTTTCACCATCTTGTGGTTATACCTGGTACTGGTATTTATTTTTCTGCCCTTTTGTAAAAAATGTTATTTTATGCTGGCCAAAAATGCATGCTTTTTTATGTATCTGATTATTCAACCTGATGAATCTAAACCATTGGATGTCTGAAAATATTCATGCAACACAAACGGTAAATCCATTTGCATCAGTCAGATTGATTTCCACGTCAAACATTTAATGGGAAAAAGTAAATGAACCTTTTAGAATCTGTAGTTTGCTCCATAAACCACATGATGAGAATTTTCTAAATCATTTATTCAATATATTCGGCATCATGTCTCTCTGTATACAGTTTTCTTAAGCTCTCTTAGTAATAATGCTTCCTGTTACCCACTGACAACGCTAAACTGCTGCCTTCCAATGAATAGCTGTGTGGTGAGCTGACAATGTGTGTTCCTTTAGTTGGGTGTTGGGCTGCCCATCAGGCTGCAGGAGGTATGCACAGACCTGATAGCCATCTGATCGGCAAACTGAAGGAACACTCATGGCAAGTTGACAACGCTGCTGCTGATTGGGAGGTAGCAGCTTAGCGTTGTCATAATAAACCAGCAAGGGCTATTAGGCTGATGCCAGACAGGTGATTTTGTAGCAGAGATTAACTGCTGCTTGAAATCGCCAGTGTCAGTGATTAAAAGTATAGCTAGCAATTTCATTTCTGGCAATTTGTTGTAAAAAAGCAATTTGTTACTGGTACAAGCAAAATTAATGCTACAGTATTGAGTCCATGTGCTCTGCTATAAATCGTTTTCTTCCTTTAGTGATTTGTAGCTAAGCCCATAGGTGTGAATGAAGAGCAACTGTCACTGGTAAGCACGTTGATATGACATGTTGCTAAAACATAAAGTGTATTATTATTATTATACAGGATTTATATAGCGCCAACAGTTTGCTCAGCGCTTTACAGTATAACGGGAGACAATACAGCAACAATACAGTTCAATATAAGATATGTTTATCTTTTCAGAAAAAATGAAAAGGTGAACTAACACCGTACACCCTTACCCCCCCTCTCAGTCCCCACTGTACTTACCTCCATAGTGATGAGGTGTCAGTGCCCATGCAGCAGATGCAGTTGATCCAGGGATTTAAAATCCCCACTCCTCTCCCTCTTCTTGCTTCTCTGTGCAGGCGCTGACCAATCAGAATCGCTCTGCTCCATCCTGAGAGTACTGCAGAAAGGAGAGGGAGAAGAGCGGGGATTTCAGATCCCTGGACCAATACAATAGCTGCATGGGCACTGATAGCTCGCTACCCAACCACCCACGGAGGTAAGTAAATTGAGGATCAGGAGGTGTATGGTGTTAGTTCACCTTTACATTTTTTGTGAAGAGAAGAACTTGCACTTTAACTACTGAGTGAATGAGCTACAAACTGCTGTAAACTAGCCAGTTATTGATATTGTAGAAAATGACTATAAATTTCTTAGCTAGATGTTGCTTAGAAAAAGGAAGGGGGTTGCTGTAAATAAATTTCTCATTTGTCTTTTGCTATTGCTACTGAAGTGCAGAATCACTCCATCTGTAGCCAGATGTATCAAGATGTTTTTAGTCGCTCAATCCCTAACAATTGGAGCAACATCTCACTGCCTCAGCTACAGAGGGAGGACAGACAGGCAGTGTTTTAGCAATCCTGACGCTGGAAATATTTGCCTGTCTAACATTAGTCTAACTTTAAAGGTTCTCCAAGTAAGAAACTGCAAGAGATTCCCAAAAAATTATTCACCTAAAGGCTTGGTTCACCATTAGTAACATGTTACATGTTGCACCCCTATTTAAGGTCTACGATGTTCCTAAGCACTCTGCCCTCACCCCCTGAGCCTCTGCAATCACCACCCACCACCCTCTGTCATATTTACTGTGTGGGGATCCTTCAGCACAGCCGTGTCATTCATTTACAGAGATCTGTGAATGAATAAACTACAAGTCCTTTTGGCCACTGCAGCAGGCATACTTGTAGCTTCAGTGGACTATGAGTATGGTGGTCAGCCCACTCGTAGTCCATTGATATTTCCTCCAGCTTTCTAATGGAAAGCTTGTACAGAGGAGCTTGACATTGCACCTACAATTCACTGATAATAAGACATGCACATTTTTTCTCACAAAAACATGTGTATTTATTATTTTTTTTAAAAAGGTGAACCAGTCTTTAAAAAAACTGTATATGATGGGGCGTGATGCAAAAGATTTAGGCTTTACATACACTTTAATTCAATCCCACAAAATTACACTAAATTGATCAAAAATAGCAGCGGAAAATAATCAATAATTGTTAAATTTGACTAGGAACCCTCAAACTAGGCATATTGTATAGAAAACAGTAGTATATATATTACATAATATACAAGTGTACTGTACATATCAAATGGCATAGTTCTGATTTAAAAACGTGGTATATTAATCATGGTTACTATGATAGTATTGTTTTAACAAGCAGTGTTTTTAGTATAAGCACGCTAAAAAACAGGGTTTAGTCTGGGAACGGCTGCTATGTGACCAAATCCGGTTAGTCTGTGTGGCTACTGCCTGTATGTATGCTATGTTATGTGTTGTTCAAGACTAAGTCTGATCTTTCTTGGAAATCTAATTTAGGGAGGTGAACCAGTTAGAACAACAATGTGGACTGACACCCTCGTACTGTGGAATATTTCAGTGTAGATGTGGACTGTGATTGTGCAAACTTTTGCAAATTCAACTTCCTGTTATTGAAGGCAGTTAGACATTTTATTAAACAGGCTATGGTGACAGTTGTGTATGGGCGCACATGTCACTGGGTGTCTTTGCAACTTGACTGTAGTTTTATTGAGTTTCTTTTTGTTCATACATTGGTGCATACCAATTAGTGTCGCTGTATCTAATAACAGTAATATTAATTTGATATACACTATATGGCTAACAGTATATGGACACCCCCTCCAGGGCTGCTGTTAGAAATCATGGGGTCAAGGGGTGGGGGCACACGGGAGGGCTGGGCAGGAGGGGGAAATGTCTGGTACACAGGGAGGGTGATTGGTGCGGCAGGGGGCAACTACTGGAACTGATCCCCTGTATGGCTCTCTCTGCAGCAGCTGAAAGCCAGTGGGAGGGAGAGAAGAATAAGCTAGCTTTCAGCTGCTGCAGAAAGAGCCATACAGGGGATTGGATCCAGTAATTTCCCCTCCCCCCCCCACGCTGTGCCAATCACCTTCCCTGCTCTCATCTGATTCATCCAGCTGCCTGGGCCCCCCTGCTGGCCTGGGCCCCGTACAGGAGGACTTGTGGTACCCCCTTATCCATAGCCCCCCTCCAAAGTTCAGCAGTTTCCAGTGAAGAGTACTGTTAATACTACATCATACAAAGATATTATAGCCAATTGCGCATGTCCAACCTTGTGGGGTAGACTTTTTCCAGCATGCCTGTGCCCCCTGTACAAAGCCAGCTCCATGAAGACATGCTTTGACCAGTGTGGTGGGGTGTGTTTGCTATGTGACTGATCCAATTTATTTACATCCTAAACTGGAACTAAAGCTAAAAAAGAAAAATAAATGTAAGCAGGTAAGTACCTGCTTGGTCACAATCTTCTTGCGCTTTCTCGGCACACCTTGGTGCTGAGATAAATGAACTGCAGTGCGTAGGAGTTACATCATCCCAATCAAAATGGTCAACATGGAAGGAGCCGAGGAGAGTATGTTGGTGCTGTTGAGAGAACTTGCTGGAGTGAAAGTGAGTATTTGCGTATTTTAGTTCTGTTTAACTCCAACCACAGCATTTTTCTTAATCTTAGACAGAGAGGAACGCAAAAGGAGTCTGCGGTAGTTTTTTTTATCACAGTCAATGTTTCTGTTGAGATTTCTCCTTTGATCCTGTTCAGACAGGAAGTGATGTAAAAATCTCCCTAGTGGGAACACAGACGGCAGGCAACAAAATATTTATTTTTTTCAGTAAACCTCTGTCAGGTTACTATCCCCCTGAGTGTTAATTTTTCTCCCCCTGTCCTTGTAACAGTTGCTCCCTTCATCTCTTGTTTGCTGCCACAGGTGCAGTAAGTGAGGTGAAATCCCTCTTAAAAGGAACCTTTAGCATGTTCACACCACACAACTTGCTGGATCCATCTGAAGTTCAATTTAGGTGCTGTAGCAACCAATGACTGGCATCATAATGAGCCAACAAAATATTTCAGCAGCACACCCTAGGGACAAATAGGTCACACATGACCCCAAAACATCACTCAGATAGTGTGATTCATATGACCGCATGATATTTTTTGGAAGACCAAGGCATTCTGGTGACCTCTCTGGTTTATCGTCTCAAAGGGATCACAGACAGCAATATTTACTCTTGCCAAGTCTATCTAAAATTAAAATGAGTAGAGTGTTGTACCATGTTAACCATTGATTAATGCAGGATTTTTGGTTTTTAACTAATACCCTCCATTGGATAACTTAAAGTGTATTTCTGCTTTTGCAGCCAAATTGGTACAACACCTGATATATATTTGTTGCATGCGCATAGAATTGAATTTGCATCGAGTAACTTAAAAAAAAATAATAAAAATTGTAGCTTACCTTTTTAAGAAGTTCTATTTTGGACTCTCCAGCAAGGAAGAATACTAGGTAGTTCTCTAGGTATATGAGTGGGCTGGGTAGCTGTTTGCCATAATTAACCCTGTCTATACTGCGCAGGCAGATCTTCATTATCAATTGTACCTAGATTTGAACACTATGGGGTTGATTTACTAAAAGTGAAGAGTGCAAAATCTGGTTCAGCTCTGCATAGAAGAGCGTCCAGTTTTTTTGTCAAAGCTTAACTGAACAAGCTGAAGTTAGAAGCTGATTGGCTACCATGCACAGCTGCACCAGATTTTGCACTCTCCAGTTTTAGGAAATCAACCCATTTCTGTCGTAACAAAGGGTAAAAATATAGAAACCACCCTCCTGCATTGTTAATGAGGACAGACCTTGGCACAGACTCACTCTAACGTTGTTCAAAAAATCTTGGCATCAGCCATGACACATTGTCCTGAGAAACATCTACAGGGTAAAAACTTTTTAAACATTTTTTATTCATGATTTGTGAATGGGAACACACAACAAACTTATAGTGGGGTTTTCTCAAATTTGACTGCAAAAGTGGAAATACATTTTAGGTTGATAAGGCTGCAAGCTTTCAGGATTCCTTAGATCCCTTTGTCAAACTTGATAAGGAATTCTGAAAGCTTGCATCTTTAATAACTTAAGTTAGCCAACAAAGTGTATCACTAAAACTCCAACTTTAGTGTATAAAACTAAAATAATTTTTGGCTACAGTTAGCCTTTATTTTTATTCTAACAACATGTACATTACAAATAGCGCAAGAATGGAATAAAGCTTGAGAGTGCACAGTGGAGCCCAGTATCAGAATTGCTTGTACTAACCGGCTCCGAGGTGCAGAGAGATGAATTAATTTCACATTGAACAGCCTGGGAGCCTTCAATAGGATTTCTGTTACTTCAAAGGCTTTGCGTACAATGATAGCCGACTCCGCCGGGAAAGGAAAACACAGATTGTCGTAGCAAAACCCTGTTACAGCAGAGCAAAACCATGTCAGATATTGCCCTTGTTGATGGTCATAACCTGCCATTGCCATAGTGCCACAATCACATATTGCTTGGCACCGGCTCAAAGCCATCTCTGGCACAAAGACCCTTAGAGGAGGGACTGCCGGCTGTGGGCCTCCCAGCTGTTGCTGAAAAGCATCTTCATTGCTGCTCAGTCAGCTTATGATTTTTTTTTTAGAGAATAAAGAGGAAATTTAGGGCCAGGCAGCCCTTGTAGAGCAAGGTAGCCAAAGAATGGTTCTTGTTTTCATTATTAATATAAATAATATTGGTCACAGCAACTCTTTGCCCTCTTTTTCCTCTGATAGTGGGGCAGATCCTATATGCTGCAAAGGGCGGCATTGTTCAGGCACTCCCTGTTATAGGGTGACAACATCTCCTGAGCCTGCTCCTGCCATGTCAAATATTGCCCTTGTTGATGGTCATAACCTGTTACTGCCATAGTGCACAAATCACATATAGCTTGGCACCGGCTCAAAACCATTTCTGGCACAAAGACCCTTATAGGAGGGATTGGTGGCTGTAGGCCTCCCAGCTGTTGCTGAAAAGCATCTTCATTGCTGCTCAGTCAGCTTATGATTTTTTTTAGGGAATAAAGAGGAAATTTAGGGCCAGGCAGCTCTTGTAGAGCTAGGCAGCGAAAGGATGGTTCTTGTTTCCATTATTAGTATAAATAATATTGGTCACAGCAACTCTTTGACCTCTTCTTCCTCTGATGGTGGGGCAGACCCTATATGCTGCAGAGGGCTGCATTGTTCAGGCACTCTCTGTTATAGGATGACAACATCTCCCGAGCCTGCTCTTGCATTGTCACCCTGTCACATGGGCAACCAGACGTTTTTGAAAATTCAAATGCTCAAATTACAGAAATTCTTGTTAACCTTAGTGTCCCTATGTCCATTATTGTTGTATTTATGTTCAGCTTGTTTAAAGCAAAACACAACAAACTTCAGATTCCGATAACTAGGGCCAAAAAGATATTCTTAGGCTTGCCATACATTATACATTTTTTTTGTACAACCAACTGGTTGAAAGTAAAAAAAAATGTGCCGATTCTCCCATCAACACACTCACTGCTGATGGGGAAATCCTTCCTATTGTGTTCTGTTCTGTTGTACAGTGATCAGTGTTGCCAGCTATAGCTGGAGGCATTGATCTTTTGGGAAAAAACCTGACAGGCTGATAGATCGACATGTTTACAACCAACTAGCCCATACACAGATCAAAATTCGTTCAGTCCCTGCTGAACCAGCCAGATTTTGATTCGTGTATGGCTGGCTTTACTTTGCAAGTCAACAGGCAAGGCAACAAAGGTGGTAATACTGGAACATCACAGGAACTGAGAATTCCAGGGCCTACATGGTCAAATTTTCAGTTTTGGTGGAGTATTTCCTCAGGGTTTATTTAAAAGGGAAGTTTTACATGTTTTTAGATGTACTAAGAAAAGCGTTCAGCCTTACTCCTTGCCATCTGCAGGCTGGTAGGATTGGCTCCCGGTCACGAGATCACTGTGACAACTAATCACAGTGGCCACAAGTCTGGGAAGACCGTAAATGCTTCTGGTGTTACAAACTCATAAAGGTCTAGAATGGGTTAATTAAATGATTGTATCTGCAAGTGTTTTCAAAATCGTATCTCAGCCTGTGGTTTATAATTTCATATGTACCTTGAGGCAACCTAGTTGTTCATCAGGTCCTCTCTCGTGAATGAGCCTTGTTGATGCTCTTATCTCACTGCTGTCTACCAGACAGGGTGGGAGAGATATATTAAAACTGGTGCACTCAGAATCTGGTGCAGCTGTGCATGGTAGCCAGTCAGCTTCCAACTTCACTTGTTCAGTTAAAGCGGAGTTCCACCTGAAAAAAAAATGGAAGTCAGCAGCTACAAAAACTGTAGCTGCTGACTTTTAAAATACAGACACTTACCTGTCCCTCGGTCCAGCTGTGTCCTCACCACCGCTGGTTTCTCCGCCCGTCTTCTCTCCCTGGCACCGACATCTTCAGTGTGGGCACCCGGCTATGACAGCTTGTGGCTTCACAGACAGGTTCCCACTGCGCATGCACGAGAAGCGCTGCGCTTTGTGAATGGCCCCGTAGTCTTCTGGGACCTGTCACGTGTCCCAGACGAATATGGGGAAGGAGGGGGAAGGACAACTTCCGCTTCTGATCGCCCAGCGGAAGTGAGAGCGGGTACCTTTCAAACCCGGGTACCCGCTCCTCAAAGGTGCCAATCCTTAATGGGGAGCGGGGGACAAAGGCTTATAGCAGAACTTCCCCTTTTGGGTGAAGCTCCGCTTTAAGCTTTGACAATAAAACCTGAAAGCTGATTGGTTTATATGCACAACTGCACCAGATTTTGCACTCTCCAGTTTTAGTAAATCTCTCCCGGTATGTCTGATTTAAAACAACAGACATTCTGCAGTCTCAAATGATGTGAAATAACCACAATGCTCCTGGTAGCCAGAGACCTTGTGGCCTGGAATGCCTAGGCTTTGAACCACATCATGAGTTCATTGTTTTTTAATTGGCTTGCAAGTACTGTACTTTGTACAGTAGCAGTGTTGTGTAGAGCTGACATGTGTCCTGCTTATCCAGATTAAATGAGAATTAATGACAGGTCCACTTTAATGGTATGTATCCAGAATTTTTTTTTTTTTGTCAAATGTAAAATATTAATTTTATTTTATTCTGGGCCTATGACTAAAAGTGGAATAAAAGAAAAATGCTTGAAAGAAGAAGTTTGATTATGGATGCTGGAGATGCAGGTCCTTGGGGGGCTGATGGAGATTGTGACTCCGAGGGAATTTTTATGACAAGAGTAAACGTTTGGCACAAGAGGTTCGGAAATTGAAAATTGATTTAAAACTTTTTCTTAAGCTGTAACACTTCTTGCGTTCTTTTGCTGTTGTATTAATTCACATCCGGTACAAAATTACTATTAAAACAGAACCTCTTACCTTGGTGAAAGGAGTGTTTTATGGCCTTCTTAACACTCGGTGTTCCTAAGAGTGCGAGTGGAACGGGTCTATATAAATATACACATATACACCACTGCTCCCCATCTGGAATCACAAAATACATGTGTACTGTATTTCCTTTAAAACGCTAGTTAAGGAGTTCAGTCACTGCTACCAAGGACAATAATAATTTATTACAGGGATTTACAATGGTTTCATTAAGTAAATAAATTCATACAAGATTCCCTAAAAACCATAAAAGTTGACTAAAATTTCATAACCGTGTATGTTAAAGGAGACCTGCTGTCTTTTAAATGTTGTTTAGCTACACATATGAAAGAGATCAGCTTAAAGCTAAACTCAGGGAAAACAGCTAAAAGCACAGATAAAATATATATAACGGTGCTGTTTTATCTGCCAAAAGAGTTGAACTGCTGTTCATCCAGTCTTGAGATTTACACAGCTCTGACACACATCACAGTCCTGTTTGGCAGGGCAGGAGACCTGCTTTTTCTGTTCTGCAGAATAAATGTAACATTTATAGGGCTTGTCCCTCCCCCAGCCTTTGACCAAATATATATGGACCTAACTGTATATTCAAAAAGCTGGTAAAACAAAATCACATCAGAGAGGGAGGGGGCCATGGCTGGACAAGGAAGTCACTCCTAAAAATGGATGAGATCCCATTCAAAATTCAAACCATTAGGAATACGTGTACGCTAATAAAAAATCCAAAGGACTTCACGTTTGCACAGCAATCTAAAGCCATCTTCATCAATAGGAAACCTGTCCACCCTCTCAATGTCCTGGCTAGAAATAAAAGCAGCAGCAGACTCATGAGATTATCTCTCTGTCATTCTGTTCTCTCCTCCAATCAACATGACACTTGTACAGGAAGACAGTAGCACACCTTATTGGTTGCTTGTGCTAGAGTCTGTGCTCTGATGTATAGTGGGTTACAATAGGCTGATACAGTATATGTAAGTATTTAGCTCTGCATTTGTATCCAACTATTAATGTTTCTAAGGGTCAGCTGTCTAGGAACCATGTCTGGTACACTTGCCAGGTCTTTCCTCAACCCTTCCCAACTGCGTAGTTTAGGACTGAAATGCAGAATGTGATAACACATGTCCATATTCAATTTGCACAAACATACTAGGACCAATTAACCTATCAGGATGTCTTTGGCGTCAGAGGGAGAAGTACCCAAGGAAAATCACACATACACAGGGAGAACATGCAAACTCCATCCAGAATGGGTTGATACTAAGTCACATTCAGGTACATGCACCCCATGCATTTAAAAAATATTAATTTAATGATGTACAGTATACAGAGGCTAATTTGTGTCTGTTATATCTGCCTAAAGTTTCGCTTGAATATAAACAGTCTTACCATTGTATTTTCTGTGTTTTCTGTGAACATATATATTATTGATGTATGTCGAGGCAATCAATTTTTTACTCATTTACGCTCCATGCACTGTAGCATTCTTTAAACTCAAAAAAAGCTGGAAAAAATGCTGGATAAAAAATGCTGATAATAGTGTTTTTTTAGTAGTGTTTAGAAGCGTTTTATTAGCATTTAGGAGCATTAGCATTTTATTAGCGTTTAGGAGCATTAGCATTTTATTACCACGCTATTGTACAGCGCTGAGCAAACCCTTTGGCGCTATATAAACACTGTATAATAATAATAACAATATTAATAATATTAGCGTTTAGGAGCATTAGCATTTTATTAGCATTTCCTTACAGTACATGTAGGGGGAAAAAAGCTAGAAAAAAGCTGTTAGAAGCATTTTAGTAGCATTTAGGAGTGTTCAGCCTTTTTTTTTTTTTTTGCTGGAAAAACACTCCCAAAAACTCTACAAAAACATTTTTTTCTGCTCCTAAACGCTGAAGCTTGAAAAATGCTACTTATTAGCATTTAGGAGCATTAGCATTTTATTAGCATTTAGGAGCATTAACATTTTATTAGTGTTTAGGAGCATTAGCATTTTATTACCATGCTAATGTACAGTGCTGGGCAAACCCTTTGGCGCTATATAAACACTGTATAATAATAATAATAATAACATTAGCGTTTAGGAGCATTAGCATTTTATTAGCATTTCCCTACAGTACATGTAGGGGGAAAAAAGCTAGAAAAAAGCTGTTAGGAGCATTTTAGTAGCATTTAGGAGCGTTCAGCTGTTTTTTTCTGCTGGAAAAACACTCCCAAGAACTCTACAAAAACATTTTTTTCTGCTCCTAAAAGCTGAAGCTTGAAAAATGCTACTAGCCTAAAATAGTGTGCATGGGCCCACAGGATAAGGCTTCAGGCACACTAGAAAAAATAGCGTGTTTTAGGAGTGTTTTAGTAGCGTTTAGGAGCGGTAGCATTTTATTAGCATTTTTACAGTACATGTAAGGAAAAAAAGAAAAAGCTAGAAAAAAAGCTGTTAGTAGTGTTTAGCATTTTTTTTTGTGCTGGAAAAACGCTCCAAAAATCTCTACCAAAACTATTTTTTTTCTGCTCCTAAACGCTGAAGCTTGGAAAACGCTACTACCTAAAATAGTGTGCATGGAAACACAGGGTAACACTATTTAGCTTCTTGGAGTCGGGAATAAATGCTGATAACAGCTTCTAGGAAAAATGCTAGTGTGCATGGAAACTAAATATACGTTTTCTGCTTCCTACTCAATCCTGTTGGACAGTGTTGTTGAATTTCTTATCTCACTGAAATTCTACCAGACAGGATCTGTCAGGTTGAAAATACAGTCTTTGCAGTCTCTAATAATGCAAACTGCTCAGGGACGGACCAGAGGCATCTCATGGGGCCCCCTAATGACCCCGGGCCCTCGGGCAGTGCCCGAGTTTCCAAATGGTCAGTCCGCCGCTGTGTGTATGTGAACCGAAGACTCCCCAAATCCATCCCATGACCATGTTGGGGAAACTTCCTCTCACTTCCTGTCTCTGTGACAGCTTCCAACTGCCGGACAGGTCAGAAAAACACACAAAGTAATAATAACCTAAGGCTAGGTTCGCATCTTCGCGTTCCTGCGGGCCATGTTTTGCTCAGGCACGAGAGCCTATTCATTTGAATGGACTCCGGTGCCCCGGTACACGCAGGGAAGAAATCTTCTTCGGAAAATGCAGCCCGCACGGGAACCTCGGTTCCCAGTACAGTTGTGATTTCCAGTGCAGGCGGCATGCCATTAGGATTAATGGCACCCATCCGCGGGTCCGCATTCCTCTGTGCGGGTGGTGCGGTTGCACGGATTTTTGTGCGGATCCGCAGCAGTAGCACCCGCACAGATGTGAACCAGGGGTAACAGAGTTTATAACCCTACCCCAATTTTACTGACAACATTTGCTGCAATCTGTGTCTGCACTAGAGAGATTTGCCATCAGGAAGTGAGAAGAAATCTATCCAATGGGGTTTTTACAGAACGCCTGACAGGGGTTCCATCCCTACCCCTCTCTCTCCAATAATTAAAAAAACAAAGTTTTGGCTGGAGATGAGCTTTAAAAATAAGTTCATCAATCCAAATGTACACAGAAATTTTTCAAATCATCATATGTAATTATATTTTAAGTCACGGTGCTGTAGAAGAAGAAAAGAGAAAAAAAACAGAATTCTAATAAGTGATTGGCAATCAGAATTCTTTTTTTTTTTATTTCGATGGTGGTGGTGGGGTGTCTCCATTATGAAAAGCCATATGACGTGTTTCAAGGAATGAAAGGCTGAGCATTTAAAGAGGATTGGATTGATTTAAGATTATCTAGGCCCCCGGTGTACATTTGTACTTTTAATGGGTGTAAACAATGTATTTGCTAAGTGCCTGCCATTCTAATTAGCAGGGGGAGAGGTTCGGTATTATGCAAGACATTCATCGCACCTTATGGGATACAAGAGGCTTTGTTAGAGATGGCTGAGAAATTATAAAAGGCTTTCCTTGCTGCTCTATGTTTATTTGCAGGGAGGGTTAACCCCATCATGGCTCCTGGTTACTTATATATAGCAAGTAAAAGAAATGAATAATGAAAATGTATACCATTTATTACATGCATAGCTATTAATACATAGGCTGTTTTACCACATCTGCATGTTGGCTTTAATAAATAGCTATATTTTAACTGTAGGTAAACCTTGGCAATAAACTTCTCCTATTTGCTTCCTTATGGCCTGTTAAATATTCCATAAACAGTGTTTTGTTATATCTGATTGATAAGTGCAGAAGTTGATCCTGACAGAAATCTATTGCTTCCCTGTTATCGGCTCTGCCCCTTCTGCACTACAGAACACCTACCTCTTATGTTATAAAGATGAGAAGAGGAGAAAGACATGTTCTGAGGTCCCAACACACTTTTTGTCGTAGGGTGACAACCTTGCTGCTCCGTACAGTATGTGAGTGTTGTCACCCTAGCAATTCATGAAGCTACCACATTTATGGTCTGGTAAGCTGCAATATATCACATTTTTCATACTCATAAAGTAAACAGAAAACGTTCCCTTTCCCTTCCCTGACCTAATTCTAATCATTTGTGTCTCATACACTCCCCTACCCAGGCACTGCAGTTTACAGTGAGAGAGTTTCAGTAATAGAGGCAGTGCTGTTAATCCAGAAAGTAGTGGGCAGGACTAGGTGTGTCCAGTTGCAGAATGACAGACTACAGGCTGTTGAATCAGCAGTGGTAATGCTGATAGCCATACCCCTGCAACATCTCCTCCCTCTGTAATGCAACCAGGCACAGCCTATATGTTGGTGACAATTCTGTTCTGAATTCAGGATCAGTGCAGTATCATTGCCACACCATCACAGGACACTGTGCATTAGATAGACTTCACTGGCAGGCTCAACAGGTATTTGTGGGACTTTGCAAAGAGAAAGCTGTAAGCACATATTTGTTTAATGGGAGGCCATAGTTTTACTTGAGGTCTAAATATACACTCACCAGCCACTTTATTAGGTACACCTTGCTATTATTGGGTTGGACCCCCTTTCGCCTTCAGAACTTCCTTAATCCTTCATGGCATAGATTCAACAAGGTGTTGAAAACATTCCTCACGGATTTTGGTCCATATTGACATGAGTTACTGTCGCCTTTCTATCATCTCGAACCAGTCTGCCCATTCTTCTCTGACCTGTGACATCAACAAGGCATTTTCGTCAACACAACTGCCACTCACTGAATATTTTCTCTTTTTCGGACCATTCTCTGTAAACCCTAGATATGGTTGTGCTTGAAAATACCAGTAGATAAGCAGTTTGTGAAATACTCAGACCAGCCTGTCTGATACCAACAGCCATGCCACGTTCGAAGTCACTTAAATCCCCTTTCTTTCCTGTTCTTATGCTCGGTTTGAACTTCAGCAAGTCATCTTCACCACGTCTAGATGCCTAAATGCATTGAGTTGCTGCCATGTGATTGGCCGATTAGCAATTTGTGTTACCAAGCAATTGAACCAGTGTACCTAATAAAAATTCCTTCCTGATCCCCCGGGAGGCAATCGGATATTCTCTGGACCAACCTTACCTATAAATGTTAGTATCCAGTTATATTCTGTGTATCCAAGAAAGAATCCAGGCCTTTTTTAAAGCAATCCACTGAGCTGGCCAGAATCAACTCTTGATGGAGTCTCTTCCACATTTTCACAGCTCTTACTGTAAAGAAACCTTTCCGTGTTTGGAGATTAAATTTCTTTTCCTCCGGAGTGCCCCCTTGTCCTCTGTGATGACCTCAGGGTGAATAGCTCTACACCGAGTTCACTATATGAACCACTGATGTATTTATACATGTTGATCATATCCCCCCTTAATCTCCTTTTCTCAAGAGAGAATAAATTCAGTTCCTCTAATCTTTCCTCATAGATGAGCTCCTCCATGCCTCTTATCAGTTTGGTTGCCCTTCTCTGTACTTTCTCCTGTTCCCCAATGTTCTTTTTGTGAATTGGTGCCCAAAACTGAACTGCATATTCCAGATGAGGTGTTACTAATGATTTGTACCGGGGTAAAATGATATCTCTCTCTCTGGAGTCTATACCTCTTTTAATACAAGAGAGGATTTTGCTTGCTTTAGAAACCACAGCTTGGCATTGCATGCCATTATTAAGCTTTTGATCTACCAGAACTCCCAGATCCTTCTCCTCCATTGACTCCCCCAGTTGTACCCCCCCTAGTATGTATGATACATGCATATCCTTAGCCCCCAAGTGCATAACCTTACATTTATCAACATTAAACCTCATTTGCCACATAGTTGCCCTATTAAACAGTGCATTGAGGTCGGCTTGTAAATTGAAGACATCCTGTAAGGACGTTATTCCACTGCACAGCTTGGTGTCATCTGCAAAGACTGAAATGGGATTTGTAATCCCAGACCCTATATTGCTTATAAATATATTAAAAAGTAAGGGTCCCAACACTGAACCTTGGGGTACACCACTGACAACCCTAGACCATTCAGAGTATGAATCATTAACCACTACTCTCTGAATACGATCTTTTTGCCAGTTTTCTATCCATTTACATACAGATTTTTCCAAGTCTGTAGACTTTACCTTACACATTAGCCGTGTGTGGGAAACTGTGGGAAACAGAATCACTGAGCTGGAAAAAAGGATCACACCCTCCTAACAATGACTTATAAACTCAATCAAGTGTAGTTTATCACCTTTTCAATGGCATATAAAGCCATTTGACTTTCAGCTGTGATCAGCTGTAGTGATTTTGATTAACTCTGCATGAAAAGAGCTTTCCTGGAGCATTTCAGTCCCTGGTAGTGCAACTGAAGCAATTAATCAACTATAGGTAGCAAGGCACTGTCAAAAACTCTCCAGTATAAAGTTGTGGACAGGCACAAGCCAGGAGATGGTTAAAAAAAAATTAAAAGGCATTATCAATAGCTAGAAGCACAATTAATTCAATTATTAAAAAGGACGCCGGGATGCTCGGTATGCTTTGCTTCATTGCCCCATACCGGGCCTCTTGGCTCGTCAGCAGCGGTTGGCTTCCTATTTGTTTTTATCGGCCACTAGGACAATTGCCCAGGCCTGGAAGAGTCCGTTTGTACTTTTTCAGGGGGTGCGGGATCGTATGACTACTATGATGCTCAATGAACAGATGTCGAGTATATGCAACGACTCTCAACATAAATTTTTGAAAATATGGGAGCCGTGGTTGCAATATGCCTTTCCCACGCTCCCCCGGCCAGTGTAGGGAGGTGATGGAGTTTTGTATTGGCGCTCATGGACCCTTGCTCTCTGGTGTGTGTTTTTGTTTTTTTTTGTTTTTTTTTCTCTTTCTTTCTTCTCTGCTTTTCTTCTTTCCTTTTCTGTTTGTTTTGATGTGACAGTGGACAGCTGTCTTTAGTTGCGATAATCTGAGTTTCACTGATGTTATTGTTACCTATGTGCTATTGATAGCCCCTACGTGGGCATACGTTTTGCCTTATTGGAATTAGAGCGTTGTCTGCTCTATTATGCATTTTCTATCGGTGCAATTGATAGCCCCTGCGTGGGCGTGTTTTGTTGCCTCTGTTTTATACTGTTTAAAATTAATAAAAACCATTGAAATACAATTATTAAAAAGGGAAAGGTATTTGATACAAAACAGACTCTCCCTGGATCAGGATGTTGCTCCAAACTGAATGAAAGAGCCAGGAGGAAACTGGTCAGAGAGACTACCAAGAGGCCTACAGAAACTCCAAAACAGTTGCAGGAATTTATGACAAAGAGTGGTCATTGTGTACATGTGACAACAATATCACAAATTCTCCACAAATGTGGCTTGTATGAGAGGACTGCAAGAAAAAAGCCACTCCTCAATAAAGGCCACAAGCAGTCACGACTGAGCTTTGCCAAAACACACTTTGAAGATTCTGAGGCCGTATGGAAAAAGGTGTTATGATCAGATGAGACTAAAATTTAATTATCTGGCCTCAACACCAAAAGATATGTCTGGCGGGATTTCAATACAGCTCCCCATCCAAATAACACCATTCCTATAGTTAAACATAGAGGTGGTAATATCCTGTTGTGGGGGTGTTTCTCTGCAGCAGGGACTGGAGCACTTGTCAGGATAGAAGGAAAAATAGATGGGGCAAAATACCTTGAGGAAAAATCTGCAGCCCTCTGCCAGAAAGTTCTCAATGGTAAGAAGGTTTACCTTCCAACATGACAATGACCCAAAGCACACAGCAAAAATGACCACACAGTGGTTGAAGGAGAAAAGGGTGAATGTCCTTGCATGGCCTAGTCAGAGCCCAGACTTAAACCCTATTGAAAATCTGTGGAACTTGAAGATTGCAGTCCTCAAATGGTCACCATCAAATTTAACTGAATTTACGCAGTTCTGCAAAGAAGTGTGGGTAAATATTGCAAAGTCGAGATGTGAAAAGTTAGTAGAGACATAGGGGGTGATCCTTTTTCCAACTCAGTGATTCTGTTTTGATTTTTTTTTTTTTCTGACGTGTTGGTCTTATATCTTTCACTTGGATGTCATAAGTTGAGAAAATATAGTCGGATAAAACAAAAACTGTGCCTGTCTTCATTTCAGGCTGCAAAGCATCAAAACGTGATTATTTTCTATACCCACTCCAGATGTCAAATATGTCCACCTCTGACTGACACCACTGATGCACCAACATTTTTCCCCCATGGACGTTGATAGAGCAGCATTTTTTCCATTTAGTGACACCATCATTGATGGATCATTTTTTCTTCCAGTGATACACTGACGCAAAGGCTTTTTTTTCCTTCCAGTGACACCTCCAATGCAGGGCAGGGACATTTTTTTCCTTCCAGTGACATCAACAATGCTGGGGCATTTTTTCCATCCAGTGACACGACGAAGACAAGGATATTTCTTCCTTGGCCACTGTTTCTACAGCACAGTATGTGCACCGCTGTTGAGACCTTCAGTTTGCTGTAGTGTGCCACAGCCATTGGCATTATTGTAGCACATACCATGGTCATTACAAATGTTTTGGCTCAGCGCTATTAGCCCCGACCCATGATCCACCCGAGGGGGGTGCAGTTTCACATTCTCACCCTGAGCGCTGGATGATCTTGTTTCAGCACTGCATGCTGACGTAAGAGGAGATAAGAGGGATAATAATTTCAGTTGTCTGCTGCTCCTTCACTGTCCTATCACAGGTCACATGTTGACAGTAGACTGTCCACCACAGGCTGGGAGGGGACCAAGCTGTGCCACTTAAATGCAATATATAAAAGTCAAGTGGCCAGTTGAGCTGTATAAACCCTAGGAAAGAGAGAAATGAAAATTCCCTTTGACTGGTACAAATGTTCCCATGTGGGTATGTCAGCTATGTATTTAGTTGTTTACTATGAACATAATATGACTGCCTTTCAATCAGGTCAGATCAGGAGACAGTCTAATGTCTATTAGCGCTCTGCAAACAGCAATGGCTAAATATTTAATGAACAGGTTAGAAAACTTTATCTGATTGCTAATACTGACCCCCTAACAAGCCAAAGATGTCTTCAGAACTATTCAAGTGCCTCTCTCCATAGACCCAAGCCTAAACAGTTGTCTTGAGCGTCCATTCATGTCAAAGGAATCACTGGCTGCTTTCTGGGCATATATCCCTGAACACATACGGCCCTAAATGCAAGTACAGCATCTAGCCGCTATATATTTCAGCCTGTTCATAGATTTTAATGGGCAGCTGACAGTGGGGCTGGACCTGGTACCCCTGGCACTCAGGCACCTTAAAATGCCAGGATGTGCCGCACATAGGCCTAAGTGCTTGTGTGCATGAGGCCTTAAAGTGGAACTAAACTCATAGAAACATTCACCTCCTCATTCCAGCAATTTGGCAGCTAAATCCCTCGCCAGACACTGTCATCTTCTTCCCACTTACTTCTGGGCCTCTTGATTGGCTGGTTGGGGAATGACGTCATATCGCACAGGTGCATGGGGGTCTTTCCGAAAGGGTGCTGGGAGAGCACCCTGTGCATGCGCAGCTCAGTGTGCATTTAGTAGAAGACTGCAAATGGGTAGGTAAGTGCTTGTTAATGCAGAAGAGACATAGCATGTAACGTCTGCAAAAGAGCTGCCTTCTCACAGTTCTTTATTAAAACGGAACTTCATCTGAAAAGGGAAGTTCTGCTCATCCTCCTCCCTCCCCCCTCTCCACCATTTTTGGTGGGTTTTTTGGCAGCGGGTAATTTTTCAGACAAATACTTCTCCCCCTGTCCCACAACCTCCTGGGACAAGTCACATGTCCCAGTAGACTGCAGGAGCATTGAAAAGGCGCAGCACGTCTTGCGCATGTGCAGTGGGAAGCTGAATCTGAAACACTAGAAAGTCACAGTCAGCTTCCTGCAAGCAAGATGGCACTGCTGGTGACCCAAACACCGGTGAAGAACCCATCCAGGTGATGAAAATTCTGGATCTCCGGGCTGGTAAGTGTCTATATATTAAAGGTATTTGTAGCTTCTGGCTTTTAATTTTCATTAAAACTGACCAGAGCTCCTCTTTAAGTCTAGTTCCACTTTAAGGCCATAACAAATATATATTTTGGTTGTTTTGGAATACATTTTATGTCATCTAAAATAAAAAAGGTTACATTGTAAGCAATCACTTTATTGTAAGTTGGGTTCTTATGGCACTCCCCTTCACACTCCTCCTGTTGGGAAGACATATTCCAATAGGGCTCTTTGAAGGACGCTGTTGGGTCTACGTTAGCGGCCATGCCAAAACAACTCATACCAGGGTGTCAGAGAGGAAATGAGCTGTATCCTGGACAATGAGCTTTGTGCACACAGGAATAAGCCATTAAAGTATTTGACTTTACCTGCACCTTGAAGCAGATGTTTGTGAGCTGTGTATGCAGGGAAAGGGTCATTATTGTCACCGATCCGAGTGTAAACATATCCTTACATAACCTGGCCATTATAGACTATGCTTCCTTAGTAACGTTCCGTTCAGGGCTTGGCTGTTTGCTTATCTCTTTATTGCAACACGGAAAATGTTTTCCATACAAACACAGGACGAGAATAGACTCTGCATCTGAGCAACAGAATTAACCCCTTGGGCGCTAAATACCAAATACACGTAGGTCTGAGCTTAGCGCCTTAAAGGGGAAGCTGAAATGTGCTGTTTATATGGTGCAGTTGTCATAGGCCTTAAGACGCTAGAGGTGGTGCAGATGGTGCAACCTGTCCTGCGTTGTATACAGAGGCAGCAAAGTAGGCACGCAGCCTTTTGTGCCCAAACAACATCTCTATAGGAACAACCTTTTACAAAATGTTTTTGTGTTATTGCTGTTATCCTGCTTTATAATATAATATTTATTGTACCACTGTGTAAATAAAAACTTACATGAGATGATTGGTGGAAAAAGGAGTAGTTGTTAACGGTACCTAATGAGCCTAATGATAAATCTGGCCCTGCTTGTATGGTTAGGGGGTCAAAACTCACTGCTACACACGTTGCATTAAAATCTAACGTGTGTAGCTTCATTGTTATAGACAAACAAATATATGCCCGTCTGGGACCTCCTACTCTAGACATGGAGGTCCCAGGCGGTGCTTCATTTTTGTTTTTGTCTTAAACACTAAAGCTACACACATTCGAATTTAAAGTAGTGATGCCACTGTTTTTTTGGATTAACCTGCGGTGTGGGGCATGGCACCCTACCTGCAAGGGAGTTGATGGGAAATGTTTAGGGCAGCCTTTCTCAACCTTTTCAACACAGAGGAACCCTTGAAATAACTTTACACTTAAAACTCATGATACATTAATGTGACGTCCAGTGGGAAGAATTACCCCTTTACAGATGGCTAAAAAGATCAATGGTGTCAATGGGAACTTATCTGAAACGCAGAAATTGCTAATTACTCAAGGAACCCCTGGGAACCTCTGGAGGAACCCTGGTTTGAGAAACTCTGGCTTAGGATGTTTCTGTACAAGATAAAGCGTAAATCACCAGTCCTAATTTGATGTGTGTAAATTAAAGTTCTAGGCATAAAATTTATTTTTAGCCAAAACGTTTTTGACAGCACGCCACTGGAGGGCTTCGATTTCAGGTAAGTCTGTCATAATGTGTTAGTATGTGATGCATACTAGCACATTATGTGTATAGTCCATAGGGCACTCCTGCTGGAACCAGACCTCTATAGCCACTAGAGGGGTACCAGAATGGGTATCAAGGATAGGGAACCCCAACAGACACTGGGGCAGCTCTTCACAGAGTTGGAGGCAAAGCTCTAGTGCAAAAAGACATGGAAAGAAGGCTCCTCTAAGTATAGTATAGTATTGGCAGTTTATTAACATACAAAAATAAAATTCCACTTACAGGAAGTCAAAACATGACAGGCTCATCATAGTAAATCGACCGATGTCCCTGATGGTATTGGTTTAGGGCCGTCCAGTGGCAGTGTGACCCGTGGAACACAGGGATGTCAGAACTAAGATGGCTGTAGAACCTCGGGAGGAGTCATGGAACGTTGGAGGTGATGTAAGGTGGGGGCGATAACGCATTTCAGAGCATGCACAAAGGGCTTCTTCATCAGGATCCCTTTGCACATGCTCCGAAATGCATTCATCAGGAGCCCTTTGTGCACGTGTTACCACCCGCCACATCCCTGCGTTCCACGGGTCAGACTGCCGCTGGACGGCTTGACGACTCTTAAACCCATAGCATCAAGAACATCAGTTGATTTACTATGATGAGCCTGTCATGTTTTGATGTCCTGTAAGTGGAATTTTATCTTTGTATGTTAATAAACTGCCAATACTACACTTAGAGGCGCCTTCTTTCCATGTCTTTTTATACTAGCACGTTATGAATAGAACCACCTGGGTGGTTTACTACCGCTTTAACTTACCATGTCTTGTATTGTGCTGTGTGAAGACAGCCATCTTGTCAGAAACAGGGCTTTGCTTCCTCATGTCACAGCTTCCATTCCCCCATCCCAATGACCTGTGATTTAATGACTGGTGGGGTAATGATGAAGAAGCAGCAGGAGAGGTGGAGGAAGCACATATTTACAGAATGAATGCAATAGCAGTAGGGAGATCCTTGCCCTGCAGGTCCTCAGCTACAATTTCCTCTCCAGCAAGGAGAACAGTGAGCAGCATAGTGGTGACATCACCAAATCTCACTCTGGTGAGACTAGCAATCAAAGGCAGCGGTGCCTTAGAGTAACTCACACTGCAGATATTCTGTACATCTGTGGTGCTTCAGAACAGGAGTGCCTACGCACCCTCACATACCAACAGGTACAATTGTTATTTTTCACAACAAATTAAAAACAAAAGGTACATTTTGCATGGTACTTCTTAGGCACAAATAAGAATTATTAATATTCCCTATAACATAGCAAATCTTCACTTTTGAGTTCAGTTCCACTTTAAAGTGAATTTTCTCTCTCCCCTCCATTTTTTGTTACACGCCTGCTTTCCTGGTGGAGTGTTCTTCATAATTTAGATAATCACCCACCCAGTAGATCCAGCGTTGTCCTCTCCTCTTCAGGAAGTGCTTGGTCCTATGCTGCTATGTTTTCTGTGATGCCACCAGATGTTCTAGACCAGGGGTGTCAAACTGCCGGCCCTCCAGCTGTTGCGAAACAACAAGTTCCATCATGCTTCTGCCTTTGGGAGTCAACCTTGTAACTCTCAGCCTTGCAATGCCTCATAGAACTTGTAGTTTGGCAACAGCTTGAGGGCCACCAGTTTGACACCCCTGCTCTAGACTAAACAGAAGAAAAAAAGTACCGCTCTAATGCTCCTGTCACTGATATCAGCCAATTTGACCTGTTATGAACTGGTGCAGATCATATTTATTTATTTCAGGTACTTATATAGCTCTGTCAAATTTACGCAGTGCTTTATTATTATTATTACATTGAGTTTATATAGCGCCAAAGGGTTTACTCAGCACTGTACAATAGAGGGGGGGGACAATACAAGAAACAGAACAGCAACAACAACAGTACACGAGGGGATAGAGGGCCCTACTCTTTCGAGCTTACAATCTATATATATTGTACATTCACATCAGTCCCTACTCCTCAAGGGGTGTACAATCTAAGTTCCCTAACTTACATTCATACATACACATACTAAGGCCAGTTTAGACAGGATCCAATTAACCTACCAGCATGTCTTTGGAGTGTGGGAGGAAACCCACACAGGCACAGGGAGAACATGCAAACTCCAGGCAGATGGTGCCCTGGTTGGGATTCGAACCAATGACTAATACTGCCAGGTGGAAGTGCTCACCATTTAGCCACTGTGAGGACCCATAAAAAACAGCTTGTTAGACTACAATGGGCTACAGAAAAATGGCAACCAATCGCACACATGACACTGACTCACTGCGACCAGAACTAAAGCTGGTAATGTAAGATGGCTTCAGCTATACTTTCCACCTGCAGGAGAGGTCCCTCAGATGTGTTTCACCCCCTGATGGGCTTAATCGAGAGGATGCCAGCGAGATGTCAGCCAGCAAACCTCCCCATGACGTGCCACTAGGCTTGCCCCTCTCCTCCTTTGTGAATGAAAGACTATGCCTCCTGGGATATGTGACTTACATATCCCAGGAGGCATAGGGAGCACAGTGCATGTCATTCACCGAGGCAAAGTATGTGTATGGGGGTAGCCCGTAGAGTTTTCTTTAAAAAAATTTAAATAAACAAAAAAGAAAAAAGGGTTATCAGTGTAGAGGACCTGAGGAGGGGTGGAGAGGAAAGATGATGTTGCTTTTGCGGGTGAAGATCCGCTTTACTGAGTACAAGGCTTCTGCGTCAAATGTGCCTTTGTTTGGAGAATTGCAGGCATATCCAGCCATCTTGAGTCTCCTTGTGACTCATGCCTCCATTATGTCACAAACTCCTACTGACGTGATAGTCTCTTACAGTTGATTTATTGCCTAAAATAGCAACGTCCATTGCCTATGGATAACAGGCATATTGTAAGTAGAATATTTGTGAGACCCCACATAGACTGTGAGAAGAAGGCATTTATGGGAAGATGTTCGTGGTTGGAGCCTGGAGCACAGTACAGTTACTCATTTACTGCCACTGCCGGGAGTGCAGTACCTCTTGCAGCCACACCAAGGGTTGTTTAAGGACAAAGAGAATTTGCATACTTTATGCTTCGACGGCAGAACGGGGAGATACATAAACACACTCTTCCGTAACTCGTATAAATAGCTTGTTTGTCCTTATTTTTTCCCTTCAAAGATCAGCCGATAACCTCTGCTACAAGTGGGCGCCATTGCTAAAATATATATACGCTCATATTTACATTCAAACCGGACAGGCTTTATCTGTTCCAAAAAAAAAAAAAAAAGAAACTTTCTTTGCAGCTTCTGCAGGCCCCAGAGACCCAATTTCCTCCCTCTGCAAAAATCAGTGACCTTAAAAAATAACTGATTCCAACACAAACACTGGGGACGTGCTTTGATTGTTTCTCATGCAGTAAATGCTAATTAATACAAGCAATGAGCTAGGAATCTGTAATATATGATTTTAGCTCCCGCAGAGATCAGATTTGGAGGAGACACGAAGCTTGCTTGAAAGAAAATCTCACCAGGGCCTGAACGGTTTAGCAGAAGCTTGACAGTTTCATGTTCAATGGTTCCAACAGTTGCCTTTTCGAAATTCGAAGGCTCTCGTGTTTGGAAAGGTCTTCTGGATTTTACTTTCAAATTGTAATTGCTGCAACTTAAGCTGAAGATTAATCTTCTTATACTTTAGCCGTCTTCATCAATATGCTAATTTGTATTATTATTTTTTTTCCAATACAATCCTTCCAGTTTAATAATATACCTTATTTCAGACCCAGTGACATCATTACTAGGTCTCTGTGCTTCTCTATGTAATTCAGACAGGTCATGCCTGGTGGGAGGGTTTAGTTGAAGCTTTCTGAAAACATCCCTTTGTCTCTCAAGAGCTCTCTGCCCTGATGAAAGCGGTGGGCTGTCTCTAAGAAGGAGTCAAAATATTTTAATGGACAAATGCCAGTCTGGAGGAGTACAAGCTCCCAGGCAATATGTATTTGCAAGCACCACCCTAGGTAACACCTACATGTGATGCAGAGCCTCCATGGTTGAAAGAACTGAAATCCAATGATTGAAAGGTGTGGGCCAAGGAAAGTCACTCTGGGGAGGAAAGCACTAGATGATGCTGGACATTCTCCAACAAGGAAATGAAGTGAGCTCAGTCTGACTTGCTGCAGCTTCTAATGCACACTGTGAGAAGCTCACAGCATGCGGGGAAATCAGCATAAGCAGTTTCAGTACAATAGAGGATCCTGAACAACTGTGCAAGACTGAGGGAAAGGCTGGAGTTCAGATTTAAAGATTATCCAAAACCAACTCTTTTTTCTTTTCCTTTGGAAAAGATAAGAAATGATTGCTACCCCCTTTCTGAGTCCCCCCCCCCCCTTCCCGGGAGATTGCCCTTCACTTCCTATTGTGTAGACTAAGCAGGAAGTGAAGGATATTTTTTCAAAGTGAGGGAAATCCTTTTTAGTTAGTTGTCAGTAGGACAAGTGTCCCCGTTGGAAGATTTACTCTCAAGCTGTGGTGACAACTGAAAATTTGGGGGTTTTCCTAACTTTCTGTCCTGGTGAGAATGGTAATCAGGACAACTAGAGAAAGTAAATCTTTCTATTGGGGCACAGACAGCAACAAGGATTCTATCCCACCTCACCGCTCTATCTTAAACTAAAATAAAAAGTTTGCCTTAAGGGCTTGCTTACATGGGCAAACAGTGGCTGGTAAAAGCATGCAGTTGATCTGTGATTTTATTTATTTATTACAGGTACTTATATAGCACCATCAATTTATGCAGCACTTTACATATATATAGTACATTCACATCAGTCTCTAACCCTCAAGGGGCGTACAATCTAAGATCCCTAACTCACATTCATACATACACATACTAGGGACAATTTAGACAGGAGCCAATTAACCTACCAGCATGTCTTTGGAGTGTGGGAGGAAACCAGAGTACCCAGAGGAAACCCACGCAGGCACAGGGAGAACATGCAAACTCCAGGCAGGTGGTGCCGTGGTTGGGATTCAAACCAACGACCCTAGTACTGCCAGGCAGACGTGCTAACCACTTAGCCACTGTGTTTTACCACTTCCTGACTGCCACCTAGACTAGGACTAATCTAGGGCTCTACACATACCGCAGCTGTCTTCTTCACGGCCTCTGCAAAAATGAAATGGCTTGTCACTTTCAGCAGGGTGTACCACCACCAAACTTGACCCTTTCAAGTGAATGGGGCTGTGCTGCGACTGTGCGCATTGCGATGCATGCAGACACAGCGCTATGGGTTGACATTTTGAGGGTTAAAGCAGGTAGTGAAGAGTCGAAATATCACCTCCTCATCCACCATGGATCTCTTTTTAGAAGGGCGGCAGTATAGCAAACTGCTAAATACACATTTGAACTATTTATCTGAGAGCTGTTTGTTCTGCCAAACGATTTGTAGTGCTGTCCATCCAGTCCTGAATTTACACAGTTCTGCCACACAGCACAGCCCTATCTAATAGAGCAGGAGACTTGATTTTCCTCGGCAAAGAACCGGAAAAACTTAAATACTCCTGCGCTTGGAGAGTAGGTCCAAAAAGAGTTAGTGGACTGCAGTCAAATCCTGGCCCTCACGGGATGCACTAGCCTTGCTGCTCTCACAAGACTGGGGGAGTCTAGAGGCACTGCAATAATAAACAAACAGAGGGCTCATTGGCCTAGAGCATTATCCTTTAAAAATGAACTTTAATGTATAAAATGGTAAGTATTATACTCACAAGTGGATAAAAATACATATTCATCTCATGAAAGCAGCACAAAGCAATCCACAAAACATCAAGATGTAAAAGAACGATGGAATCTCAACAGTCTGACGCATTTCGAGGACATCCTCAGAGCCCAATCTTGGTTTTCCTCTTGGCAGTTCAGTAACACTTTTTTTTTTTATCTACCAGCCAGCTGATCAAAAAAAAAAAAAATAACATGCACACATTCGAGGTGGATGGAGGAATCCTCCACAGTGCGCTATTGTATTCTGACAGCGGCAACTCCTCCACTGCCAAAATACACTGATCAGTGCTGCAGCCGATTGGCTGCAAGCACTGATCAAGGGACAATATACCAATAGTGTCAGTAGATCATTACATCAGCTATTCTGGAATGGGTACGGCCATACAGTATGTGGATTGAAGTTCGGTTGGTTACTGCTGAACTGGCTGAATTTCGATCCATGTATGGCCAGCTTTACTGGTGATGTCTCTCCTTACTGTGACTAGATAGTGAAGGAGAAGCAGCAGTTTAATAAGCTTACCTATGTCACTCTGCTCTCTCCTCCTGTCAGCATACACCTCCTTAGCACATGAGAATTGCAGCCCAACTGATTGGCTCCTTGTCTGCTGTATAGAGACTGCAAGCTAATGATACCAAATTCAGGCACTTACACCTCTTGCATTTAAAAATATACATATAATGTGCATTCTCGAATAGTGGCAATTCTTTTTTGTGCAGAAATCAGACATGTTATGGCACTACAGACCTAACCAGTCAGAACACAAAAGAGTCCGTGTGATATTTTGACTTCATTGTTTTAAGTGAAAGAATTTTTACCCAGAATGTATTGTGCTTGCCTCTTAGCAGCATGACAGTGGTGGAGAGGTAGTCCTTATGTCTGCTGTCCTGATAAGGACATGTACTTATGTCTATAGTCCTTCAGAGAAGTGGAATTTTTTACACTCCGCTCCCCCACCTTTGTTTCTTATAATACAAGTATCAAGAAGACTGGCCATTTTGTGTGAGGTTAAGTGGCCTGGCTGCTTAACTCTTAGGGATCGTTCACACCATGTCCATGGTGCTGCATTGATTTGCATAGATCAGCACAGGTTCAACACGAATTGGATGGACGTCACTTTTTCACATTTATAAACTATGTAATGCAAGGGCACATAGAAAAGAATTGTTTTCTGCCCCACACCGTAATGCTTCGCAATGCACTGCAAAAAATTGCAGCATGTGAGCATTTATACGCAGGTATGCAGGTTGCCGCAGCAGTGCATAGACTCGAATGAAGTGTCATTTTGGGCACTTCAATTGAAGTAAACAGTGTGATACAACCCATCTCACTGCCCCTTACTGCTCTCACTTAACTCCTTGGTGCCGAGCACGCAAATAGCCTCTCCATGGCTGAGCGATGGCGCCGAGTGGACGCATATTTGCGTACCCAATGTAAACAAAAGATGTGCCGAGAGTTCCCAGCACATTTACCACCTCCTTGCTGAAAGGTTCCGATTGTACCTTGTAGTCAGGAGCTTTCGGATCATGTGACCGCCATGACAAGGAATCATGGCTCAAACAAAGGATTTTTTATTGGCTGAGAATCAGCCATTGTCTCCCACTGCTGCCTATCACTGCCAGTGAAGAGTGAGCAGGGGGCAGGGCTAATCAGCGCTCTGTGTGTCTTATAGACACACAAAGCGGGGCTTGGATGCGAGTACACAAGAGTGCCCCCAGAGCAAGCGGTCATCAGGCTGGAGGGGCCAGTGGGGGACCCAAGAAAAGGGACATTGGGGCTGCTCTGTGCAAAACCATTGCACAGAGCAAGTAAGTATGACATGTTTGTTTAAATAAACAAAAAACAAAAACCTGAGTCTTTAATATCACTTTATGTCTCAAAGTAGTAACATATTAGCCAAAATGTGTCATGCATAAAATTCTGATTGTACTGACAGGTAAAATCTTAAAACTGACGGCCTTTGGTCCCACACAGGGTCCAGGTGGCACAGGCTGGTGCAGAAGGAGTTAAGGCCGTGGGTGACACCCGGGGTGATGAGGGCTATGTAATGGAAAGACCCAGGTGCACGGCAAATGTTCAGCTATTCTTTATGAGGAAAACTGCCTCTAGGGACATGTAATGTAGAACAATACTACATGGGACGGTGCCAACTTGTTAACCTCCCATCACACCCTGCTTCTCCCGAACCCCCTGCCACCACCTTTCTCTACCTAAAGCATAACCATTTGTTTCTCTGCAGATTGTGCCTCTCTAAGTGCTTCTTAATTCAGCAAATATTTTGTCTATACACAACAATACTGTCACCATAATGTTTTTTGGAGGTTTATTGTTTATATGTTGCAGATAACTCTAATGTGATACTTAGGATTAATTCAAAGGGTATTTGTAGCATATTTAAGCAAACAAATTAATGTGCTGCTGTAACATTTTCCTGAAAGTAAATTTTGACCCTTTCATATTTTTACTGGTTTTTGCTGTTCCATATTTTTAGTATTGCATTTCATGTATAGATTTGAAAATATTCCCTCTAGTGGTTATATCAGGGATTGTGCATTTCTGCTTCATGACTGTTGAGATAAGAAAATGAAAATAAAGTAAGCTTTTGCCTTTACAGACCAAATAGGCTGCAATTGTATTATCTTAGAAAATGAAATATAGATACCAGTTGGTTGTCTTAAGCTACATTTGTTCCTAAAGTAGCAATAAAAGACTTGCAAGGAGTCTATTATTTTTAGGTTAATTAACTCTTTATTTAAGGAATTTCACAGTACAAGGCATAGTGAAATAGCAGACAAAATGTAAATTCTGTCCCATTTATGGAAGAGTATCATAAACAAGAGAAACATGAAACATATCACTGAAAAAGGTTGGTGAGACTTGAGAACTTGGAGCCTAACAAACACAAACAAGGCCATGAAAGAGGGGATGAAAAGGAAAGGGAGGAGATAGAAAGAAAGGAGGGATAGGGAAGGGAACCAGGTGAAAAACCAGAAGGATGAGGTAATCAGACACAAGAGGAACTGAGGGTCTACCATCTCTTAGAAATGAAAGGATGGACAGGAGGTCTCACAAGTCCTGGAAACAACCAGAGAGCAAAATGATCTAGGAGTGTATGTCTAGTTCACTGTGTGATCAAGGCTCAGAGATTGCCGGAATCGCTGTATGCCCTCCGACAAGTTCAGACTGTATGGACTTTTTCTGGGTTAGTGCTGTCCTCTGTGACCAGGGTCTCCATTGCCATGATGTTGCTGAGTATTTGAACCCATTCTAAAAGATATTTAGGAGGAAATCTATTATTTTTAGTCAAGTCAGATCAGCTCCATAGGCTTGCACTTTAAGCTGCTATTGTAACATATTCCTGGAAGTAAATGTTGACCCTTCCATACTTGCTTACATGCTGTTCCATATTTTGATTGTTTTATTTCATGTTTAAATTTGAAAATGCTCCCTCTAGTGGTTGTATCAGGAAATGTGGTCAGGCCATGCCATGCCATGAGCTACAACTCAGTTTTGTAAGTAGGCTTGTTAGGAGCCCATTATTATCAGTAAAATCAGATCAGACCCATAGACTTGCACTTGAAGTGCGGAAAGTCGTTTGTGAGCCAGGTCTTCTCACCCAGCATCAGTACCTGACCTGACAAATGGGTATGAATTTCCACAGATACACTCCAAGATCTTGTGGTGAGCCTTCCTGGAAGAGTGAAGGCTGTGGTAACCTCAATGAGGGAGCCAAATTCATATTAATGTCCATGGTTTTTGAATGGGAAGTCAAAGAAGCTCATATGCAGGTGGTGGTCAAGAGTTCACAATCTTTAGCCATGTAGACTATCGCTTTGTAGTTCTGGGGTACAGCCAGCACTTGCCCTTGGCTAGAACAGCCAGCTTGATCACTTTAAAGCTGTGTTAGAGGTCTTGCAGGAATATGCTAAAGAAAATTCTGGTCCAGACTCCCTCCAGTGCTGGTTATATGACCAAAGCCCTAGGCTTTTGGTCACGCAGTCATTTTTGAAGAGTAAAGATGAGCTTGGGTTAGGTCCAAACCCATGTTCAATGGAACTCTGAAGCAAGAAAGCTGTCAATACTGGCCCTATCAGCTATGGCCGGGGCATTCCCAACCCTGCAGCTGCACAGACACAAAGGAGTGGGGATGCTTGTGATGTCATGGCCATATTATGTCAATGTGGCCACATGGACACATAACCACATTAGGTTCATGTTTTTGACCTAGTCTGGCCATGTGGTCATATTCAATGATGTTAGGAGCATCTTTGCTCCTTTGTATACGTGCCTTGGTATGCCCCCGATTGCAGCTTATTGGGCCAGCACTGAACGCTTCTGTCCAGGTTTGGACCAAACCCAAGCTCATCCCTACTGAAGAGGAAGATCAGCAGTGATCACATGACCCAAAAGGCTCTCCAAAATACTAGCGGAAAGTTTGTAATGAATATAAAAACTAGTAATGTGTGGCTGTTTATTTTAGGTTTTTGCTGCTTAAAAACCCATGTCACCAATCCTTTGTTATACCTTTGTAGATCTGAGAGAGATTTTCTGAAGAAAAGGGTCAAAGTTAAACATTTAAAAAGCATAGGTTGGTAGGTGTACGTTTTTCTGAATATTTATTTTAAATAATGAAAAGAAAAGTTTACTTTAAATGGATTAACATGAACATGTTATGCTATTTTAAATGCAGTTAGTGTGAGCACCTGAATTTGACTTGGTATTAGCCTCTTGCAATCCCCTGTACAGCAGAGCTCCGGCTGAGAGAGGGTGGGGCAACCCTATAAACCAATCAGATATGCTACAGTGCACATGTGCTGAAAAGCTGTTCAATCACAGGCTGGGGGTGGGAAGATGATACTGTGAGCTCCTCACATTAGAAGCTGCAACAAGTCAGACACAGCCAGGGGTGGACTGACCATTTGGGAACTTGGGCACTGCCCGAGGGCCCGGGGTCAGTAGGGGGCCCCATGAAGTGCCCCTGGTACCTTTCATAGGCTTTTTTGGGTGTGGTTCGATTTGGGCTAGGACACAGGGGCCCCATAATCTCCATTGCCCGGGGGCCCCTGCCTGGAGGACATCCAGCATCATCTAGTGCTTTCCTCCCCAGCCTAACTGCCCCTGGTTTTCCCCTTTCATTGGATTTCATCACGAAGGCCTAGCATCACATGTGGACATTACCTAGGGCTTTCTGTATGCAAATGAAGTCTGCCTAGAAATGCCCACTCCCCTAGACTTACATCCATTCATCAATGCATTTTGATATTTGTATAACTCCTCCCAAGAGCCAACCCACTGATTACACCAGGGCTGAGGGCCGTTGAGAGAAGTACTGAGGCAGGGTGCTGTGATGTTTTATAGGAAGCACCCTGCCAGTCCCTCCCACCAGCCATGGTCTGCCTGCATTGCACAGAGAAGCACAGAGACATGGTCTAAAATAAGGCAGGAAAAGTAAATGGAAAGGTTTTATTTAAAAATATTATTAGCATGTTGATGAGGGGGGTAGGGTGGAACGAGTGAAGGCAAAACAAAAGCAAATTAAACTCCCGGTTTCAACCTGTTTGCGTCCTTTATTCTATGTTGAAAGCATTCCCCCGTAACAGTGAATGACAGCTGCCTACAAATCTATCTTAAACTCTCAACTGCACCTTTTGTGCTGCTCATTAGTTAAGGGGTTAATTTCGTACAGTCGGTCCAGTATTACCCGCAGAGCTGCAAGCAATTCTTTTATTCACTTGCAAAGAAAGTGTTAAAAAAAAAAAGGCAGCCAACGCCAAGCTATTATCGTTGCTCCTTAATGCCAGCAACGCTGTGAAAAGTTACCCTTGGCACAGATGCGGTTAAAACTTGCCCAGCGTGTCTTATCGTTTTCACGAGAGTCTGCCAACTTCCCGAGACGCAGCTACAAAATGTCCGCCGCAGCTCTTCCGCCATTTTGTCGATGGATTTTATTACTCGTTTTTTTTTCCCGTCTCTCTCCCTTTGCATCCTGCATCTGCGCCGGACTTGGAGAAAGTAAACAGCCGTGATTTCAGAATCTCCCTGTTTTATTTTGTTGGACGATTGTTGCTGACTGACTTCTCAGAAAGAAAAAAAAGGCGTAGTGCATGTAAGGAGTTTGGATTGGGACCAATGTGTGCTTTCGACAGGCTGACCTTGGGGCAGTGCCATTAACCGTTGTGTCTCTAATAGCACGAGAAATGCTCCTGGCGATCGGACGCTTGCACACAGCGTACAGACTAACAGCCCAAGGTCAATTTTTTTTTCCGTTGAGACGCTGCTAAGGGGTTAACTGCAGTCAGTCTTGTTAACTGTCCTGTGTACGGTGGATGCGGCACAGACTCTTGTACAATGTTCATTTGAAATAAGTCCAACTTTAAAGGGAAATGCTGTGTTTTATTTAACCAACCCACTACAAGGTTCATTTTTATTTTAGCCGGAGTGCATCTTTAAAGCAAAACTATACCCATCGGTTTAACTGTTTCCCTAAACTGTGAATGATAACTGTCACAGTTGCTTGTGCTGTCAACCAAACTGTCAAGTCATCAAATGTCTGGTATCATAACTGATCACATGTGCAGCAGCATTGCAACTGCAAATCAGATAGAGACTAAGATGTTAGCTTCCTTGGCTGTAAAGGATATATGAGGGTTCAGTTCTGCTTAAAATCTGAACTTCTTCCAAAACGTTCCTTTTTGGTTTTGTATAGAAGTAGTAAGGGTTAGAACCACCTTTACCTTTTGCTTTAATCTCATTTCCTTTCCTGGTGACAGGGCATCACAGGGTCAGGAAGAAACAACGTATCTCTGATACAACATGGACAGTAATAAAAGAACATTTATTTAAATCTGAACTGAACTCTTGTCAATCAACATTAACTATTTTTAATCCTTTTTCTGCTAGCATTTGTAAATAGATAGGAAAGTATATTATATTTACTTGTTTTAAACTTTTTTTTTTTACATCTTTAATTGATTCCTGGTTTCTGGCCTAGGCCACAATGATGTCATACATCCCAGGAGTCTTTATGGGCTATCCTAGCTAAGCACTCCCTCCTGCCTGCATGCCTGAGCTAAGGGCAGATGGATTGAAAGAAGTAAATGTGACATGGATTATCTTCCCTTACTCAAGATGGCCTTGGCTAGAAATGCTAGGGGGTGTTTTTCAAACTGGTATAGTGCAGTAAAGGCTTCTTAAAATGGAAGACACTTTTTTTTTTTTATTCTTTTTTTCGGAGCTCTGTAGTGCGGTGCAAAGTCGATCGCCTGTGAGCAAAAAAAAGTGAACCATGAAACCACAGCACAACAAAAAAATGCAAAAAGGGTATAGAATAGAATCAACCTTCAAAAAAGTACACAACGGGTACAGACTAGGACCAACCTTCAAAGAGGAAGGGCTTCAATCCCTAAACCCCCCAGAGCACAAGGCTCCTGACAAGGGTAAGACATATTATGGTCTACATAGGTCAAAGCAAGGTGAACCCGGCTTCCTAGGGACCTGCCAAAGCAGATCCTCCAAGTACTAGGTGAGGACATGCCTGAAAGAGAGCCCCTGCTTGGGAAGAGGAGAAAGACCTGAAGGCCACAGAACCTCTCCTTAACATCAGGGCAGGCCCCAACAAAGCTGCACCCCAAAAAAACAACAAAAACACGTGCAGTACTAGTGTCCATGATAAACAGTATAAAATAGGCCAGTATAAAAATTTCCTCTGGACTAGCCATAAGGCCTACCCAAGGGACGTGTGCAAGAAAAGCTATAATTGATCTGACAAAGTGCCAGTGAAACTCAATGAGGTCCTAAGTTGATAGTGTTTTTCTGTCACCACTGGAATGCCATTACCAGGGGGCACATCACCAGGATCTCCTTACGACTCAGAGACTATAGAAGATAATCACACATCTCATTCCATCACATATCCAAAAATTATGCCCCATCAGTCAGTTGGTGTATAGTGCAAAGTTAGTCTAATTTTATAGAGACTTTTATTCCAAATTACATATAGCTGTTTCAGGTTTTTTGGCCATCATAAGTGCAGTGTGTGAAAACCATGGCCTCCACGGAATAGGATTGGGACCCAACAAGGTAGTATAACCAGTTCGGTGTGGAGAAATTTGAATGGTCTGCATTGAGCCCTGGCCTAAACCCTGCTGAACACCTTTAGGATGAATCGTTATTGGCCTGTTGTGCACCAGGTCTTCTCGTACAGCATGTCTGTGTGAAATGCCAGCTCCATAAAAACATCAAATGGCATCCCTAGGTCCCCACCTTTAATCCTATTGGAAACCTCTGAAATAAATCAAAAGACCAATTGTGAGCCAGGTCTTCTCATCCAACATCAGTACCTGACCTCACAAATGGACATAGCTTTCCAGAGACACACTCCAAAATCTTGTTGAAAGTCTTCCCAGAATAGTGGAGGCCATCATATCTGCAAAGGTAGGTGGGGGGACCTCATTAAAAATACCCATGGCTTTGGAATAGGATGCAGTGTGATGGCCGGGTGTCAAGTTTTTGTCAATTAGAGCATATACCTGAGCAGCTGGAAACAGGCACTTATTATATGTTGATACATGTAATATGTGTATATAATTATATAAATTAAATGTTTTTTCTTTTGCTATCTGATATCTATATGCTGATAGATAAATATTTACATATGTATGACATTTTACCTACAGAAATGTTGGATTAAATTAGATTTTAGGATGTTAGGCTATAGACAGTGTGCCAAAGACACCCTCCAAGCCTGGTTTTAGGCTGTAGCTCCCCACAGCAGCTGGAAGGTGCGTGCAAGATTTATGGAATTCTATAAATACATTCTGAAAAAAAGATTTAGTGTTCTTTGAGGCTGAGCTCGCTGGAGGCAGTTGTCAGTGAGAATAAGACACAAGAGGTGATAGACTTTAAATTAACTCGCTGGAGAAATTTGCGCAGTAAGCCTGGCCAGCATTTTGTATCTGTATGGTAAATGTCGCATCGTCTGAAGACATTTGGTGCTCGTGACACTTTAAAGAAGGACCCTGCTAGGCCCTGTTTACATCCAGACAGCAGTTTTTGAAAAACAACAGCCCTTCTGTGAAAAACAAAGCAACACTTCTCAATTGTGGTTTTTCTTTGGATCTAAGAGATGGACCCAGATGAAAGCATCAGAAAACAATGTTTGCCCACTTTTTATCGTCAGCATGTCATAGCTGAACACATCTGAACCAGGAGAAAAAAAACAGTTGAAGGATCTTTTGTTGGCTCTGGATATAGATGTTACCATCAATGTGTGGAAAGCAGGCATTGTATAGAATGCCTTGGAAAACTATTTAATGCTTGATGTTTTTAGGTAACGTATGAAATGTCTATGTTATTTAAATATGCTATATATTGTACTTTCCCTAGGCATTGTATATAATACCTAGACATTATACATCATGACAAGTACTATTTAGGCAAAGTATGAAAAGAGAGTCATGAAAAGGCCTTTATTGGAAAGATGTATATGAAAATAAAAGAACAAATACAAAATAAAGTACAGGACTTGGCAGAAGTACTCAATACTTTAGGTGAGCATTGAAACATATACGTGCGTTGCCACATGACAATAAAAACCTCACTAGCGGGAGTATTTTATACTTTTGGCAATGCACAGAATGCCTAGGAAATGTGTGAAATATTAAGCATTTCATACTTTCACTCCTCATATTTGGCATTCTATAGATTTCGAAGGCATTTTATATAATGCTTAATTTCACACATTGACGGTAACATAGAAACAGGCATTTCCAGGGCATCAGATTAGGATGGCATATTAGCGCCTCTCTATTTTAGACAGTTGGCATGGAAAGATTAATTGCGTTTAAAATTTGTGGTGGTTGCTCAATTCAAAGAGGATTCTAAATATAGCCTTGAATTGTATCTAAACCCAAATACTTAAACCATATACAGTATGTTCATGCACAGGTTCCTCAAATGGCAAACAATATATTTCTTTATTTTCTGCTTGAAGTTAAATCACACCATCAAGTGTATCCATGAAAACTTCCTTTCCTAGAGTGACAGCAGTAGAGTGTCTGCAGATAGCCCATCCTATCAGCCATTAACTAACTGTTCCTTCCTGCACTGCACAGTCCTAGCTAATGGTGCACAGCTTCTGGATATGAGGAAACCTGTAGCCCAGACACCACCACCGCCATCACCATTTTACAGTTCTGGGGTCCTAGAAGCCAATTATCAGGCCCAAATACTGTCATGTGGGCATCCTCCTGTCTAAATAGCCAAAACCACAGCTACAGATGGCCATGCGATGATTGAAATTTTGACAGTCCAGCAGGGACCGGATGAATTTTGATTGGCATGTAGGCTTTTCCACTCAACAGAAGTCGATTGTTTATTCGACTTCTGTCAGAGGGACATGTTTGAAAATTTTCCATTGTTCAGAGGCTGCAGCAAATTGGCTGCAGCCGCTGATCATTGTTTTCTGATAGTAACAGGAATCTATTTTTTTCTTTCTTTCCTGTATGACCAGCTTTAGACGGGTGGGGATGCTGCAGCAAGGAGACAGCAATGGAGCGTTGTTTTGTAAGGATAAAAAAATGGGGTGTGGAGGTGTTGCTTCCAACAGATGCAGTCACTCTGCCCTGATTGGCAAGTGACTTTTTCAGGGCTGTTGGAATACAGTGTTCACTTGTGTATGTTTGTGCAACAACTAGATCAGTATTCAGTAGAGATATATTCTTCAACCAGTAGATGGCAGTGTTTATAAGTTTGTAGCTGCATCTTTGACTATACTCTATGTCTTCTTACTGAATAAAGTTTCCTGTTTCCTGGTTGCAGTGAACCAAGCAGAAAAACACATGGACTGTGCACTGTCTGTTCTGTAGGGCTATATACAGATTTTATAACAATTTCTAAAAAGGGCTTATGCCCACCATGATATAAAAGCACATTGCATTAAGGCAGCCCATTCAAATGAATAGGTTGCAGCACACCAAAACGTGCAAAAATCAATCATGTATCACATTTGGCAATGGAGTACATAACAATGCACAGTAACGTCCTACTGTTCCTTGTGGTGGTTTGCAGTGCATGTGCGTTGGAGCGGAGTTGTCTCAATATCCTCATGCACCATTCAAAATGGATTACTGCAACACACCAGAACTCAAAATTCTGTTTTCAGTGTCTTTATGATCTATAACATATTTATATGCAAGGAAGGTGTTAATACTGTAATTAGGCTCTGATGTGTTCTTTACGTCTTCTCTTGTTGCTCATCAGAACCAACGTTGAGATCAGAACAAGACAAAAGAATGCAAAGGAAACGATGACGATAATAGTTAAATTAGCTGGGAGCTCTGAGCGTCATATACAGCTCTGTCACTAAAGATAACGTTTGTAGCCCTTCCTGCCTCTGCAGGCGAATCATACTCCATTACATGGCTGGGATCCTGACAGAACACTTTATTTGTTTTCACATTGGCCCAGGGAATGCTGGGTAACTGCAAATCTGCACAGCAACAATTCCAATTCGCAGAACAGGTAAATAGACAAAAGACAGGAATAAAAGGACACTGATTTTTATTTTTTTTTCTTCGAAGGAACATTTTATTTTTCCTACTGGTTTGAAAAAAATAATGGATGCATATTCACTGAAATGTCTTAAATTAAATCTAAACTCTAACTAGATGACATTTAGTTTGCCAAACACGATGGATTATAAACAATTGCCATGGGTTTTTTTTCTGTTAATACGTTTTTTTCAATATTTTTTTTTTTTTTTTTGCATCTCAATGCTAATTTCCAGCAGCCTTTTTCAGCCACTTCCTGTGTACATGCATTCGCTCTGCCATTGGCTGCAGGGTGGATTATGTCTGCATAATATGTAGCCTGCATCAGGGGAACAATGGACAGTATGACAACACACGAGAAAAGTTGGGAGACAGTTGCCACCATATAACAGGAAACACCTGAACATGGCAGGATCACTAGCTATTCCTTTAAGGAAAGTTGTATATTTAAAAAAATGCTTATGTGAGATTTTAGTGGTTGGGTTTAAATCTGCTTTAAGCTGGCCAAAGGAGGAATAAAACCACAACCAGCAATATTAGGCCTAGATGTTTCACCAGCCATCTCGGGCCTGTCTTACAGTGTGCAGCTGTTCTAAAGGACTAGTGAAGAACTTTCCTGTCCATCTACCAAGAACCATGAAGTTATATAATTCATGATGTGACACACAAAATACAAGACACCTTCCCTCCTAATTAAAGCTAGAGACATGAGAACCGATTGGCCTCTCCTTGTTTCATTACAGTGGGGAAAATAATTATTTGATCCCCTGCATATTTTTTAAGTTTGCCCACTTACCAAGAAATGAAAGGTCTATAATTTTTATCCTAGGTGTATTTTAAATGATAGAGACAGAATATCAAGCAAAAAACTAGAAAAAACACATGATACAAATGTTATAAATTGAGTTGCAGTTCAGTGAGTAAAATAAATATTTGATCCCCATGCAAAATATGACTTAGTACTTGGTGGAGAAACCCTTGTTGGCAAGCACAGAGGTAAGGTAGTTGGTTACCAAGTTTGCACACATCTCTGGAGGGATTTTGGTCCACTCTTCTTTACAGATCTTCTCTAAATCCTTAAGGTTTCTTGGCTGTCACTTGGCAACTCAAAGTTTCAGCTCCCTCCATACATTTTCTATAGAATTAAGGTCTAGGCCACTCCATGACCTTAATGTGCTTCTTCTTGAGCCACTCCTTTGTTGCCTTGATGGTATGTTTTGGTTCATTGTCATGCTGGAAGACCCATCCACGGCTCATCTTCAGTGTTCTGGCTGAGAGAAGAAGGTTCTCATCCAAGATTTTACAATACATGGCCCCGTCCATTGGCCCCTCAATGTGGCAAAGTCACCCTGTACCTTTAGCAGAGAAACAGCCCCAAAGCATAATGCTTCCACCTCCTTACTTGATTGTAGGGATGGTGTTCTTAGGGTCATAGTCAGCATTTTTCTTCCTCCAAATATGGCAGGTTGAGGGCTCTGCAGGATTTCAGAAAATGTAGGCATATAATGTTACCAATGGTTTGTTTAGTGACTGTGGTCCCAACTGCCTTGAGATCATTCACAAGCTCCTCCTGTGTAGTTCTAGGCTGATCCCTCACTTTTCTCATGATCATCCTTACTAATGAGGCGAAATTTTGCATGGAGATCTGAGGGCGATTGATGGTTATTTTGTATTTCTTCCATCTGCGAATAATTGCTCCAACAGTTGTCTCCTTTACATTAGTGATGGGCTGAACACCCCCCTGTTCGGTTCGTGGTCGAACATTCGAACCTACAAAAAGTTTGACCGTGAACTTCGAACAGGGACAATCTACTTAGCGGTAGCTTACTGCATCTGAGTATGCGGTAAGGTAAAAATGTAAAAAATGTCCTCCGAAGTAGATCCAACGTCAATCACGATGCCCACCGCCACTACCACCAAACCAAAAAAGAAAAAATGATCCACCTTCTACGCTGGCTCCCGCCATCTGACAGCTGCAATGACAATTCTTAAATAGGGTGATGATGTTACAAGGGGGCGGGATCATGCCCTGTGCTTGCCCAAAGCATTGCACCTGACCTGTGGTCTTTGCCTTTGGCCAATCACAATGCAGAGTGCAGTGTGGCGCATGGTTTGCAAACAGCCCGCCGAACGCTCATACCATTTGTGTGTTCACTGAACTTACATTCGACTCGAACATGCAGCCCATCACTGCTTCTCACCAAGCTTCTTGCTGATGGTCTTGTAGCCCCTTCCAGCTCTGTGCAGGTCTACAATCTTGTCCCTGTCATCCATTGACAGCTCTTTGGTCTTGCTCATGGTAGCGAGGTTTGAATGGAAGAAAGAGATTCTGTGGAGAGGTGTCTTTTATACACATAATGAATTGTCTTTAGGAGCACCTTCTTAGATTGATAGGACTAACCTGTGTACCACATGAGCACATAGCCAGTTTGTGGGAGCCAGAATTATTGTTGGTTGGTTGGGAATCAAATACTTATTTTACTCACTGAACTTCTGGATTATTGGTTGATATTCTGTCTCTATCATTTAAAATACACCTATGATAAAAATTATAGACCCTTCATTTTTTTGTAAGTGGGCAAACTTACAAAATCTGCAGAGGATCAAATAATTATTTTCCCCATTGTATATGTTTAAACATTACTTGGAAAAGGCAATGCTCTGAAATGTGTTTGCACAGAGAGCTTTATCCCTCCCAGTACTCCAAAGCCATGAGCACTGTGCAGATCCTTTGCTTTTAAATAAAGCAAAGTAGTAAGTATAATATTTACCTTCCATGTGACTTGATATTGGCACAAGAGATAATGTCTAGAGAGTGCAATTCTGCAAAACTACCATTAGGTCAATATCTTGAATGTGGCTCAGACGCTGGACCCACCCCACCACAAAATGTGCATATAGTTAATACGACAAGTGTGTACCAGTTGAAAAGTGTCACATTTTCTAATATACTTAGCCAGAAAAAAATTCCTCTGCTTCCTTTTTGTTGCATTCACTAACACTGGCATAACCTGCTCTACTGAAACCATCCAAGCAGTAAATCACAGTGCAGTTTTATTTGGTATCTGCTCACCTGAGTCCATTTAGACACAGTCAGAATTCTTAAGCCCCGATGAAGCAGGAGTGTGTTTGGCCCTCGAAACGCATCGGCTCTATTCTGCTATGAGTCAATTTTATTGTTAAAGCTGTTATAAAAGGCGTTTTTTTTATTGACCCCTTGGTGCCAAGCGTATGTGTATATGTGGCCCCATTGAACTGGGTATTTTTCCTTGCAACCGCATATATGTGTATGTGTCTTTGTGCTGGTTCATTGCACAGCGCACCCCCAGCACAAAGACTAGGGTCTCACCGGGAGCCCCGGGTCCCGTACTAACAATTGGGACCTGGAGCTCCCGATTCCAGGACACCTGATCGCTGTGATAGCCTCTGATTGGCTGTCACTGTGAAACCCGCCCCTGTGTTTCTCTCTCTGTGACTGGAGAGAAAAAATACATTGTATCTCTCTCTCTCCTTGCAGATACAAAAATAAACAAAAGTGTGTAAAAAAAAAACAAATAATAATAATAATAATTAAAAATAAATACCTAGATCAAGGATAGATCTAGGTCAGTACCATGGTTAATGTTTGGGTTCAAAAGGTCAAAGGTCAGAATCAAAGATCATGGTCAGTATATTTTGGGCAGGATTTAAAAAAAAAAATAGTATCAGTGTCAGTGTGTTTAAAGCAAAATGCGCACTATTGTTTCTGGGCTGTACTATGGGTACATACAAAAACTAATATACACATGTGTGGCATCGCTGCGATTGTTGGGAGTAGGAGAATTTATTTTGGGTTGTCTTTTGGTGGTAGGTTTTGATAGTAACAAGAAATATGCAGCTAAATTTAAAAAACTTTTTTTTATATACTTTTTTTTTACTATTTTGGAACAGGTTTTGATAATAAAATAAAAATCATTTACTACCAAATGTAAGCCCAGTTCGTCCTGAAAAAATAAAAGGTGTGATCCACCTGGAAGCACAAAGTAGTTGATAATGATATATACAGTTTTACTAACACTGGCCAAAGTTGCAAAACTGTGTTTAGGCATTAACATCTGTTTTTCCCTTAGGTGCGAAGGGGTTAAAACAACAAACATTTTAAAATTACCTGCTCTGTTGCAATGGTATTGCAAAGAGTGGCCCCAAACCTCCTTTTCTGTGGTCCCCCGCCTGCACTGTCTGCTCCTCCTATATTGTACTTGTCCCTATAGCAAGCTTGCTATAGAGGCAGACATGTGAACTCGCTTCTGAGTCGGGCAGTGTGTATCCATAGACACACACAGTGCAGCTTAGCCCTGCCCCCTTCTCCCTCCTCACTGGATTTGATTGACAGCAGCAAGAGCCAATGGTGCCTGCTGTTGCTGCTGTGCCCTCTGAGTAGAGGATCACAGACAAGCACCACTGCACTGGATCGAGATAGGTAAGTATTTAGGGAGATGAGTGGGCGATACAATAAATGGGACATTTTTTACCTCAATGTGGGGAATTCATTATTTAGAACCACTTTAAATTACCTTGGACTCTTAGGAGTTTGTTTAGTGCTCTCATTGGATTGTATGTGTGTGGATGTATTTTCCTGACACTTCCTGAGAACTCTCACTGCTTTAAGGGATACAAAAGGGATAAATGGACTTAAATAGTTTGGTAAACACTAAGACCAGCAGAGTACTAATTCCCACTGCTAGAAATGTTGCCCGCAATGTTTTTCCACGTCAGACGATGCAGGCTAATTGATTTTCATTGCTTCCTTGGAAGAGTGGAGAGAATGAGCAGTAACCTATAGGAGCTATGTCAGAAAGAATTTAATTATTTCCCCTTACTTACAAAGGAAGCCTGCTCAATGATTTACAACTCATATTTGTAATCAGAACTGCTGAAATCAGTTGTTAGGAAACATGCTGCAACTGGTACACATAGAACTGAAAATCTGTCAAATAAGAGTTCAATCTTTAAAAAGTCCCCTACTCTATGTCAGAGGAGCTCCAGTCAAATTGGTGTTTCTTAAAAGTCAGCAGCCACAAAAACTGTAGCTGCTGACTTTTAATAAACAGACACTTACCTGGCCCAGGATTCAGCGATGTGCTCACCCAAGCCATTCTTTATATCGCTGTCTTGTCCCCTGCGTCGGCAACTCAACTGTGGGCACAGAATGGTTCTGCAGTTTTCTGGGACCTGTCACATGTGGGGTGGGACATCCGTTCCAATCACTAAATCGGTCGGAGCAGAAGTGGGTCAAAACCAGGGACCCCCACCAAAAAAAGTGCCATTAAGTAAATAGGAGGGGGGAAGGAGGCCTTAAAGAGGAACTTCCCATTTTAAGTGGATCTCCACTTTAATGGGCTGATGGCTATGAATCGTTCAACAATCAAGTTCTTTAGGTAATACTTTCCTGAAGAACCTCACAATGTTTGTAGCATGGAGGATTTGGCTTAGCTAAGAAGAAAATTTAAATAGTGTGAATAATGTTCAAAAACTGACAACATTTCCTAGAGGCCATCTGTTTTTGTAAAGAAACTACCCCTGAAAATAGCCATTGAATAAAGTGCAAGAACTTAAAAGAACAGGGGCCCAAGAGCCCCAGAAACTGGGGCACTCTATTATGTTAATGCTGACTTATCTCAGGCCCAACATTTTGTCTACCACTACTAGGCTATAACTACAATAAGAAGTCTTGCTGACCAGTAGTAAACTGGCAGCTTTGACACTAGGAAAGTAAGTCAATATTTGCATGATAGAGCGCCCAATGTATCAAGGCTCCCAGGGTTGTAAGATACTGGCAATGCATGCAGGAATGTCTGCCTGCATTTAATCTAAGAAAGCAGTTTAGAAGAGGAAGACATTAAAGGGACCCTGTCAAGGAGTATCGGATGCCTGTGTCCCTCACCTTACACTGGATCCTTCCTCTGACCTCTATGTCTGAACAGGACTCAGCAGTGACTTAGGGGTTGGATGAAGGTATCGGTGGAGAACACAGACATATGATACTCCTGGAAGAATTGAATTTCAAAAAGACTAAAGGAGACTGCAGCTTCGGAACCAAGGAGAGGTAGGAGTCAGGCCTTGATGGGTTTATAGCCCTGATAGGGCTTATTTAAGGAACCAGGGAACATTTGCTTCTGGTCACAATAACAGAACTGGTTACAAGTTTAATTTCTTAGGCACATTGGTTTCTGTGGTTTTCCGGGTCTGTACAAGCATATATTTGATATGTGCTATATCTTTGTTTTATTATTCTGCACAAACAGGAAGCACATGCATACTTGATATGGGCAACGTCTTGTCTTGAATCACAGATCACTGTACGGCAGTGCCCTTCAAGTAAGCCATGTGGCCAGTTAATTTTCTGTGAAATCAGAATTTCCTATCTAATCTGCAGTTCAAAAAGAGTAAAATACACACAACACAAAAAGAATAAAAAATCTAGTTAGTCACGTCAGTCACCTCCGTATGCCATTATTGATTAATGATTGATTAACAGCTGGCTACATTCTTTACACAGAGTATGTAACGCCTGCATGTAAAACCCTCTATGTAGCTCACAAGAGGGATTTGGCAGTTGTTATCCGGGTGGATAATTAATCAGCCACAATGCAGCTCTCTTGGTGTCTGCAGAGTCGTGACGGATGTCAGCTAGTACAGGTCAATTTTAATGTCTTTTATGCTCAATTCCCAAGATGGACAACGTAGCCATCATAAATTTCCACATATGTCTAAAGGCTTTTTAATCTGCTACAGTCAAGAGCCAGTTGACTGCCTTTATAGGTCAGTTACTTGTGTATCCGTGGTGGTATTTTCCATAAGGCTGTTAAAGTCCGCTGAATAGGGCTGAAAGTAAAACAAGTTGGGAGCAGTAAAGTAGAAAATAGAAAGTGAAGCCGAGACTTTTTTGTCTTCTTGATTAGAATGGTGAAGCTTTAACGCCTAAGGAAACTTTCAGCTAAAATCAGCTAAATACATTTCAGGTGTATCAAAACAAAAGGTGTGCAAAGTTTTGGTCTGTTTTTATTGGAAAGCAGCCACAGACTGAATAGAAAAGCCGTGTACTGCCCATCTGTTGCAGAGCAGGCTCTCTGTGTGGAAGCAGTGGTCTCTCTGCAGAGGTCTAATACACTCCCTGCTAAGTCATAATTAGAGCACTCCAATTATCTAGAACAGGGGTGTCAAACTGGCAGCCCTCCAGCTGTTGCAAAACTGCAAGTCCCACCATGCCACTGCCTTTTGGAGTCATGCCTGTAACTGTCAATATTGCAATGCCTCATGGGACTTGTAGTTTGGCAACAGCTGGAGGGCCACCAGTTTGTCACCTGTGACCTAGAAGCATGAGTTTTGCAGGTTCCAATCCCCCCAAAAAGCTCGCCACAGTGAAGTCCCCAATACACTTGGTCTTGAGATAATAGTGTTGAGATTAAGAAGTGTTCTTTAAATGTAATTATGGAGATAGTATTTATTTAAGAAACAAGTATTTGGGAAAAGTTGGTTAAGGGCTAATGTATAGATATAGAAGGGAGACAAATATAGTATGGTTTCATGTGCTCCTGGTTGTTTGACTTGCTTATGAGTTGCTGAAGGATTTTCTTTAAGTTCTGTCAATCCCTCCACTGGCTTCCCATTGCCCAACAAATAAAATTCAAATATAAAAAGCCATTTATAACTCTGCCCCAAATTACATCACCAATCTTCTCTACAAATATCACCCAAACCATTCTCTCCACTCCTCCCACGACCTCCTGCTCTCTAGCTCCCTTGTCTCCTCCTCCCATGCTCGTCTCCAGGACTTTTCCAGAGCCTCCCCTATCCTCTGGAACGCTCTACCCCAATCTATCTGACTATTGCCTTCTCTGCCCACTTTTAGGCGATCTCTGAAAACCTATCTCTTCAGGGAAGCCTATCCTGCCCTCAGCTAATAATGGAATCTTCTGTTTCTCCTACCAGTTCATCCCCCACAGTTATTACCTTTTGTACCACCAGCCCCTCCCTCTTAGATTGTAAGCTCCAAGGAGCAGGGCCCTCCTAACCCTCTTGTATTGAACTGTATCATTGCTGTATTATCTCCCTTTATATTGTAAAGCGCTGAGCAAACTGTTGCCGCTATATAAATCCTGTATTATAATAATAATAAGTTGTTTCTGCATAAGAAACTCAAATCCACTTAGAGCAGCTTCAAGCAACTTAGAGGCAACTTAAGCAAGTCAGAAGCAGCTTGAATAAACTCAGAACAAACTCAAAGCAGTTGGTTGATTCATCTCAGCAGTGTCCACTCAAACTCAAACATGTCAGTTTCAACTAGACTGCCCCTATTATTTCAGGGTGCACATGCGTCATAAATACGGAAAAAAATAAAGTTGGCTTTAAAGGATAACTCCACTTTTGTTAGAAAAAAATTGCAAAAATATAAAATAATATACCATATACAATTGCAACACAATACATAATGTAATTGAATGTTATTAAAAATTACCTTTCCTTTTCAATCTGCAGTGCTGCAATTTTCTGTAAATGCAGCATGGCAACCTGCAGGTGTTCTGTACACAGATGGTGTGAAGAATGCCCCCCAGATATGTCATTGCCTGCTTGAGTGATTGGCTAACTGATTTTCCCAGAATCTGCACTAAGATACATATCAGATTTTGGGCATCCCCTGCAAACAGAGTGTCATTTCGGTGAGATACTCCCAAAGGGAAATCACATCTAAAGAGATGCAGACCCTGCAGTTCTCCTCATTAGAACCCTGCAGATGCAGCAGCTGCACCTCCCGTACAGATTCACTCAGCACGTGGACACAGACAAACAAATAGCTCTTTCTTCAGAATAAAAAAAGGTAGAAATTTGCAACAAAATTTATAAAAATCCTTGCAATGTACATTGATCACCCAGAGGGGAATATTTTTTTTTTTAACAAAAGTGGAGTTACTCTTTAACCACTTTTTGACCATGCTATAGCTTAATGACTGCTACAGCGCAGTCATCCAGTTCTGGGAGGGCATCATAAGATGTCTTCCCAGAACGCGCCCCCAGCGGTGCGCACCCAGCACTCTCTCTGATCGCAGTGTCCTTTGGATACAGCTGATCACACGACATGGTAAAGGGCAAATCACAGCAGCCTTTTACCACATGATCAGCTGTGCTCAATCACAGCTGATCACCATGTAAATTCACTTGCCAGTTATCGGCAGTACTTTCTTCACGCTGTCACAGTGTGAGGAAAGTACTGCAGATAACTGGCAAGTGTGAAAGGAGACATCTACACTGATAAACAGGGCACTGATTATCAGTGCCTTGGTTATCAGTGCAGCCCCAAAAGTGCCCAACAGTGCTGCCCATCAGTGCCCACCAATGCTGCCAATCTTTGCCTGTCAGTGCTACCAATATGTACCTGTCAGTGCTGCCACTCTGTGCCCATCAGTGCCACCAGTCAGTGCCATTAGTCAGTACCACCTATCAGTGCCCTTCAGTGCTGCCTATTAGTGACTATCAGTGCTGGCTATCAGTGCCCACCATTGCCGCCTGTCAGTGCCCATCAGTGCCGCATATCAGGGCAGCCTCATCAGTGCCTCCTCATCAATGCCCACCAGTGCCACCTCATCAGTGCCCATCAGTGCTGCCTATTATTGCCCATCAGTGCTGCCTATCAGTGCTGCCTCATCAATGCACATCAGTGAAAGAGAAAAATTACCTGTTTGCAAAATGTTATATTAGAAACAAAGAAAAACTTTTTTTTCAAATATTTTTGGTATTTTGTTTGTTTGTTTAGCAAAAAAATAAAACAATAAAACACCAAGTGGGGATTAAATTCCACCAAAAGAAGGTCCTATTTGTGTGAAAAAAATTATAAAAATTTCATATGGGTACAGTGTTGCATGACTGAGCAATTGTTATTCAAAGTGCAACAGCGCTGAAAGCTACATATTGGCCTGGGCACAAAGGGAGTAAAAGTGCCCTGTAGGCAAGTTGTTAAGGGAGTGGGATAGAGTAAATAAAATGTTGGGTACTAATTATGAGAAAACAGAACTCAACATGGGAGATAGCAACAAGACTTCTGTGCTGTGGATTTAAGCCAATCTAGAGGTTAGCAGGAGGTTACCCTGTCTGTCTGTCTCCAAAATACCCATCTAGTACTAGTAAGACTGCCAGCAGCACTGTAACTGTAACACTAGTCTCATTAATACGCCTTCCCGATATATCTGTCCACCTGTTGCACTCGTTGCATACACACAGCCCCTGTTTCCCCTTTTAAACAGTTTGCGTACCAGTCTACATTCCTCTCTGTCTGCAGTTGGTCAAGCTGCGTCCTGTATGGTACATGATATGTGGAAGATGTGGCGGACACCTGGTACAACCACTGTCCGGGTCATAGGTAGCAACCAAAGTCATGACAGGCAGATCTGTTCATGGGGGCCCTTACTAGGACAAGAGCCTTCCCATTTTCTGGAACAAATATGGCTGTCCTTAGAAGGAATGTAAGACTGAGCTGAAGGCACTTGGCTAGACTGACTTATCTGCTCCACATAAGCCCTTAAGGAATAAAGTGTCTTTTATGATTATAAAAAATTTCAGCAGCTGCAGACTGAAACAGAAAGGTAATATCATAAAATTACAAAATGGCTTGTGTAGCAATTACATATGCTATATTATATTTGTTTGTACAAAAATGCAGTTTTAAGGCTTCATTTTTTTTTAATACCTCTTCTGTTCTGTAGAAAAGAGGTAGGTTTGGGTAATGCTTGTACATACACTTAAAGGGCTCATGTACACAGGTGTGAAAAGATCCAGCTTTCTATGGGCCCATGCACACAACTGCATAAGGATCAGTACAAGTGTGCTGCCTTCAGATCCCTACAAAAAAGAAAAATTTGCATCTGAGATCCTGTGTAAGGACTGTATTTGTTTGTGATACCATTTACAAGCATACAACGTAAATGAGTTCCATTGAAGCTACATGCCTTGTAGCATCAAAAGGCCATTTATGCTGTAAAGCTGTTCAAATGTTAATGGCCGCTCTTGGGAAGTTTACAGAATGGCTATCCTTGCCTCTTCCTCAGAAAACCCGCTGCTTCTTGTTAATAGTCAACAACAAATTGAGTAGGGTGTTTTCACATGAACATTACTCAGAAATAGGACAAATGGCAGCAGTGAAGTCAAACTGAAGAGGTTACAAGTGGTATTTTTCTGTGACTTTTTTACGAGGTAACATGACCGAGTCATCGCTGCGATTTTCAGATATCCAGCCGTGCTAGCTCAGTACAGAACTGTCCCCGAGTGCACAGCGCTGATCCCCAGAACAGGTGCCTCAAGTTCAGACATGCTAATTGGCTCGTCGTAAAGCATAAGCGTAACTTGTCACACGTTCACCTGTTAAAACAGATATTTAGAATTTGCCACTAATCCCCTTTTCACGAGTCAGTTTTCACAGTCAGCACACTCGGCCTCTGTGTCTGCGGAATGAAGGCCCCATTCTTCGCCTGAGTTATAGCGCCTGGGCTGCACCAGCCCTGTCACTAGGGATGCTCTGGGGTTAAGTGTCTTTAGTTACAAGCTAAAACTGAATTGTTAATCCTGCTATCATTTCTATCAGGAACTTGATATGTAAAAGGTCAAGCAACCTCCCTAACATATTTCTGAGAACATATTTTTACCAGATACACTGAAAGGGGAACCGTTGTAACTTTTTTTTTAAAGAAAGCTGTAAACTTTTACACATTTAAAGGGAAATTTGTAACATTTTGATTTAGACGTGGTAGTAATTAGCTTAAATTACTGTATACCTAAAGTCAAACGTTTTTTCATTTTGTAGTACGGTAAAGTCTTCTTAAAACAGAAGATACTCACATGTTTCATTTTATCATATATCCAAAAAAAAGGATTAAAATAAAGGGATTATTCTTCCTTTTGTGACAGTGGACTGAGCCACCCAAATTATTCCGTTGTGTGCCTTTGGCAAGATGCACATCCAGATCTGCTTGTGTATAGTGTAGGTATAGCCTATTATTATAGAGCCATTTTATTCTAAACTGCATACAGTTGTTTCAGGTTTTTTGGGCACCATCAGTGCAGAGTATGGTTTCTACAAAGTAGTGTTTGGGACCCAACAATATAACTTTACACGTTATGGGGAGTGAGCACTAAAGGAACCATAAAGCCTTCTAACCAAATCAGTGTGTATCACAGTAAAGCCTCCTTACAACAAAAGGCATTCACATATCTCATTCTATATATCAAAATTAAGAGGTTTATTACTAATTTCAGGACTTTTTTCCATTTTGAAAAGAGTAGGGAAATGTTAAAATCCCCATGGCGTTTTTCTTTATGCCATATGTGTTCCTTTGGTGATTTCTCTTCACATCCTATCCAGTAAATACACAGGGATGTCCAAAGTGAGAGAATGTTGCCACTGGAACAAGTGTCCACATTGGGCAATGTCCTCTCTCTTCCTTTTCCGGTGAACTCAAATATTTGTATTATTCCTCACTTTTAATGTCAGTTACAATGGTCACCAGGACAAATGGCTCTCGCTGCTGTCAATGACAGCCAGTGAGCCAATGAGGAGAGAGAGGGGGGCCGAGACGCCATTCTGTGTGTGAATGGAAAAGGCAGTGGCTCGGGAGTGATCTTGCTTCGGTGCCTCCATGGCAAGCTGCTTGCTCTGGGGGGCACTCGGCAGAAGGGAGGGTCAGGAGCACCAGCGGGGGGATCTAAGAAGAGAAAGATCAGGGATGCTCTGTGCAAAACCATTGCACAGAGCAGGTAAGTATAACATGTTTGTTATGTTTAAAAACATTTCTAAACAAATCCCTTTAATATCACTTTAAAGTCCTAACATTCTTCCTGCTCTAAGGTAACAATGCTACACCTCCATAGTTACTGCATAGTAAGGCAATGTTGTCACCATAGGACAGGAAGTAAGTCCCTGACAGGATCACCATGTGAAAATAATAGAATGAAAGTCTCAAAAAAATGCACTAACTACATCTAAATACTGGTAAGCTTTAGTCTATTACATTTTTGTTCATTGTTTCAGATACTCTTAGGTTCAGATAAACTTGGGTTTAAAATATTCTAAAATACGATTTCCTTATTATTTATGTTTAAAAAAAAAATTAAAAAATTGGGGGTTGGATGTACCCCTGCATTTATTCCTGATGCTCTAATTTGTATGGCTCTTATACAAACTGAAGAATATTCAAAAATTCTGTTTGATGTGAAGTGACTTAAATGCCCACAGCAAGACTAATTTTATTCAGCAGAAAAAAAGTTGGAAAAGCAAGAGATTTTTACTTTGAATTTGTACTCTATAAGATTACAGGGAATCACTGAATATGTATTGCTGTGTCTAGGATCAGCCGAAAATAATTAAATAATCATATTTCCGGTGATGCCATTAGGTCTTGGTGGGTTGCAGACTGCAAAAAAGTAGTGCAATGTACTGGCAATGATAAAAAGACATTTTAAATCACACGTTGTGAGTATCTGTGTCATGCAGGGATAGATTTACATTTACAGCATGTAAAGAGACCCTTACATAATAGAAATATGGATTGTAACTATCTTTTTAAAGATATAGGCTCTTGGTATTCCATCTTTTATTTTTTATTTATTTCAGGTACTTGTATAGCGCCATCAATTTATGCAGCGCTTTACACATATATATTGTACATTCACATCAGTCCCTAACCCTCAAGGGGCGTACAATCTAAGGTCCCTAACTCACATTCATACATACACATATTATGGCCAATTTAGACAGGATCCAATTACCTACCAGCATGTGCTTGGAGTGTGGGAGGAAACCGGAGTACCCAGAGGAAACCCACGCAGGCACTGGGAGAACATGCAAACTCCAGGCAGGTGGTGCCATGGCTGGGATTCGAACCAATGACCCTGGTACTGCTAGGCAGAAGTGCTAACCATTTAGCCACTGTGCTGCCCACATCTTAAACCAACCTCTCTGCCTAGATTATTGTAAAGTGTACCAGTGTATGCTCTCATGCGAGTATGGGCCCAGTGCGGTTAGGATGACAGCGCACAGAGTCTGCACTTTTAAAAACAAGTCACCAGAGTCAACCTCATATTTCTTTCATTACAGGTTCTCTTTATGCAAGATGCATTATATAGGGTGTGTATAGATACTCATATTTATTGTATGAGCACCATCACATCAAACATTGGCAACTTTTATTATCCATGACTTTGAATATTTGTTTGGTCTTGTCAGGAATCTATGGATCTTGCTAGTTTCTGTGCTCTCTGCAGGGTCATCTCAAAAAGTTCAGTTTGCCTTGTGAACTACAGAAAATATATTTTTTTTATGTTATGGAAATAAGGAAAGGAGCAGGTGTTCTGTAGTCCTAACACACGTCCTGTCCACGCCTCTTCTTTACAATTACAGTACGTACAGTGAGTGAGGGTTGACACTCTAGGACAGGAAGCGTGTTACTGGCAGGATCACTAGGTGGGAAAAAGAAAATGAATGCAGTCATTACACCACAAGGAGCTGCAGTATATTACATATTGTTTTGAGTTTAGATTTAAATTTGACTCTCTTCAAGTACCCAGCCTTAGCCAATGTACTGTCTTAGCAGAAAAATGGGTTTGCAGGAAATCTGAGAGCTGCTATTATTGGTGCCAGGCCGTCTTCACATTCATCCATGACTTTAGCTTTTGGATGTATTATTATTATTATTATTATTATACAGAACTTATATAGATTATAGAGATGATTGGAAAAGTGTGGTGTAGCACATTCCTGTCTGGTGAGTGGTAGACCTTTGCCCTAACTGCATGTCATGTGACACAACATGTCATCCCTGACTGCCTCCTCATCTGTGATTTGTGCTATGTTGGGGGTCTGAGTGTGGTTTGCAGTATCCACCCAGGGTTCTGTGTCAGGAATTCTCTTCTTAATGTTGCCAGTTGGTCAACGGTAAACTGAAACCACATGAATTGCACCGCAGCAGAACATGAAAAACAATCAAAGAGCAAATTGGGTGCCATGGTCTTCTAAGTAATTCAGTTCAGCAAAAATATTAACTGTTCAAATATAGATACAAATTATTGACTAATGGGAAGGTTTCAGAAATATCCTACCTGCTCCTTATGTTAGTTTAATTTTGCCAGGGACTACCCTATGTTCTGAAAATTTGTTTCAGCAGGTGTTTGTCCCAGGCAAAGTTGCTGTATATTTGATTTTAGACCAAATAGACAATTTACCATGGTGCAAGAATCAATTTCATATTATACAAACCATTTTATGTTAGTTTATTGAGCTCCAACATTTTAGGAAAGAAGCAGGCACACAACCGATGGTCACACTTTCTGATGCAAAACGTAATCAGGGGATCTCTTGTTTCTAGTTTAAGACCATTTGACAACCCATTGGGCTTGCAAGTACTAAATTTTAATAAAACCATGTGAAATATATCTACTTTTTTAATCTCAGTCCCTTGGCATTGTGCAGTTTACAGTCATCACATCACTCCCAACATTAAGTATTAACCCCCAGAAATATGACCAACCTCATCACAATTTAAGGCATTCATTATATGATGAACACTAGGAAACAAGTGACACAAATTCTTAAATTGTCATTAGTACCAATAGCTGAAGAAAACCCTTAAAGCCAGGTGAGAAATTCATTTTATGTCACTCCTAAAAGGCTTCACCCAAGACAAAATTCTTCCCTTGCTTCATGCTAAGAACTGCCCTGCTTTTTACACCTTTAGAGGCTGTGATAAAAGAAAGGGAAAGAAATGTGAAGAAGAAAATAAAGCTTCCTACTTTTGTACAGAATGTAATACATGTCCACCACTGCTAAGTAATAGAGAGGAGTATATCATAAGACTCTTTAATCATTGTATGGGACTGTTGATTGTCATTACTATTATTCTGTATTGTCCGGCTTTGTGGTTGGATTTATTAAAAGTCTACATTTAAAAGAAAAACAATAAGGCTCCTTAAGCACATGGGCCCATGGGTAGCTGCTATCTCTGCACCCCCTGTAGCTGGACCCATTGTATAAAGTAATGCAGAAGGCATATTAGCATAGAGAAAGGTACACTGTATGTGGACACCTACCACCACATTTGAGCTAGACAGACATTGCATTCCACCATGGGCATTAATATGAAGTTTTCCTGACCCCCCTGCCCTCCGCCCCCCAACTTTGCACCCATAACAGCTGCCACTCCTCTCTTAAGGATTTCCACAAGATTTTGGAATGTACCTATGGGTATTTTTGCCCATGCAGTTGAAAAAAACATTTGTGAGGTCAGGTATTGATGTTGGATAAGTAGGCCTAGATCACAATCGGCTTTCCAATTCATCTCAAAGGCGTTCCTGTCTAAATCGCATGTAGTTTCCCCACCGCTCCTGTGTGAACCCAGGCTTGTCATAGTGAATTCAGCCTGGGTTCAACCTTGCCATAGTGATTTCAAGCATGGTCATGCTGGAACAGAAAAGGCTGTTCCCAAAACTGTTACCACAAGGTTGGAAGGGCATGATTGTCTAAAATGTTTTTGAATGCTGTAGCATTAACAGTGCCCTGAAACCAATACATTTTTAGTGTTTGCATACAAATTTTTGGACATATGGTAGGTGTGATGGTCAGGTGTCCACACCCTTTTTGTGATGTAGAGTAGCCATCTTTGATCATTCGAGCCAGTTTCATAGAGGGATTCTACAGCTCAGTATACCAGTGTTGTTGATGATAGCGGCTTTGTGTGCAGCCATGAGTTGTGCAGCATCGTTAATAGAAGAGATGGGGTTAACGTTTCCTTCTTACTCCTGTATTTTCAGTACCTTATGATTAACCTAACACTTGTGATTACACAATGTACTGAACACCTGAATGAACTGAAATTACCAGTTTGCTGTCTTTTGTCCTCCACACTGGTTGAACTGAGGTCAGAAATGTTTTAGATCAGCTCTAGTGAACAGCGCTGTGGAGATGACTAATATTACAGAAGAATTTAATGATTTTATGGTCATATCTGAGTTTTATTAAGTCAAACGTGTGCCACTGATGCTAAACCTCCTCACAACTGGGAGTTGCATGGCAGGGCTTGAGAATGTAAAAGAAGATTGGACAGAGCTCATAGAGAAGGACAGTGCAGAGGTACAGTTTAAATGTATGTGTTCTCTCTTCTACCTAGAGGTCACCATGAGTGAGGATATTTTTTGTGTAAGGATATGCTCCATCTGGTTGACAATACCCAGCAACTGGAGAAAGAGGGACGACACCAACAGTGTCTGCTACTGTAGTTTCTGGTTCTCATTTTGGGGTGAACTGTTTTTATTAGATGATGAATCTCTCAAAGGGAGGATATGTATGGTATGTTATGGTGGCCACACATGCTTTGATTATTTTATCCACTCGATAATGAGCAAACAATCAAATAGTCATAACTTTCCTTCCAATTGATATAGATCAGATTTGATCAAACTGAGTTGATCAACTAAAGTGGAAAATCATCAATTGCATTGCATCAATCAGCAGCACTGAAATACTTATTTCATGAAACTGATCATATTTTCATTTATCACATTATGAGATTACATGGTGGAAACAGAGATGCAATCGATAATTTACCATCATAAGTTATGAGCATATCTTTACTACTGATTGTAATCCACTTCCCAGTCTGTATCATATTAATTGAATAGGTTTTCCACTGTAGATCGATTATTCTTATTGGAAAAGAAAAGATAAATCGGAAAAGAAATCAATCACTTATAGAAGCGTGTATGTCCATCATTAGAGGGATTCTAAAAACAGACCCAGTGGATAGGAAAGATCGACTGTACACAGGTGGCATTGGGAGCAGATACAGCTGAAACCTACAGTAGAATGTAGATGGAGCTTGCAGAATCTTCTCTAAATTATGAATAGCATGATTTAAAGGAGGCATTGAGATATGGCATACAGTAGCACATGACTTACTAAATATAGGAAAGTGGGTTTGGACACACTCTCGTTAACATTTTCCCCACTAGGCTATAATGTTTTATTTAGGCTCATCTTATCCTTCAATCACTGTGTAATAGTGGCACAATTACCTAATAGGGGTTAAGCTGGCCATGCATGGATTGAAATTCATCCAGGGCTGGCCAAATTTTGATCCATGTATGGGTGCTGTGTTTGTACAGAAGACGATCTACCAATGGCCCTGTCACATTTTCCCTGCTCGATCAGCACTGCACACTATTGACTGCAGCACTTTCTGGAGGCGGGGAAGTTTTCCCGCTGTCCAAACACAATAGCTCAATGGAAGGGTTAGGTTTTTTTTTTTTGTTCAAACCTGCTGGTTGAACAAAAACAACGTACTAATGTATGGGCTGCCTTTGAGTTAAGAAAAGTCTATTCCATCAATATTGTGAGGAATATGCAATACTACTATATATAGGAATCTATAGCCTAAACCTTTTATTTTAGTTTGGATAAAGAAGTGAATAGTTAAAAGCCCTGTCAATTTATTTTTTGCATGTCTATAATCCGCTGGGGAGGTTTAGTTTCACTTCCTATACCAGAGATGCAACAGGAAGTGAAGGGATATATTAGAGGAAGATACATTGTTATGCAGGCCATACATGGGTCGAATTCCGAACGATTTTAGTCTGAAAATCGAAAACGTTCGTTCGGTAGTCCGATGGTGCCATCAATGATTTAAAAAATCGGACGACCAAGTCATAAAGTTCACCCCATATAACAGGCGAAACTTCTGTTCCTTCCAGGTCATGGCTCATGCGCATATTCTTTTTGGAAAAAATGAAATTTTTTTTTCCCGAATTTTCCAACATGCCCGATCACCGAAAAGAGGACGAACCACGAAAATCGGCCGGTGCCATTGACCTACTAACAGAGCGAATTATTCTCAGGTCTGATTTTCGAATGAAAAATCGATTGAATTTCGACCCATGTATGGCCGGCATTACACAGTTATCACCAGGACATGGGTCCCCATTAAACAACTTCCCCTCTGTTCTGATTACAACTCTAAAATTTTGGACTTCCCATTACCTTCAGTCTCAGTGACAATGGTCAGCAAGAGGAACAGAGAGGTCGAATCACTACAGTGGGGACACAGATAGCTATAAAAACTCTAAAACTAAAAAAAAAGTTTGCCTTAACATAAAGCATACAAAATTATCTCTACGTTGGAATTTGGAACACGGCCTAGCTACCTTTGGCATCCTTTTTTTAAAGTCCTCTTACTGCCAGTTATCTTGTGTTATGGGGGCTCCAAGTTGTTTAGGTCAGGATAGCAGTAGAAGTTCACTAGTCCCACTTGTTCTGTGGAGTTGACTTACTGGACACCACTAGTGTACATGATTGGTAATCAGAATCTGGAACCTTCTCGCATAGGTGTTCTTTCTGACCATAGGGTATAACCATCATTATTTGCTGCCTATCTCTAGAAGATCTAGCGAAGGGTACAGAAAATGCTACAACACTGCCACTGGCTCTTCAGTGGGCAGACTTGTCCAGATAGGTTTGTGCCTATTATTATTATTTTACAGGATTTATATAGTGCCAACAGTTTGCTCAGTGCTTTACAATATAACGGGAGACAATACAGCAACAATACAGTTCAATACAAGAGGGATAGAGAACAATTATTATTATACAGGATTTATATAGCGCCAACAGTTTGCTCAGCGCTTTACAATATAACAAGCAGAAGGTGATCCTAGGTCTTCAAACTTACTTGCTGGAGTGCCTGACAGCTGTAAATCCCCAGCAAAGCAGAACTTCACCTAACTTCACCCGATGAATAAATATATTTTATTGGAGCGCTACTTTGTATGCAAAACAATGGGGGCAGCTCATATTATTATTATACAAGATTTACATTGCATATAGTGCCAACAGTTTGTGCAATGCTTTACAATATAAAGGGAGGCATAAATCCGCCGTCAGGGATATCCTTAATGTGTCACTTATGTTACATGTCAGGACTGCACAATAGTGGCCCAATGCCAAGCCTTGCTGCACATAGCCAACAATTCTCAGCTTGAAAGGTTACTGGGATTGGACAGTAAACCTATTAGAGGATCCACCTGTGGCTACCCAACAAAGACGGAGCTCTTGTGTCCTCAGAACAAAGCAGACATGTGAAAATTGAACTCAATCTGCTTTTTAGGTTGCATCAATAATATAAAATAATGCATTTGTGTCCTAATCACTGGGGGTAAATAACCCTACCACATGACTGCGCTATAAAGGGAAATCTTTGCCTAATGACTAAGGATAAGCGAAAATTCGAGTTTTTGTTTCTCAAACATTTTAGAGGAAATCTGTAGATTTAACAAAATTTTCTCATTTTGACTAAATGCATTGTAGGTAATGAGAAGGCAAAATTATGGTGGCTTTTATTGGTTTAAGGGTGTAATGAACTGAAGTTTGTGCAGAGAGCAGAGCTGTGCAAGGGACCCATCAGGCCCACCCACTACAGGCTGCTTGCAGAAAACTACAGGAGGGGGCGGAGACAAGACCAGTCACCCTGCATAAGAAGAGAGAGCAGCAGCGAGTGGTCTTTATTACAGGGAGCTCCTGTACAAAGACAAAGTTTCACAGTGGATTACTGCACAGATCTGGAAGAAACACACCCAGATTCATATGTAAAAATCCACACACCTCTTATATTTAAACAATATTTGCTTATCCTGAAATTCAGCTTTACTGGTTTCTTATAATAAGCACTCAGGACCACCAACAGTGAACGCACTCATCAAGGCAGTTCTCAGATATATCCTCCCCATTGAGTCTCATTCTTTTTCTTGCAACAGTCAAGTCTCAGGCCTGATTTTTAGTGATAAAAAAAAGAAAGGAAAATGCCAAAATACTAAGCATGACCTCTGATAGCACAAGAGAGAGATTCAACCTAACGAAATCAACAATCAGATTTAAGTGTATGGACTTTGTATGATGCTTTGACTGCTTCCTAACTATTTCAATTTATCTTGCTTAAAATCTACCTTTCTTATACTTATTTTGCAGAAAACCAAGACTGCTGCATCTCATCACAGCAACCAGCATTAAAAAGAATGTAAGTTTTACTACATTTCAAGTTTTAAATTGCTGAGAAACGTTAGTTCAATAACTGTATATTTTTAATGTAGCAAATGTGACCTTCACCAAACATCTGCCGCCGGTGAATCTTCCAAGTATATGTGTTTCTAATGACAGTGATTTATTCACCTCTAGTCAATGTTCAAGAAAAGTCACATTCACTGCTTTGGAAATATGCCCCAAAGTATATCTAATGCCAGACTTTCTCTTTGTAGTAGTGACCATACGTATGGGAACTTAAAGTGATAGAAAATTCTAAATTTTGATTTGTCACCAGAATAGCATGGGAGGATAAATCCTTTAATGGAGACATTTGTTTTCTCCCATATCCTGTTGTGCCTACAGAACAGCAAGTGAAGGAAAATCCCGTCAATGGGGCATATGTAGATGATTGAAACCAATAGGGGGTTTTAACTATTCCCTTCTCTGTCTAAAGTGACAGAAATACATTTTGGCTGTAGATATATTTTAAAGTTGAACTCCAGAAAACCTAAAAATCTTCCTTTGCAGTGGGGTTGCACCCATGCTGCAAGGGTTAGCTGCTCGTTAGGAGTCTTTGAAAAGCACTTTTGTTTACCCAATCCTCTGCTCCTCTGTGCTGCAGCCTCTTCTGCTCTAAAGTCCTCTGACATCATCAAGATCAATGCAGGCCCAATAGCCCAGCATTGGATGTGAAGACACTGAGGAACAGTCCACTGCCAGAGCGTGGGGGAGCGCCACCTGCTGGGGAGTGGAGGATCAAGTTAATAAAACTCGAAAAAACCTAAACAAGTAGTTAACCCTTGCAGTGTGGATGCAGCCATACTGCAAGGGAGAGATTTTAGGTTTCCCAGAGTTGGATTGTAGGCTGAGAACTACCTCACTGTTTGGCCACACCAACAACTGCCAGAGGTTTCAGTGATGTCATTATTCCATTCTTGGTCATTGAAGTGCCTGTATTCTTTTAAGACATGGCTGCCACAACTGAGTAGGTAGGTGCTGCTAAAAAGATGCTTTTCTAGGAACCATTAAAATACATCTGGAATGGTGGGGGGGGGGGGGGGTGAATGTGAAGTATAGACTAATAAGGTGGAATTAATCTGTGTATTTTTTCATCGTGATGTTCATCTGCCCTTCTCCTCATCCAATAGCAGAACAACTTGTTTTGTAAAAATAATGCAAAATGTTTTGTGAATGGACGAGGTGGAGTTTTAGTGACCAACTATCATCACTATAGAATGTATGGTAGCTGGTATGGTAAACTTCCTGGAACTGTATATTTCAGCGCCAGAAGTTCCCTGCTTACACTAGTGATGAGATGAACTAAACTAAGAGTTTTACTTAATGCAGTAGCATCTCCATGCATGGGACACCCATTATTAGAAGTGAGTAACTTTTACAAAGCAAATATCTCAAAATTGTTTTTCCTCGAATCCTGCTTTAAGAACAGCATGATTAAGTAATGTGCCAGTGTAACATTTCAGGTATTTATTACCTCTCACAGAGAGTACTTCCCCTAGCAATGCTGTTTTTCTCTCCAGAAGGACACCATTAGCATTGTTTAGGCATCATCCAGGATCACCATCTACTTCCTGGAATAAGATGATGGCTCAAAGATGACAGTTATCTAATTCTTTGTGCCTGTGCAGTTTTTGTCTGTGTTGTTGAATGCTTGACACAGATCAGCCCCTGCTGCAGCCTATTACCTTTTGACTTGTTGTAATGTACAGAGAATTCCACTGGCCAGAAGTCAGATTCAGGACTTTTCCTATCATAAGGAGTTCCACCTGCTTGATATCTGGATACTTTTGGATGGAGGCACACAAGCTGACTGTGGGCAGTGGAGGTCTCGAGCGAGTCTCTTCTTCAGACAGTCTGCACGTGTATGGGATGCCTAAAAGGATTATGGTGGTGTAAGCGTTCATGTTTGCCTATGTGAGCCGTGATGTCCTCGCAGCTGTTCTTAGCACACAAACAAGGTATCCTGTTAATCTGCAGCTGATGCTGTGAGCTGCAGCCTCTGAAAATTCGCCGCGGTTTGACCCCAAGCAAATCATCACGGCCAGCCACCGGGGCCGGGCCCCTGTTCCTGAATTCCAAAATATGCTTTGTTCTGTTTGATCATCAAATAGCTTTTGTCTAGTGGCACACAAGGACTAGCAGCTGCGCCCTGCCAGGCCGCTACAACCTTAGTGATTTCTAATATCATTCAAAGTGTTTTCTAATATCAATGCTTCCCTACAGGACTTTTGTGCTTAGGCCCAATACCAACAGAATCTAGGGATGGCAAACAGAAGGTATAAGACATACTGGGAAGCTGATCATGAAATTCTAAGCTCAGTTTTCAGTCATGATCATCACTGAATTTACAATCGTTTACCTGTAAGAATTAATGGTATTAAGTAAATTGAAATCCAATCACTAAAATCTCATATCAGTTTTAACATGTTAACGTACTTTCAAAAGCTGTTTTCAAACTGCAGAATACCTAGTGATCCTGCCTTGAAGGTCCTTGTTCACACACTTCCTATTATAGGGTGACAACTGTCTTCTAATTGTGCTTCTACGTTGACACCCCATCACCTTTGCCCCTGGTTGAGACTACCAGCTGCTGTGGTGATACACAGTGTGCAGGCATTGTCTACTGTTCTTGGTATCGGGAAACCAGTCCTGAACGATGATGTGCAACAAACAATGGAGCGAGTACATGTACACAAATTGTATTTATGGGAAAAAAAGGCCATTGCTTAAGATGCACAGGGCTTTAGCAAACTAAATGCCACCCAGTTGGTTCTAAAGCACATATAAACACAAAAACAAAAAATTAATATATTGCTGCTTTCAAGTCCTTAGATTGTTTGGCTACAATAGTTTTCATTTTTAGGCCTTTTGCCTTTGTTTTCATTTATTTTCTCCTGTCTAGTCAGTAATTCTGTTATTTTTTTACTTCTTTTAACAGACCAAGTTGTATTTCTCGAACTCCATAAGATGTTTTAGAAAGAATTAGGTTTTATTTTTTTTAACCACTTATGAAATCCATCTAAATCTTAGTCCAGTATCCTCTCAAAAGACTATTTTGAAAAGTGCTATTTCTTGTCAATAGAGACTTCCTTTAACAGACCAAGCTGTATTTCTCAAACTCCATTAGATGTTTTAGATAGAGTTGGGTTTTAATTTTTTTAGCCACTTATATAAAGTCCTCTAAATCTTAGTCCAGTATCCTCTCCAAAGACTGGCAATGATTCTCTCAAAAGGTGGTTACATTGCTCCTCCGCAGATCTAGTGGAGAAGTTAATGTAGCCACCCAGGGACAGGAGGTGTGTTATTTGCAGGATCACTTGATGAAAATAAAGAAAAAAAAACCTTTCAAAAGAAAACTAATCCAGCCACCACATCTAACTATGGGCAAGCTGCAATTTATTATATTTCTGTTTTGTTTTTGAGTTTAGATATACAGAGCAGTCTGAAAACAGTTAAGTATATACATCTTTCTTATACAGCTTAGTTTATAAAAATTGTTAGGTGTAAGCTGGAGTTTCACTTTAATTTCACAAATATACATTTTCTTAGGAGGTACATCGATGACACTCTGTATCTAATAAGAAAGCCCAGCAATACCCTTCTATTTCATGGCAGATCTGTTTTGCTAGCAGAGAACAGTGGTTTGTTCCTCCTTTCAGTCATTTAGATCTACTTTACAGCAAATCTATGACCTTCCCATCTGTAGCAAAAAAACAATGTTGTACACCTGTCGCTCCATTCAGCTGAATTAAATACCCCGTACTTCTGAGTATGAAGGAACATATTACTCATTTCATGGGATTTTTCTGGGCCAATATGCTCTGTCACACAGGGAATCCATAGCCCTGTGTAGGCTCTAATTGTGGTGACTCCCACCTTACAGAAGACTCACCTTTCACACTTAGAATCTGAACAGAGCAGTTAGGGAGCGAAGAAAGGGAAATATATGAAGTTATACATTTTAGTGTACCTGTTGAGCAAAGTATATATTCACTTTAAGCAAAGCAGCTGTAAAGAAGAGACTTCACAGAGTATTTATCTTGCATACAGCTCTAACTGCTGGCTGCAAGGGGTACATATAAAATATAAATTGCCATAGTTCCTAGTTACTTGATTATAAGTTTTAAAAGATTTTATTTTTAATAGTGAACATAATAACTAAACAAAATTCTGTATTTATTCAAATTACTGCAGATTCCATTTAAATGTATAAGCAATAACCCCTTCAAATCTATGTGCAACTGCCCTTCAAAGCTACGTACAGCAGATCCTTGGAGAGTTCAAATGCCAAACATAAATGCATAGTGAATTATTTTATGTTTGGTAATTGGCTGACTACACAGGAATTTGAGGAACCACAAAATAAATGTGGGATTAGTCAGAGGACAGACCATTAACTTTGACTAATCCAGCAGTTGATTCCATCCTCACTTTGGTATTGGAAGTGTGCAGGTAGCTGAAAAGGAGTGTGGGGCCACAGACGATAAACAATGACCTTGTGGTTGGGTGGTCAGCCTCTGGGGAGTCGCTTGTTCTTCTGCAGCTCTTCAATCTATCATCTTCTTTAATAGTGTTACCAATTGATCTGGAATGCAGATCTGTGTGGTGTACCACGTGCAGCACGCCCGTTCTAATACTGTCATCGCAGGGAAGAGCAGAAAGAGGGGGGGAGTGACCACAGCCTATTTACCCCTTAATGGTAATCGAAAATATCCAGCGTTACCCTGTGGTCATAGTGGAGGTATATTGTCACAGGTGCTCATTCTGCTTCAACTCCATTTAAATTTTACATATGTGTAAGGAGAATAGGGTGTGTGTTTGAGGTGGGGGGTTGATTTGATTTTTTTTAACAAATAGGAGGAAAGAGTAGATTTTTATAAAAGGAAGGAATTTAAGCTCCTTTATAAATAAACATCTATATCTTCTGAGGTTGTTGAACAAAATGTGTAGAAGGAGAACAGTAAATGGTCTATATACACTTTGAGGTTTTATCCTAAAGTAGTTTTGTCAAGTTCAAAACCATTGTAAACTAGCTACATTAATGAAACACAAGCACATAGAGGTGCTTGTACATATCCTCATCTTCAGAGGCACCGTGGGAACCCCAAAACCCAGGGGGGGCTATGTTAGCAAATCTCATGAATTAAAAATGAAGAATAGAGGTGGTCTTTTCCATTCTGCCTTCTGTATTGTCTCATTGGTCCATTACTGTGATGGACGGCTATATTGGCATTTGAACAGTGAGGGAGGCAGGAGTGGAGACACCTCTCAATTTCACTAGCAACTTTGGAATTTGCACTTTAAAGTGTCCCATAGTGGGTTTCCCTCATGAAGTTGTGGGAGATGTGGTTCCTCATTCTGCACTTAATTTTTTAAGCTGGTTTATCATGGTTTTAGAAACTGAGAAAGGTATTTTATAAGCATAAATAAACAAATGCATGTGTCCGAGCATGGGTAGGGGAGCACCAGTGACCTTTCCAAATAATTTAGGTTACACCAAGAAATCTGCAGTCAACAGAGGGACCACAAAAAAAGTGGCTACATTGGTTTTGTGGCTGAATATTTTATAGTGCTAAAGCCTGCACCTAAAAGAGATCAAAGCTACTTCAATGCAGGAGTTTAATCAGGGGAGGACTGGAAACCTTTGGCCTAGAGCATTGTCTTCCAAACTTTCTAAACAGAGGGATAGTTTACTGTCCTTCAGACTTTAGGAGGGTCTGACTGTGGCCATTGCAAGAAGAAAACGTCTAAGAATCGGTGGATGTAAACAATGCCCCATCTCCAGTATTAGGAATTGTGCCCTATTGTTGGTGTAATTGGGTGGAAAGAATTATGCCTCATCACTGGGGGTCACTGGGAGGAATTGTGCCCCTTCGTTGGTACTAGTGGGGGGAATTATGCCTCATTGTTGGTGTCAGAGAATATAATATTGCTCCGAGGGCTGGATAAAAGCAAGAAAAAAAGATAAAAGCAGGCAGCATCCAGTCCCAGGTCACAGTTTGGAGACCACTGGCCTAGTGGGCAACTATAACCAAGTGGCCTTTGAGAGTAGATTTCTGTGTGCACAGCTTCCAGCAAGGCTCTTAGCATGATATCTCAGAGCCACATAGGAAGATAGTTCCTGGAAAACTTTCCTTTGCCAAATGCTGCAATTGCAGGTCGGTATGGGAAGCAGTAATATTTATAATGCCACCTTGTTTTGCTGACTATAGATCCCTCTCTGATTGATTTCTGAAATGGTGAAATGGCAACAGAGAAACATATCTCATTAGTACTGGTCAAGGGAACAAATGCCCCCTAGCCCAGTCGTTGCTTGGGTTTAATCCACAAATGCATGGCAGCCATTTTGAATAGGCCATTATTGCTAGTAGCAACATCCCTGTTTTTCTTCCTGCTAGTTTTCACAAACATGCCACTTTGTTCAGTTGTATGGCAGGGACCACAAAAAAAGTGGCTACTTTGGTTTCGTGGCTGAATATTTGCAGAAACATGCAAAATGCAAACTGCCAAGAATGCAGTACATTTCAGCCGTTGATTCTGCCATGTAAGGGTTAACACACAGAGGTGTTTGATGTCAGAAGGCCTAGCAGCTGAAAGCATAGACTGTAACAGTGCTCCCTCTAGTGAGCAGATGGTGGTACTGCCCACCACTGAACAATGGCTGGCCTACTTTTAGGGATGAAAAGACCTTTCATACACAGAGCCTGCTGTGACTGCAGGGCTACTGCCACTGGGCAATGACACATGAAACATAGTCAAGCATACCTGTGAAAAATGATACAAAATAAACTCCAGACATTGGTCACTGGACCCTATTGTATTTAGGCTTTCATTTTATAAACTGGAGTAAAAACATAAAAGTATGGCATCTGGTTGCTGTGGGGCAGAATTTATTTTAGGCTTTTAATGAATTTGCTGCAATTATTATTATACAGCATTTATATAGAGCCAGCAGTTTGTGCAGTACTTTACAGTATGAAAGGGGACAGCACAATTACAATACAGTTCAATACAGAAGGAATAGTAGGGCCCTGCTCACAGAGCTTACAATCTAAAGGGATGTGTATACATTTCAGTACCTGATTGCAGGCGATCCAAAATGGAAAAATAGTTTTCTTTTTAACTAGTTGCCGACTGCAGATAGCCAAATGACGGCTGCACTGCAGCGTGAGGAAAGTACTGCCGAGAACCTGCAGTTGTCAGAGCGGGGATCGGCACCGATCATCAGGGCACTGATGATCAGTGCCCTGATGATCGGTGCCCAGCAGTGCCACCCACCAGTTCCACCCACCTGTGCCCAGCAGTGCCACCCACCTGTGCCCAGCAGTGCAACCCACCAGTTACGCCCACCTGTGCCCAGCAGTGCCACCCACCTGTGCACAGCAGTACCACCCACCTGTGCCCACCAGTGCCACCCATCAGTGCAATGCCACCAGTCAGTGCCCAGTAGTTGCGCCAGTCAATGCCCAGCAGTGACGTCAGTCAGTGCCACCTATCAGTGCTGACTATCAGTACCCATCAGTGCCACCTATCCATGCCACCTCATTAGTGCTGCCTATCAGTGCCGCCTATTCATGCCACCTCATTAGTTCTGCCTACCAGTGCCGCCTATCAGTGCCCTTAAGTGCTGCCTATCAGTGCCCAGCAGTGTTGCCTATCTGTGCCACCTATCAGTGCCCATCAAGGACTTGTTAGTCATTCTAATGGCTGATGACAGTGATGAGTTGACATGGTTCAGCGACAAGGTCACTTTATATCCAGCTCTCCTAGACTGTATATTTATTAACTTATTGTGAGTTACAAAATACATAGACAGGAAGACTTGTCACCAATACAATCAGGAGATGAGAGATCAGTCATTGCTTAACTACCCTAATGGCAGACGTTATGCTACTTTACTCCCCCTACATTGTGCAAAAGTTCTCAAATTGTCCCAAATTAGAAATATTAACACATAGTCATTATCACTTGTCAGTCGTTAGCTGAAAACTTCAGAAACCAACATTGATCTCCTATTTCCTTGCTGTTTCCCTACTGACTCCAACATTGGACCATTGATCTCCTGTTTCCCTGCTGCATTCTTTGGTTCAGTCCGTTGGACCTGACATCACCGGCTGTGTCATGTAATAACACGGGGCAGCAGCAGGAACCACTGAATGCAGTGGGGGACCAGGAGATTGATTGTGCTCACATCTCTTATGGCAGTTTATATGTGGGCTACCTAGAGAATAAGTAGATATTCTTTCCAGTTGGCTCAAAATCCAAAACAAGGACATTTCCAGGGACAAAACTCCAACATTTAAACACTTTCAGGATTGTAGGGACAGTGGACAGCCCTGCATTGAGGCTTGTTTTTTGAGCAGTGCGAGTCTGTCATTGAAAACCTCCAGAGGCTGTACACCAGCTAAGTGCACATCATCAGCCTCATATAGACACAATACCCAGGAGGGTTGATCAGCTGTGTTGTCAGGGACTCCCATGGTCTTACCTGTTCATTATACCCTGACGTATCCGCTGTCCGTTGGTCCATCCCTGATCATGTTGTTGATATAATGTGATTCTTGTATGAATCCCTGCTTGGATCACTCAGAATGGAAACAGGTATGTAAGCACATTCCAACCTCGATAAAACATTCTATCCATGAAAACAACTTGTGTGATATAGTAACTATAACAATTATATATGCGTAGTGTCCTTTCCTGTCTTTATCTGTAATGCAGGTTGTACACTTTGTGTTATTTCTTTTCTTTTGGGGCTTATTAACAAATGTTTAAAGGGATATATCAGTTCTTAGTTTCTAATTAATCTGACATTGTCCTAAATATAAAACTGCACAGCGTACTTTTCACCATTATTTATTATTGCAATGTTCCATTTGAAACGTCAGAACATTTGAGATAATATTGTTGTTAAAATAGGTAGACCAATTAAAGGCAGCAAAACAAGCCAAATATTTCATCGTTCCTTACAACCAGACCCCTTGTGCACTTCAAAAACCAAACTAGGGAAGGACAAAAATAAAAAAAATTTGAGGTCTTATATGTATATTTTAAAAGATAGCAGGGGCATATCACACTAACAAATGTATATATTTTGTTGATTTTCAGATTTTCTCATCCAAAAAGACTGAAACTTCAGACATATTGTTAATTGTAAGTATGATGTCACTTGAAAATTATTATGATTATTTTTGACTTCTTTCCTTTGCATCTGAGTACATACTGTATATGCTATTATAGCATATTGAAGGGAACCTGCCAAGTTAGAAACATGGAAGCTGCCAATGCTGACTTGATTTTGAGTTGCAGGTTCCTGGGCTTTCATTATCTTACTTCTGTGGCATCTCTGATATTTCTATCCCGGCAGCTACCATTTAAAGATGCACTTAATTACCGGCTTCTCAAAGTTTTCATTTGCATGTAATATCTATGGCAGAATGCAATTTTTGCATTAAAATGTTGTTTAGTTCTGTCCGGATATTCCTAGAAGTTGACTTGCATTTTGAAATGTCAATCCATCCAAAACAAATATTTGAGTTTTGGGAAGATGTCTGTAGGTTGAATTACTCACTAGCATCCTAAATCTCACAGATCAATGAACTCTGCTGGTAGTCATCCCTATCTTTTTCCATTTGGCAGGATCTCCAGGTATTATTAAAATGAAAGCTGCAGATTTAAGAAGCTTTTTTTTTTTTGCACTGAAGAGCTACTTACTTTTTTAAATGTATGCTTTTATTATGTTTTTTTTTACATTTATTATATACATTACATTTAAATGTGTGTGTATATACTATGTATATATATATATATATATATATATATATATATATATATACACACACACATATTTTTTTTTGCCTTGAAGTAAACATACAACCAATTACAGCACTAGAATACGTAAATAAATATATATACACTATATTGCCAAAAGTATTGGGACACCCCTCCAAATCATTGGATTCAGGTGTTCCAATCACCTCCATGGCCACAGGTGTATAAAATCAAGCACCTAGGCATGCAGACTGCTTCTACAAACATTTGTGAAAGAATGGGTCACTCTCAGGAGCTCAGTGAATTCAAGCGTGGTACCGTGATAGGTTGCCACCTGTGCAATAAGTTCATCCATGAAATTTCCTTCCTACTAAATATTCCACAGTCAACTGTTAGTGCTTTATAACAAAGTGGAAGCAACTGGGAACAACAGTAACTCAGCCATGTAGTTGTAGGCCACATAAAATGACAGAGCGGGGTCATGTAGAAGCGCACAGTACGCAGAAGTCGCCAACTTTTTGCAGAGTCAATAGCTAAAAACCTCCAAGCTTCATGTGGCCTTCAGATTAGCACAACAACAGTGCGTGGAGAGCTTCATGGGATGGGTTTCCATGACCGAGCAGCTGCATCCAAGCCTTACATCACCAAGTGCAATGCAAAGTGTCAGATGCAGTGGTGTAAAGCACGCCACCACTGGACTCTAGTGGAGACGTGTTCTCTGGAGTGAAAAATCTCGCTTTGCTTTCTGGAAATCCGATGGATGTTTCTGGGTTTGGCAGTTGCCTGGAGAACTGTACTTGCCTGACGGCATTGTGCCAAGTGTAAAGTTTGGTGGAGGGGGGATTATGGTGTGGGGTTGTTAATCGGGGGTTGGACTTGGCCCCTTAGTTCCAGTAAAGGGAACTCTTAAAGCATCTGCATGCCAAGACATTTTGGATAATATGCTCCCAACTTTGTGGGAACAGTTTGGGGATGGCCCCTTCCTATTCCAACATGACTGCGCATCAGTGCACAAAGCAAGGTTCATAAAGACATGGATGAGTGAGTTTGGAGTGGAGGAACTTGATTGACCTGCACAAATACACTTCTGGAAGAATGGTCAAACATTCCCATAGACACACTCCCAAACCTTGTGGACAGCCCTCCCAGAAGAGTTGAAGCTTTTATAGCTGCAAAGGGTGGGCCAGCTCAATATTGAACCCTACAGACTAAGACTGAGATGCCATTAACGTTCATGTGCGTGTAAAGGCAGGCGTCCCAATACTTTTGGCAATATAGTGTGTGTGTGTATATATATATATATATATATATATATATATATATATATATATCAAATTGCAATTTCCAAGAGGTTTTTCCCCCAAAGTCCCTGAAAATACAGAAAATGACACGTTGATCTGCTAGAAGTGCACTCAGCTCTTAGTCTCCATTTGTTGACTGACAACAGTGGACTGAGTGGTTTCAGCCCTATACAGTTGTCCTGTGCTAAAATGCTAAACATCCTTAATACACAGCTCAAATGTCAGCCAATTGTTTTGCTGAATTGGAGGAAATTCAAGCCATGACAAAAGTTGATTTAAAAATCGAAGAAGCCAGGGGAGGAAATTATCAGCCAAACAGTGACTGCATCATATGTAATCAACATTCAGCAGAAAGCTGCAAGTGCCGCAGCTGTCTGAATACAATAGCTGGCTGTGGAGATTCCTATATCCACACTTTTATAGTGGATGGGAAATTCAATTGATTTTCCGTTGTTCAGTCTGTAGGCCCATAAACCCCAAACCACAAATGTAAAATATTGCAGCTTACCAATCATTAGATGTGTGGCTGCTTTAGTTTTCTTTTTATAGGCTTTCCACCTGGTGATTTGCCCAATAACAAACTTCCAGCTTTATGGTGCCTATACTCTGGATGAAGGTGCATCAGAGACAGCTTTGGAAAGCAGCAATGTTAATCTGGGGAGAGAGTAATGTTAGATGCACTAGCAGATTTAGATACACTAACAACAGTTTTTTTTTCCTTTTGGGAAATAAACATTTAAATAAAATGTGATCATTGTTAGCACCCCTGTCAGTGGGAAATTGTTTGTCTCAACCTTTTACCTGCTGCATCTGCAGGACAGCTTGTTCTGTTGAAAAGAGACTTACTGGCAGGATCACCAGGTGAAAAAAAAGGAAATTAAGGCTCCATGCACACTAGTGTTTTTTAAAGCTATTATTATTATATTTTTTTCTGCTGCTAGAAGCTAAATACTGTTATCCTATGTGTCCTGTGTGCACACTACTTTAGGCTGTTAGCTTTCTGTGAGCTTCAGCATCTAGGAGCAGAACAAAAAGGGTTTTTGTAGAGTATTTTGGAGTGATTTTCCAGCAGAAAAAAGTGCTAAATGCTCTTAAATGCTGTTAAAATGCTCCTAAAAGCTTTTTTCTAGCTTTTTTTCCCTCTACATGTACTGCAAAAACACTAATAAAAAGCTAACTCTCCTAAATGCTCCTGAAAGCTACTAAAACACTACTAAAAAAACATTATTACTAGTGGTTTTTAGCCAGCGTTTTTTGAGCATAGCCATCACATCTAAGAATTGGTAAGCTGCAATATATTATAGCTCTGTGCACACTAGCAGTTTTTAAAGCTCCTAGAAGCTGTTAGCATTTTTTCTGCTCCTAGCAGCTAAATAGTGTTATCCTAGGTGTCCATGCACACTACTTTAGGATATTGGCGTTTTTTGAGCTTCAGAATCCAGGAGCAGAAAAAAAAATGTTTTTGTAGAGTTTTTTGGAGTGTTTTTTCCAGCAGAAAAAATGCTAAATGCTACTTTAACAAGCTATGGATGAAAAGAAAAGGATTACCCCACTGGCAAGTGAGAAGAGGGGAGTATGAGTCCGAGCGATTCCAGTGCCAGCCAACACAAGTGAAGGGATGGACGCTGCTCAACCGACCTCAGGGGTCCAATATTGAGGAATGGCCTCAGCTGCTATTCTGGGAATGCCCACCTGAGGCTTGGTGACAGAGGTAGTAGTTTTAGCAGCAGAGACTACTAAAACACTCATAACAGCTTTTTTCTAGCTTTTTTTTTCTCCACATGTACTGTAAAACGCTAATTAAACGCTAAAGCTGCTAAACATTTCTAAACGCTACTAAAAAATGCTCTTACCAGCATTTTTTAGCTTTAAAAAAAAACGCTTGTGTGCATTGAGCCTAAATGTTTGCTTTTGGGTTTAATACCGCTTTAAATCATCCAACAGTTTTCATCTCTAAATGATTTGTTAAGTTGATTTGTAGTCCTAAAATAAGAACTGAAATGGCACATGACATGAATTTGTGGCAAGCAGGGGCGGACTGAACATTTGGAAACTCGGGGGCAGACTGACCATTTGGAAACTCGGGAACTGCTCGAGGGCCTGGGGTCAGTAGGGGGCCCCATGAGATGCCCCTGGTACCTTTTTCATAGGTTTTTTTGAGTTTGGGCAAGGACACAGGGGCCCCATGATCCCCTATTGCCCGGGGGCCCCATGAGTTGTCAGTCTGCCCCTGGACTGGCAAGATAAACTTATTGAATGGATATAGCAGGACACTTTCAATGATATATATATAATAGAACAAAAGGAAGAAAATAAAAAAGCATGCCTTCGTTTTCTATTGGAAAATAACTGGTTAATGATTTTTTACAATCTCCAGAGGTAATTAAGTAATATATCATGCTTTATTTTTTTGGAACATCTTATAGGAGGAATCATAGCCTTTGGGTAGCGTATTAACAGCCAGTCTGAGCCTGCTTTCGAGGAAAACTGAAGGTGAATTAAATCATTTCTATGAAACCCCGCAGGTGTGCAGGGTGATAATCTGATAATGTATGCAGTGCAGATTCCTGATAATGATAGAGATCTTCTCGGTATTGGGCTATTATTATAACCGTTACCTATCTGTCCTATTCATTCTGCACAATAACCTCTTCATAACATTTTGTTTCCCGTAGTCCTGGTACTAAGTGATCCCCTTGTTCCTGAGACTGACTGTCCTTTGGGGTGAGGTAGTAGGTTGTTTAGTTTTGGGGTCAAGCCCTAAGTGTCAGATAACTATACAATCTACTGTCTTTCCTGAAGTGGCTGTAATTTCTTCGGTGGAGACTTCTTCATTATGGAAAGAGTCATTGTTTTGTTTTAACCATTTTGCCTTTAGATGAATTGTTTTGTGTGTGATCTCATTTTGAATATTAGTGAACACTTTTCTTTACAGCGGGGGATTTACTATTACTTTCAGGGGCAAAGGGGTAGTTCACCTTTACCAAAAACTGCCTATGCAGGTCTGTAGACTAAAACAAGCTGAACAGCTCTGGCTGAAGTTGAATATTGCCCTTGCGTAGGCCATTTTCGTACCTCATGAGGCCTGACTGGAATACTCCTAGGACATTGCTATGGCACTGCTACGTGAGGCCTAGCTATTACTACTCACCTCCTCCATCACAGGAGCGAGCTCTCAAACTCTGAGCTCAGAGTTGCTGCATCAAGGGAAAAAGAGAGCATGTGAAGGGGTTTGAATCTGAGAAAGAACGCACACTTGTGATGGTGAAAGTGAGCAGTAATGACTAGGCCTCACTTAGCAACATCCTAGCAATGTCCTGGGAGTATTACAGTCAGGCTTTATGAGTTACGTAAAAGGCCTACACTTATAGCAATGGCATTATTCAACTTTAATCAGAAGTGCTCAGTTTATTTTTATCTACAGACACCCCTTATCTGCAAAGGCGAACTAACTCTTTCATAAGCTAACCTTTATTCACTGTGGCAATGTTGGTGAATGTTAATGTATAGCAAACTTTATTTGCATTGTTTCAGAACAGGGGTCTGCAAACTTTCTAAACAAAGGGCCAGTTTACTGTTGATTAGACTTTGGGTGGGCTGGTCTGAGTAGAAAATGCCCTGGCATCAATGGGAATAAACAGTGCCCAATCATTGGTATTAGTGGACAGAATAGTGCCCCATCGTTCATATCAGTGAGAGGAATTGTGCCCCACCATTGGTGTTAGCGAGAGGAATTGTGCCCCATTGATGGTGTCAGTGGGAGGAATTGTGCCCCATTGTTGGTGTCAGTGGGAGGAATTGTGCCCCATTGTTGGTGTCAGTGGGAGGAATTGTGCCCTGTTGTTGGTGACAGTGGGAGGAATTGTGCCCCATTGTTGATGTCAGTGGGAGGAATTGTGCCCCATTGTTGGTGTCAGTGGGAGGAATTGTGCCCTGTTGTTGGTGACAGTGGGAGGAATTGTGCCCCATTGTTGATATCAGTGGGAGGAATTGTGCCCCATTGTTGGTGTCAGTGGGAGGAATTGTGCCCCATTGTTGGTGTCAGTGGGAGGAATTGTGCCCCATTGTTGGTGTCAGTGGGAGGAATTGTGCCCCATTGTTGATGTCAGTGGGAGGAATTGTGCCCTGTTGTTGGTGGCAGTGGGAGGAATTGTGCCCCATTGTTGGTGTCAGTGGGAGGGAATAGTGCCCCATTGTTGGTATCAGGAAAGAATAGTGTACCATCATTGGTGTCAGTGGAAGGATTTGTGCCCCATTATTGGAGTCAGCGGAAAGAATTGTGCCCTGTTGTTGGTGTCAGTGGGAGGAATTGTGCCTCATTGTTGATGTCAGTAGGAGGGACTAGTGCCCCATTGTTGGTATCGGGAAAGAATAGTGTACCATCATTGGTGTCAGTGGAAGGATTTGTGCCCCATTATTGGTGTCAGTGGGAAGAATTGTGCCTTGTTGTTGGTGTCAGTGGGAGGAATTGTGCTCCATTGTTGGTGTCAGTGGGAGGGAATAGTGCCCCATTGTTAGTATCGGGAAAGAATAGTGTACCATCATTGGTGTCAGTGGAAGGATTTGTGCCCCATTATTGGTGTCAGCAGGAAGAATTGTGTACCATCATTGGTATTACGGGAAAGAAATTGCCCAATCATTGGTGTCAGTGGGAAGAATTGTTCCCCCTTGTTGGTGTCACTGGGATTAATAGAGCCCCAAGGTCCAGATATAGGCAGGCAAAAGGCGTACATCCGGCCCCTGGGTCACAGTTTGGAGACCGCTGCTTCAGACATGGTAGTAAACTAGCCTTTAATTGCCATGGCAAAATAAGGGAACATTGTTTACCGTGGCATTGCAATAGAATCTGATAATAAAGTAGAATCTATTAACTTTGGCAAAGTGAGAGAATGTTACAGTAAACTAACCTTTGCAGAACTTATTATTAAGGTGTCCTTTTTTCCCTGTGGCAAGGTGGGGAAATGTAATAAAGAATTTTTTACTTTGGCAATAGAATGTTACAGTACTAACAGGTATTCACTGAATGCTGTAGTACTAACCTTTATTACCTGGGGGATAATATGTTAGTTATTTAACCTTTATCCACAATATCAAGCTGCAGGGATACTACAGTAAACTTAATTTTTTTCCCTGTAGCAAGGAAGGATATGATCACCAACTAACTTTTATTCAGTGTGGCAGTATGGGAGAAGATGATAGCAAGCAAACCTTTACTTTATACTGGCAAGATAGAAGAATTTAATATTGATCTTTATTTCACTGTGGTAATATGGGCAAGTGCTATAGTACTAACCTTATTCCCTGTGGCAAGGTTGAAGAATATAATAATAAAATAATCTTTATACACTCTAGCAGTATGGAAGAATATTATAGTACTAATCTTTATTTCCTGTAGCAAGGTGACTATAATAATTGATTATATTGGGAGAATGCTATAGTACTAACTTTTATTCTCTGTGGTAAGGTGAGAGAATATAATAATAAAACAATCTTTATTGAATGCGGCAATATAGGAGAATTCTATAATCCTAACCTTAATTTCCTATGGCAAGGTGAAAGGATACAAAAAGTCATTTTTATTCACGGTGGCAATATGGAGGATGCTATAGCATTAACCTTTTTTTCCCTGTGGCAAAAGAGGATAATGTAAATCATCTAACTATTATTCACAATATCAAAGTGAAAGAATTCTATAGTTGGCTAACAGTTATTGCCTGTAGCAAAGAGTAGGGATATGATTACCAACTCATTTTTATTCAGTGTGGCAGTGTGAGAGAATGTGATAGAAAGCACAACGTTCTTCATTGTGGTAAGGTGGGAGATTATGTCCATAAAATATACTTTCTATACTTTTGACATTCTCAGTTTTTAAGAAAAATGTTGACTTTTTGAAAGGCTAATTCCAGATAGTCTCAGATGGAGTGGGGAAGAATTAAATATTTCTATTTTTTATTTCTGGCTGTGACCCCATTGGAGATAATCCCTTGCTTACTGCCCCTGTGATCTCCGTAGAGGAAATGGAGGAAGCTTTTGTCTTCAGAAGGCACAGGCAGCAATAAAGACCCTTAATCACTCTACTAAAAATTGTATTTTTGTCAATGTCTTGTTTGGAGACATTCGTCATCACTTCTTGTCCTGACAGTAGGGAGACAAATGACAACCTTTAAATACATTCTAACCCTACCTAGTTGGTTTTAAGCAAAACATGGCTGGAGTTGGGTTGGGATTTAACAAGTTAATCCTAAAACTGGCTTGTGGTTCCAAAAAAAACTAAAAGTTTTCAAGTGCATACCGTTGGCCAACCTTGAATTTCAAAAAGGTATTTTTACTCAAGCTGTCTTAGCGGGGTGAGGTAGTAGGTTGTGTGGTTTCAGGGTAGTGTTTTTTGCCCCAATCAGGAGTTAACTATACAACCTACTGCCTTCCCTGACGGGCAGTGTGGCGTCACAAGAATTCAAGCCAAAGGCCAGTTTTGTAATGGAAGACCATAAGCCAGCTAACGGCTCACCTAAAACAATATGGAAACGCAGTGGCAGTCTATTCGTAATCGTGTTTGTATTATTTCAGCTCTGTGTGACTGCCAATCATTTCTGATGTTTACAGCCCGCTTTTCACTTTCTATCATGTGGCTAAAGAATAAAATCAATAAAGGTGTGAAATCTCAGATATTTGTGTGCGTGGTGTGTTTCTATTATAATAAGAAAAAAGCCTTTGCGAGGAGACTTAGCCGTCTCTGCAGTTTTGCACAGCAGCTTTTCCATAAAGTTTTGTTTAATTTTTACTGACAACAAAAGATGTCAAGGCCCTTGATATAGTGCCATAAGGAGGAATTCCACCAAGCACTAGTTATATAAAATAGCTCCTTTTCAATTTAGAAAATCTACAATAAATAATTAAATACGGAGTCTTGTCTCTGACTTTCAAGTATGTACCTATGTAAAGTTGTATATTTTGAGGCTTGCCTCTTCTTCTTATCATGTTACAGTCAGGTCCATAAATATTGGGACATCGACACAATTTTAACATTTTTGGCTCTATACACCACCACAATGGATTTGAAATGAAACAAACAAGATGTGCTTTAACTGCAGACTGTCAGCTTTAATTTGAGGGTATTTACATCCAAATCAGGTGAATGGTGTAGGAATTACAACAGTTTGCATATGTGCCTCCCACTTTTGTTACCAAAAGTAATGGGACAATTGGCTTCTCAGCTGTTCCACGGCCAGGTGTGTGTTATTCCCTCATTATCCCAATTACAATGAGCAGATAAAGGTCCACAGTTCATTTCAAGTGTGCTATTTGCATTTGGAATCTGTTGCTGTCAACTCTCAAGATGAGATCCAAAGAGCTGTCACTAACAGTGAAGCAAGCCATCATTAGGCTGAAAAAACAAAACAAACCCATCAGAGAGATAGCAAAAACATTAGGCGTGGCCAAAACAACTGTTTGGAACATTCGTAAAAAGAAGGAACGCACCGGTGAGCTCAGCAACACCAAAAGACCCGGAAGACCACGGAAAACAACTGTGGTGGATGACCGAAGAATTCTTTCCCTGGTGATGAAAACACCCTTCACAACAGTTGGCCAGATCAAGAACACTCTCCAGGAAGTAGGTGTATGTGTGTCAAAGTCAACAATCAAGAGAAGACTTCACCAAAGTGAATACAGAGGGTTCACCACAAGATGTAAATCATTGATGAGCCTCAAAAACAGGAAGGCCAGATTAGAGTTTGCCAAATGACATCTAAAAAAGCCTTCACAGTTCTGGAACAACATCCTATGGACAGATGAGACCAAGATCAACTTGTACCAGAGTGATGGGAAGAGAAGAGTATGGAGAAGGAAAGGAACTGCTCATGATCCTAAGCATACCACCTCATCAGTGAAGCATGGTGGTGGTAGTGTCATGGCGTGGGCATGTATGGCTGCCAATGGAACTGGTTCTCTTGTATTTATTGATGATGTGACTGCTGACAAAAGCAGCAGGATGAATTCTGAAGTGTTTCGGGCAATATTATCTGCTCATATTCAGCCAAATGCTTCAGAACTCATTGGATGCTGCTTCACAGTGCAGATGGACAATGACCCAAAGCATACTGCAAAAGCAACCAAAGAGTATTTTAAGGGAAAGAAGTGGAATGTTATGCAATGGCCAAGTCAATCACCTGACCTGAATCCGATTGAGCATGCATTTCACTTGCTGAAGACAAAACTGAAGGGAAAATGCCCCAAGAACAAGCAGGAACTGAAGACAGTTGCAGTAGAGGCCTGGCAGAGCATCACCAGGGATGAAACCCAGCGTCTGGTGATGTCTATGCGTTCCAGACTTCAGGCTGTAATTGACTGCAAAGGATTTGCAACCAAGTATTACAAAGTGAAAGTTTGATTTATGATTATTATTCTGTCCCATTACTTTTGGTCCCTTAACAAGTAGGAGGCACATATGCAAACTGTTTTAATTCCTACACCGTTCACCTGATTTGGATGTACATACCCTCAAATCAAAGCCGACAGTCTGCAGTTAAAGCACATCTTGTTCGTTTAATTTCAAATCCATTGTGGTGGTGTATAGAGCCACAAATGTTAGAATTGTGTCGATGTCCCAATATTTATGGACCTGACTGTATATTTGATGAGGAGCTGAACCATTACATAATCAGATCTTTCTCTGTTCTGTATCTGTATGGTATGGTGGATGCACTTAGCAAATTGATTATGGTGTTTTTGTCTGCACACATTAGTACAACTATAGGCATAGCATTACAGTAGTATCAAGGGAAAGTTAAAATACTTTAGAACTGCCTATGTGAACAATAAAAATGTTGCTTTTTCCATTGTTCTAGACAAGCCTTTCTCAATCAGAGTGCCAGGAAACTCTATAATTCATCCAAAGCTTGCTGGGTGTTCCTTGAGCAGTTAGCAGTGGTGGGTTGATGTTCTGCCTGAAGGTGCCTACATACTTCATATACCATTACAACTCAGTAGAGCCAGCATCATTGGACCAGTGGACCTTCTCCTTTCTTTCCTATAGATGTGTAACCGTTTACACCAGGGGTCTGCAACCTTTAAGACATAAAGAGCCACTTGGACCCGTTTCCGAGAGGGAAAAAAAGACTGGGAGCCGCAAAACCATTGCAACATTTAAAACAAATCCGACACTGCATATATTGCAAAAAGCGCTCTGGTCATGAAGGGGATTTAAGGGCCCAGTAAGCAAAGGGTTAATCAAGGCCACAGTGTATCGTCATAATCACAATCAATGCCTTAGGCCAGTGGTGGGCAACCTTTTTTTTCAACTGAGCCAAATCTCGCCAAAACCACGATTGAAATTTATTTTGAGAGCCACATTTTTAAAACTGAAAATACATCCCCCATATAGTAATTCATCCCCCATAGTAATTCATCCCCCATATAGTAATTCATCCCCCATAGTAATTCATCCCCCATATAGTAATTCATCCCTCATATAGTAATTCATCCCCCATAGTAATTCATCCCCCATAGTAATTCATCCCCCATATAGTAATTCATCCCCCATAGTAATTCATCCCCCATATAGTAATTCATCCCCCATAGTAATTCATCCCCCATATAGTAATTCATCCCCCCATATAGTAATTAATCCCCCATATAGTAATTCATCCCCCATAGTAATTCATCCCCCATATAGTAATTCATCCCCCCTATAGTAATTCATCCCCCCTATAGTAATTCATCCCCCATATTAAGTCCTCAAGTCCCCCCTGTGTCAATTCATTTACCTTTGCTCCGCGCGTTCCTCTCGCCGTGTTCCCGCGCCGTTCCGGTGTAGCATGAAAATCTGTCTCCTATGAGGATCTGTCCCCCTCGACGTATCTGCGCATGTGCCAGTTTCAGGCATTAGCAGCCGATCGGCGATCTCCGGCACATGCGCAGATACGTCGAGGGGGACAGATCCTCATAGGAGACAGATTTTCATGCTACACCGGTCTTCAGGGCAGACTGTGAGAGGAGCCTAGCGGGAGCCTAGCTCCGCGGGCCGGATTAAAAGGTCCGCCGGGCCGTACTTTGCCCATTGCTGCCCTATTGCCTGTCACCTGGTGGCCAGTGTGCTCCGGAGCCGCAGCCAAGGTGAAAAAGAGCCGCATGCGGCTCTGGAGCCGCGGGTTGCCGACACCCGGTTTACACCAATGATTATGTTAGCTGTCTTCCCACTGACCATCAGTCCAAGAAACATTCCTCCCACTGCCCCCCAATGTATGCAGATACTACAATGATCACCACTGTAATGAACATTCTTTTAGTGAGGAGACCCTTCTCTCCTTGACCACCAGTGTGTACAATGAGATCTACATATAATCATTTTAAGCAGAGGTTCCCTTAAATAGGATTTTAAGTTTCCTTCACAATAAAAAGGTTGGGCAAGGCTATTCCAGACTGACTGTCCATCAGAGGAGACAACAATATTGTTCATGCCTCCTCCCCATTGTCGGTATGTCGTGCTGCAGTCTATGTGAACACAGCTGATGTAAGTGTGACAATGCTGCCATTTCAAAGAGGCAGCTTAATGTTGTCACCCTCTAACATGAAATTACAGCAGGTATTTAGTAGAGGAGGGAATAACAAAAAGAAAGATACTATGTTCCTGGTACAGACAGTGATGGAAAAATCACTGAGTTGGCATAGAATCAGGAGGTTAGGGGAAATCTTCCAATGGGAAAACCAGTTTTGATGATAATGACTTGCTGTCATATTTACTGACCAGGAAGCAAAGAGAAATCTCCCCAAAGGGATACAGCAAAAAAAAGAAAAGAAAAAAAAATAGCTGATTCTTAAGAGTTCCCTACCATATCTAGAATACACCTGTCATTAAAACTAAATTCCAGGCTCATAAAATGTAATTAAACACATTCGTCAGTAGCCACAGATTATATAAATCCACCTTTTTGTGCATCAAATGTCTTTGCAAACTCAGATATTATCTTTTAAAAGCATTATTAATATCACTGTGATGTACAGAGACCAGAGCTGTGGGAGGGACCCAGCTGGCCCCACCCACTAAGGCTGCCTTCAGAAAACTACAGGGGGCGGAGACAAGACCTGTCCCCCTGCACAAGGAGAGAGAGTAGTGACAGGTCTTCATTTCAGGAAGCTGCTGCACAGAGGCAAGGTTTCATGCTGGATTACGGCACAGATCTGGAAGAAATACACAAAGGACACCAAGATTCAATATATATGCCTCTTATATTTACACAGTATTTGCCTATCCTAGAGTTCAGCTTTCAAGGTAACAAATTGTTTCTCAGCTATGTCCTAGATACTTTGAACTAAAATGACATTGTGTGGATTAGAAACAGCAGGAAGCTGGTATCATTTTAGAACTGTTACTGGACAAAAGCAGTGGGTCCACACAATATATCCAAAATGCAACTGTATAAAAAGTAAAAAGGTATTTACACTACAAACTTATTTCTGATTTCGTGTTTTATATGGAGTTTTCTTTAGACAGATTTCACCTTTAATGGGTCCAATGAAGAAGGGGACATTCCCCGAAAGCTTGTCCTCAAAATTGTATGTTAGTGCAAATAAAAAAGTATCACGGACAGTACTCAATTGTTTCTACCTTTAATGGGAAAATTCTTCCACTTTATTATGAGAGTCTCAAGTCCTCTTCAGTCGCACTTATGGATTCATCAACCCTCTGGAGTGAAAAAGCAGATTCATAGTTGACAGATCTCTAACAGTTCCTCCATGTTTTTGTTGGGGTTTCGGAGAATGGAGCCTCAGCATTCTGCAAAAGTCTTAGAGCTATGGATTATCAGAGCAAGGTGAGACCAATCAAGGTGATAGGCCAGTACTGTTTGTTTAGTCTTCATTTGAAGCTTTTCCAAATTATAGCTGAAAGGCCATTTAAAGTGTATGTATAGACAAAACATTTTGGTTGTAGTTTTGGATAGAGTGGGGAATGAATAAAGCTCTATGTGTCTTAGGGCTGGGAAGCGAGCATGCACTAGTGCCCCGATAACAAGCAGCTTGCAATTGGGGGCACTGATCAAGGGGGAGGAGCCAGGAGCACCAGCGGGAAACCAGAGAAGAAGAGGATCAGGCCTGTGGGTAGGTAAGAGTGACATGCTTGTTATTTTAAAAAAAACAACAGAAAATGTAATATATTTTTAAAACCCATGTTGGGTTTTACTGCTATTCTGCTATAGAAATACAAAATAAAAATACAGAGCCTTTGAGAGAGTAACCCTCACTTTCTCAATGACAACGGTTTTACCAGACAGAGAGTGAAGTAAAAATCTACAGAATTACAGAAAGTGTTAAAAATTATTTTTGTTTTTAATTTTTTGGGGTTTTTGTTTTTTGTGGTAAAGTTTTTTTTAGCAGAGGGCCTAAATGCCTGTCAGTTTCTTATTGCTCTCCATGGTGGAATTCTTCCTTCACTCCCTGTCTGATAAAATTGTTGTCACTGTAACAGGAGGTGAAGTAAAATCTCTGTAACAAAGCCTTGGATAGCAGTAAAAACCCAACAGCAGTTCTAATCCTTCTCAACTCTATAGCTAAAAAATGTATAGCATTTATAGGTATATACACAGAGATCTTCATCATTAAGTGCCCGGTCACACCAGTGCGATCTCATGTGCTATTTGCCAATTGAAATTGCACCTGAAATCGCATCTAATGAATGTGAATATCAGTGTCTTAACATTTGCGATTTGCTGCAGCGCAATTTCTAAAGTAGTTCTTGCATTACTTTTTCTGCAGTTTTGTGATTTTACATGCATAAAAACTAATGGAAATCGCACTGCAAATTGCAAGAAATTGTTGAAAATCTTCACAAGTAGCAAGAAAGTCTTCAGAAATCGCTCCTGAAATTACACACAAATCACGCGATTTTAAATTGCAGTCATGTGACCGGTGACTAAGACAGAAAATACATGGTTGTAAAAGTTGTTGATAAAATCAGATGTGATTCTCATTAATGACAGATGCCATAATCTCTCTTATTTATCTGGGAAATAAAAGAGCTCACATGGATGGAAATGACACTACTGACTGGAGTACTGTATGTTCCATTTTATTGCTTTCCAAGGGAAGAGTCTCTGGAGCATGATAAACACACTATAATGTGTGCAGGATGGAGGATGCTGGTCATATCCAATTTACGCAATATGTGACCTTGTATAAAAATGAAGTAGATGAACTTAATATATTTTGGATTAATCATGGGTGTGAATAATTAGAATGCATTGTTCTTGGAGTATACATAATTCCAGCGTGAGATACATATATTGGTGGAGTTGGTAGTTCCAGACCTGCAGGATGAAGATATGTGAATCACAGGTTACACCAATAATACAATAAGAAGAAAAAAAAAAGAGAATTCTACATAGTAAAGATCTGTAATATGCTATAATAATGCCACAAGTATTGCACAATAAAAGAACAAAAAGTGGGGGTATCCTATGCTTAACTGTTTTAATACCAAGTGTTGCTGGGGCTTCAGGTGAGATCAAATCATCAATCTGAAATGGACCCAGACACCAGACAAAAATCTTCCCATAAGATTACATGTGTATTAAGTACCCATTGAGATCATGGAGTCTATTTATAAAAAAAAAATAACTGCAAATGTGTAAGCATTTGGACAGCCGTAGTTAATCCCCATATTGTGTGTATTATGTGTGAAATGTAATGTTCTATTTATTTCTTATGATCGTCAGCTCCATCTAGCAACCATTATGGTCACTAGCTGACAATCATTGGAAGCAAAAACGATAATGACATTTAAAACATCATTGACAAATTGCAGGTAGTACCTGTAACAGTTGTACAAATGCTGAGGCATTTTTATAAAAAGAAACTGAGACTTTTTATAAATCGACCCACCCCCCATGTGTTGCTTTGACAATAAATGAGTCAGGTACACTTTTTGGTGAAGTCTGTCAAAGTACTATAGAAAATATGTGATAGGTGGGTGGGTACAGCGTGGTACGGCGGCAGAGAACACACAGAGTTCCAGATTGCAGCAAACAATGTATTGGAGAACTTGCAAAACAGTACAAAACCCAATGGGGAGCACACATGACTGGGGAACTCACAACAGTCAGAGCGGACAGTTAACGGTGAACAGGTCAGAGCTGGAAACAGCGCCTGTCAAGGAGAGCGGAGTCTGCCCTGACCAGTCCAACCCAGATGGGAGTTTGCTGAGATGCAGACAAAGGCCCTAAGCTTTCCCTCCTTCTCTGGAACCTCTCCTGCCACTAGTGCTGTCCCTGACAGGTACATATGCTGTCCCTACACTAGCCAACTCTCAACTGTGTGCAAAATCCAGATGGCAGGGACTTAAAAAGATTCTGTGTGACCCAAGATGGCTGCCAGGGTCAGCTGGATGCAGCATAGCCAACCAGAACACTGCCTCATGGGAATGAGAAAATCATAGAGAAACTCAGTTTCTCCTGACTTCCTTCTCCAGCTGCTTTGCTGTACCAGATGACCGCCCCTTTGACAGATGCTGTCCTTGGCATCAAACACAACAACAAACAATATGAAACAATGGTAACACAAATATTAGTGCAGCTAAAACCTAAACAACATAATCAGAATACTTTGCAGGTAATTGTCCATGGTTAGATCTAAATGGCCAGTGAACCCCACTGACTTCTGTGGGGTCAGAATCCTCAACAGACTCTATGGCCTCAGAAGGCTGAGGAGTGGCTGATCCATCTGCATCCCCTCCATCTTGGTTAGAAGCCGAGGCATCACTAGAGACCATGAAATCAGTAGGATTTACAGCCTGTGGAGCCAGGGCCTCTGGACTGTCCATAAGTACGGGAGAGGGGCTATTATCCTCATAGCCCATGGGGGACGAAGGCTCTAGTTCAAGGAGAGTTGAGGAAAGTGGAAAGACAGCATTGGACCCACAGATACACTCCTCTGGTATTGTTATCTTAAGATATTAACCACATGCCACCCAGCCACTGTATAAATACGTTGGCAGGGCGGCACGGGAAGGCAAAACCACGTTTTAAAACGTGTGTTTTGTAAACAAGTAGGGGGCGCGCACGAGGCGCGCCGCCGCCCTACCTGTCCCGCCGATCACAGCCGCGGATGTCAGTCGCCAGGTCACAGCCGGTCCTTACCAGCTATCTCCCGGCTGTGCTTTCTGTCACTTCCCTGACAGCTCGAGGACAAGCTGATCGGGACAGAAAAGTTTCTCTCTCCCGATCAGCCTGTCCCCATCCAGCACACACCCCCGCCTCCTAGTAAAACACTCCCCCTCACACAGATAACCCTTTCCTGAAAAATAAAGTTAACCCCTTCCTCCCCAGTGCCATTACTACAGTGTCAGTGTTTTTTTTTTTTGCACTGATCACTGTATTGGTGTCACTGGGGATGTCAGTACCCCCCAATGTCAGAATGTCCGCCGCAGTCCCGCCATAAGTCGCTGATCGCCGCCATAAGTCGCTGATCACCGCCATTATTAGTATAAAAAAAAAACTATAAATCCCAGTATCTTTCCCACCATTTGTAAACGCTATAACTTTCACGTAAACCAATTAATTTACACGTATTGGGTTTTTTTTTAGCAAAGACATGTCGCAGAATGCATTTTGGCAGAAAATTATGACTAAATTTGATTTTTAAATTTTTTTTTACTGGACATGTTTTATAGCAAAAAGTCCAAAATATTGTTTTTTTTCCTCAAAATTGTCAGCCTTTTTTTTTATAGCGCAAAAAATAAAAACCGCACAGGCGATCAAAGACCACAGAAAGAAAGCTCAATTTGTGGGGAAAAAAAGGATGTAAATTTCATTTATGTACCGTATTGCATGACCGCGCAATTGTCCGTTAAACTAGCGCAGCGCTGTATAGCAAAAAAATGGCGTAAATTGCAGTATCTATACCAGCAATGGGCAAACTACGGCCCGCGGGCCGTATACGGCCCGGCGGACCTTTTAATCCGGCCCGCGGAGCTAGGCTCCCGCAAGGCCAGTGGTCGGCAAGCCGCGGCTCTTTACAAATTTAGATGCGGCTCTCCTGTGTGCCGGGCGCCCGCTCCCCTCCCTCCTCTCCTCCTCTCCCCTCCCTCCTCTCCTCCTCTCCCCTCCCCTCCTCTCCTCTCGGATGGCCGCCCCCCCTCTCGGATGGCCGCCCCCCTCCCTCCTCTCGGACGTCAGGACTCTGCAGCTGTCAGGATGTAGGCGGGGCAGCGTGACGAACTCCTCTCACAGTCCTCCCTGAAGACCAGAACGGCGCGGGAATACGAGAGGAACGCGCGGACCAAAGGTAAGTGAATTGACACAGGGGGGGGACTTACTATATGGGGGATGAATTACTATATGGGGGACTTACTATATGGGGAATGAATTACTATATGGAGGACTTACTATATGGGGAATGAATTACTATATGGGGGACTTACTATATGGGGAATGAATTACTATATGGAGGACTTACTATATGGGGAATGAATTACTATATGGGGGACTTACTATATGGGGAATGAATTACTATATGGAGGACTTACTATATGGGGAATGAATTACTATATGGAGGACTTACTATATGGGGAATGAATTACTATATGGAGGACTTACTATATGGGGAATGAATTACTATATGGGGGACTTACTATATGGGGAATGAATTACTATATGGAGGACTTACTATATGGGGAATGAATTACTATATGGGGGACTTACTATATGGGGGATGAATTACTATATGGGGGATGAATTACTATGTGGGGGATGAATTACTATATGGGGGATGAATTACTATGGGGGATGAATTACTATGGGGGATGAATTACTATAGGGGGGATGAATTACTATGGGGGACGAATTACTATATGGGGGACGAATTACTATATGGGGGACGAATTACTATATGGGGGATGAATTACTATGGGGGATGAATTACTATATGGGGGATGAATTACTATGGGGGATGAATTACTATATGGGGGATTAATTACTATATGGGGGATTAATTACTATGGGGGATTAATTACTATGCTTACTATGGGGGAATATTACTATACTTACTATGGATGACACATACACATCATTCATCTACTCTTGGTCCGGCCCCCGGGTCCAATATATGAACCCATTGCGGCCCTCAAGTCAAAAAGTTTGCCCACCCCTGATCTATACCATAGTTTGTAGGCGCTATAACTTTCACACAAAGCAATCAATATACACTTATTGGGATTTTTTTTACCAAAAACATGTAGCAGAATACATTTTGACCTAAATTTATAACCAACTTTGAGTTTACTATATATTTTTTATAGCTGAAAGTAAAAAATATTGTTTTTCTTCAAAATTTTGGGCCTTTTTTTGTTTATAGCGTGAAAAATAAAAAGCGCACAGGTGATCAAATACCACCGAAAGAAAGCTCTATTTGTGTGAAAAAAAGGACGTAAATTTCGTTTGGGTGCAGCATTGCATGACCGTGCAATTATCAGTTGAATTAGTGCAGCGCCGAGTAGCAAAAAGAGGCCTGGTCATTAAGGGGGGTAAATCCTCTGGAGGTCAAGTGGTTAATGTTGGTGTAAATGATCTGTTTCCTGGGCAGGTGGCTTCAACACCCCAGAGGATCTCCACAGACTCCCTGGCTTGTAGTGTATTGTAAGAAGAGTTGAAATTGAAGCTCCACACCACTGTTAAGAGGTCCAGATGCAATGTTATTTCATTAAAAGTTAGGGGTGTAATTTGAGAAGTATCCTACACGTTTCAGGGATCCAAGTGCCCCCTTTTATCAGGGCTAGAAAGAACATAAGACGATTTTAATTTCAATCTGACATAAATACAATGTCCCCTCAAAGGGGTTATACTGTACTTAAAACCAAACAGTCTATCATAATGAGAGTATAAAAAGAAAATACCTAAAAATAAGAACATGAATGCTGAAAAAAAGAATATGGGAGCTGAAAAACGAAAAAAAAAAAACCGAAAAAAATAATAATCATACTAATAATCATCATTATTATTAAAATGGTATTATATGGTTGATATGTTGGCCTAATATAAAAGAGAAAAAAAAATGGAGTAAAAACTCTCAAAACGTTTATGTGTATAAATTGAACCATACATTATACAATCTGATTGTGCAATCGTGAGACATTTAAGAAAAAAAAAAAGAGTAGTATAATAAAAATAATAATAATATTAAAGATAATAATACTACTATTGCCAAAATTACTATATACATTCCTGGTAATAAATTGATCTAAAAGGAATACATGTATGAAAACATGAGTGAAATGACAAATGTATAAATTGAACTATGAACTGTTTCATTACAAAAGGTAGTGAAAAAAGGTGTAAATACTGCTAAGAATGATGATACTTATTATAAAATGATACATTCTGATTAAAATATAGAAATTACAAAAATATATCCAAAGAGCTGATAAGAGCCATACATTGTACGATCTGGCTGTCCAATCAATGAGCAAACTGCCTAGTCTTAAAAATCCCATGCATTAACGGGTAAAATTCAAGTGGCCCATTCCATTGGTGGTGGATCCACTCTCTACAGTGCAATCTGATTGTATTGTGTGTGTGCAATCTAAAAGGTGAGCACAAGGTTGTATACCCACGTGCTATAGAGTACATCTGGGGGAATATGTCAACTGTAGCAGATCATTTATGTATGTACAGTCATACATATAAATGAGAATCCAAAAGGACTAACTTTCACAAGCAATGCCCACCCTAACGTCGAGTATTTAGATGTGACACTAGAAGGCAGTATAGACGGTAGGGTGGTCACTAGAATTTTCTTCAAAAAGGTTGAAAGTACCAGCAATCTAGGCTTTAGAAGTTGTCACTGCAGACCATAGTTCAAAAATGTGCCATTTGTTCAGTTTAAAAGTCTGAGGAGAAACTGCTCCCTGGAGGTGGACTTTGACACACAAGCTCCAGTACTGAAGAATCATTTTCTGGACAAAAACTACCCAAAGGACTTAGTAGGAGGTGCTTTATGGAAGGTAAAAAAGCTTACCCAGAGCAAATGTCTACTTTCTGCAGAAAAAAAGAACACAAATTCCACGGGCTACACTCCAAATTTCATGACCCATTACAATGGTCAACATCAGTTGATCAAAAAGATCTTGGAAAAACACTGGCACATACTTAAAGCTGACCCACTTTTAAAGAAAGATTTACCAACACATGCCAAGATCACCTACTGCAGAGCACTCACTCTAAAAAACAGTTTGGCACCCAGCAGAAAACAAGACAATGAAACAAGCTGCCCCACTAGCAAAACATCACTCAAGATCATCACTGGGTACCTCCAATGTGGAATGCCTAAAAGCCTGGCATACCAGTCACTTAACAAAAGAACCCATAGTGTTATGGCCACCAGCACTGGCATTGAATAGTTCATTAACATCCTTTTGAACTGTTCATCTCAATTTATAATCTATGTACTCTGGTGTCCATGCAATTTGCAGTATGTTGGAAGAACAATCCAGACCTTTTACCAAAGATTAAACAAACGAAGATCCAACATCAGACTGGGGTTTAAGAAACACAGTTTGTCAAGGCATTTCTTGATACATCATAACAAAGATCCACAGCTACTATCGGCAACAACTGTGGAACAAATAAATTTCCAAAAACTACAACAGATTTACAAGACTCTGCAAACGAGAAACATCATTGTTCATCTAGTACAGTGGTCTCCAAACTGGGGGCCGGATGCAACCTTTTGCTTGCTTTTTTCTGGCCCTCGGGGCAATATTTCATCCACTGATACCAACAGTGAGGAATAATTCCCCCCACTGGCACCAACTAAGGGGCACAATTCCTTGCATTGACACCAATTATGGGGCACAATTCCTCCCAATGACACCAACGATGGGGCACAATTCCTCCCAATGACACCAACTATGGGGCACAATTCCTCTCGAGAACACCAATGACAGGGCACAGTTTCTCCCACTGACACAAGCAATGGGTCGCAATTCTTCCCACTGACTCCAAAAATGGGGCACTATCCATCCCATTGACATCAAAGATGGGGCATTGTCTATTCTCACTGACGTTGGGACATTTTCTTCTCCCAAAGGCCACAGATCAGGCCCCCTGAAGTCTGAAGGACAGTAAACTGGCCCTTTGTTTAGAAATTCTGTAGACTTTTCATCTAGTAGATACCCAACTGAACTACTGCATCCCCAACTTGAGTATAAAGTGGTATGTGATCACTCATGTGACAACATGACTGTGATGGTTTTTAACAGTTTAGAAAGCACAAAAACACTCAATATTACGTTATATCAAGGATAAATCCGAGCAAACATAATTTTGCATTTTTTGTAAATATTATCAGTCTCATGTCCCAAACACACACTGCCCACTCACTGCTCACACACTACAGGCTTTACACATCCATCACTATCTTTCCTTTCATGATGGATTCAGAGTGGCATTGGTGGATAGCGGGAGGGTCCCCTCTTCCTTCCCCTAAAATCCAACTACCTTGTGAGCTGCTATAGAGAGCCTTTTCTAGTGCTATACTGTATATTGAATATAAACCAAAGCTATTTATACAACTATTCAATCTCCAGCAGCAGCTGAGCACCCAGATGCATATCTCATATAACTAAGCATTCAATATATAACTAATAATTAGTTCAGCTCTACTTATACATAAAAATCCAAAATCAATAATGGTGCGTTATAAATATAAAAAAAGTGAATAATTCCTTTTCCATCAATAGGTTAATAATTTAATGCTTGCGCAGTGACACTTTGTGCTCCAAGAGAATAATGTGCCAGAAGTCACCACCACCAGATGTCTGCTCACCTCCACAATATGACGCCACATTAATATGCTTGATCAATAAATGTTTTTTGTCCCTTTAATGAATGCTGTAGATCTCCTATGTGGACTCAAGGAAAAGCCTTCTCAGCTTCCACTATATTGCCGGCTGACACTGATCTTCCGATCTCTCGCTGTCACAGGCTAAGCTGACAGGTCTGGCAACTGGAAACGATTCAACAAGTACCATACTGATAACTGAAGACAGCAGCTCCGGCAGCCTGTGACAGCGGGAGATCGGAAGATCAGTGTCAGCCGGTAATAAGCCCCTGCAGAGACAGTTCTGTTATCATATACAAGGAAGAAAAGAACATTCCTGAGAGGACAATCCCTTTCACCAAGAAAAGAGAAGTGGCTCTTCCTCCCCCTCTTCCTTTTAGAGCCAATTTTGTCTTATAAACATGGCTGCTTGGCTAGCATGGTTTCTGCCAAACAAGCTGCTGATTTGGCCTTTGCTTTAAATTCCTAGATTGTAAGCTCGAAAGAGCAGGGCCCTCGAACCCCTCGTGTATTGTATTGTTACTGTATTGTCTCATGTTCTGTCCCCCACTATAATGTACAGCGCTGAGCAAACCTTTGGCACTATATAAATACTGTATAATAAAATTAATAATAATAATAATAAGTAAGGATGCCTCTCATTTTCCCACCAGATCTTACCAATAATAATTTTACCTAACACTCATCCTGCTTTTAGCCTCTCCTTCCTACAGATATACAGATATCATTGTAGGTCCAGTTCACTTCTGGTCTGTTCACTTTATCGCCAGTCAAGGTAATTCACAGTTTTTTTCCACTCAGATCTGTCTCATCAATGTATGCCATCTAGGGGTGGACTGACCATTTGGAAACTCGGGCACTGCCTAAGGGCCCGGGATCAGTAGGGGGCCCCATGAGATGCCCCTTGTACCTTTTTCATAGGCTTTTTTGAGTTTGGGCAAGGACAAAGGGGCCCCATGATCCCCTATTGCCCGGGGGCCCCATGAGTTGTCAGTCCGCCCCTGATGCCATCATTATAAGTTGGTATTTTCACCCACTGACAATCTATTTAACTTACCATACCACATACAGCAATGGTCCGTACGTACACAAATGATCTGCTACAGATTATATATTCCCCCAGATGTAATCTATAGCCTGTGGGTTTACAACCTTAGATATAGTTACATAGTTAGTCTGGCTGAAAAAAAGACAAAAGTACATCCAGTTCAACCACTAAAAAAAAAAAAAATTATAATCCTACACCCACTGTTGATCCAGAGGAAGGCAAAAAAAACCAGCAAAGCATGATTCAATTTGCTCCTGCAGGGAAAAAAAATTCCTTCCTGATCCCCCGAGAGGCAATCGGATTTTCCCTGGATCAACTTTACCTATAAACATTGTGATCACCTTTAGGTTGCATACACACAATACAATCAGATTGCACAGTAGTGAGTGGATCCACCACCAATGGAATGGGCCACTTGAATTTTACCCCTTAATGCATGAGATTTTTAAGACTGGGCAGTTTTCTCAGAGATTGGACAGCCAGATCATAAAATGTATGGCTCTTATCAGCTCTTTAGATATATTTTTGTCATTTGTATATTTTAATCAGAATGTATCATTTTATTATAAGTATCATCATTCTTAGCAGTATTTACACCATAATCATTTTCACTACATTTTGTACAATTTTACGACTGTACAGTCAGATTGTATATTATATGGTTCAATTTACACATTTATCATTTCACTTATGTTTTCATACATCTATTCCTTTTAGATCAATTGATTGGCAGGAATGTATATAGTGATTATGTCAGTAGTCCTATTATTATTATTATCTTTAATATTTTTAATATTATTATTATTTTTATTATATTACTCTTTTTTTTCTTAAACGTCTCACCATTGTATGATCAAATTGTATATTGTATGGTTCAATTTATACACATACACGTTTTGTGGGTTTTTTCTTTTTTCTGTTTTATATTAGGCCAACATATCAACCATAATATACCATTTTAATAATAATGATGATTTTTAGTATGATGTTTTTGTTTTGTTTATCAGCACCCATATTCTCGTTTTTGTTCAGCACTTATATTCTCATTTTTATGTAATTTTTTTTTTTTTTGTGATACTCTCATTATGATTGACTGTTTGGTTTTAAGTATGACCCTTTGAGTTGACATGGTATTGATGTCAGATTGAAATGAAAATCTTATGTTCTTTCTAATCCTGATAAAGGGGGCACTTGGACCCCCAAAATGCATTGGCTACTTCTCAAATTACACCCCTGACTTTTAATGGAATAAAGTTTTATCTAGACCTCTTCACAGTTGTGTGGTACTTCAATTTCAACTCTAGTTCAAGGGGAGGCACATACCACTTCAAGGGGACTTCTTGCAAAGTTGAACATCCGTGGAGCTCAGTTCCTCTTGGTCTCTAGCAGGCAGTAGATTGGCTATCTAATACAAGTGTTAATGGGCCCTTAGGAGATGCTCAGCAGGCAAGCTGTGAGCACCAAAGAGATATTTAATGGGGCTATGCCTTTTAAATATACAGGGTGTCCCTAAGGTCTGGACAAATGCATATTCTCAATAAATGTTAATACATTTTTCAACAACATTTTATTTAATTGGAACATTAAACAATAACACCTTCAATGTGATTTCCAATATTTGTAAGGCAAAGTTCCATGTGCTTTGCAAGATTCACATGAACCCGACGCAGTAACTCCATATTTCCGTCAATTTGAGCACATTCATTCATGATGCGTTCCTTCAGGTGATTCATATCTGTGACTTTCATTGAGTACAACTTCTTCTTTAGCAGACCCCAAAAAAAGAATTCAAGGGGGTTAAGGTCTGGTGAGCTTATATAGTGATATATTAAACACATATAGTGATATTTATTATGTGTCCAGACTTTATGGACACCCTGTATAGTCAAAACTCTTTACTTTATCCCCATGACGCCGAACATACGCAAATTAGCAATAAATATAAAATCAGTGAGCGCTCAATTATATAGCAGCTATTGCACATACAAGGTAACCAAATAAAACCTCCTAAAATCCAAATACATAAAAGTGCAGCGCTAAAAGTATTCTCCAGTGTAATAAAATAATAAATAATCTTATTATTTATTATTTTATTATACTGGAGAATACGTTTAGTGCTGCACTTTTATGTATTTGGATACGCAAATTAGCGTCCTCACAGAACTGGGCTTTTTTCCATGGGGCAGCTAATTTGCATACCAGTCTTCCCAGCACAAAGACCGGGGTATTAGTGAGAGCACCAGGTCCCTTTCTAAAGATTGAGACCTGGAACTCCTGATTCTGGGTCACATGATCGCTGTGATAGCCTCTGATTGGCAATCACAGTGATCAGTCACTGTACAGCCCCGCCCCATTGCTTTCTCTCACTGAATGGAGGAGAGAGATACCTTGTATCTCTCTCTGTCCTTTCAGGGAGAAAAACTAAGTGTGTGTTAATATATAAATAAATAAGTAAATAAAAATAATAATACAAAAATAAAATAAAAAAATAAATAAAAATACCTAGATCAAGGTTTGATCTAGGTCAGTGCCAGGGTTAGTGTTTGGGTCAGGGTCAAAGGTCAAGATCAGGATCAAGGATCATGGTCAGTATGTTTTTTTGTTAGGATTTTGTTAAATGTTTAAATTAGTATCAGTGTCAGTCAGTGTCAGAATAAAAAAAAAAAAAGTAAAATGCACACTATTGTTTCTGGGCTGTACTGCGGGCACATTCAACAACTGCCATACACATATGTGGTATCGTCATGATCGTCAGGAGCAGGAGAAATTAGTTTGAGTTGTTCTTTGGTGGTTGGTTATGGTAGTATCAAGAAACATACAGCTAATTAAAAAAAAAATTTTTTTGTTACTATTTTGGGTCAGTTTTCCTTTGATAATAAATAAAAAATCAAGAGATATCCATTACCATTTACCACCAAATGAAAGCCCAATTTGTCCTGAAAAAACTAAGGTATAATCCGCCTGCATGCACAAAGTAGTTGTGAGGATATGTATGGTTTTGCTAACACATGTGAAAGTTGCAAAATTGTGCTTAGGCCAGCAATGGGCAAATTACGGCCCGGCGGACCTTTTAATCCGGCCCGTGGAGCGTGATGCTGTCAGGATGTGTGTAGGCGGGGCAGCGTGACGAACGTGAGGGGAGCTAGGCTCCTCTCACAGTCCGCCCTGAAGACCGGAACGGCGCGGGAACACGGCGAGAGGAACGCGCGGAGCAAAGGTAAGTGAATGAATTACTATGGGGGATGAATTACTATGGGGGATGAATTACTATATGGGGGATGAATTACTATGGGGGATGAATTACTATATGGGGGATGAATTACTATGGGGGATGAATTACTATATGGGGGATTAATTACTATGGGGGATGAATTACTATGGGGGATGAATTACTATATGGGGGATGAATTACTATGGGGGATGAATTACTATAGGGGGGATGAATTACTATAGGGGGGATGAATTACTATAGGGGGGATGAATTACTATATGGGGGATGAATTACTATGGGGGATGAATTACTATATGGGGGATTAATTACTATGGGGGATGAATTACTATGGGGGATGAATTACTATGGGGGATGAATTACTATATGGGGGATGAATTACTATGGGGGATGAATTACTATGGGGGATGAATTACTATGGGGGATGAATTACTATATGGGGGATGAATTACTATGGGGGATGAATTACTATGGGGGATGAATTACTATGGGGGATGAATTACTATATGGGGGATTAATTACTATGGGGGATGAATTACTATGGGGGATGAATTACTATATGGGGGATTAATTACTATGCTTACTATGGGGGAATATTACTATACTTACTATGGATGACACATACACATCATTCATCTACTCTTGGTCCGGCCCCCGGGTCCAATATATGAACCCATTGCGGTCCTCAAGTCAAAAAGTTTGCCCACCCCTGGCTTAGGCTTTAAAATTTGTTTTACCCTTAGTGGGAAGGGGTTTAATATTAGATTGTGTAGGGAAAGGTTAGAACCTCTGCCAGTTCATTTGTTTTTTTTAAACTGTGGAAGTTTTACTCTCGCTGTCTGTTCTAGTGGCAACTGTAAAATGTTTGATTTCCCGTCACTTTCTGCTTCAATGGTAATGGTCAGGAAGACAAATACAGAGGTTCTAAACCTTTTTGGCTACACACACACTTTAAAGCCCATCTCTGGGATGAGAAAAAACCCTTGCAGGCGGACCTCCACATTGCAAGGGTAAAATCCTCATTAAGTTTAGGGGTGGAGGAAGAGACTGTATTACTTAATGTATTCATTGCTGCAGTGTTCTTCTTTTCTCACTAATGTTCCGAACTGTCGGCCATTCCTTGGCGTGATCATGTACAATGCAGGGCTATAAGTCCTGCACTGTATGTGTGTTCTTCTCCCTAATGTTCCGGACTGTAGGCCACCCCTTGGCGTGATCACGTACAATGCAGGGCTATAAGTCCTGCACTGTATGTGTGCTCTTCTCCCTAATGTTCCGGACTGTAGGCCACCCCTTGGCGTGATCACGTACAATGCAGGGCTATAAGTCCTGCACTGTATGTGTGCTCTTCCCTTAATGTTCCGGACTGTAGGCCACCCCTTGGCGTGATCATGTACAATGCAGGGCTATAAGTCCTGCACTGTATGTGTGCTCTTCTCCCTAATGTTCCGGACTGTAGGCCACCCCTTGGTGTGATCACGTACAATGCAGGGCTATAAGTCCTGCACTGTATGTGTGCTCTTCTCCCTAATGTTCCAGACTGTAGGCCACCCCTTGGTGTGATCACGTACAATGCAGGGCTATAAGTCCTGCACTGTATGTGTGCTCTTCTCCCTAATGTTCCGAACTGTCGGCCAGCCCTTGGCGTGATCACGTACAATGCAGGGCTAGAAGTCCTGCACTGTATGTGTGCTCTTCTCCCTAATGTTCCAGATTGTCGGCCATCCCTTGGCATGATCACTTACAATGCAGGTCTATAAGTCCTGAATTGTATGTGAAGTAGGTAACTATGTGATCACAAAGAGCCTTAGAAAAAAGGCTTTGGGGGGGCAGTCGTACAAATGGACAGATCCTGCTGGAGCAAAGAATATGGTAATTATTACACATTATTGCTCTACCCCTAGACTTAACAAGCATTTAAAACTTGCAGTGGACCTCCCACTTGTGCCCAGAATGGGGCTTTAATTGTTGCAGTACAAAGTTGCTATTTTGTCTCAAGTTGCATCCCTCTAATGGTTGCAAACCACAGTCTGAGCAAGATTTTGAAATCATTACAAAATTCTCACTTTACAATGTGATAATTAAAAATTGGCAGAGTTAATTTGTGAGAATTAATCCATGCTACGTTCATGCATTTTTTCCATAAATGGTGCAGAAAGTCAAACAGCCTGCATCAGATGGGAATTGCTATATAACATTGAGCATTAAAAAATGAAAACAGATATTTTCAATAAATATTGTACTTTTCTCACTTCTGGGTTCTTTCTACTGTATACTATTTATCTTTTCCAACACCAAAGTGTTTTAGGCATATTTTACCAACTGTAAAAAATAAAAAAACTCTTTGTTGTGCTGAAGATGGAATCTTCTTACACCTGTGAAATCATTTACAACTATTAGATGACAGGAAGAACAAAAGTAATCTTGATCATGCTTTTTTTCTTCAACTGCCTCTTTTAACTGCCACTTATGCCCTTTCAGGGCAGTGAGAACATCTATGTAAAGGCCCCACACAACCCACTGATAATTATACTTTTAGCCCCCGGCCACATCAAAGCCGATTTTGAAATCGTGTGACTTACAGTGAAGTCGTACGATTTAAAAATCGGGTGACATGCCGATTTCAGTTGCGATTTGCAAGACATCTGACACAGATGTCTATGAAAATCGCAACAAAAGTAGTGCATGGACTACTTTAGAAATCTATATTAAGTAAAATGGTGCAGCGCTAAATACTAGAGCACAGTTAATATACACAATATATATATACATGCGTGATATCACTCTAAGGGTGATCAATGAATATAAAAGTTCGATGCAATAGTGCGGATCATATAAAGATCCTAATTCAAGGTGAGTGGACGTCCTGATCCAAGGTGTGATGATAGGTGTGATCACACAAATAGGTGAAAAACGCACTCACCAGATGTGCGTTTAATACACGCAATATGTAATCCTGCGTCACCAGGCAAAGAAACGATCATCAGATCCCAGATCAGATTGTACCCAGATCACCATCCCGGCTCCACGGAAGTAAGGTCATCCGAAACCGCTACCAGGTATCACCACCAGGGTCCTGAGTCCTCCAGATGGGCACTGCGAATGATAGCACTCACACAGAGTGCCCAATAAGAGACCTCATAGCGTGATACTGCTTTAGATGCCTTTATTCAGGGTTGGTTGGTGTGGGGTACATAAAAGGACTAGCCCTGGACCCTATGAATATGTGCATCGCACGAAACGCGTCAGTGGGGCAGCAGCAGCAGCAGGACACCTAACCACCTTATGAATACATATGGTCAGTAAACTCTTTGTTTAATCCTTTTATGTACCCCATACATAAAATGGTGACGCAGGATTACATATTGCGCGTATTAAACGCACATCTGGTGAGTGCGTTTTTCACCTATTTGTGTGATCACACCTATCATCACACCTTGGATCAGGACGTCCACTCACCTTGAATTAGGATATTTATATGATCCGCACTATTGCATCGAACTTTTATATTCATTGATCACCCTTAGAGTGATATCACGCATGTATATATATTGTGTATATTAACTGTGCTCTAGTATTTAGCGCTGCACCATTTTACTTAACATATATGTCTGATTGGAGGTTTTATTTGGTTACCTTTTCGGTGTATCAGCTGCTCAGTAACATTCTCTGTGTATACGCATTTATACACTTTTTGTGTATACACATCTATACGTTTTTTGCATTTAAGTTGCGCTCACTATAACATCTTATATTACTTTAGAAATCGGTGCGGCTCTGACCAAGTTGGAACCGCACAGATATGACTGCTTTAATAGCGGACAATAGGGTGCAACTTGGCATACGATTTGCAAGTCACATGGCATGCAAATCGCATGCCAAGTCCCACCCAATATGACCAGGGTGTTAAGGCTTGTACACATCATATCCAGTCAGCTGTGTTATTCTGCACACCAGGGCATATGTATGCAAATGTTTTCCTGTGCTCTGTTCACACCAGACATGTATGGTGGTATGCAGAAAAACACAGCTCAATGGACGTGGTGTGAACAAACTCTTTTTGGCCACTTTGTCAGAACCAGGGCAAAAGAATTGATGCTTCCAGGTGTTTTATTTGTTCATAATGTAGTGCTCAAATGCTAGGTCTGTCTAATGTCACATGATGTAGGCCCTAACCACTTGCCTACCGGGCACTTATACCCCCTTATTTACCAGGCCAATTTTCAGCTTTCAGCGCTGTCGCACTTTGAATGACAATTGCGCGGTCATGCAACATTGTACCCATATGACATTTTTATCATTCTTTTCTCACAAATAGAGCTTTCTTTTGGTGGTATTTAATCGGCACTGGGCACTTTACTTTTACTATAAATAAAAAAATTGCAAAAAATGTTAAAAAAAAAAAAAGTTTCTTTGTTTCTTTTATAAAATTTTTCAAACAGGTAATTTTTCCCCTTCACTGATGTGCATTGATGAGGCAGCACTGATGGGCACTAATATGCGGCACTGATGGGCACTGATAGGCAGCACTGATGGGAACTGATAGGCAGCACTGATAGGCAGCACTAATGAGGTGGCACGGATAGGCGGCACTGATAGGCTGCACTAATGAGGTGTCACGGATAGGTGGCACTGATAGACAGCACTGATAGGTTGCACTGACTGGCATCACTGCTGGGCACTGACTGGCGGCACTACTAGGCATTGACTGGCACAACTGCTGGGCACTGACTGGCACAACCACTGGGCACTGACTGGTGACACTGACTGGCAGCACTGCTGGGCTGCACTGATGGGCAAAGGTGGGTGGCACTGCTGGGCACATGTGGGTGGCACTGCTGAGCACAGGTAGGTGGCACTTCTGAGCACAGGTAGGTGGCACTGCTGGGTGGCACAGGTGGGTGCACTGCTGGGCACAGGAGGGTGCACTGCTGGGCACAGGTGGGTGGCACAGGTGGGCGCACTGCTGGGCACAGGTGGGCGGAACTGGTGGGTGGCACTGTTGGGCACCGATCATCAGGGTACTGATCATCAGTGCCCTGATGATCGTTGCCGATCCCTGCTCTGACAACTGCCGATTCTCTGCAGTACTTTTCTCACGCTCTGACAGCGTGAGGAAAGTGCAGCCGAGAACCGGCAATTGCATTCCCCGGTGATCAGCATGTCATTGGACACGGTTGATCACGTGGTAAAAGGCCGCTGTGATTGGCCTTTTACCTCATCACGTGATCAGCTGTGTCCGTAGGACACAGCGATCACGGAGATCGCCGGGGGCGCGCAGGAGAGTGCGTTCTGGGAGGACGTCATATGATGCCCATCCAGAACTGGCCGGCCGCAGTGTAGCCATCATTCAGCTTTCTGCGGTCAGCAGGTGGTTAACAAATAGCTAGGTACATTGATCTCTGCTAATTTGAAACTTACCTTCAAATTGTATTTCCGCCCTCTGATCAAAACCATTAAATCAGACCTTCATAAATGGAACTAGGAGGTGTTCACCCGGGTTGGTCTTAATATTGTCCTGACACAAGGCAGTGGAGAGAGGGCCTTGTGTCCCCCAAGGCGGTGTAGAGAGGGCCTCGTGTCCCCCAAGGCGGTGGAGAGTGGACCTCGTGTCCCCCAAGGCAGTGGAGAGCGGGCCTCTCCTCGTGTCCCCCAAGGCGGTGGAGAGCGGGCCTCTCCTCGTGTCCCCCAAGGCGGTGGAGAGCGGGCCTCTCCTCGTGTCCCCCAAGAAGGCGAAGAAGAAACCGGAAGTCGGAAGCTGGAAGTCGGCTTCACAACGAGGCTAGGAGCGCAAGTGGATGCAAACTGATCCCCCGGGGCCTGGGGATCACATTGCAAGCCACCTGCTCCATTGCAAGCCACCCGCTCCATCTGTGCTCGCCACAAAGGGATTTCCCCTCGCATTTGGTGAGCAGACGAGCGGAAATTTCAAGCCCTGATGTAGGGGATAATGCCACTGCTCTCTCTAGTCTCTGACACCAGTTACTTCCTGGTACAAAGGAGGAAGGAGTGTTGAGGAATTGCTGGAGTGTTGCTGAAAAGCTGAGTATCAGAATGTTGCAGTGGGGCATTTAAACAGACACTGTAATTTGCATTAATAGGTTAAAACTCCAAGATATAACTTTAGCAACCCTACCTTTTGCGGTTGACCTATGCAGTTGTGTTTCTATCCAGATTTAGCGTGTGTTACTGCTAGGCTGTAACCAGCCTTAGCTCATATTTTCAATTTCTGGGTCTTGCGGGTTTTTCCTAAACCTAGTGGATTGACTGTTTCAACCAGTTACTGGAAGGAGGCTTCAGTAATCAGTGTGGGAAGAATTAACAACTAGGTCATGCATATTCATCTGACAATTCCTGATAGTGTTGCTCAGAGGTATTTTCTGGAAATATGATAAATGTTTGGGAGCACCTTTCCAGAATTCTCTTTCCCAGGCGCTTTTCTCCTGGGAAGATGCACTGTGTGAAGACTGCTGTTTGAGTAGGCCTCAGAATGTACCATGTGCTGAGGATCTTAGAAACCAAATTAGAGCTGGGGCAGATGCCTGAAAGGAGCTGGGCTTAATAGAGATACTCTTGCCTAAAGAGGGTTGAAGAGAAGCTGGAAGGCAAGCTGTTGTTTGGACCTTGGAAGAGGGATCTTTGTCCATGGATTCAGATATTTTCCTATACCAGAAGCATAAACATGGTTTAGGAGTAAGGAAACACTGTGACTACTCCTACTGACAGTAGGAGAGTACAGAGTGAACGGAGGGATGAGCTTATCGGTCTCCCACTTCTCCTGCACTGTCAAATCATATAGTGGGGATGGGGAGGTGGCCTAGTTGTATGGTTTAACTGCAGTAGAGAAAAGTCTGGTCACCAACTTGTCTTTGTTGTCAGGGCTGGATGGATGGAAATACAAATACTCTGGCAGGTAAAACAGCTTCCATATATGTTTTTCAGCTGTGTATTTAGTTGATTGCCTGGAATTTAGCTTAAGCACATGTCTAACCACCTTTTATTATACAAAGACAGGATGGTCAGGATGGAAGGTAGTTATTATAAGGTCACTATATTACAGTGAAGCCAGCACAGATGCAGAATAACATGTACAAAATATAAAACATACCTCTGACTGAAGCAAAGATAATTCATCCCATTTGTTATAAATGTCTCCACATGTATATCTCCAGAGAGATTTGCAGACTGTCTGTCTTGGACTATAAGGACATTGCTATATGTGCCATTGTTTCCTTGGTATTGAGTATTAATCCTCTATCTTGGCAGTCTATTGTTTAATAATAATGTAACAATAAATATCTTTTTGGTGAGTAATGCATTTGTACACTGCAAATTTTTTCTGTTCAGGAAGTTCATTGGTTGTGAAATGCGTCAACGACTGTCACAATGGGAAGGCTGATTCCTGCTACCACGAACCTGTTGTATGTCACAGCAGTCGTCTCTGGAGTAGAACAAAGGGTGTTCAAACAAAGGTCTTGGCTCATCTGTGCCTCTGCAGTCCTAAAATTAAAAAAAAAAAAAACATTGCTGTTAAATTTCCTCATAGACTGAATGTAATATTTATAATTACAAAATAATGTATTTAAGGAGACTCTGTGACAGGTTCTCCTGAAAGAACTATCTCCATCTGATGAATCATCTTCACTGCACTTTCTAGCAACTCTGTTCCTCCATTGGAGATGGGACGCCAAATCCTGTGTCAGACGGTGTTAGAGCTTACACAGGGTTAATAACTAATGTTACAGTGTTTGGGTTTGGTGACTGAGTACAGCATACTGAAAAGAACAGAAGATGTTCACATGTTCCCCCATACCTGGAAGCACTGGGTACTTCATGAGGGCTCCAACTGAGTAATGAAGAGGTGGAGTAGTGCAGCAGAGGTCTGTATAAGTGAGGTTCATTAAAATACCATTTACAATTATCTAAGTGGGAACAAGCATAACCATGTGTTTGACCAATCAGTGAAACATTCTGCTGCAAAACAGCCTATAAAAAGGCAACCACATGCAGTGTTGGGACAATTGCTCTGGCACCCAAGAGAAGGAGGTCAAGGTGCACCCCTCTACTTCTTCCCTGAGAAGGATAGAGCCTGCCTAAAAGCATGTACAGCAGGTGAACAGAAATGACTACTGTCACTAGGGTTACCACTTTTGGTCCAAAAATAACAGAATGGAATAGGGGACAGCTGAGGATTCTGTCCAAAATGGCTATCATTCTTGGGAATCCATATATTATCACTAATGCTCATTACTATTAGATACTGTATTTGGTGTATAAACATTATGACAACTGGTATATGATACAGTGGGGAAAAAAAGTATTTAGTCAGCCACCAATTGTGCAAGTTCTCCCACTTAAAAAGATGAGAGAGGCCTGTAATTGGCATCATAGGTAGACCTCAACTATGACAGGCAAAATGAGAAAAAAAATCCAGACAATCACATTGGCTGATTTGGAAAGAATTTATTTGCAAATTATGGTGGAAAATAAGTATTTGGTCACCTACAAACAAGCAAGATTTCTGGTTCTCACAGACCTGTACCTTCTTCTTTAAGAGGCTCCTCTGTCCTGCACTCATTACCTGTATCAATGGCACCTGTTTGAACTTGTTATCAGTATAAAAGACACCTGTCCACAATCTCAAACAGTCACACTCCAAACTCCACTATGGTGAAGACCGAAGAGCTGTCGAAGGACACCAGAAACAAAATTGTAGACCTGCACCAGGCTGGAAAGACTGAATCTGCAATAGGCAAGCAGCTTGGTGTGAACAAATCAACTGTGGGAGCAATAATTAGAAAATGGAAGACATACAAGACCACTGATAATCTCCCTTGATCTGGGGCTTGGCCCCTTAGTTCCAGTGAAGAAAACTTTTAAGGCATCAGCATACCAAGACATTTTGGACAATTTCATGCTCCCAACTTTGAGGGAACAGTTTGGGGATGGCCCCTTCCTGTTCCAACATGACTGCGCACCAGTGCACAAAACAAGGTCCATAGAGACATAAATGAGAGAGTTTGGGGTTGAGGAACCTGTCTGGCCTGCACAGAGCCTTGACCTCGACCCGATAGAACACTTTTGGGATGAATTAGAGCGGAGACTGCTAGCCAGGCCTTCTTGTCTGACATCGGTGCCTGACCTCACAAATGTGATTTTGGAAGAATGGTCAAACATTCCCATAGAGACACTCCTAAACCAAGTGGACAGCCTTCCCAGAAGAGTTGAAGCTGTTATAGCCAACTCAATATTGAACCTCCATATTGACCAAGACTGGGACGCCATTTAAGTTCATGTGCATGTAAAGGCAGGTGTTCCACTACTTTTGGCAATATAGTGTACTGTCTGTGCCTGACCTCACCTTAGCCCATGTGCCACAGAGGGGAATGTTATTATGCTTAAGATGTGCATGGAGAAGCACCCTGTGATTCAGGCAAGTGTGTATGTGTGTGTGGTGTTGGGGGGGAGGTGGGGGATAGTTGGTTTGTTGATATTGGTGTTGGGGAATGTGATCATGCTTCATGCTGCTCCCAAAATATGGGTGTAATATGAAACATGGTATAGAAACATGTAATCATCAAACACAACATTATGAGACACAAGGCGAGCATCAACATAAACATACCATTAAGCTCAAGATAGAACCCAAATATACATGCCACTGATAGGTGTCAGATAGCTGCTAACTTGGGGGGCTCTACATACATAACTCCAGGTGGCAAAGCATGAGGCAGAAAAGTGTGGAGAAATTAGAATAGAATAAGAAAATAGAGAAAGGAATGAATGCAAGGTTGATAGAGAGGATTGAAAGAGAGGGAATAAAGGGGATAGGGGATCCTCAGAGATTGCCATTTATTCTATGGGAAGTCTATAGAGAGAAAAGAGCAAAGGTTTGTTAGAGGTAAATGGACTAGTCTGGGGTCTCAGAGATGGAGAAGGCATGGGGTCTGCTGAGAGAGAGGGGAGTAATTAAACCATAGCTGCTAGATTCAAATAATTTAATTTGGTTATCTTCCAGTAGAGCAGTTAATTCTTCAATAATACATGGCCCTGTATATGGCTCTTGACTTCCAGAAAGTTGAGGAATTAAGATTTCCACACATGGGTGATAGATGTTTGGTAGCTATAAAATGTGTGTTATACAAGTATACGACTGAGATGAGGGATATTATTGATTTATTGGATTATGGAGGATGGCCTCACAAGGGTCCATTTGGAGATTGACCAGCAATAGTTATATACCAGCAAAAGTTGAGTTAATCATAGTATAAAGCTTTATCCATAGCCAACAAACTTTTGGGTTAAAGTACCGAAGTGACATTACCTTCTAAGAGTTTTTCAGTGCTTGTAGTTTTTGAGAGCATTTAAAGGAAGTGAGCCAAAACTCATCCCACTCCTATGGAGAGATGGTATTGTTGTGCTAGGTTTCCCAAGGAAGACAAAAATGTCAGCCATAGATGTTCGAATCTTGGCCAGTTCAGCAGGGACTGGCCGAGATTTGAACCATCTCTGGGCAGGCTAATTGTACCTAATTTGATTATTGTATGACTTGGATACCCCCAGCAAGTCAGATTTATACATGCGATTATTGCCAGTGGCTATAGCTGCTAGCAATAATCACCATGTTCTCATCGTAGAGATCACTCCCCCACGTATTAGACTAAAGCGTGTGATTAAAAAACTAGCACCTCAGTGTCCTGGAGTGCATTCCAGCACCAGTAAGTGCCATAACCGGACGTCAGTGAACGGAAGTCCTGGCTCTAACGCGTTTTTGCACTGTCAACACAGTATAGACTTTGCTAAAACTATGTGCCTTCCAGCAGTGAAAATGTTGGAGGTCATCCTTCCATGGTTGAATTAGAGATCAAGTAAAGATGTGAAAAATGGGAGATGAGGTGATAAACTGTATATCGCTCTGAATATTTGATGGAAAGGGTTAGGTTAAGAGGCTTGGGTTGCAAAGGCGGGGAATCTAAATATAGGAAGATAGGGAGATCAGGTGGACCTCCAGCACCTCCAAAAGGGCCCATAATGGTGTGAAAAGTTAGCAGCCTAGAGGAATAATACTTCTCCCATATAGATGCAGTATGGTAAGTGAGCATTGTCTGCGCTAGGATAGGAAGGATGTTACTGGCAAAATCGCCAGGCAAAAATAAAGAAAACAAATCCTGAAAAAATAGAAAACAAATGCAGCCACCACATCTAAAGACTTGTAAGCTGTAATGTATCATGTTTTTGTTCTTGAGTTTAGGTACACTTGTCCGTACTACAACATTATTAAACTGCTCACCAAAACATAAAGCAAGGCACAGGGCACCTCAGTTTTGTTTTTCAGTGTCCCTTAAGCCCACAAAGCCTTTGTGTTATATACAGACATGTGTGAAGCCAGCAATATGGAGCTATTCCAGTCGAGGCCAAGGTTATAAAGAGTGCTCATTTCAGAAGATACAGGACTGCTCAGAGAACATTATCGAGAAAAGAAGAGAGGAAGGAGTTACATGTCAACATTGATTACTACAGAACAGGAGACAATCATTTCCAGATACCAGGGCCATATGGGATTCCAGCCATTTTGATGCCAGAGGTAAACACTAACATCAATACTATATTTTCAATTCATCAACCAATGTATACAACCTGACACCCACAATAAAATTCAAAATAATAGTAATACAAACAAAACACCACAGTTTATATATATATGACTTTAAAAATTATGCTCAACGAGATCATTTGGATGAGTCTGACAAGTTTCCCCAATGTACCTCATTATGTATTGTAGATCAAAGCTAAGTAGGTGTTTTCTTCTGTCTCTTCAGTCCTAGTAGTGAGATATCTTTAGGATGTTTCCCATTATGTCTTCTTCTGAAAAGCGAGCCTCATTATCTTGTGGTTGGCATGTACAATAGTAAAAAGTCATCTACTTGAAAGCAGGTGGTTGGAACTATTACTTCAACTATGCTATTTTGTGGGTGGAGCCTAACATGTCCATAAACTAGGGGTACCTTTGCCAGAGGCATGCTTATCAATGCCAGGGACCAAGCAGGAACTGCCATGATGTGAAAAGTCTAATATTAAGGTAGTCTCCCGAATCAGAGATGAGCTGACACTTCAGGTAGTATAAAGCCATATGTCTTTCTTCCTAGAGCTGTCCCATTGCCCTACACCCAGTGAGTTTATGTGTTGTATTTGGGGTGGCGGGCTAAACTGCACCACTTCACCAGCCAGTGTACCTCTGTTACCTTGCTTCCAGTAACAGAATAGGATCCTGCTGGACACATAGCATGGATCTCATGCATTTCCTGTATTAACTCTTCCTCTTCCATACCATACAGTTAGGCTGAGGACTTCCATAATGCTGGCCTGCTCCCGGCTGCTATGGGAGACAGACTGCTAGGAAGGGAGCCCAAATAGAGACCTTCTACTACCGGAGGACATCTCACCTCATTCAAGTACCACACCTTGATTGGTTGCTTACAGAACCTTGAAAAAGTATTAATACCACTTGAAATTTTCCACATTTTATCATGTTACAAAAAACACGTAAATGTATTTTATTGAGATTTTATGTGATAGACCAACACAAAGTGGCACATAATTGTAAAGTGGAAGGAAAATGATAAATTGTTTTCAAAACTTTTTACAAATAAATATATGAAAAGCGTGGATTGTATTCAGCCCCCTTTACTCTGATACCCCTAACTAAAATCTAGTGGAACCAATTGCCTTCAGACATCACCTTATTAGTAAATATAGTCCACCTGTGTGTAATTTAATCTCAGTATAAATACGGTTGTTCTCTGAAGCCCTCAGAGGTTTGTTAGAGAACACTAGTGAACAAACAGCATCATGAAGGCCAAGGAACACACCAGACAGGTCAGGGAAAATGTTGTGGATAAGTTTAAAGCAGGGTTAGGTTATAAAAAAATATCCCAAGCTTTGGACATCTCACGGAGCACTGTTCAATCCATCCCCTGAAAATGGAAAGAGTATGGCACAACTGCAAACCTACCAAGACATGGCTGTCCACCTAAACTGACAGGCCAGGCAAGGAGAGCATTAATCAGAGAAGCAGCCAAGAGGCCCATGGTAACTCTGGAGGAGCTGCAGAGATCCACAGCTCAGGTGGGAAAATCTGTCCACCGCACAACTATTAGTCGTGCACTCCACAAATCTGGCCTTTATGGAAGAGTGGCAAGAAGAAAGCCATTGTTGAAAGAAAGCCATAAGTTTGCGAGAAGCCATGTGGGGGACACAGCAAACATGTGGAAGAAGGTGCAAATTATAATAAGAAAACCCAGTGCCAATAAGACTAAATAACAAAAATCAAAAAACTAAGCTGCCATCCCAAAGTGATAAGAACCATCATGTACAGTATATATATATATATATATATATATATATATATATATATATATAAAACAAACCTCTGTAGGGGGCGCTATCTACCTCAAGCAAAGTAGTTAGATTAAAACAATCTCAAAGTGCATAGACACATACAGTTAATATCCATAGATAATCATAGTCAGTCCATTAAAGTGTACAATACATAAACAATATCAGTGTGCATACAATCATAAATTATAGTGCCCATAGATCATCCTATTGGATCCATATGAGACTGATTCCACAGTGTGGTTAGGCGCACTTCTCCTTCACTGTGACATATCCATAATTCACCTTGTAGTATGGTATTACTAAATGACGTACATGACCTCTTTAATTAAAAAGAAGGTCAACTGCGCTTGTCAGTATCTCTATTTGAATAGAGACGCTTGTCATGTGATGAATGCTCCAAGCTCCTCTTAGGTTTCCACAATACACACACCGGACCCAAAGATAGAAATAGCATATAGTATATTGCGTTTATTAAAAGAAATATAAAACAAAGATAAAGTGCCTACACATCAGCATTAGATGTAGAAGCTTGTGACTAAAAAACTAGCACCTCAGTGTCCCAGCGTGCGTTCCAGCACCAGGAAGTGCCATAACCGGAAGTCAGTGAACGGACGTTCGGCGGCCATCTTAATGGTGTCAACAGATTCTGATAGGATGGAGCAGCGATGATAAAACTCTGCCCCCCCATTCCAATTTAAAATTTACCCTACGGGTTCTAGCCAATGTTTATTCTATGGGAGCAATTATACATGCACTACATCAAATACATACAATTGATATAATGGATACTGGTGACAACATATTAACTCAGTAAAGGAGTCATAGGAGGAGGGAAATGGTGGAAAGAAAAAAAGAAAAATAATATAAAAACAAGAAAAATAAATAAAAATAAACTGAAATAAAATAGAGCGAAATGAGTAGGTTAAAGAAACAAAGAGCCTAGAAAGAGCAGGAACTTGCAGAACTAGCATTAACACATCCCTAACCTGGGCCGGCCAGCTGTCTTACTAACCCAGCATTTCAACCTGCTTACATATTGTTCCTCTTTCCTTTTCTATACCTCAGTAACAACCAGCCACCCCCAATCACTTAATATTACCTCAGTATATAAACAGTTGCCAGTCTTTTTTCTTTTCCCTCCGACATGATCATTTTCCCTTCTTCCCTGGCATGATAAGCTTGAATTAATTACCTATTGTTTCAATGATTCACAATCTGTTTCCACTCAAATTTCTATTTCCTCTGTCCACAACCAACTCCAGGTGTCTCTCCTCTCTCTTTGCATAGTTCACAATCAACTCTAGTTATTTTTCCTCTCTTCCAATTGTCAATGATTACCGTACCTGCAACCCAGTTTCCTCTCTCTTCCCATAGTCCATGGCTCCTCTGCTTCCTGTGTTTGACCAATCAGTGAAACATTCTGCTGCAAAACTGCCTATAAAAAGGCAGCCACATGCAGTGTTGGGACAATTATTATTATTATTATACAGGATTTATATAGCGCCAACGGTTTGCTCAGCGCTTTACATTATAGTGGGAGACAATACAGTAACAATACAGTTCGATACAAGAGGGATTTGAGGCCCCTGCTCCTTGGAGCTTACAATCTAGGAGGGCGGGGTGAATGGTACAGTAGGTAGTCACTGTGGGGGATGGAGTGGTTCGAAGAGTAGAGGATTCCAGAATTCGCAGAGGGTGGGATAGGCTTCCCTGAAGAGAAAGGTTTTCAGTGATTGCTGAAAGGCAAGTAGAGTAGGTGATAATCTGATAGATTGGGCTAGGGAGTTCCAGAGGATGGGTGACACCCTGGAGAAGTCTTGGAGATGAACATGGGAGGAGGAGATGAGGGAGCTACAGAGTAAGAGGTCTTGTGAGGAGCGGAGTGAACAGTTTGGGTGATATTTAGAGATAAGATCGGTTACGTAAGTTGGGGCAGTGTTGTGGATGGCTTTATATGTCATTGTTATGGTGAAGTCAGTGGGGGTGGCGCAGGCAGGGGGGAATACTAGGAGCTCAATTTTGGAGAGGTTGAGTTTGAGGAAGTGGAGTGACATCCAAGCTTCTATGTCGCTTAGTAGGCTAGCGATGCAGGTGGAAACTGAAGGGGTGAGGTGAGGGGTAGACAGATAGATTTACGTGCCATCAGCATAGAGATGGTAGTTGAAGCCGTGGGAGTTTATCAAGTGACCAAGGGAGGAGGTGTAGATGGAGAAGAGAAGGGGTCCAAGGACAGAACCTTGGGGGACCCCTACAGAGAGAGGGAGTCTGGCACCCAAGAGAAGGAGGTCAAGGTGCGCCCCTCTACTTCTTCCCTAAGAAGGATAGAACCTGCCTAAAAGCATGTACAGCAGGTGAACAGAAATGACTACTGTGACTAGGGTTACCACTTTTGGTCCAAAAATAACAGAATGGAATAGGGGACAGCTGAGGATTCTGTCCAAAATGGCTATCATTCTTGGGAATCCATATATTATCACTAATGCTCATTACTATTAGATACTGTATTTGGTGTATAAACATTATGACAACTGGTATATGATATCTCAGTTGGCTTAAATGGGCATTATGTGGTAGCTGAAATCTTAGTGTGTAAGTCACATCAAAGACATAGTCCACCTTTTGGAAAAATGTAATAAATGCACCAACAATGGTAAAATTAGCATTCAGGCCTGCAAAGCATTGCAACAGTGATTGGTGTGCAGTGGGTGAAATGCACAGGCTCTTGCATTGCATACTCCCAGCCCCAGTTACACTATATTGCCAAAAGTATTGGGACACCCCTCCAAATCATTGGATTCAGATGTTCCAATCACCTCCATGGCTACAGTTGTATAAAATAAAGCACCTAGGCATGCAGACTGCTTCTACAAACAATTGTGAAACAATGGGTGAGCTCAGTGAATTCAAGCGTGGTAGCGTGATAGGTTGCAACTGTGCAATACTGTGAAATTTCTTGCTACTAAATATTCCACAGTGAACTGTTAGTGGTATTATAACAGAGCGGAAACAACTGGGAACAGCAGCAGCAGTCCATGTAACATGACAGAGCGGGGTCAGCGCATGCTGAACTGCACAGCCTGCAGAAGTCGGAAACTGTCTGCAGAGTCAATAGCTAAAGACCTCCAAACTTCGTGTGGCCTTCAGATTAGCACAACAGCAGTGCATAGAGAGCTTCATAGAATGGGTTTCCATCAGGGGCAGACTGACAACTCATGGGGCCCCCGGGCAATAGGGGATCATAAGCCTATGAAAAAGGTACTAGGGGCATCTCATGGGGCCCCCTACTGACCCCAGGCCCTCAGGCAGTGCCCGAGCTTCCAAATGGTCAGTCCACCCCTGGTTTCCATGACCGAGCAGCTGCATTCAAGCCTTACATCACCAAATGCAATGGAAAGTGGAAAGCATCGGATACAGTGGTCTTTAGTCCTTTCTAGTCCTTTCTTTTCTGTGCATTACCCAATCACTGTTATCCAAGATCATCTACTGTTTTCCTTCACGTTCTCCCCAGACAGTCCATAGTCAGTTACTGTCATGCTTTATTATTTCTACCCACTTGAACCATAGGCATGATCTCCTGTGCCTCTTCACCCAATGGTCTGTGATGACCTGATGATCAAAGGTAATCCGATCAGCTCCCATTCTGCCTTCCCAGTACCTCCTGACATTTTGCAAAGGAGTGACACCTTTTAGCACAAACTACATAGGCAAATGTCACACCCCTGTCAAAGTTACATGGACAATGCACAGTTAATATGAACAAATGATTAGTTAAAACAACAAGCTCTTTATTCAATGCTACTTTCCCATTTTACTGGCTTTTCAAAATAACAAATGCAAAAAATCAGAGGCTGAATGCGAGGTTTAGTGTAGTAAGATACATTTTATAGAGGTCTAAACATCAGACCAAAAAGAGGGACAACTGAGTAAAAAGGAGCAGAGCCATTTTGTTCTAAAAGAAAGACAGTGCCTCTAAATGAAAGTCAGTTGGGAGCTATGCTTCCTTACCAAACAAACCTACTACACCACTCTCATCAAAACCCTCTCATCCACACCTCGTCAGCTATTTTCTATCCTTAATACCTTACTTCACTCCCCACTGCCTCCAGCCACCAACTTGCTTACTGCCCAGAAGATTGCCAATCATCTTAACAAAATCGACACCATTCGTGATGATATCCAGCATCCAACATTCTTCCCCAACCAACACACTCATCGCCTGCCTAATTAACCAGAAACGCTCTGAATTAGACTCTCTTCTTTCTTACAAAGCTGAGAAAGCCCTTTGATGGTCTAAAGTGAGATTCCTTTTATCAAGCGCTATGTTTTCTTGGAAACTCAATCATTCAATAAATCCCCCTCATATATACAAATTAAGAAATCTTTCAGATCAACTGGTTACACACCCACAACAATATTTCAAAAATTCTATTTGGATCCACTTGCTAGTCCCACCTCTCCTATTTCATCTTTCGCACTTTCCTGGTTGGAAAATATTCCTATTCCTACTTTAACTACTGCACAACAACAAAAATTAAATGCCCCATGCACCCCTGAAGAAATTCCATCTCTTAAACGTGGCTCAACACCCAGCCCAGATGGATTCTCAGCTTTTTACTATAAACAATTTTCCCCCCTCTTAATTAAAAAATTGGTAACTCTATATAACCACGTTCTCGACAGGGGGCAGTTCCCAGAGGAGATGATACTGGCCAACATGTCTTTAATACCTAAACCTGGAAAAGATCATACTCTGCCTAAAAATTATAGACCGATTTCGGTGATAAACAACGACCTAACAATTTTCAGTAGAATGTTGGCTAATAGACTCTCCGTGATCCCTTCTCTGATATCTCCTCATCAATCGGGCTTTATCCCAGGTCGCCAAATTACGGACAATATTAGACTTGTTACAAATATAATTCAGGATGCCAATTCTAAATCTCACCCCATTCTTCTTTTTAAGTCTAGATATTCATAAAGCATTCAGTAGTGTTACCTAGCAATATTTATCCATCCTTCTGCAAAGATATGAATTCTGTGGTGAATTTCTCTATGCTTTTCATGCTCCTTATACTACCCCCCAAACGAGAGTCCATTTGCCAGGGTGTAACTTGTATTTCTTCAGAATGGGCAGGGGAACTCATCAGGGCTGTCCCCTGTCCCTCTTTTATTTACGTTAGACATTGAACCCCTGGCCACAGCCATTTTAAGTCACCCAGATATCAAAGGTTATACCTCCTCTAACTCCTTCTATAAACTTGGTATGTATGCAAATGGCATACTTTCATTCCTCACTCAACCTAAATGTGAAAGTGATTCCATTTTTCCATTTTTCCTTCCAGGATTATTATGGACCACAGGGGTCTCTCCAATTAATCTTAAACCATTAAATAATTTAGTTTTCCAATAATTTCAACTCTGGCAAACATACAAACACACATTTTTATTATGTTCTACAACACCACCTCAAGAGTCATACTTAGGAGACCCAACGTTTCCTCCTGCATATCAAGAACCATCATGTTTCACTTGGTGGATTAACAATAGCCTATTGTTTTTGTCAAAAAATTTTGCATTCATATCCTCCTCTTTTCAAGCCTCCTACCATATTCTCCACACTGAACGCTTCAGGTTTTTTCAAATCAGACACTTTTATATGACTCACTCTAAAATAGCAGTTAGTACATCCATCATTTTATGAACACAGCTGTCAAAACAACCCAAGGCGAAGAGGTCTTATCTCTATAGAGATTTATAACAGATTGGTGAATATGGACCCTCAAGTTAAAGTTTTATATATGCAAAAATGGGAAACAGACTGTTACCTAACTCAACTATAGATGATTGGCAAAAATGCATTGTGAACCTTTGTAAATGGACAAGATCACTCACAATTCGTGAAACTGCTGTTAACCTTTTTACTAGGTGGTATTTTGCACCTGTAAAATTGTATTCTATCTTTCCATTAATGTCTTCAGACTGTTTTAGAGGATGTCAATCCCCAGGTTCATTTACCCATAATTTTTGAAAGTGTGAGAAAATTGCTCCTATGTGGTGTAAACTTGAAGCTCTCTCTATAGCTATAACTTCTATTCACATTACCCTAGCTAATTGTTTAGTTTTCACTAATATCCCAGGAATTTCTATTCCTCAGATGAGACTAGTCCATACCATTTGTGTTTCCATACACTGGCTTATAGCTAGACATAAGAAGTCCCCTCAGCTCCCATTCCACAATGAAAAATGAGAGTAGATTCGATTTGCTGTATGGAAAAATATTTTACACGTTATATAATTCTATGACTTTTTATAACAACAAATGGGATCCTTGGTTTGAACACTCAAATCTCTTTCTAAATACTTAATATTAACTGCTCCATCACTATCCTTTATTATATGGCTCACGTATCTATAATATATATTGGCCTTCTCTGTTTATATCCTGGTATTGTCTTGTTTACCCTGACTATATGCATTCATATGTAATGATCATCTTTGGGTTTTTTTCTTTTTTATTGGAACACCCTATTTGGTATATCTGTACAACTGTGTTTTTTTTGTACCACCAATTTATACCGAATAAAAGTTTGTGAACAAAAAACAAATTAAAAATGCTAACAACATACAAAGCCATCCACATCACCCCCAGCTACATCACTAACCTCGTCTGCAGATATTGCTCAAACAACCCTCTATGCTCCTCCCAAGACCTCCTGCACTCCAGTTCCCTTGTTACTTCCTCCCACACTTGCCTCCCAGACTTCTCCAGAGCCTCACCCATCCTCTGGAACTCCCTGCCCTAGGATGTCTGGTTAGCTCCTACCCTGTCTGCCTTTAGGCAATCCTTGAAAACTAATTTATTCGGGGAAGCCTGCCCCATCTCCCCCTAAGAACTGTATATGAGTCACCTCCATCCAATCATCCCCTACAGCTATTACATTTTGTACCACCCCCCCCTCCCTTTAGATTGTAAGCTCCATGAGAAGGGCCTTCCTATTCCTTCTGTATTGGACTGTATTATAATTGTACTGTTCCTCTTCATATTGTAAAGTGCTGCATAAACTTATTGGTGCTATATAAATCCTGTGTATAATAATAATGTATAGTATGAAATACACACTAATCCTGCTCAAACTGAAGCCCATATGAACAAGGCCAAAATGGAATAAGAAGCTTCAGCTGAAATGGGTTTGTCTACATCACACAAGCTGCTCACTATGATTTGTAATTGGAGTAATGCCCTTGCTACCCATCCAATGGTACAAATATTGAATAACACAAAAAACAGTGCAAAAATTAAATAAATAAAAATAATCACAAATAAATAAATGTCCGTGCAAAAATATATATATATATATATATATATATATATAATATTTCAAACATAAGTCCTTATTTTCCCAAAAGGATTTTCAAGACAATGTTCCAAAATGTGCTTCCACCTAATCACCACGTGAAAAATAATATTGACCGCACTCACCAGATGGAAGTGAGTAATAAGCCTCATAGGATATAAGGGATCCTATAGCCCCTCAGGAGGAACTCAAATCGCCTTCACCCTGCTTAGATACAGCAATTAACTCCACTCTACTTCTCCATGGAATCCTCAATAGTGTGCAAGGAAAGAAAGGCTACATAGTGTAATACTGCCACTCAATACCATATAAATCAATAGAATAAGGACACTCACATGTTTCAATAAAATAACAGGCCTTGTTTAATAGCCTCAAAGGCTTCAAAGGAACAAGTTTCCAAATTGTAAATATAGGGATCTCACGCTTTAAGAATCACTGTAGAAGATGACCAGCTTTCCACCTCTAAAATGGCCGCTTGACCCGCAAAAGTCGGCGTGCGTTCCAAATACTGAAAGTGACGTAGGCCAAGATGACGGCAGACCGGAAGTGCGTCAACGCGTTTCGCCCCACCCACAGGGCGTTCTCAAGACCAAATGGTACAAATATGTTACACTTTTCCAATGGCAGGTTCTAAGCTCTACTTTCAAAAATACTGTAGTTTTAATATACTATAGCCTTGTACTTTGTCCACCCGAAAAGGACCCTTCACAACTTGTGAAAAACAGCAAAAGTTAGCAAAATGAGAGGAAAATGCCATTTTAACATACCGGTGACTCTACATTGAAGCCCAGCTGTAATTGTGCAATGTACCCTTTACCAAGTGTGTGGAGTTTAAGTAATTAGAAGTCTTTCTGCAAGTTTAGTAATTAAAGCTATTTGTCCCCCAGGGTCAATGCTGCAGAACTCTATAAGCAGCTTGTTAATTAAGTCCACAACAAAGATAGACGTCAGCTGGTACCTGGGGCTGCCGCTTTCATCTTTCCTTCACAGTCTGAGCTGAAGACAGACTATAGATGACAGAAGTATCTCCTGACACCACAGGGTGACCCAGCAGCTATAGGTAGAAGAGAGTACCCTGCGCAATATATGTGATGATTATGTAACATACTTTTCAAAACAATGTTTGTGTATTAGCATGTGGATAACTATGTTTTTAATTATGTTCCTCTTTATATAAAGCCATTGCATTTTGCAGCTCATTTCAAAATATGCTGAATAATTTGCACCGATCCCTGAAAAGCTTACAATCTAATTGGCAACTACATTGCATTTATGTAGAACTATTTGACCTTACAGTATGTTTTTTGATCATGAGAGGAAAATTCAAACAGAAAACCAAAAAGAACATAAAACGGAGGAACTAACTCAAGAATACCCGCTCTGCAAACCTGCCATAACTGCAAGATTTGCAATATTTCTCCAGTGTGACTTTGCAAGTGACTTTGATTTGTGAATTAGCACCCAGGTGAGTCCGTATGGAATGTAGGATTTTTACTCAGTAAACTAGAATTTTTATGTGGATAATTATCCAGTCAGACTGATATAAGTTTTCAGATTGGGTACAGTCAAGTGAATGTCTTCCTAGAACATTTATTCCTAATGTGGCCTGTTCAGGAACTTTACCCAGGATGCAGGAAAGCATTTTTGTGGAATTTTTACCTTTCAGCTTTCCTGGGAAGCAACGATAAGTCAAGTTGACATAAATCTTCAAACAAATGTAACAGATTCCTCCATCCGTGCTAAATAGCACGGATGGACGAATCCTTCCTGTTGGCTATTGTATCCTTATGGTAGTTTTAAGAATATTCATACAGTGGCTGCAAATCATTGGCCACATCTGTTCAAATGACAATTTTTTGCCTGGCTTCTTCACTTTTTCAATCTAATTGTCAGGTAGAGTTGTGCCACAGGGCCACCCATTGATGAACTTTTCGCAGACTCGTCAGGAACAGGCCAAAATATGCTGAGTGTATGGCCAGCTTTACTGAGGAGTGTAGATATCACGAGAATGATGTGAGTTATGAATATTTATTTCACCATGACCAATCAGTAGGTTTATGCCAGTAATGAGAGCTGGGGAAGAGATTACATATTTGGGAAGATCTTTCATAAGAGTCCTTTTCTCCCAGGCTTTGCCTGAAAAGGATGTGTGTGAGGAATCTAGACATTGCCTCCTAGTTCTGTTGTCTGGGGAGGACACATTTACAGAGACAAAGGCCTAAGGATTGGAAGTTGGCCTATGCCAGGGCTTGAGAACACAGGAAGATGGCTATCATGAGGAAGCACCTTCTAAAGAGTTCTGCTCAGTCCATTTCCAATCTGGGCTCAAAAGGTCCACTTTTACAGATTGCCTGTCTTTAACTAACCTGTTGGCTGGGCCACCTCGCCCTGCACAAGGAGGTACCTTTTGTCTGTGCACGCACTCAACAATATCCCAGACCTGTCTGGGCTGCATTCATGTTAAGTTAAACATTATAGTGATACCCCAGCTTACAAATGAGCTGTACACTGTATACGCTTGTTAAATGTACAGTGTCCCTCTGTGAAACATGCTGTCCCATATCACTATATACCTTTCTTGTTGAATGTTGCATTTAGGAGGGACTCCGCTGAGCCTATGCCCTCTCCACCTGTCCAGCGTACCTTTGTCATCTCACTACCAGTAACAGAATGGGGTCTGTGCACCTAGCGTGGACCTCATGTGTGCACTTTGTTAACTCCTTCTGCTCTGCCGTACCATGCAGCCAGGCCATGGGTCTGGGTCAGAGCACCACATACCAGCCAGCCTGCAAACAACCAGTTTGGCCCTGTCTAACAGTTTGTGTTAAAAACAGAGGGTTTTGTTTGCACACATTTGCCACAGTCCCACATCAAAGGCCCTCTGTATACTGTGGACCTAACTAAAATTTCCAATGCCTCCATAGTAGGAGCACAAGGTACAGGGACGCACGTGACGCCCAACTATACCAAAATGACAGCAAATGCATCCAGTGCATCCCTGCATCTAACTTAGCCAACTACTCAAAAAATGGCAAACATCCCAACCTATAACCAGCCTTGGCAGTAAGGTGCACATGGAAGGGCAATGCACATTGCAAACAAACAAAAGGATTTCCCAGCAACACTTACCAGCCAGCCTGCAAAATAACCAATTTGGCCCTGTCATCCATTGATACATGTGCTCCTACTATGGAGGCTTTGAAAATTTTCGTTAGGCCCACAGTATACAGAGGACCCTTGAAGCAGTACTGTGGCTTATGCATGTATTTGCATACGTGTGCAAACAAAACCCTCTGTTTTTAATGCAAATTGTTAGACAGGGCCAAATTGGTTGTTTTGCAGACTGGCTGGAAAGTGTTGCTGGGAAATCCTTTTGTATGTTAGCGATGTGCATTGCCCTTCCATATGCACCTTACTGCTATGGCTGGTTATAGCTTGGGATGGTTGCCATTTTTTGTGTAGTTGGCTAATTTGGATGCAGGGACACACTGGATGCCTTTGCTGTCTTTTTGGTATAGCTGGGCGTCACGTGCGTCCCTGTACCTTTAAGGAGGGATGGGTTCCTCCAGGGACACCTTCACTTAACCTATCCATTGATACATGTGCTCCTACTATGAAGGCTTTGAAAATTTTAGTTAGGTCCACAGTATACAGAGGGCCCTTGATGTGGGACTCTGGCTTACACATGTATTTGCAAATGTGTACAAAAAAAACCCTCTGTTTTTAACGCAAACTGTTAGACAGGGCCAAATTGGTTGTTTTGCAGGCTGGCTGGTAAGTGTTACTGAGAAATATTTTGTTTGTTTGAAATGTTAATTGCCCTTCCATGTGCACCCTACTGCTAAGGCTGATTATAGGTTGGGATGGTTGCCATTTTTTGTGTAGTGGGTCAGAGCACCAACCCCCTCGCTACCGGAAAACCCATCACCATGCCAGGTACCATGCTTTATGTGAGGCTGCTGTTCACCTTCCACCTGTCCTTGGTTATCCGGGGTAACTGCTCTTTTCCTCCATACTTTCTGCTAAGTTTACCTTCTGTAGTGGGCCTGTACCCCTTATGTGCTTTACAGGCCCTGTCCTTTCATACACCAGAAACCGTTATACACATGCACCCATTTAGATTATTTTCAGACCAGGCTCGGAAATGGTTTAATGAAATTTACTGTAAATTCTCCTGGTATTGGAAATACAGGTACAACACCGTTCAGGCTCTAACTGATTAGGTGATGGCAGCCCAGGCATACCTTTAGAAAGTCGATTACTGGCATTCTACAACAGTTGGTAGTGTCCTCTGGAACTCCGGAGCTTCATGGGACTACATGGTGCAGTGTCCAGTGCTGGCTTCTCTTATAGCTCTCTGACTCCACTCCGCGGGCTCTTTTTGAACGGGACCTTCCCCCTGTTTATATATATCACAAGGTGAAAGTCAGTCCCTAGGAAAACCCTGAGAACCGAGATCCCACAGTTAACTCCTTCTCAGTCTAGGCAGGCTTACTAACTAATCTAAGTACACAATTCCCTATAGACACCTGCCTACAAACCTGTGAGAAGGGCTCAAGATATTTCAAGGTAGCAGTCTGTCTAGCCTACCACGTTTTACATTAGCCTATGGCAGAGGTAAAGATACTACTAAATGGGAATCATTTTTGTTGCTACAGAAATGGGGTAAAAAGCATTTCCTTAAGCATTGAGTTGCAACATTTTGTAGTGAACTTTTTTTTTTTATAAACTGAAAAACAGCTGGATCCTCATTCAATTACATTTTTTAAATTTCTGAAGGCCAATAAAATAAGGCAAAAATTGCATGTGAGGAAAAAAAAAACAGTTTGACATGCCTGTCCTAAACCTGTGGCTGGAGGTGTTTGATTAAGCGATTAGCTGAAGCAAGGACTAATGTGACGGTCTCAATGTATTCTGAGAAGTGCTGTGGGATGGGAATGTATTGGCACTGTATAAATTAATTTAAACAAATTTAAGTAAAGCTGGTTTATTTTTTCCAGTTGAAAGAATAATCTCAGCTATAGAATATTATCACTTGTCCCCAGACAATTCACTGTGCCATCGGACACATTGCCTCACACACAGGGCTCTGTGTATTCAAGGGGTGAGGTGAGTGCAGAGCTTGTGGTAGGTGTTCCTTGCTGCAGGCAGAACACAGTACACACCCAGATCTGTGAGCTCATTAGGAGCACTCATGGCATGTCAGGTCACAGCTGTATCGCCACTAATGGGTGTGCATGGTATATTTGTATTTTCTGGAGTTGTTCACACACCATGCACAGACATGTTTGCACTTCTGCGTTAAATATCCTGGCACGGGATATCACAATTTATTAGTTTCATTGCTGATGTAAAGAACTCCAGGGAAAACTTAAAAAAGAAGTACAGTGAAATCCAATTTACAGGATTAAAGCAGATAGAAGACACAAATGAATGCTATTCTGTATCATGAACTGTAATTTTATACAAACCAAATTCAGAGCTTAGGTTGTGAAACTCTGTATAACAATATCAACTAGCTTTAGAACCTGAATGTGAGCTTCCTGCAGCAGAGTTCAGACTCAAAGTGGTGAGGGCAAGATGAGCCAATGCTGATAGGAGGAGAGATTAGCATAAGTAGAGAGATGACCTGATCAGTCTTCTGCTACTCTTTTAATGTGCAGTCTCCAGGGGCGGACTGACAACTCATGGGGCCCCCGGGCAATAGGGGATCATTGGGCCCCTGTGTCCTTGCCCAAACTCAAAAAAGCCTATGAAAAAGGTACCAGGGGCATCTCATGGGGCCCCCTACTGACCCCGGGCCCTCTGGCAGTGCCCGAGTTTTCAAATGGTCAGTCCTCCCCTGGCAGTCTCTAATGTGCAGTCTGCAGGCTAGCAGTACAGAGATACCAGATTCTGCCTGGATGCGTTATGTGCAGGGGCAGACTGACCATTCAGGCACTGCCCGAGGGCCCGGGGTCAGTAGGGGGCCCCATGAATACCTTTCATAGGCTTTCTTGGGTGTGATTTGAGTGTGGGCGAGGACAAAGGGGCCCAATGATTCCCTATTGCCCGCGGGCCCCATGAGTTGTCAGTCCGCCCCTGGTTACGTGGCATAAATATGGAAATCTCAGGACTGGATGGACAGAACTACAAATCTTGGCAGGTAAAAAAGTCCTTTACATGTATTTCTTTTTTGGATTTAGCTGTTTGCCTGGAGTTTATATTTCCTTGTATTTTATTGTGTTGTCTCTTGACAAATAGAAGTTCATTGAAAACTATTTATATCTGTCAACTGAGCAAAATAAAAGCCCCTCACCTCCTATTTTTTGGCCGTATAGGCCCAATAATATGCAAGAGGAATTAAATGCAACAGTGTTTCTGCTTGCACATGATTGGATGATTGAAGTAAGATCAGCTTGACCTTATTGGATAAAGTCTATAAAGAGAAAAGTCCCTATTCTTTTAGTATATTACCCCACTGTATTGGGACATTGGAGGATGGTCAGGATTAAAAGCAGCAGTAGCTATGTGCACAAGAAAGACGCGTGATACAGCTGAGCATTTTATGTGTCTGTGAATCCAGAAAATGTTTCTTTAGCGCAAGAAGTGTTGCTGGTTTGTCTGTACTTGTTTTTATGTAAACTTGCAGTAAAGTGTTCATTCGTGGTCAATTAAAGGAAATTGTTATTGAACAAAACAGCTGTTAATCAGGGCAGCACAGTGGCTAAATGGTTAGCACTTCCGCCTGGCAGTACTAGGGACGCTGGTTTGATTCCCAACCACAACACCACCTGCCTGGAGTTTGCATGTTCTCCCTGTGCCGGTGTGGGTTTCCTCCCACACTCTAAATTGTCCCTAGTATGTATGAAAGTGAGTTAGGGACCATAGATTGTACACTCCTTGAGGGTTAGGGACTGATGTGAATGTACAATAAATATATATATAAATTGACGGCGCTATATAAGTACCTGAAATAAATAAAATAATCGTATTTTCACTTTTAAAGTCAAATTCTGCTGATCAGTGTATTTTGACAATGGAGCCCCTGGGTCAGAAGATTCCTCTTCCAACCTCGCTTGTGGGGGAATCTGTTCAATTTCCTAGCCTTAAACTGATATTAAAGGCAATCAAAAAAAGTTATACTTACCTGCTCTTTGCAGCCCCGATCCTCCTCTTCGTGGGTCCTCCACAAGCGCTCCTGGCCCCTCCCTCCCAGTGGTGTATTTTGGTTTTGTGCTGCCTAGGCAAGACTAAAATCGGGCACCCCCCCACCCCCGCATCTAAATTTGTCCCACCCTTTTCTCGGCAAACTCCACCCCTCCTCTTTAGGCCCCACCTCTTCCTATCAGAGCTCTGCCCACTGACAACGATGGGCCGCTATTCCTCCCACTGAAACCAATGATGGGACACTATTTCTCCTACTGACACCAATGATGGGGCACTATTCCTCCCACTGATACCAATGATGGGGCACTATTCCTCCCACTGACACTAATGATGGGGCACTATTCCTCCCACTGACACCAATGATGGGGCACCATTCCTCCCACTGACACCAATAATGGGGCACTATTCCTCCCACTGACACCAATGATGGTGTCCCCCGACCTTGTCCTCTTCTGCTTCCTCCTTCTGGCCTTCCTGCACATCCCGGTACTTACAGCGGGCCCCGCCCCTCACGCGCTCCAAGCACACACCAGGGATCCGCCCACCACTCCGCTCTCCTCTGCAGCCAGTGAAGATGTGCAGATGCATCAGGGGGACAGATCTTCATGGGGGGACAGATCTTGCTGCTATACCGGTCCCTCAGCCATGGTGGCCCTGCCCCTGCCCCTGTCCCTTTCCCATGGAAGTGTCCCTTCTGTGGGAAAGGGGGGGCGGCACTGCCGCCGTGCCGCCCCCCTGAAAAGTGCCTAGTTTGCCTCGCGGCAAATACGCCCTTGCTCCCTCCTGCCAGACCAAGCAGCTTGCTATGGGAGCACCCAAGCAGGCTCGCTCCCCAGCTGCTGCTCTGTGTGTTCATTCACAGATAGAGCCATGGTTCAAGTCTGCCCCCTCTATCTCCTCATTGGTTTACTGGCTGTGATTGACAGCAGTGAGAGCCAATGGCTGGGGGCTGCTGCATGCAGAAGGTTCTTTTTACCTTCATGCATAGAATCCATTAAGATGAAAAATCTTGAGCCTTTGCAACCACATTAACCTAGCCATACAAGTTTTCAGTTCTTTTCGTTCAACTAGAGCAGCGGTTCTCAACCTGGGGGTCGAACGACACTTTCCCAGGGGTTGCCTAAGACCATCGGAAAACATATATTTCCGATGGCCTTAGGAACCGAGACACTGCTGCACTATCCGTCTCCAGGTGTGGGCGGGGTGACATGCCGTCCCTGTCATCTGGGCACACCCCCGGGATCAATCCTTCGCCGGTGATTGGCCGCCGGAACTGTAGCTCAGGAGAGGCACACAGGCGGCCAATCACCGGCGAGGAGGTGGAGCTTGGAGAGGAGGAGCCGAGCGGCACCGCGAAGATCGAGCGAGTGAAGAGGAGGAGAGCGGCCGGAGAAGGAAGACATCTGACCGGTAAGTGTCTGTACCATGGGAGAGGGAGGGAGCGAGCGAGCCCAGGCTGGAGCAGGGGTCAGCAAGGTATCATTGGTGTCAGTGGGAGGAATAGTGCCCCATCATTGGTGTCACTAATACCAACGATGGGGCACTATTCCTCCCCCCACTGACACCAACGATGGGGCACTATTCCTCCCCCCACTGACACCAAGGATGGGGCACTATTCCTCCCCCCACTGACACCTACGATGGGGCACTATTCCTCCCCCCACTGACACCTACGATGGGGCACTATTCCTCCCCCCACTGACACCTACGATGGGGCACTATTCCTCCCCCCACTGACACCTACGATGGGGCACTATTCCTCCCCCCACTGACACCTACGATGGGGCACTATTCCTCCCCCCACTGACACCAACGATGGGGCACTATTCCTCCCCCCACTGACACCTACGATGGGGCACTATTCCTCCCCCCACTGACACCTACGATGGGGCACTATTCCTCCCCCCACTGACACCTACGATGGGGCACTATTCCTCCCCCCACTGACACCTACGATGGGGCACTATTCCTCCCCCCACTGACACCTACGATGGGGCACTATTCCTCCCCCCACTGACACCAACGATGGGGCACTATTCCTCCCCCCACTGACACCTACGATGGGGCACTATTCCTCCCCCCACTGACACCAACGATGGGGCACTATTCCTCCCCCCACTGACACCAAGGATGGGGCACTATTCCTCCCCCCACTGACACCTACGATGGGGCACTATTCCTCCCCCCACTGACACCTACGATGGGGCACTATTCCTCCCCCCACTGACACCTACGATGGGGCACTATTCCTCCCCCCACTGACACCAACGATGGGGCACTATTCCTCCCCCCACTGACACCTACGATGGGGCACTATTCCTCCCCCCACTGACACCTACGATGGGGCACTATTCCTCCCCCCACTGACACCAATGATGGGGCACTATTCCTCCCACTGACACCAATGATGGGGCACTATTCCTCCCACTGACACCAATGATGGGGCACTATTCCTCCCACTGACACCTGTGATGGGGCACTATTCCTCCCCCCACTGACACCAACGATGGGGCACTATTCCTCCCACTGATACCAATGATGGGGCACTATTCCTCCCACTGACACCTGTGATGGGGCACTATTCCTCCCACTGACACCAATGATGTAACACTATTTCTCCCACTGACACCAATGATGGGGCACTATTCCTCCCACTGATACCAATGATGGGGCACTATTCCTCACACACTGACACCAATGATGGGGCACTATTCCTCCCACTGACACCAATGATGGGGCACTATTCCTCCCACTGACACCAATGATGGGGCACTATTCCTCCCACTGACACCAATGATGGGGCACTATTCCTACCACTGATACCAATGATGGGGTACTATTCCTCCCATTGACATCAGTGATGGGACACTATTCCTCCCACTGACACCAATGACGTGCCACTACTCCTCCCACTGCAAAATTACAGTTATGAAGTAGCAACGAAAATAATTTTATGGTTGGGGGTCACCACAACATGAGGAACTGTATTAAGGGGTCGCGGCATTAGAAAGGTTGAGAACCACTGAAGTAGAGGGCTAAATTTAAAAATATGAACCGATTCCCCCATCCACACATTAGAGATAGATAGGGGAAACCAACGATGGGGCACTATTCCTCCCACTGACACCTGTGATGGGGCACTATTCCTCCCCCCACTGACACCTACGATGGGGCACTATTCCTCCCCCCACTGACACCTACGATGGGGCACTATTCTTCCCCTTACTGACACCTACGATGGGGCACTATTCCTCCCCCCACTGACACCAACGATGGGGCACTATTCCTCCCCCCACTGACACCTACGATGGGGCACTATTCCTCCCCCCACTGACACCTACGATGGGGCACTATTCCTCCCCCCACTGACACCAATGATGGGGCACTATTCCTCCCACTGACACCAATGATGGGGCACTATTCCTCCCACTGACACCAATGATGGGGCACTATTCCTCCCACTGACACCAATGATGGGGCACTATTCCTCCCACTGACACCTGTGATGGGGCACTATTCCTCCCCCCACTGACACCAACGATGGGGCACTATTCCTCCCACTGATACCAATGATGGGGCACTATTCCTCCCACTGACACCTGTGATGGGGCACTATTCCTCCCAGTGACACCAATGATGTAACACTATTTCTCCCACTGACACCAATGATGGGGCACTATTCCTCCCACTGATACCAATGATGGGGCACTATTCCTCACACACTGACACCAATGATGGGGCACTATTCCTCCCACTGACACCAATGATGGGGCACTATTCCTCCCACTGACACCAATGATGGGGCACTATTCCTCCCACTGACACCAATGATGGGGCACTATTCCTCCCACTGACACCAATGATGGGGCACTATTCCTCCCACTGACACCAATGATGGGGCACTATTCCTACCACTGATACCAATGATGGGGTACTATTCCTCCCATTGACATCAGTGATGGGACACTATTCCTCCCACTGACACCAATGACGTGCCACTACTCCTCCCACTGCAAAATTACAGTTATGAAGTAGCAACGAAAATAATTTTATGGTTGGGGGTCACCACAACATGAGGAACTGTATTAAGGGGTCGCGGCATTAGAAAGGTTGAGAACCACTGAACTAGAGGGCTAAATTTAAAAATATGAACCGATTCCCCCATCCACACATTAGAGATAGATAGGGGAATCCTCCCCATTGTGTACTGTATTCTGGCAGCAGGACTCCCCCACCATTAGAATACACTGATCAGATTCACATCTTCACTTTCAAATTACTACAATGCACATTAACACCACCTGCATTGCCCCCTAATGCAATACAAAGGACCTGCATGTAGGCACACCACAAGGCACAGATGTGCTCTGTTGATGTAGTGTATTGGAAAAAAATGTATGCAGGTTTTTAAACCCCTGTGTTGCTGTGCACTGTCAGCCCATTTAAAATGATGTGTTGCCTTACTACAGTGTAACTCATGTTAACCTGGTGGTGGAAATACACCACAAAAGAGGGCCTCCAGCCATACTGAAGTTTTCAGTTATGGTCTACATACGGCCATGGTAGTTACAATAAAGTACAGTATCTGAGCAGATGCAGTTGTAGCGCCACCCCCAAAGTAGTTGCTGGATTTCGGGCCTATTTCCCCCACACAGCACCCACAGCCAGGCAAAAGAAATTTTCCACACTCTCTCCAACACCTCACTAAACAGTCTAGGGGTTTTGGTTTTGTGTTTATTTAGGAACGATGAACTTGGGTGGGGAATTGGGGGTGCATGGGATACCCCATGTGACAGAACCAACCAGGACAGGGGCTTTTGGAGGGGACTAGGGGCTAGCCTTCTACTCACTGATTATGGCCCATGGAGGAGACCGGGGATTTTGTCTGCTTCTCCTAGTCAGAGCATGGAAAAGAGGTCAGTTCAGCCTCTGATCACATGGAGAGAGCGGATCAGTCAAGTAAAGACAATAAAGCTTCCCTTCTGGAGTGGATGGAAAGGTGTAATATTAATCATGGACAGGGTAATGGTGAGAGGAAATATGGTGGCCCTCCTGCAGACTGGTTGGAGAAGCTCCTCCACGTGGGACAGAAATATTTATCAACAATCTCTCTTAAGAAATCTATGAGGATAAATTAATTCCGCTGTCTTCAGACTGCTGGAACATTGTATGAGTTTTGAGTTATGATGACTTTTCTAGTGGGATTGCACAGGTTGGGGGCAAGGCATCTGAAAGCTTGGATTAGCTTGGATAGTCAATTAATTAGATAGTTGTTAGCTGCTAGCTGTTATTTAGATCACTGTTAAATGTACTGATGATATTACTGTTTAACCGCCTCCCGCCCGCCATATAGTAATATGACGGACGCAAGGCGGTTCTCTCGTTCTGGGAGGATGTCATGTGACGTCCTCCCATTCTGACCACGCATGCGCAGCTCCCGGGAGCGCACAGCGCTTGATCCACAAGAAGATGTCAGCTCAATCATGTGATCAGCTGTGTCCAATCACAGCTGATCATATGTAAACAGGGAAATGTCGGTTATCAGCATTTCTCTCCTCACGAGCTGTCACGCTGACAGCTTGTGAGGAGAGGAGAGCCAGTAATTGGCATTCCTCGGAGGGGACATGTACACTGATCATCAGAGCACTGATGATCAGTGTGCCCTGATGATCTGTGTAGCCCCAGCAGCGCCACCTGTCAGTGTCCATCAGTGCCAGCTCTCAGTGCTCATCCATGCTACCTGCCAGTGCCCATCAGTGCCACATCAATGCCACATATCAGTGCCCATCTGAGCTGCCTTTCAGTGTCACCCATCAGTGCCAGTCAGTGCCACCTATCAATACCAGCCAGTGCCACCTATCAGTGCCAGTCAGTGCCGCCTATCAGTGCCACCTATCAGTGCTGCCTATCCGTGCCATATATGAGTGCTGCCTTTCAGTGACCATCAGCGATGCCTGTCAATGCCCATCAGTGCCACCTACCAGTGCCTCCTCATCAGTGCCACCTATCAGTGTCCATCAGTGCAGCCTATCAGTGCCCATCACTGCAGCCTCATTAGCGCACATCAGAGAAAAATCACTTATTTACAAAATTTTATAACAAAAACTAAGAAAAAAATTTTTTTTTTTCAAAATTTTCAGTGGTTTTTGGTTTGTTTAAGAAAAAATAAAAAACCCAGAGGTGATTAAATACCACCAAAAGAAAGCTCTTTCTGTCACAAAAAAATTTAATTAAAGAAATTGGCCTGGGCAGGAAGGGAGTATAAGTGCCCTGTAGGCTAGTGGTTAAAGTTTGCATTATTTAGGATCATGTGATCAAGCTCCCAGGTGGGGTGCAAGGCGGTCCGTGACACCCCAAACTGCAGAACATTGTAGAACTATGTACAAATAGTTGAGGATCTGCTAAGTCTTTGGCTGCTCTAATCCAAACTGCAAACTCTGCTGCAAAACAGTGGGAATAATAACGCAGCAGCAACAAGGAATAAAAGCTTCAAACAGTTCTGTTAAAGACACGGCACCTGGCTGTATTGCACGGCACCTGGCTGTATTGCACGGCACCTGGCTGTATTGCACGTAACCTGGCTGCTCTAGTCCCAAGGTTAGAGAATTAGTGTGCTCCTGGCTGTCTTGCACTGCATTTGAGCTTCACCTAGTCCCAGACACATGAGGTATTGCACTACATTGTTCTCTCCTTCCCTTAGGGTAGATGGCCGGGTGTACTCACTCCCCTTGAGAAACTCCTAGGATCCAGAGTGCTGTCTTGGCCTTTCTGCTGGACAGGCTGCTTCTGGTCTGACTAGAAGTCTACAGCTAAGCCTAGCTGAGACCTAAGCTGGGTGAGTTTCTGAAGCTCGCTTCTTCCTCCTCTTTCACTCCTTCTTCTCCTCTCTGCCCTAGGGGCAGAGCCCCAGCACAGGGGTCCCTCCAAACAACTTCACCCTGGACTCTGCTCCCAGACTGCCAGGCTCCAGAATATTTAGGGCTGCTTTCCCACCTTCTAGGCCATTCTTCCAAGGGATTGGTGGAAGCTACATACATATACAGGCTGCTGCCTATGTCCTTCCGCCCACTATTTTCTGGAAACATCCAATGAGTTCCAGAATGCAGGGGGAGATGACAGAGCCACAGTCTGTGAAGCACTGCACAGCCTCTTAAATACATTAAATACAATTAACCCCTGCTCCTCTGTCTACACAGGAGCCAACTACATTTTCCAAACAACTAACAAACTAGAAGGGTGCTAAACAATAAATACTAAGGTTTTTTCATCACAGCAAAGGCAGATTAGCATAGCAGCAATAAATGTCCAGCATGCTGGTCCAACCACTCTGCTTTGTTTGCTTATTGCATCTTGAGGCCCCAATAGAAGCTCCAGAGGTCAAGAGGTCATGTAGTTGTTGTTCCTTAGTCCAGCACCATGTGCAAAAATCCACTCGGAGTTGTTTCTGATAAAGCTCTTCTGTTCCATTCACCATGCACATACAGAAGCACCCAATAGACCGAGGAAGACACAGCTGCCTGAACCTTGTTGTGTGTGTAGCACCCTCCCTGTTGCTAGTGTAGGTTCATATAGTTTGGCTCCCCTGTAGGCAGAGGAGCAAGAGTTAATTGTGTTTAGGAGAGTGTGCAGTGCTTCAAAGTTTGCTGATCTGTTACCTCCCCCTGTCTTCTGAAACTCTCTAGATATTTCTAGAACATAGTGGGTGGAGGGACAGAGGTGGCAGTCTGAATATTTAAGAAGCTACCACCAATCCCTGGGGAGGTGGGCCCAGAAGGTGGGTAGACAACCCATGAATACTCAGACCTCTAGCAGTCTGGGAGCAGAGTCCAGGGTCCAGTCATCTAGAAGAGCCCCCTGTGCTGGGAAGTTTTCTTAAGGGACTGAGCGAGTACACCCTAGCCATCACACCCTAAGCAACAGAGAGCACAGTGTAGTGCAATACCGCACGTGTCTGGAACCAGGGGACAGCTTTAATGCAGTGCAAGACAACCAGGAGCCCTCCAATATCTCTAGCTTGGGTCAAGAGCAGCCAGGTTCATTGTAATACAGCCAGGTGAAGCATCTTTGACTTGAACTTTTTGGAATCTTTATCTTTTGTTTTCGCTGCATCATTACCATTCAGCTGGACTTTAGCAGTCAGAGAATTTAGCAGAAACTCAACCGTTTGTTTGAAGTTTCTTCAGTTCCAGGCATTCCGTGTACTCCCTTTTCCCCATTCAATTTTTGTTTCTAAAATTAGCAGCAAAAACCAAATCCCCTAGACTGTTTATTGAGCCGTCTGGAAAATACCATTTGCCTGGCTGTGGGTGCTGCAAAGGGGAAAAAGGACTGTAATTCAGCTGCTCCATCTGGGGTAGCACTACACATGCAATCCAGGAGAAAATTCACTTTCCTATAAAGTGTTGGAAGTATGATTATGAGGAGGGGCTCTCTTTTGCCTAAATATTAACCACTTCCCATCCACCCTATAGCAGAAATACTGTTACAGGGCAGCATGGGTGCGCAAAATCACCTATATATATGATTTTGCATTTCCGGGTAGGCTGCAACTGTCATTCATCGGGTCCCGGCTGGTGATTTCTCACCAGCGCCCGGTGATTGCCAAGCATCTCCGACGGGGAGGAGAACTGTTTGTAAACAAAACAGTTCTCCCTGTCAGCTCGCAAACACTGCTTTGCATGGCTGTGCACAGCACAGCCATACAAAGCAGTGTGCTTATATTAAAGCGCAAACACGCGGTCCCATAGTAAAACACACCCAGCACACAGTTAACCCTTTGATCGCCCCTCATGTTTACCCCTTCTTGCCCAGTGCCATTAGTACAGTGCCAGTGTTTTGTTTTAGCACTGATCACTCTATTGGTGTCACTGGAGATGTCAGTGACACCAAGTCAGTTCCCCCCAGTGTCAGAATGCCCGCCGCAATCCCACTATAAGTCGCTGATTGCTGCCATTACTAGTGAAAAAAAAAATTTCAGTATATATACCACCATTTGTAAACGCTATAACTTTCATGTAAACCAATTCATTTACACATATTGGGATTTTTTTTTTAGCAAAGACAAGTAGCAGAATACATTTTGGCCTAAATTGATGAGAAATTTTATATTTTTATTTTTTTTACTGGACATGTTTAAAGCAAAAAGTCAAAAATATTGTTTTTTTCTCAAAATTGTCGGTCTTTTTTTTTATAATGAAAAAAATTAAAATTGCACAGGCAATCAAATACCACTGAAAGAAAGCTCAATTCATGGAAAAAAAAAGGACATAAATTTCATTCGGGTGCAGCGTTGCATGACCACGCAATCGTCAGTTAAAGTAACGCAGCACCATAACGCAAAAAGTGGTCTGGTCAGGAAGGGGGGTAAATCCTCAGGAGGGGCAAGTTGTTAACAAGATGTGAAGTGCTGTTTACCATCTCTGTGCTTGTATTTAAAAATAAAACATACACTTCAATTATTATTCCACCAGAGGGCAGCAGAGCACGTTTTATCAGTTCAGCATTTTGAATGTCACACTTATCAGCCCAAATGTTCTCCAACAAAATTAACCTACAAATCAGCAATCACAGGCAAACAGCAAACGTTTCCAATACTGGAAACACCAAAAATGTTTTCTGGTAAAATCCCACCTTCTTAGCTACCTCACATTTTCCAGCACAATGAAGGTGATCTTTCCACAGGCATACCTGAGATGTTAAAGCGAAACTAAAGTGTAGCTGAGCACTACAAACTAAAAACATTATTTAATTCATTTCTGATTTTCTAACCATACTCACTTGTCCATCCTTGTCTCCATGCTTTATTTTGTTGAGAAATTACTTTGAAAAACACCCCCTAGAATTTTTAACCGTGACCATCTTCAGTAAGGGCAGATGATTCATGTAGCATTTACTTCCTGGAATACATCTACCCTTAGCTCAGGCATGCAAGCAGGAGAGAGTGCTTAGCTCACAAAGCCCCCCTCCAGATAAAAGGAAAAAAAAGGACCAGTGATGATTCCTGGGATATATAACACCATTTTAGCCTAGGCCAAACCAGGAAACAACTGAAGAAAAAAAAAGTTTACATAAGTGAACATAGACTGCTCAAAAAAATTTAAAAGAACACTTTTTAATCAGAGTATAGCATCAAGTTAATTAAGCTCCTGGGATATTGATCTTGTCAGTTAAGTAGCAGAGGGGGTTGTTAATCAGTTTCAGGTGCTTTGGTGTTAATGAAATGAACAACAGTTGCACTAGATGGGCAACAATGAGACGACTCCCAAAACAGGAATGGTATTACAGGTGGTGTCCACTGATATTTTTTTTCCTACTCATCTTTTCTGACTGTTTTTCACTAGTTTTGCATTTGGCTAGGGTCAGTGTCACTACTGGTAGTCTAAACAATATGATAGTGTGACAAGAACACACCTATCTGAAAAAGAAGGTTTCTAAGTAATCCACGCGGAGTAGTGTGAATTCAAATGAATTTAACAATACTTTATTTGATCACATAGATCATAGGAAGGTTAAACATGAGCACGGTGTACATATGAAAAAAATAAAATCATGTTAAAAAACACTTAGCGTCTTCAATTTAGGGTCATCTTAGCCAACAGAGCACCATATAAGGCAGAGTGGTGTAATGATGAAATAATTATCCTGGATTTCCGTAGGTTTCCTGCTTAATATTTGTGTGAGCCGTGTATTCAGTGGGTGTGTTCCCAGTGTATATCAGGGACCTCCTGGAATGTACAAGCTGGAACACAAAAATACATAGTATGTATCTAGCAGTATGGAGACCAAATCACATCCAAAATTAACCAGACCTCCCTCCACAATAGTCAATGGATACTGCTGTTACCTTCTCAAAGGTGAAACTATCATACCCGCCTCTCAAGTGTAGGGACTTCCTGGATAGCCACCCCAAATGGAACAAGGTCCACAGTACCAAATGATTCTGAGGATATACATAGAAAAAAATTAAATGTGTAGATCTTGGGCATCAGGTACCCCGAAAACAAAACATATATAAAAATGTGGATATATTACCATCAATGCGGATCAAGAAGACTCTTGTCGACTTGAACTAAGATCAGGTCCTTGATGCTTTTTCAAAGATGCATATGGGGGTGAGGGACCAGGTATACACGATGCGTGGATTTTAAGCACATATAATGTGTATATAGCATATAGCAGGCCGTAGATACCTGAGTTTAATATACCCAATAAAGGGTTTCAAAAAATTGCTCAATTTGAGAAGGTTATTTGCGGTTTTATAAGGATGTGGCTATGTCACAGCAAAAAATACCTGAGTAGGATAGCGTATATATATATATATATATATATATATGTAGATTCTCCTCCTGAGAGGAATACCAAAAAATTCCCCGAGTATACAGGGTAAATTAGGCCCATGAAGCATGCCCTATTAACGCCATGTAGGCTCTATAAATCTCAACAGCCGTAAGCTTTTAAATAACTTGCCACCGGTGGAAGATATGTTTCCCTGAGGGATTGCCGTTTGCGAACCGCTGTGATAGTAGCCCACTGGTAGTTCTCAAAAGGTCTTGGGCCTACCTAACAGGGAGCTGTGACACCGCCGTTCCTTCCCGCCTCGTGGGCGCCGCACCCTGTGAAGACGCCGAGCGTAGTGACGTCAATACGTTGACGCGTTTCGTCCGCCAATCACCGCAGACTTCGTCAGAACTGGGAGGGGACTTCAATCCTTTGCCTTATATGGTGCACTAATTGCATACCAGAAAGTCTCCACCTCGCCATCTTGTGTTGAAAGAATATCACTACATTGGGAATATCCAAAAGTGAATTAAAACACATATCTTGAATTTTAAAATGATTGCTGGATGTAGAAGAGGAGCCTAATTACTATAGATCAAATTATCTTCCAAAAGAATGATAAACAGGAGATTATTATTAGCATATTTTACGTTCACATAGGGAAACATCAAAACCAAGTCCAGCTACCAGAATTTCAAAATCAGTCCTATTATTCTATATGCTCACCACCCAATAAGAGTAGAAAAGGTTGAACAATTAGGTTCATATTTTGTCCACAGAGGCCCATATTTAGTTCATATATAGGATATCGCAATGTAGATTATAACTCAGGGTATATAGAGAGTTCAGGGGAATTCATTTCAAAAACACCCCAAAGTTGAGTTCCGTGTTTAATCCAGATGGGGCAAGTGCCCCTAGAGTATAAATCCAGAATTTTTCTTTTTGTAGGAGGACTTTATCAAAATCACCCCGACGAGCCGAAATATGGTAGCATGAGGTGATACCTGGACCCTACAGAGGTTGCACAGGCAATCCAACTCCTCCAGGATGGCACATCAATATGTGCCATTGCCAGAAGGTTTGCTCTGTCCCCCAGCACAGTCTCAAGAGCATGGAGGAGATTCCAGGAGACAGGCAATTGCTCTAGGAGAGCTGGACAGGGCTGTAGAAGGTCCTTAACCCATCAGCAGGACTGGTATCTGCTCCTTTGTGCAAGGAGGAACAGGATGATCACTGCACTGTTCTACAAAATGACCTCCAGCAGGCCAATGGTGTGAATGTCTCTGACCAAACAATCAGAAACAGACTTCATGAGGGTGGCCTGAGGGCCCGATGTCCAGCATCTAGTGGGCCCTGTGCTCACTGCCCGGAACCATAGAGCTTGATTGACATTTGCCATTGAACACCAGAATTGGCAGGTCCACCACTGGCACCCTGTACTTTTCACAGATGAGAGCAGATTCACCCTGAGCACATGTGACAGACGTGAAAGGGTCTGGAGAAGCCGTGGAGAATGTTATGTTGCCTGTAATATCATTCAGCATGACCGTTTTGGTGGTGGCTCAGTGATGGCCTTGGGAGGCATATCCATGGAGGAACGCACAGGCCTCTAAAGGCTAGACAATGGCACCCTGACTGCCATTAGGTATCAGGATGAAATCCTTGGATCCATTATCAGACCCTGCGCTGGTGCAGTGGGTCCTGGGTTCCTCCTGGGGCACGACAATGGAGAGAGTATGCAGGCAGTTCCTGAAGGATGAAGGAATTGATACCATTGAATGGCCCCCATGCCCACCTGACCTAAATCTAAAAGATCACCTCTGGGATATCAGGTTTTGGTCTATCTGACAATGCCAGGTTGCACCTCAGACTGTCCAGGAGCTCAGTGATGTCCTGGTCCAGATCTGGGAGGAAATACTCCAGGACACCATCCGTCGTATCACTAGGAGCATGCCCCGATGCTTTCAGGCATGCATACAAACATGTGGGGGCTATACAAACTACTGAGTACCATTTTGAGTTGCTGCAATTAAATTTCAGCAAAATGGACTAGCCTGCTGCATCATTTTTTCACTTTGATTTTCGAGGTGTCTTTGAATTTAGTCCTCTGTAGGTTGATAATTTTCATTTCCATCAAACGATGGGGCATCCTTACATTCCTAACTCATTATCCAGTCCATATCAGTATAGATACCCAGCATGATATTTTTCCCCATTGAGATCTTATGTGTTTTCAAAATGTTCCTTTGAATTTTTTTTTTTAGCAGTGTACTTTCCTTTCTAGCTAGCAGCAGAGGGATTAAAATAATTCATAGTGATCAAAAGAGTGTAGTTCCGCTTTAAAAACCAGTAGGTGATTCAACCAGCCAGTAACTGTCTGAAATATAAATATTAATTTTGAGGTTGGTTAAAACTTAAATGAATGTCTAACTAGTTCTGAGAACACCTAATCCTGGGTCTACTTTTCTGATATCCAAGGATTCCCAGCTCTGCCCAGCAACGGCTCTTCGTTGGCTTGATGAGTAGCACTACTACTAAGCCCTTCTATATGCTATACATACATTTTGGATGTGTTTTTATTATTATACTGTATAGAACTCCAGAGGGGAGATCTAGCTCTGCTCCTGATGATGTCATATGACTAAACGCATTGGGCGGGGCTAGCAGAGTCACATCTGGTCTACGCAAGCGTTCTGGGACACATTTGTTTTTAAAGTGCCATATATATGGAATACATGTAAGTGCAGTTTTAAGTGGTTTTTACTTAATAAAAACAGTATAACACTTGTGACCGCTTGAAATGTTTCCTTACACGAGAACTCGAGGGCAGCGGTCATTAAAGGGCACAGGAGATTGAATTACCCTAGGGGCTGGTCAAAGCACCCAAAAGCGCCTTTTGACCTACCTTCACATAGGTGGTCAATACCTTGTGGCGAGTGGGGCTCTGGAGGGGGAGCATGAGTGGAGCCCTTATCACCATTGTCTTCTGGCAAGGTCAGCAAATTGTCACTATTTCACATTGATTATTTTGAGGAAGAAGGTGTTTCACAGCACCAGGACTTTATTCATGAACTGATTTGCACATTTGAATTTGTATGTTTTTCAGGACTATCAAGTTTGTTTGCACTAGCAGATTTGCACACAGGTGGTCACTACACTATGCAGCAGGTTTATACTTACTTAGGGGGAGGTGTTTTGTAGTCCCCGTCACTATTTGTAATTTTTTTTATAATTTTCATGACTTAAGGGTATTTGTATACACATTAGCATGGCAGCGCAGCAATTCAATTTTTCAAATGGAATGCATGAAGGTAAAAAACCTTGAGACTTTAGAACCACTTTAATTTATTTTAGGCTGGTCACTTTCTTCCCCAAGCCTCTGCTCCATCACCATCACCTAATTGGTTTTTAGTGCTGCAAGCCAGGGCTTCTCATCCAACTATGGATACAAATTTCCACAGACACCCTTCAAACTCTTGTGGAATGTCTTTACAAAAGAATGGAGGCTTTTACATACACAACGAAGAGCCAACTCCATAATAATGGTCATGGCTTTGGGGCTTTGGCAATGGATGTCACTGATGGACAGATACCATTTCCATGAGCATTGGTCCAGCAAGCAAAATGGATGACTTGACACTCTGTGCACTCTGTTACCCATATATGGGCAGCACAGTGGCTAAAAGGTTAGCACTTGTGCCTGGCAGTACTAGGGTCATTGGTTTGAATCCCAACCACGGCAGCCTGTCTGGAGTTTGCATGTTCTCCCTGTGCCTGCGTGGGTTTCTTCCGGGTAATCCGGTTTCCTCCCACACTCCAAAGACATGCTGGTAGGTTAATTAGATCCTGTCTAAATTGGCCCTAGTATGTGTATGTATGAATGTGAGTTAGGGACCTTAGATTGAATGCCCTTTGAGGGTTAGGTACTGATGTGAATGTACAATATATAGATGTGTAAAGCGCTATATAAGTACCTGAAATAAATAAATATAACCATGTGTACATTCATCATGTATATATTTCTATTACAGAATATGTTTTTGTGGATGTAGTTTTTAGCTGGCACAAAAGTGACAAATACTTTAAGTAGGTGTAATGTAACCTGTAGGTGGTTTTATATTTGGATTCTACTGCTCTACAAATCTGACACATGCCATTCAAACATGGAAAGCCGGTTGACCTACAAGTCTGCAATGACATGCAAACAACAAACTTTTCCATGAACATCTTGTAGCGTGCATCTATTGTTACCATAGTCAGATGCATTGTTCGCCATCTGTGATCCCATTAATTCAGCAATGTTTTTCTCCAACAGAGGCACCTGTCAGGAAAGAATTCCATATTACCACAGCAAACAGGTAATACAAATGCTGCAATATTATGTACAGTTGAGGCTATGCAGAGTGTCACCAGCAGAGGGTACTGCAAAGCTTTCATTGTCCTCATCACCCGTTCCAGTAACTGTCCTTTTTTTCTGCATCAAGTAATCCGTGTCGGATTGAAAGGTTATGTGGTACTTGGATGTTCGGTTACTGGTGTAGAGCTGTAGTCTGTCTTTGATTTGTACAGGTGATTATACAAACACCTGTCACTCTCAGGTTAAACTGTCTATTTTCCCAGTGTATGGCTATCTGCGCCTTTGTCAATGAGCCCCAATACTTTAAAGCGATCTTGTCAGAGGGTCAAACTCACAAGAACTGACCCATGATAAAACAGCTTTATAAATACACATCTGCCAATCCATTTACTGACACTCTAAAGCAGAGCTCCTGGTACAGACCCAATTGCTTGAGCTGGTCGAATAACATGTGTGCCCCTTCACACACTGGCTGCCCACATAGCTTACCCCCACCAAAACACACTGCATACAGTTGTGGCCCTCTTTTGGGGGGAGGGTTATGAGAAATTGCCCTCCCCAAGCAATATATTGCACCAAACCTGAAGAAAAATACAGTACCAGGACAGGGCCATCCAGCACACAGGGCAAGGATTCAGACTTGCACCCCCTCCCCCACTGTTAATACATGCTATAGAAAGGTTTTACCACCCTGCACCCTTTCTTTGGCCCCCTTCTTCACTGCGCCCGGGGCAGCTGTCCCTCCTGCCCACCCCTTGTACTGGCCCTGGGTAAATACGAGAACTAAAACCTTCACTAAGTGGAAGAATGTGTTTGATAAAGTTGGCAGTGCCTCCACCCAGGGCAGGGCCTTTATAAACATAGAGGGTTCCCTTCCCGGTAAATTAACAGAAATTTGTTCAAAGTAATAGGGAGCAGAGGAACTATTGCAATCAGCATGGAACATTATGCTAAAGCATATAGATGCACACCAGTATAGAAGTAATACAAGCAGGTATTATCAGCAAAGGGCTCATGGTAGAATTGTGCACATATAACCAGGTGTAGTTGATAATAGAAACACCTCCAGATGATCGTTGCAGCAAAGTCCTGTTGCAGGGGCTCCTAAGGATGATGTGACATCTGTCTTTGTATCACAGACCTGAAGACAGGATCTGAGGTGATGAGGAGACCCTCCAAACATTACCCAACAAGTTTGGAATTCAATCCTAGTAATCTGGCACTGTGCATGTGAGATAGTAATAGGTACCCTGCACAAGGATTCATCAATACGCTCAAAAAGCTATGGGCAGCTAGAGGTAAAGTATTAGAACATAGAAATACTTGTATAATCGTCTCTTCTGATGTGATATTAGTAGCATGAACAGAACATGTTGCTGAAACCTTCTCTATCTCCACTTTCCTCCTCCCAGGATCTTTTCCCAACACCCCCCCCCCCAGTCAGGAAGTGACATACATGATTTTACATTACAGTGTGATGCTAGCAGCTGACAGTAGAGGGCAATAAAACCCTACACAGTCTATGCATCTCACAGCACAGCAAGTGATATTGTCCCATCTAGATCACTGTCCTGCTCCCTCAGCCTGCAGGTTATAGTCAGATGTGATTTAGAGGGTGCCAGGCATTGTTTGGTGTGCATGGTCAGTAATGGGTAGAGTGACTGTGTAGAATACTGTGCCAGATACAACTTTATAGATGGGGGGGGGATCTGAGTGCTGGTGGAGGTGCAGTACAACAGCAATATAGGGATTATTGGGAGACCAAGAAGAGTCCTGACTCTTGCAATATGTGCATTACCCACTCATGACCTCTGGGCTCTGTATGACAGTTCTGCCTCCTGTTGACCTCCAGTCACTGCAGGACACAGTTGGGAGGAACCACAGCCGTAAGAGGGAGACACGCTATTCCATACACCCAGAAATGTGAACTCAGATCTGTGTCAGGAGTTCTGCTACAACAGAAAGTTTCATAAAAAGGGTTGATGGACCGGTATGTATAAAGCTGTTTCCTTTCAAGGTTACATTTGTGATTCCCAGTACTGGGGCTGCTACATCACTTCCTCTTAGCAGAGTGGATCCAGTTCTTCTGACAGCAGAGGATCTTGGGACCTGTAGTCCTATAGTGAATACATCCAGTATTTTTGAGTTCTGATTGAACTACAACTACCATAGCACTGACGAACGAGAAGAAAGCTGGGAGAGCAGAAATATTCCACAGCAAGGAACTGGCTTGCTCTCTCGGCATGGGATTCAGAGCTGAACACATGGGACTGCCGTTCTCCTCCAGAGACAGATTGTTTGCCTACTGCTGCGGGACTCTGCACATCAGTTCAGCACAGCGGCAACACCGACCACCACACCGGGATCACTATCTGGTCACTATCTGGTCTTCACACAGACATATCTGCTTGCTGCGCTGACAGGCCATTATGTGGCAACTCTGCACATTCCTGCAAGCAGCCAAGAGCCTGGGCAAGAACTTTGTTCCTAGGAGGCTGTACTATCCATGGGATTGGTGAGCTGGTGCATGCCCAACCTCTTTCTGTCATCACTTTGCATGCAGACACCTTTACACCTCAGTATTAGGAGATCTTTGCTTTGAGCAGTACCACAGACTATCTATTTAACTTCATTGCATTACCAGTATTCACTAATGTTTATGAGCCCCATCATTGCTAGCAGAAGACAGCAGATATCACCATATCAGTAATTTTAGCATCATAGGACTCAAATTGCCATCTTTAGTCAAAGGGACCTCTTCTCTTATTAGTCCATTATTATTATTCAAATTAGGGTACTTATATCTATTTATGCTGGAGTATACATTTACATAATTCTCTGCATCCTCAATTACGGCGCCAGTGGCCTAGAGGGAGCCTTTTCTTCCTCCTCTTATTGCTGGTGTTGCAGTTTAATAGTTGAAGCCTACTACTCATGACTACATAATTTGTTAAGTGTTGCTAACTTATTATTTCTTTTTTATCAGTGTTCTATTTTTATGTGTTAACTTGGGTTGTATAGCTTAAACCCATAATTCCTGTAGCCTACTCTTTTGAACAAGACTAACATAGAGGTGTTGCTAAAGAATTGGGTCTCTTGCGTTATTATTCTATACTGATGAATATGTCTGAACCCAGAATCTCCCCTGCCAGCTATTGTATTCACACAACTGTCAGAATACCCAAACAGTGACTACATCTGAATAGGAGTGACAATGCAATATTTAGATCTGGGTTTTAAAAATATCAGTAACTATACATTTTAATTAAAATGGATATAGGAATATAGTAATGATACTATGTAAATATTACGGTTTGATCATTTCCTTTTTACACACTGTGCATTTAATAAGTGACCATGTCATATTTTTAATGATTTACAAATAATTTATTTGGCACAAAGCCTGCAGCAAGATTAGTGCCTAGGGTACTTAAACAGCTTTACTTGGCCACTGTGTGGTATAAATTTACTGAGATTGCTTACACAAATCCACAACCTTTTGTATGAAGTGGAACTCTTGGCAAGCAGCTTGCTCTTTCCACTGTGGTCCCCCACAGTTCTGTTCTTGGGTCACTTCTATTCCCTCTCTACATCTCTCCTCTGGGCCAACTGACAACTTCCCACAGTTTCCAATACCATCTCTACACCAATGACACCCAAATCTATCTCTCTACCCTTCAGCTCACCCCTTCAATTCCCTCATGCATCACCAGTTTATTTGCTGACGTATTCCTCTGTCAAAAACTGATCAGATATTTCCTCCCCCTGATCCCCTTTCCCCAACTTTATCATTGAGAACAATGGCAAGCCTACTGTAGCACTCCACTCATGTCAGAGCTCACAACCAATTGCTGGCTAAATCTTGACGACTTAACCTTTTTCAAAATATACCCCTTCTTAACCTATAATATCACAAAGCTATTAATCCTTTCCCTGGTTATCTTCTTGACCATTGCAACTCCTTTCTTGATGGCACATCTTTATCCTGGCTACCCCCCTTAAGTCCATCATGAATGGTGTTGCCAGAATCATCCACCTTACTAACCAATCTACGGCTGCCACCCCTCTCTGCCAATTCCTCCACTGGCTTCCTCTTAGCCAAAATATACAATTCAAAATTCTAACAACATACAAAGCCATCCCAAACTACACCATCAATCTCCCCCTCTCTTTTGGGGTCCCCCAAGGCTCTATCCTCGGGCCCCTTCTCTTCTCCATCTACACCTCCTCCCTTGGCCAACTGATACACTCCCACGGCTTCAACTACCACCTCTAGGCCGATGACACGCAAATCTACCTCTCTACCCCTCACCTCACCCCTTCAGTCTCTGCCCGGATCACCTGCCTACTGAACGACATATCAGACTGGATGTCACTCCCCTTCCTCAAATTAAACCTTTCCGAAACCGAGCTCCTAGTTTCCCCCCCCTAACTTCTCCATCACGACCAATAACGCCACCATCAGTCCCACCCCGCAAGCCAAAGTTCTAGGTATCACTCTAGACTCCAATCTATCCTTCCAGCCCCATGTCCAATTGCTGGCAAATTCATGCAGTCTCCACCTCCGCAACATCTCCAAAATACGTTCGTTCCTAACCCCAGACACTACTAAATAACTCATTCACTCCCTTATTATCTCACAACTCGACTACTGCAACTCCCTCCTCACTGGCTTACCTCACCACAGACTATCCCCGCTTCAGTCTATCCTGAACTCAGCGGCCAGTCTCATCCACCTTACAAACCGCTCCGTATCCGCTACCCCCCTCTGTCATTCCCTCTACTGGCTTCCGATTGTCCAACGCATAAAATTCAAACTACTAACATTGACGTACAAAGCTATTCATAATACTGCCCCAAACTACCTCACCGACCTGATATCCAAATACCACCCAACACATACTCTTCGCTCCTCACAAGACCTCCTACTCTCCAGTTCCCTGGTCTCCTCCTCCCAAGCCCGACTCCAGGACTTCTCCAGGTCTTCCCCCATCCTCTGGAACTCACTACTCCAATCCATCAGACTGTTACCTACCCTCCTCACCTTTAGGCGCACCCTGAAAACCCATCTCTTCAGGGAAGCCTACCCCGCCCTTACCGATCTCCTCCACTCTTCCTACCACTCCATCCTCCACAGCCATTTCCTCCTGTACCACTATCCCCTCCCTCCTAGATTGTAAGCTCCAAGGAGCAGGGCCCTCGAACCCCTCGTGTACTGTATTGTTACTGTATTGTCTCATGTACTGTCTCCCACTATAATGTACAGCACTGAGCAAACGTTTTGGCACTATAAAAATACTGTATAATAATAATAATCAACCTCATCTCGAAATATCAAGCAAACCGTCCTCTCACCTCCTCCCGGGACCTCCTGCTTTTTAGCTTCCCCGTTGCCTCCTTCCATGCTCATTTCTTCCCATGCTCACCTCCTCCCATGCTAACTCCCAGGACTTCTTCATAGCCTCTCCCATCCTGTGGAAAGCCCTACAGTGTTCAGAAATCTTCTACTCTGTCTACCTTTAGGTGATCCCTGAAATCACATCTGATCTGGGAAGCCTATTCTACCTCTAACTCAAAACTGTATTTCTATCTGCTCCATCAAGCCATCCCCAGTCCATGGGGATGGTTCATGTCAGCCCAGTCCAAAAGAGGAATGACAGATGGCTGTAAAGAAGGACATGGAGAGTCAGTTGAAGATTTTAACACTTTAATTAAGCATTTGCAACACAAAGAAATCCCTAAATTGACTTTTTAGGCCTTAAGAAGCTCCGACTTATAATCATTATTATTATATCTACAACTAATTGACATAGAATAAATAAAGAATAACAAATGTGGTGTACTTATGGTGTTTGACATCCAGGGTTGCTCTATATAAACAATTATTTTCAGTGATAATAATGAAATGAAATAATAATAATGGGCAGAAAAGGAACTTGCATAACATTAAAGCCAGAGCCAGATTCATGGGATGAGATGATTACTCCAGATATACTATACTATATCTGTTAGACAATAGCAGTGAAGTACCAGAGAAACCTGAAATGTATTCGGCTCAAGTAAGCAAAAAATTTAGCAAAATGCCGAGTGTAGTGTGCACAGACAATGAAACTGAATATACAGGTGATAACACACAGGAGATTATCAGAAAGCATGGCATAATATTTCAAAATACTGTACCATACAACCGAGAACAAAACAGGATTGCAGAAAGAATGAACCATACTCTATGTGAGAGTGGAAGAGTCATACTGTTTGATGCAGATATGCCAACCACATACTGGGGGGGCAGTTATGATTGCATATCATCTCCAAAATTGACTACGAAAATGTCCTGAATTTGAACCATCTAAATTTTTTTCAACGCAAAGCCTATGTGCACATCCCAAAAGAAAAACATATCAAATGGAATGCTTGAGAAAAGGAATGTGTACTTGTGGGGTAAATTGAATCTCAAAAGGATACAGAATTCTCCACCAAGACACAAACAAGGTAACCATCAGTAGAAGTGTACTTGTCGATTAAATTTCAATGTGTTCTAGAGGGTGCTGGGTACATGATGCAGATTTCTACAGGGTGCAGAGATCTGAAGGGTGCCGGGTACAGGGTACGGCATTCTGGAGGATGCTAGGTACAGGGTGCAGCGTTCTGGAGAGTGCTGGGTACAGGGTGCAGAGTTCTGAAGGGTGCTGTGTACAGGGTGCAGAGTTCTGAAGGGTGCTGGGCAAAGTGTGCAGAATTCTATTGGGTGCCAGGTACAGGGTGCAGAGTTCTGAAGGATGCTGGGTACAGGGTGCAGAGTTCTGAAGGGTGCTGGGTACAGGCTGAATATTTCTGGAGGGTACTGGGTACATGATGTAGAATTCTGAAGGGTGCTGGGTACAGGCTGAAGTGTTCTGGAGGGTGCTGGTACATGGTGCAGAGTTCTGGAGGGTGGTGGGTACAGGGTGCAGAGTTCTGAAGGGTGCTAGGTACAGGGTGCAGAGTTCTACCCTTGAATCCCTATCCTTGACAGTATTGTCTTCCCCCTCCAAGCACAGCCCCACTCCCTCTTCTTGTACAAATACCAATATCAAATGCTTTTAATTTCTACCCCCAAATCTCACCTCCCAACACAGACATCAGATATGTAAGGCGGGAGATGCCCTTCCTCCTAGGCTCCTCCTTATGACCTGTCATAAGACACATCAGAGCTAGGTAGGTGCCTAGCGAAAGCTTCCCCGGCTCTAGTACGACAGGCGGCAGGCTGAGAGAGACGTGAGTGCAGAGAATCGCAGCGGAGATGCTCCCGGGGAGGAAGAAGGAGTGCTGTCACTTATAAATACAGAAGCCTGGCTTCTGTGTTTAGAAGTGACAGTAGTGAGGAGAAAGCACAGGGCCAGCACCAGGGGTGCCACCTTCCTTCTGAAACAAATCCCTGGTGTCACCTCTCTGGTGAGTGTCACCCGGGTGTGGTCCGCACTCCCCCGCACCCCCCTAGCGACGCCACTGGATGAAAACACGTGGACTGTACACTATCTGTTCTGTAGGGCTATATACAGAATTTCAAACAAAAATAAAGGTTTGAGTTTTTTTTAAATAAATATGTTATACTTATCTGCTCTGTGTAGTGGTTTTGCACAGAGCGGCCCCGAACCTCCTCTTCTAGGGTCCCCTGCCAGCGCTCCTGGCCCTTTTCTCCCACCTAGTGCCTCCCTAGCAAGTAGCTTTCTATGGGGGAACCCGAGCAGGCCTGTTCCCAAACTGCTCACACATGGAGTGTGGCTCAGCCTCTCCCACACTCTTTCCTCATTCGCTCACTAGCTGTGATTGACAGTAGTTGGAGCCAATGGCTACCACTGCTGTCTCAGCCAATGAGGAGGGAGAAACCCAGGAGAGGAGGACTCTCGTGCACATTGCTGGATAGAGATGGGGCTCAGGTAAGTTTTAGGGGTGGGCGCTTCTGCACACAGGTTCTTTACCTTCATGCATAGAATGTATGACGGTAAAAAACCTTGAGCCTTTACAACCACTTTAAATTGAACTCAAGGCAACCAGCTAAATTCATACATGGGAGCTGCACCTGCCGAAGGATTTGTATTTCTGCCTATCCAGTTCCGAGATTTACAAAGCTCTGTCACAAAGCACAGCTCTGCCACAGTTCGGTAGCACTCACAGGTCATGTTCCTCCTTCAGTCTTTGACTGGACAGTGAAAGGAGAAACAATAGACTGATACTGATACGTACTCCTCTGTCACTCTGCTCTCACCTCCTATCAGCATGCTCACTGAAATGAAGCACAACTGATTTGCTCCTTGTTCTGTATCTCTACTTTCCCTAGTCTGAGCTCTGCTGTACAGAGACTGCAAGAGGCCAAAACCAGGTCAAATAAAGGTAATTAATGCATTTAAAAACAAAATACATTTAATGATGTACTAATGAATAGGGAGCTGCATTCATTTGTGTCTTGTATATCTGCCTGGATATTCATTTCTACTTCTATAAAAACATTACACTGGCTCTCCTGAGGAGGTGAACTTGGAATTCTGGCCGGACGCTGAGCTGTTGTAGCAGATTAGGGACAAGCTTCTCTTTTCAGAGTCGGGACAAGAATCCCACACGTGACACTTCTCCTCATCATGTGCCAGGGAATGCAGCGTCTTAGTGTGTGGGGGTGTTTGTTAGGCAACATCCTGAATATCCAGAACACTGATCATATTTTTTTTGTGCAGTCATAAAACACACAAACACTTTATATGATTGTATTGCATTATAAAACAGGTCTGTGTCCATATGAAAATGACTGTCTGTGTCACCCACAGCAACCAATCAGAGTCCTCACTGGTCGGCGGAATCAGAAGAACCCTTAATATATCAGACTATAGGTTTAGTTCACAAAGGATCCTTACCTTCAAAAAAGTGACAGTTATTTTCAGGTAAAGCAAAACTATGGGCAAAATAATAAATGACATATATGAAGCAGTCTGTCAGTAGCATGAACACAGCAATCTTTGTTTGAGTTCCCCCCTACGGCCAAAATAGACAGATGTGCCGTGGTTTTACCAACCCCCTGAGTGACCAGCCCCGGGTGAACAGGAAGCCGGCCATATAGCGTCAACAGTTTGCTCAGCGCAGGGGCGGACTGACAACTCATGGGGCCCCCGGGCAATAGGGGATCATGGGGCCCCTGTGTCCTTGCCCAAACTCAAAAAAGCCTATGAAAATGGTATCAGGGGCATCTCATGGGGCCCCCTACTGACCCCAGGCCCTCGGGCATTGCCTGAGTTTCCAAATGGTCAGTCCACCCCTGGCTCAGCGCTTTACAATATAAAAGGAGACAATACAGCAACGATACAGTTCAATACAAGAGGGAAAGGAGGGCCTGCTCCTTGGAGCTTACAATCTAAGAGGGAGGGGCTAGTGGTACAAAAGGTAATAACTGTGGGGGATAGACTGGTAGGAGGAATAGAATTTTCCGTTATTAGCTGAAGGCAGGATAGGTTTTCCTGAAGAGATAGGTTTTCAGAGATCGCCTAAAAGTGAGCAGAGTAGGCGATAGACTGATAGGTTGGGATAGAGAGTTCCAGAGGATGGGAGAGGCTCTGGAGAAGTCCTAGAGATGAGCATGGGAGGAGGAGACAAGGGAGCTAGAGAGTTGGAGGTCATGTGAGGAGCGGAGAGAATGGTTTGGGTGATATTTAAAGACAAGATTGGTGATGTAATTTGGGGCAGAGTTATAAATGGATTTATATGTTATTGTTAATGTTTTGAATTTTATCCGTTGGGCAATGGGAAGCCAGTGGAGGGATTGGCAGAGAGGGATGGCAGATATGGAACGGTTAGTAAGGTGGATGAGTCTGGCAGCAGCATTCATGATAGACTGAAGAGGGGATAGCCTGCGATGAGGTAGGCCAAAGAGGAGGGAGTTACAATAGTCAAGGCGAGAGATAACCAGGGAGTGAATAAGTTGCTTAGTAGTTTCAGAGGTTAAGAACCTCATTCTTAAGACCTCATTCATCATAGTGAATGAGGTCACAATTCAACTGAGACACAGTGCTGTGGGCTTTTAATGGTTAACACAGGTAGTGAGTAGGCGACATATCACCTCTGAGCCGCTTGTGAAAAGTGCTCCACTGCAGATCACTTTTCAGAGGGGTGGTAAAAAATTACTGCAAGGGTAAACAAGCCCCAACTCTGTTATTTTTCAACTTCCTTTAACAGGCCAGCTGTGCACTGTGCAGCAAAAGTGTCAGTCATGGCTTGATCACACAAGCAGTCATGGGGTGGTAAAATCAGGTGGTTAAGTCTTCAGTGAAGACTGAAGATGGGATCTTAAGGTGATTAGAAAATAGACCAATCGTTTATCCGACGACCGGAAGACGTTCGTTCATTGGTCGAAATCTTGGCCCACATTAACCAATCTAAAAAAATTGTTCGTTGGGCAATACGTAGTGTTGACGTCTTCCGTACAAGTGGAAGTGATGCAGTGTGCGTGTGACCTTGTAGCCACGCCCTTCTGGCCAGAAGGAGCGATTATATATATACACAATTACCAGCAATGAGTATAATATAGTTTATTACATTACCTATATACATAAATAGTGATACATAACATATAATATGTAGAATTCTGGTTTTATTATCTCATTAGGCCAATCTACTTTTAACATTTGGATTTTTCGTTCATGTTTATGAAGATTCCTTGGACATAAACATTCGGGTCATCTTCTGTTTCTGCTCATGCGTGATAGCGCTTGATAGATTTTTTTCATACGACCGTCATACCACCACATAGAAAATCAGTCGTTTGTATGCAAAACAACAACATTTTTCACTGTTGTTCAACCGGATTTTTTCGTTCACAACATCGTTATCGGTTAAAACATCCTGCTCATCAACGAAAACAAAATCGTTCGATCAGTGGTTTCGTGAAATTTTTCAAACGATTTTCTTATCGTGTGTACAGGGCATTAGGCATTCTGAAAGCCTGCATCTAAATTAAATTAGCCAGTAAACGGCATTACTAAAACTCCAAACTTTCTGAAGTCAAAGGACTGAAAAGAAAGATCTTTATCCTCCTGGCAAAGCTTTGTGAATTGAGACTCGTGAATGAAGTCATCCAGCAGTGCTATTTACACCTTCAACACTGTCTGCTTTCTTTAGTATGGCACATTAAAAAGGAAATGAGGTAAAATAAACAAATTTGACTTGACAGGGATCACCTTTCACCGCCTCCAGCTTTTATATATCAGCTGCTGGGAATCCTGATCTCCCTCTGTGTCCATCAAAGGATCTGAAGATAAGACCTGGAAACTGAGCTCAAGGAAGGACCAGCAGAAGGCTTGTATCTCATTGAGATTTCAGAGGTTATCCTTTTAAAGTATCAGCCTGGGCTCACACTGATGTGGTGAGGAATTTGCACCAGTTTTTCCGCACTGCATCATAATCGCACCCCGTTCATGCAAACCGCTGCGGGTGTGCATGTTAAGTTAACAACACCCTGAAATCGGTTCGCAAAATGCGGTTCAATGTGCAGAATCAGATCTCATGGGTGTGAATACCTATGCGATCTGATTCTAGTTCGGACCAAGAAAAGGGTCCTGCTCCTTTTTGGTGCGGATGCAGTGCGATCTGAGCCATATAAAAGGTATGGCTCAAATTGCAGAATTTGCATGTGATTTGCACAGGAATGCGGTGCGGTTCCTGTGCGAGTCACAGGCCATATTCCGCACCGAAGAAGTGTGAACCCAGGCTAAAGAAAAGAGACCCTGTTACCAACCTGAAAAAAAAATGCAGACAAAAGCACAAAAAAATCTTCTATTTTAAATACTAACTTACCATGTTTTCCTTTCCATAAAATATTCTTTTGTTCATTTGCTATGTGTCTCTGAACCTCCTAGCAAATGTGACTATGTCAGAAGAGTCAGTTCCCTAGCACAGCCCCCTCCCTCCTTGTACATCATAGCACTCACCTCGTCTGGGAGAGTCCATGTACTGTCTGTGCTGGCCAAGCTCCCCCATCCCTCCTCTCACCTATGTAAATGTATATGTAGCAGTTGGGGAGGAGTGAAGGAAAAAACTATAGACTGTCACTTAAGTGAAAGCTCTAAGTCAGCATGGATGTCAGCATCTCCATAACGCGTATTGTATTCAACAGTCATGGCACCCATGGCTGCCTGAATACAGTGGCACTGCAAACAGTGACTACATCTGATAGGCTATAGTCACTGTTCAGCCAATAATTTTCCAGGTCAACTTTTGCTGAGCCAGGTGGGACTTGCACAGCCATCAATGGCTCGAATTTTGGCCTATTCAGCAGAAGTCAGTCGAAATGTGAACCATCTATGGCCAGGTCAGGTTTAGACATTAAAACCATTTTTTAATTAGACCAGAGTTCCCCTTTAAAAGACTTATGCAGTTCATTAGATAAAACACAGGAGGTAAACCAAATCTGGTGAAATAATCTCTCAGTAGGGTTGGGTGCGATCAGGTATGTTTGTGCCAATTTAATTGTATGGTAAATACTGCATACAAGATGAGCTCCACCTCTATCACATAAAGTCATTTAATTATATCAGTAAAAGCATTACATATATCTGGCTAGAGGGAAAAAGTTGCCTTCCAGCTGAAAAAGAATGACAAGTTCCAACGAGTTAGATTGAGACAGATTCCCATTAAATTAAACCTTCTGTTAGGCTAAACTGGTAATAGAAAAAAAATGCAGGTTCTTAGAGGTGCCCACACACTGCTGCAGATTCCCTTCCAGGTTCATTTACAGTGCCTTGAAAAAGTATCTGAATTATTATCTGAAAAGTGTGGCGTCCACTTGTATTCAGCCCCCCTGAGTCAATATTTTGTAGAACCACCTTTCACTGCAATTACAGCTGCAAGTCTTTTTGGGGATGTCTCTACCAGCTTTGCATATCTAGAGAGGGACATTTTTGCCCATTCTTCTTGCAAAATAGCTCAAGCTCTGTCAGATTGGATGGAGAGCATCTGTGAACAGCAATTTTCAAGGTTTGCCACAGATTCTCAATTGGATTTAGGTCTGGACTTTGATTGGGCCATTCTAAAAGATGAAGATGCTTTGATCTAAACCATTATATTGTAGCTCTGACTGTATGTTTCGGGTCGTTGTCTTGCTGGAAGGTGAACCTTTCCCCCAGTCTCAAGTCTTTTGCAGACTCTAATAGGTTTTCTTCTAAGATTGTCCTGTATTTGGCTCCATCCATCTTCCCATTAAATCTGATCAGCTTCCCTGTCCCTGCATCCCCACAACATGATGCTGCCACCACCATGTTTTACGGTGGGGATGGTGTGTTCAGGGTGATGTGCAGTGTTACTTTTCCACCACACATAGCGTTTTGCTTTTAGGCCAAAAAGTTCAATTTTGGTCTCATCTGACCAGAGCACCTTCTTCCACGTTTTCTGTGTCCCCCACATGGCTTCTCGCAAACTGCAAACGGAACTTCTTCTGGCTTTCTTTCAACAATGGCTTTCTTCTTGCCACTCTTCCATAAAGGCCAGATTTGTGGAGTGCACAACTAATAGTTGTCCGTGGACAGATTCTCCCACCTGAGCTGTGGATCTCTGCAGCTCTTCCAGAGTTACCATGGGCCTCTTGGCTGCTTCTCTGATTAATGCTCTCCTTGCCTGGCCTGTCAGTTTAGGTGGACGGCCATGTCTTGGTAGGTTTGCAGTTGTGCCATACTCTTTCCATTTTTGAATTGAACAGTGCTCCATGAGATGTTCAAAGCTTGGGAAATTTCTTTATAACCTAACCCTGCTTTACACTTCTCCACAACTTTATCCCTGACCTGTCTGGTGTGTTCCTTGGCCTTCCTAATGCTGTGTGTTCACTAATGTATTTATTTATTTCAGGTACTTCTATAGCGCCATCAATTTATGCTTTACATACATACAGTACAGTATCGGACAGAAGTGAGTACACCCCTCACATTTTTGTAAATATTTTATTATATCTTTTCATGTGACAACACTGAAGAAATTACAATTTGCTACAATGTAAAGTCTTTCAGTGCAGTGGGGGTTAATATATCTGAAAGGTTGTCATTCATAGAAGCCATATTACAGTTTCTATGAATGAAACACTATCTAGGAATGAAGGACAGGTGGATGATGGATAGTTCCGCCCAATCCACTTATAAATTTTGTTTCATTCATTAAAGCCTCATATGACTTCTATGAATAGAGCAGCTGGGCAGAAACGGTGGGCATAGTCAGGCTGTCTTGATGAGGGGCTTGGACAGCCTGTTAGTTGTATTAACTCAAGCTGCACTGGAAGATTACATTGGTCGGCAGGATGGAGGGCAATTTTCACTAACTGAAGAGGAATCCGCACAAGGGACACATCTTGCTGAATTTTCTGTACGTGATTTTGGCTGCACTTAAGCTTTAAAACTCTTTTTTTTCCATTTTTAACCATAATAATATTGCTATCACATTTGGAACCAGTAGTCCCCTATGTGATAACATATATCCTGTGACAGCTTCTCTTTTATTGAGGCAGCAGGGGTCTATTAGACCCCTGAGGTCTCCCCTGTACTCTTGCAGCTAATGGAGGCAGAGATTGTGTTGTGTATGATACTACAACACAAAAGGATATTGCGGTGGATATGGAAGTGATTGGGCTGCTTCATAGTTGCTCTATTACATTCACCTGAAAGTCAACCGTTGGCATGATGAACTATAGCAGGCAGGGACTGTGTTCATAAACGGAGCTTATGGAGAAAAAAAGGGGGAATGTGTCATACTACTGACACATCACGTACTGTAATCCCTGGGACCTTGTGATTAGCAATAACAAAATTGATTCCCAGGAATTAAACTTGATGAGGTTTTAGGATGATGATAAACTGCTTCTATCAGCTGTAACAAACAAATTTCCCAAACTAAGATACAGTATCTCACAGAAGTGAGTACACCCCTCACATTTTTGTAAATGTTTTATTCTATCTTTTCATGTGACAACACTGAAGAAATGACACTTTGCTACAATGTAAAGTAGTGAGTGTACAGCTTGTATAACAGTGTAAATTTGCTGTCCCCTCAAAATAACTCAACACACAACCATTAATGTCTAAACCACTGGCAACAAAAGTGAGTACATTCACACCAGTCCCTAACCCTCAGGGGGCATACAATCTAAGGTCCCTAACTCACATGCATACATACACATACTAGGGCCAATTTAGACAGGAGCCAATTAACCTACCAGCATGTCTTTGGAGTATGGGAGGAAACTGGAGAACCCAGAGGAAACCCACGCAGGCACAGGGAGAACATGCAAACTCCAGGCAGGTGGTGCCGTGGTTGGGATTTGAGCCAGCGACCCTAGTACTGCCAAGTGGAAGTGCTAACCATTTAGCCACTGTGCTGCCCACTAATGTTCTCTAACAAACCTCTGAGGGCTTCACAGAACAGCTGTATTTATATTGAGATTAAATTACACACAGGTGGACTCTATTTACTAATTAGGTGACTTCAGTCTCCGCCCGAATCACAAGCCTACTGAACGACATATCAGATTGGATGTCGCTCCACTTCCTTAGACTGAACCTCTCCAAAACCGAGCTCCTAGTCTTCCCCCCAGCCTGCACACCACCCCCACTGACTTCTCCATCATGTCCAAAAATGCTACTATCAGTCCCGCCCTGCAAGCCAGAGTACTAGGTGTCATTCTAGACTCCAATCTATCCTTCCAGCCCCAGGTCCATTCACTAACAAACTCATGCAGACTCCACTTCCGCAACATCGCCAAAATCCGCACGTTCCTAACCCCAGAAACCACTAAACAGCTCATCCACTCCCTCATCATATCACGACTCGATTACTGCAACTCCCTCCTCACTGATCCGCCTCGCCACAGACTATCCCTGCTTCAATCGATCCTGAATACGGCAGCCAGACTCATCCACCTTACCAACCGCTCCGTTTCCGCCACCCCCCTCTGCCAATCCCTCCACTGGCTTCCGGTTGCCCAACGGATTAAATTCAAAATCCTAACACTGACGTACAAAGCTGTCCATCATACTGCCCCAAACTACATCACCGACCTAATATCCAAGTACCACCCAGCACGCACACTCCGCTCCTCACAAGACCTCCTTCTCTCTAGTTCCCTGGTCTCCTCTTCCCATGCCCGCCTCCAGGACTTCTCCAGGGCGTCACCAATACTCTGGAACTCCCTACCCCAATCCATCAGACTATTATCTACTCTCCTCTCCTTTAGGCGCACCCTGAAAACCCACCTCTTCAGGGAAGCCTATCTCACCCCCTGCTAATTCCCGACCTCCTCCACTCTTCCTACCACTCCATCCCCCACAGCTCATTCCTCCTGTACCACTATCCCCTCCCTCCTAGATTGTAAGCTCCAAGGAGCAGGGCCCTCAAACCCCTCGTGTATCGAATTGTATTGTTATTGTACTGTCGCATGTTCTGTCTCCCATTGTAATGTACAGCTCTGAGCGAACTGTTGGCGCTTTATAAATACTGTATAATAATAATAATAATTCTGAAGGCAATTGATTCCACTAGATTTTAGTTAGGGGTATCAGAGTAAAAGGAGCTGAGTACAAGTGCACACCACACTTTTCAGATATTTATTTGTAAAAAATGTTGAAAACCATTTATCATTTTCCTTCCACTTCACAATTGTGTGCCTCTTTGTGTTGGTCTATCACATAAAATCCCAATAAAATACTTTTACGTTTTTGGTTGTAACATGACAAAATGTGGAAAATTTCAACACCAACAGCACGACGACCTCTATTCACAGTCCTTGATGGCGTTTGGTGGTTCATAAAGATACGTTCGGCAATTATCCAAATGAAATCCAATTGAATCACAGGCTTGTCACTCTTTTTTTGAGCAGAATGTGGGCATTCCACAAGCATTGCTCAAGAAGATGCCTGAAGATCTTCTTGTAGTACTTCTTTTGCTGCCTCCTCATTGCTGGGTAGAATGTCATTGCTTGGTCGGCTCTGTCAACACCTCCCATGGTGTTATTGTAGTCTATCACTACTTGTGGCTTCATGATTTCTGTCCCACCTTTTGTGCGTACCATAACAGTGGAGGTAATATGAATTGTACTCATTAGGCACACATCTTTCTTGTTATGCCATTGCAGTACCATCATTTTGCCTTTCTGCCAGGCAACCATTTCTCCAGTCTTCAGCTTCTTATTGCCAAACACTGGTGGCATGTCGTGCCGGTTAGCCCTAACGGTTCCATAGGCATCGGTTTTGTTTTGTAGAAGAAACTCATAAAGTTCAGGAGACGTATAAAAGTTATCAGTTGTTACGCAATAGCCTTGATTTAGCAATGGCTCAATTAGTGAAAGAACGGAAGATGTTGCCATTCCATAGTTTCTGTATTTTGGATTGAATTTAGTTACTTTTCCAGTGTATATCACTAAATTCCAAATGTAGCCAGTTGGCGATTCGCATAGCATGTAGGATTTTATGCCAAATCGTGCTCTCTTTGATGCAATGTATTGCACCCAGCTGAGCCTTCCCTTGTAGGCCATTAGACTTTCATCTGTACTGATATCTCTTCTGACACATAGCTCAATTGGAAATTCTTCAGAATCATTTGAGATACTTCCCAAATTTTCTTTAGTTTTGGTGCAGGATGAGTATTTTTGTCAAATTCTTCAATGTTTTCAAAGTGTAAAAATGTCATGATCAGGGAAAATCTGTACTCTGACATGACCGTGCCAAAGAATGGAGTGGCAAGTAATTTATTAGTTGTCCAATTCCACTTTTGCAGGGGTTTCCCCACCACTCCCTGAAGTATTATTAGGCCCAGAAATTTCAAAATGTCATCTTTGGTCACTGGTTCCCACTTTCTGCTTCTTGGAAACTTCCAATGCAGAGTAGCCAATTGTTGCTTTTGGTACCAGTTTGTCTCAGTAACAATTTTTTCAATAACCTCATCGGTCAGAAATAATTGTAAGTATGCCAAGGGGTTGTCATGTTCGATGTCTACCTTCATACCAGGTGCTCCAGTAAATGGGAATCTTGGGGGAGCTGCCTGATCTGCACCACAGTCAATAGTGCACCAAGTTTGCCCATCACTGAGCTCAGTCACAGAATCATCACTGTCCTCACTTTCAGTGATTCTACTTCACTATCGCTGTCTTCTAGCTGGTCCAAAACCGCTTTTGGCATACAGGGACGCTTTTTGGATGCCATGGATGTTCTCAAGTTTCCAGGCAGAAAGAAAGTGCAGGCAGGGCACAGGACAAAGCACTAGGGATAAATCTGAGGTGAAATGGATTGATAGTAATGTAATACTAACATATTACAATGAATTGTGTGTGTCACAATATAACTTTTTTGAATTTCCTGCTGGTTCCGCTCCCCTGTACATCCCCATGCTCGCAGAGAACAGAACCCGGAAGATGGATGCCGGCATTGGCCAGAGGACATGGCCGGGGACGCAGCGGGAGGACATTGCGGGACTGCAGGACAAGGTAAGCACTCGAGGGACCGCTGCAGTGTAATCCCGAGTGTTGCTCGGGGTTACCGCTTCTGGTACTGAAAGTTAACCCCGAGCAACACTTGGGATTAACACCAGGGAGGTTAAACTATATATAAAGTATTTCCTGTAAAAATATTTGTGATTACTTGTCCTCTTGTGATCCACCCACCCTCGCTGTGTCAAACCATTACACAGCATGAGAAGGGTGACCTCATCTTTTGCATAGTTACATAGTTAGTCTGCCTGAAAAAAAAAGACAAAAGTCCATCCAGTTCAACCATTAAAAAAAAAAAAAAGTTATAATCCTATACCCACAGTTGATCCAGCAAAGCATGATCCAATTTGCCCCTGCAGGGAAAAGAATTCCTCCTTGATCCCCCGAGAGGCAATGGGATATTCCCTGGATCAACTTTACCTATAAATGTTAGTATCCAGTTATATTCTGTGTATCTATGAAAGAATCCAGGACTTTTTTAAGCAATCCACTGAGCTGGCCAGAACCAACTCTTGAGGGAATCTATTCCACATTTTCACAGCTCTCACTGTGAAGAAACCTTTCCATGTTCGGAGATTACATTTCTTTTCCTCCAGACTTAAAGAGTGCCCCCTTGTCCTCTGTGATGACCTCAGGGTGAATAGCTCTACACCGAGTTCACTATATGAACCACTGATGTATTTATACATGTTGATTATATCCCCCCTTAATCTCCTCTTCTTAAGAGAATAAATTCAGTTCCTCTAATCTTTCCTCATAGCTGAGCTCCTTCATGCCTCTTATCAGTTTGGTTGCCCTTCTCTGTACTTTCTCCAGTTCCCCAATGTTCTTTTTGTAGACTCCTGTTAGATTCCTGTTTTCCACTCCGGTTTTTTAACTCCACTTATCAAATGTCCACTTAGTCAAAGGTCCAGCAAACTTTTAGAGGCGGTGCTTCTACAGACTCTGTGTCACTGCCCCTCCTCCTCTCTGTCTCGCAAACCAGGGGTGTCCAAAATTTCCAAACAAAGGGCCACTTTACTGCCCTTCAGACTTTAGGGGGCTGGACTTTAGCAAGTGGAAGTAGAAAATGTCCTGGTGTCAATTGGTGTAAACTGCCCCATCTTTGGTATTAGGGGAGGAATAGTGCCCCATTATTGGTGTCAGTGGGTGTAAACATGCCCCATACGTGATGTCAGGGGGAGCAATAGTGCCCCATAGTTGATGTCAGGGGGAGCAATAGTACCCCATAGTTGATGTCAGGGGGAGTAAACATGCCCCATAGTTGATGTCAGGGGAAGCAATAGTGCTCCATTTTTTATGTCAGGACAAGGAATAGTGCCCTATCATTGATGTCATTGGGAGGAATTATGCCCATTGTTGGTGTCAGTTGGAGGAATGTTGTCCCATTGTTGGTGTCAAAGGGGGGAATTTTTTCCCATTTTAGATGTCACAGGGAGGCATTATGTCCTATTGTTGGTGTAATTGGAAGGAATTGTACCCCATTGTTGGTGTCAGTGGGGGGAATAGTGCCCCATCATTGGTATCATTGGGTGGAATAGTGCCCTATCGTTGGTGTCATTGGAAGGAACTGTGCCCTGTCGTTGGTGTCAGTGGAAGGATACAATGTCCCATCTTTGTTATTAGTGGAGGAATAGTGCCCCATCGTTGGTGTCAGAGGGGAGGAATACTGCCCCATTGTTGGAGTCAGAGGGGAGGAATAGTGCCCCATCATAAGGGTCAGAGGGGAGGAATACTGCCCCATTGTTGGTGTCAGAGGGGAGGAATAGTGTCCCATCGTTGGTGTCAGAGGGGAGGAATACTGCCCCATTGTTGGGGTCAGAGGGGAGGAATAGTGCCCCATCATAGGGGTCAGAGGGGGGGAATATTGCCCCATTGTTGGGGTCAGAGCGGAGGAATAGTGCCCATCATTGGTGTCAGAGGGGAGGAATAGTGTCCCATTGTTAGGGTATGTGGGTATCATTGGGAGGAATTGTGCCCCATTCTTTGTGTAACTGGAAGGAATAGTGCCCCATCTTTGGTATTAAGGGTGGAATAGTGCCCCATTGTTGGTGTCAGTGGGAATAAAGGTGCCACATAGCTGATGTTAGGGGAAGTAATACTGCCCCATTGTTTATGTCAGAGGGAAGGGTAGTGCCCCATCATAGGGGTCAGAGGGGGGGAATATTGCCCCATTGTCGGTGTCAGTGGAAGGAATAGTACCCCATGTCATTGGGAGGAATTATGTCACATTCTTGGTGACAGTGGGAGGAATTATACCCCATTGTTGGTGTCAGTGGATGGAATAATGCCCCAAGGGCTGGATAAAGGTGAGCAAAAAGCCATACCCAACCCCCAGACTGCAATTTGGAGACCACTAGTGAACCCCACACTGGTGACCACTACCTTTAGCTCTTTTCATGCATAATCTCCTATGTAGCTGCCATAACTCACCAGATTACAAAGCAGGTACTCCCACCACAAGTCTGATTTCAACTTTCAGCTAGTATTTGGCTGTTCTGCTTAATAACAGATTTCAGGAACCACTTGTCAGACTGAAGAAGAAACCCAAAACCATAACTATAACAACAGATTAGTTTGAAGTTGTTTTTTTAATTAAAGAAATAAAAAATTTGGCATGTTGGGGAAGTAAATAGGCCAGATAATCTGTTTATTAGATAGATAATATATATCTTGGCAGATGTTAACTTGCAGTGAAGGATCACTTTGTATTTCCAAAATAAGACCTCCGTGGCACACATTGGAACCTAATAGTGAGAACATGTTCTGTCTTAGCTGCCCAGATGACTTGCAGGTGATTTGTCAGTCATCTGTGAATAAGCACCTCAGAGCCGTGCTGACAGGAGATACTGCCATCACAATACACACTGTACACTTCCCAATAGAATAGGACTAGGAAAGGGGGGGGGGAGGGGTGTTGTAAAATTGATATTTCAACAACAAAATTTTGCTTAAATGGGCCACCTATGCAAAATTTGCACTAAAAAAATTATTGGGGGGATGGGTTTTTTACAGGGTCATGCATTTAGGGTAGCCTACTTTATTTCATTTATTTATTGCACCTTGTATATGTGTTTTTAACTTAAGCCTCATTTGGGAGGACAGTAGACATGCATGCCTGAGCCACATATTTACCACCCCTCCTTAAGCTGCAATAGCCAGCAGACAGGAATGTTTGCATGCCGTGGTCACGATGATTTGTGCCTGCGGCAAAAACTACTCAACATGTAATGATTGCCAGACGGCAAGTGGGAAGAGGAGAGGGTACATTGGGTAGCATAGTTTATTTCATGTATTATTCCCCCTGCGCTAAATATGTACCTAAATACCACACTATGCAGCTGATCCCTCAATCCTTTACCTATAGGTGAAAAAATATACTTAAAAATAACAAGTGGTGTAGAGCTACATAAATATATGAATCTAAAATTATGTATACATAATATATATGGTGAATATAGTGAAACAACACACGTGGTCCTGCTCGTGGACGCAATAGGTGACCTATAAATAAGTGATAAATCACACAATAATGAATATAAACCCAATCCCTATATTGGGATACAACCAAAAAGTGTATAACAGTGACTCCCAATAATGGGATACAGAAACTAAATTATACACACAACACGTGTATATTGTGAATCCCAATTGTGGGATATATATAATATGTGCCAAATGTGTACAAACAACTGATGAGAAAAATAACACATTAAATCAATATGTGAAACTGAAATAAAAGTCTATTTATGTGAATAACACAATCCAGGTGCTTCACTGCTCCAGAGCATGCAATGTATGCAGTGTGGGTGCACAGCACACCAATATGTAATCCTTCAATGGCTACAATGGCCTGTCACCTCCACTCAGTGACCCCAAAGGGCCACAGAGCCTTTTGGATCACCCCTGGATGCTTCCTGTATGTGCACTTCCTATTGCCCGGTCTCCTGGGATTCAAACCCCACTGATGTCATGCAGCAACACTGGTATCACTTCTTCTGGATAGGTAGGTAGGTACCTCAGTGAAGTGACTGGCCTCAGGTGATATACAGAGATTAAATAATCATCCTACAGTTGTCCCAGTGTATCTGCAGCCCCCTAAAGCACATATTTTAGACAGAATTTCTGAGCTTTCTCAGGCAGGTGACAGGGATCTGATGTCACACACTGCACAGCTCAGAGAGCAGAACTGAATGTAATCTGAGACCTGAATTGTGGGAAGGGATACACCCCCCTCTACAGAATCTCATAAGGAAATGTTCATAGCTGTCAATCACAGGCTGTGTGCTAGAGCTCCCCACCCCCCTCAATCCCTTGGAGTCCACACAGCTTGTCAGCAATGACCTATAAAAATATAAAAGGAAGGAGACTGCAGACATAAATCACACTAGGTGCTTTGGACTGAGGCAAATACCCATTATAGATGGATATGCTTTGTTCATTTTATATGTCAGAGGTTTACAATCACATTCAATTATGCTCTAAACAGGGGTCTCCGAACTGTTCAGTACAAGGGCCACAAATACATGCAGGACAGAAAAACATCACTTTACAAATAAATATCATTTAAATGAATTCATTTATTTTTACTTTAATCACTTTTATAATCAGAATATGATTCAGAACAAAAGAGAAAGAATTTTAGGAAAACAAAGCAAATCCGCCTTACATCAGTGTCCCCATCAGAGCCCCCCGCCCTTACATCATTGTCCTCACCAGAGTCCCACCTTCAGTCAGTGTCCTCACCAGAGTTCCTCCTTACATCAGTATCTCCAGCAGAGTCCCTCCTTACATCAGTATCTCCAGCAGAGTCCCTCCTTACATCAGTATCTCAAGCAGAGTCCCTCCTTACATCATTATCTCAAGCAGAGTCCCTCCTTACATCAGTATCTCCAGCAGAGTCCCTCCTTACATCAGTATCTCCAGCAGAGTCCCTCCTTACATCATTATCTCAAGCAGAGTCCCTCCTTACATCATTATCTCAAGCAGAGTCCCTCCTTACATCAGTATCTCCAGCAGAGTCCCTCCTTACATCAGTATCTCCACAGAATCCCTCCTTACATCAGTATCCCAAACAGAGTCCCTCCTTACATCAGTATCTCCAGCAGAGTCCCCCTTACATCAGTCCCCCTATCAGAATACCTCCTTACATCAGTATCTCCAACAGAGTCCCTCCTTACATCAGTATCCCCAACAGAGTCCCTCCTTACATCAGTATCCCCAACAGAGTCCCTCCTTACATCAGTATCCCCAACAGAGTCCCTCCTTACATCAGTATCCCCAACAGAGTCCCTCCTTACATCAGTGTCCCCACCAGAGCCTACCTTACATCAGTATCCCCAGCAGAGTCCCTCCTTACATCAGTGTCCTCACCAGAGCCTCCCTTACATCAGTTTCCCTTTTTAGATCATTGCCCTCACCAGAGTCCCCCCTATACATCAGTGTTCCCATGAGAGCCCCTCCTTACCGCAATGTCCTCACCAGATTCTCCTTTTATATTAATGTCCTAATCAGAGTCCCTCCTTACATCAGTTACTCTGTTGGGCGGTGGGGCAGAGACTGTGAACATCAGCTGTGGACCTCATGTGGCCCACGGGCCATAGTTTGGAGACCCCTGCAAACAGAGTCCCTCCTTACATCAGTATCTCCAGCAGAGTCCCCCTTACATCAGTCCCCCTATCAGAATCCCTCCTTACATCAGTATCTCCAACAGAGTCCCTCCTTACATCAGTATCTCCAGCAGAGTCCCTCCTTACATCAGTATCCCCAACAGAGTCCCTCCTTACATCAGTATCCCCAACAGAGTCCCTCCTTACATCAGTATCCCCAACAGAGTCCCTCCTTACATCAGTATCCCCAACAGAGTCCCTCCTTACATCAGTGTCCCCACCAGAGCCTACCTTACATCAGTATCCCCAGCAGAGTCCCTCCTTACATCAGTGTCCTCACCAGAGCCTCCCTTACATCAGTTTCCCTTTTTAGATCATTGCCCTCACCAGAGTCCCCCCTATACATCAGTGTTCCCATGAGAGCCCCTCCTTACCGCAATGTCCTCACCAGATTCTCCTTTTATATTAATGTCCTAATCAGAGTCCCTCCTTACATCAGTTACTCTGTTGGGCGGTGGGGCAGAGACTGTGAACATCAGCTGTGGACCTCATGTGGCCCACGGGCCATAGTTTGGAGACCCCTGCTCCAGAAAATCTGCGTCCTATTGTGGATATTAACCTTTACTTCCCATCCCAAAGACAGAACAGCATATCTCTCCCCATTGAACCAATCACCCTCTTACACATCTATCACTGGAACAAGTGTCCCCATGGAAAGGTTTCCTTCCAGTCCTCTTCTGATGACAACACTTAGGACTTTCCCATAGAAAATGCATCGTCCCATCACGTAACGTGCACACGGAGATGGCAGTATTCCCTACACACTGCTGATAGTATTTTCTCCCCTTCAACATACAGTCCTTGTCATAATTCCCTCCCGCCCTGTACACAGTGATGTCACTGTCCCCCTCCCCCAAAACACATTATGATGTCAGGCTCCACCCCCACATCATATACACACAATGATGTCACTATCCCCCCCAAACAAATAATGATGTCAGGAACCTCCCTCCATACACACAGTGATGTCAGAATTGCCCCCGCCCCCCCCCCCTTACACAGTGATGCTAGTATCTCCCCCCATACACACAGTGATGTCAGTATTGTCCCCCCCCACCCCATACACACAACGATGTTAGTATCTACCCCCCATACACACAGTGATGCCAGTATTGCCCCCCACACACACACAGTGATGTCAGTATCTCCCCCATCCATACACAGTAATGTCAGTAATCCCCCCCCCCCTCCATACACACAGTGATGTCAGGATACCCCCCCCCCCCCCTCCACACACAGTGATGTCAGGATTCCTCCTCCCTCCACACACACTGTAATGACAGTATCCCCCTCCATACACAGTGATGTTAGCCTCTCCCCCCCCCCAGGGGCGGATTGACCATTTGGAAACTCAGGCACTGCCCGAGGGCCCGGGGTCAGTAGGGGACCCCATGAGATACCCCTGGTACCTTTTTCATAGGCTTTTTTGAGTTTGGGCAAGGACACAGGGGCCCCATGATTCCCTATTGACTGGGGGACCCATGATCCCCTATTGCCCGGGGGCCCCATGAGCTGTCAGTCCGCTCCTGCTCCCCCCCATACACACAGTGATGCCAGTATTGCCCTCCACACACACACACAGTGATGCAAGTATCCCCCCCTCCACACACACAATGATGTCAGTATCTCCCCCATCCATACACACAATGATGTCAGTATCCCCCCCCCCATACACACAATGATGTCAGTATCTCCCACCTCCATACACAGTGATGTCAGTATCTCCCACCTCCATACACACAGTGATGTCAGTATCCCTCCTCCATCCATACACAGTGACGTCTGTATCCCCCCCCCCATACACAGTGATGTCAGTATCCCCCCCCCTCCATACACACAATGATGTCAGCATCCCCCCTCCATCGATACATAGTGATGTCAGTATCCCCCCCCCCTCCATACACAATGATGTCAGTATCCCCCCCCTCCACACAGTGATGTCAGTACCAGGGGTGGACTGACCATTTGGAAACTCAGGCACTGCCCGAGGGCCTGGGGTCAGTAGGGGGCCCCATGAGATGCCCCTGGTACCTTTTTCATAGGCTTTTTTAAATTTGGGCAAGGACACAGGGGCCCCATGATCCCCTATTGCCCGGGGGCCCCATGAGTTGCCAGTCCGCCCCTGGTCAGTACTCCCCCCTCCATACACACAGTGATGTCAGTATCCTCCCCCCCCCATCCATACACAGTGATGTCAATATCCCCCCCCCATCCATACACAGTGATGTCAATATTCCCCCTCCATCCATACACAGTGATGTTAGTATCCCCCCTCCATCCATACACAGTGATGTCAGTATCCCCCCCCCCCCCCCATCCATACACAGTGATGTCAGGATCCCCCCCCCATACACAGTGATGTCAGTATCCCCCCCTCCATACACAGTGATGTCAGAAGTACTCCCCCCCTCCATACACAGTGATGTCAGTATCCCCCCCCATCCATACACAGTGATGTCAGGATTCCCCCCTCCCTCCATACACAGTGATGTCAGTATCCCCCCCCCCATCCATACACAGTGATGTCAGGATTCAATCCCCCCCCCCCCCCATCCATACACAGTGATGTCAGTATCTCCCCCCATCCATACACAGTGATGTCAGGATTCCCCCTCCCTCCATACACAGTGATGTCAGTATCCCCCTCCCATCCATACACAGTGATGTCAGGATTCAATCCCCCCCCCCCTATCCATACACAGTGATGTAAGTATCTCCCCCCATCCATACACAGTGATGTCAGGATTCCCCCTCCCTCCATGCACAGTGATGTCAGTATCCCCCTCCATCCATACACAGTGATGTCAGGATTCCCCCCTTCATCCATACACAGCGATGTCAGGATTCCCCCCTTCATCCATACACAGCGATGTCAGGATTCCCCCCTTCATCCATACACAGCGATGTCAGGATTCCCCCCTTCATCCATACACAGCGATGTCAGGATTCCCCCCTCCCTCCATACACAGTGATGTCAGGATTCCCCCTCCCTCCATGCACAGTGATGTCAGTATCCCCCTCCATCCATACACAGTGATGTCAGGATTCCCCCCTTCATCCATACACAGCGATGTCAGGATTCCCCCCTTCATCCATACACAGCGATGTCAGGATTCCCCCCTCCCTCCATACACAGCGATGTCAGGATTCCCCCCTTCATCCATACACAGCGATGTCAGGATTCCCCCCTCCCTCCATACACAGCGATGTCAGGATTCCCCCCTCCCTATATGCACACACAGCGATGTACCGTTCCCCTCAGCACGCGCACAGTGTACCGCCCCCCGCCTTTTCGGCTCCGCCTCCTCCACGGGTGCAGCCAGTGATAGTGGCCGGTCCGGGAGGTGTGTGCGGGGGGCCCGGCCTCCTCCTCCTCCGGGCGTCACATCCGGCGCTGTCAAAGGACAGCACAAACAAGGACGAGCCGGGAGAGTGCCGGACACCGGGCGGAGGGGGAGCACCGATCACCGGGAGGTCAGTGATCATCGATCAGTACAGGGGGAGTGGCTGGCACCGCCCATCCCCCACATTAACCCCATACAATCCCAGTGTAATGACCCCGTACAAGACAAGAGATACCCATATCCTTCCTGTGCTGATACATTGTGTCCCCATAGAGACATTACAGCTTGGGAGATCCATTGTGTACCAGCATCCCTCTCATCACTGCCTGCAGTTCTTCCCATTCATCTCCTATGGTGAACCCCTTCACTGCTGGTAGTAGGATTAACCCTTCAACGTGTGACCCCCCAACACAGGTCAGGGGTACAGGACAAGATCAGTGACCTTCCATAGTAATCCCCTTCAGAGGCACAGCACTGTCACTTCATCATATTAACCCATTCACACCAGATGTGTTTTTGAACTCAAAGGAATTACAAGCAAACACATAGGAAAGACGCATGTAAACGCACTTCAATGTGCATGAAAAAAACCGGTCTAGTTCACATCACAATGTCTGCGCTCCATGTGCGTTTCTGCATGCGTGTTTTTGATGCGCTCTGGTGCTTTTTCCCCCTTTTTTTTCTTCATCTCAGTTCAGGATATGTGCATTCTTGTGTATTTACATGCGTCCCTGTGCATTTTTTGATGCACTTTTCATACAGAAAAAATGCAGCATGTTCTACTTTTGTTGTCTGCACTGGTGTGAACTAGCACCATTGGAATCCATGGAAAACACTGGACATGTTGATAAAAAAACGCACTAAATTGCATCCCGTATGAAACTGCTAGTAACCCTAGGTTCACACCTAAGTGTTTTCTGCAGAGTTTTGCAGAAATGCAGTATGGTCCATTTAACATGATTTCCTATGGGACATGTTCACATCTGCGTCTTTTCACCTGATGCGTTTTTGGAAAGGGTCAGTGACTTTTTTGAACACAAAAAGCTGTGTTTTTGGTTTTATAGACTTCAAAGGAAACGCTGCAGAAAAGCATGTATTGCATTTTTGCTGCATTTTGCGTTTTAAATCTACTTAGCATTAAGAAAAATTAAAAAAACACGAAAACCCCCCTGAAAAAACGCAGGTGCAAAAAACACAGCACAAAACACAATACAGAAACTGCTCAAACGCAACCTGCATAGGTGTGAACCTAGTCGTCTAGGGGAAACCCTGCACCTTCACTGTGCTATTATATTCATCTGTCTATAGCCATAAATTATAGTCTAACAATTGTGACCTTCTATTCATTTATTTCAGGTACTTATATAGCGCCATCAATTTATGCAGCACTTTACATATATATTGTACATTCACATCAGTCCCTGACCCTCAAGGGGCGTACAATCTAAGGTCCCTAACCCTCAAGGGGCGCACAATCTAAGGTCCCTAACCACCCTCAAGGGGCGCACAATCTAAGGTCCCTAACCCTCAAGGGGCGCACAATCTAAGGTCCCTAACCCTCAAGGGGCGCACAATCTAAGGTCCCTAACCCTCAAGGGGCGCACAATCTAAGGTCCCTAACCCTCAAGGGGCGCACAATCTAAGGTCCCTAACCCTCAAGGGGCGTACAATCTAAGGTCCCTAACTTACATTCATATACACACATACTAGGGACAATTTAGACAGGATCCAATTCACCTACCAGCATGTCTTCTATAACAAATACCGTAAAGTGGTTGTAAACTTCAGACATGAATTGTGAACAAAGTTGATCCCTCTATATCAGGAGTGCGCAACCTGTGGCCCGCAACCTCAAAGCAGGGAAACGCACACTCGGGGTCGGCAACCCATTGATCATGATCGTGATCCAGAGCATCAGAGTGCAGTGAATCGGTGCCGGCAGTGGAGGGAGCAGGAGCAGCATAAGCCGATGCCTCCTCTGTGATGCCAGCTCCTGTCCCAGGTGGAGTGATACCCAGTGCACTCCGCCTCAAATCCTTTCTAGCAGCCTGGAGAGTGATGGCAGATAAAGTGCAGCATATCAGTGTAAACGTGGCCTTATAGGAGGCTCAGGACAGTATGGGCTTGTTTACTTTTGTAGTTTGGGGGGGAGGTAAAGCCCCATAGTTCGTTGTAACCCAGGACACAAATCACTTAACTGGCCCTCACTCTTCAAAAGGTTGAGCACCCCGCTCTATAGTGTGTACTTGTCTCTGTTAAGTGCACTAAGTGTCATTTCTGTCTGCTGCCTCATTGCTCTGCTGTCACTTCTGACCAGTTTGCCTGACACCAAGAAAAAGATGGGGAGGGGGCTCCAGCAGCCTGTGATTGGCAGCCTCAGCTCTGCTCCTGTGTGAAGGAGGATGTGGCCCTTTCCTCCAATCGGCTCTCATTGAGCTTTCTGCTCCCTGCTTTTTGGAAGCTCAGACGAGCTGTATAAATTAAGCACTTTGAACAGATGTAGAGAAGAAAAGACCGCAGATAAACAGGTACAACTGACGTTGGAGGATTTTTTTTTTAAGTGGTTGTAAAGGCTCAAGGTTTTTTACCTTCATGCAGTCTAGTTATGAAGGTAAAAAACCTTCTCTGTGCACCAGCCCCCCCAATACTCACCTAAGCCCCCTCTTGATCCAGCAATGTGCACTGGAGTCTCCGCTATCCTGGGGCTCCCTCTCCTTATTGGCTGAGCCCAATGGCTCCTGTTGCTTTCAGTTACAGCCAGTGAGCCAATGAGAAGAGAGAGGGGGCGGGGCCGATCCACAGCTTTGCGTGTGAATGGAGACATGGAGCAGCGGGTGGGGAGTGCGCATGCTCGGGTGCCTCCATAGCAAGCTGCTTGCTGTGGGGGCACCCAACAGGAGGGAGGGGCCAGGAGCATCAGCAGGTGACCTGAGAAGAGGAGGATCCGGGCTGCTGTGTGCAAAACCACTACACACAGTAGGTAAGTAGAGACATGTTTGTTATTTAAAAGAAAAAAGAAAGGTTAAGCCTTTGGAATCACTTTAATTTCTATGTGTCACCTGAGGCCAGTCACTTCACTGGGTATAGGTAAGGGTTTACAGCCACTTTAACCCCCTTCAGAGCCACAGCACTGTCACTTCATTGCAACTAACCATTTTACAGCTCATATAATGTAACCAAATCGGATTGATTCGTCCACAACCCTAGACAATGAATAACATAGCATTAGTGACCTTCCATAACACATACCCTACGTTTTAACCCTTTCAGGACCACCGGATTGTTACCTAATGCTATTAACCCTTTAAAAGCCACAGCTGATCTACTGTAACCTAATAATAGTATTGATCACCATAGACAATGAATAATAGAACACTGGAGAGCATCCCTAACCCTGCTCTGTAACCAAATGCTGCTAACCCCTGCACAGCCACAGATGGCACCTGCCACCTAGAGCCTTTCACTCTCCCACAGCCACAACCGATACTCAAGCCAGATGCTAGCTATACACATAGTAATACAGTATTTCATCAATTTAAACCAGATTCAATCGCCATTTGATTGCAATAGTGATTTAAAGTACAGTGCAGCACAGTGGCTAATTGGTTAGCAATTCTGCCTGGCAATACTAGGGTCGTTGGTTCGAATCCCAGCCACAGCACCACCTGCCTGGAGTTTGCATGTTCTCCCTGTGTCTGCGTGGGTTTCCTCCATGTACTCCGGTTTCCTCTCACACTCCAAAGACATGCTGGTAGGTTAATTGGCTCCTGTCTAAATTGTCCCTAGTATGTGTATGTATGACTGTGACTTAGGGACCTTAGATTGTACACCCCTTGAGGGTTAGGGACCAATGTGAATGTACAACATATATGTAAAAGCACTGCGTAAAATTGACGGCGCTATATAAGTACCTGAAATAAATAAATAAAGTACCTCTGTTAGGAGGTTCACCTTCTCTAAGGCGTAACTAAACTCAGTTATGACCCTCGTTGACGGATTTCATATTTTTGGCTTCTTGATTGGCCTGTGGGGATGACATGATCCCAGCCATGTGCATAGGAGTCAGTCATTCCAGTACAGCCACTGTGATCTGGGATTCTGGGAATGCATGCTGCGCACATAGTGCACCCAATGTGAAGAATGTTAGCAAGCAGGTAAGTGTGTCTTATTCCAGAACAGACATCGCATGTCCCTTCTGCAATAAGGAGCTACCTACTGACGGTTTTTTATATGCAAGCTTCATTTCACGTATAATTTTCAGTTACCAGTTTTGGATTCAGTTGAAGACAGATGAAAGGGTTTTGTCAAAATACATTTGAGGAGCCGCACAAATGTAAAACCTTAACTGGAATTTTTATTTTATTTAACCTGAAAAGCATTTAAAAACAGCCAGAATACCCCATATGCATTCTAATTTGATTTGACTGAATGGATGGAACAATTGTATTGTATTGTGTGTGTGGGGAGGCGGGAGTACCATATGATACAGTTCAAAAAGAACACAAATCGTTAGTAAAGATCATGATCATAACGGAATGTCAGTTATCAAATGGTTAACAGATTACGGCAGTTATTGACATTCACTGGAGCAAACCTACAGACCATCATGATATTGCTGTACTGGACTTCACTCCAGACCATTCACTGGCCTGTCCCCACCCCACCACCCCTTATCAAAAGCAAGTTTTACGGCTTCCTTTATCACTCCTCAAGTCTGTGGTCTATAAAAATAGACAGCTCAGGAAAAAATTGTAGTACCTCCCATAGACGATGTATACGCAACAGATTGTACCCATAGCATGTAACTCCTATGGACAGGGTATTCATGCTGGCACCCTGCGTCTATGGTATGTAGCCTATTTATATAGGGTATTCATACTGGCAGCATGTGCCCATGGCATGTAGCTTCTATAGCCAGGGTATTCAAGCCTGTGCCCATGGTATGCAGCTTATATAATTGAAGAAACTATGCTAAAGGCCTGTACCCCTGGCATGCATTCATACTGGCATGTGCCCCTGGCATGCATTCATACTGGCAGCATGTGCCCATGACATATATTCATACTGGCAGCATGTGCCCATGACATGTAGCTTCTACAGCCATGGTATTCAAGCCTGTGCCCATGGTATGCATTCATACTGGCAGCCTGTGCCCATGGTATGCATTCATACTGGCAGCCTGTGCCCCTGGCATGCATTCATACTGGCAGCCTGTGCCCCTGGCATGCATTCATACTGGCAGCATGTGCCCATGACATATATTCATACTGGCAGCATGTGCCCCTGGCATGCATTCATACTGGCAGCATGTGCCCATGACATGTAGCTTACATAGCTAAGGTATTCATACTAGCAGCATGTGCTCATGGTATGCAGATTACACAGTTGGGAAACTTATGCTAGCAGCCTGTGCCCGTGGTATGTAACTTCTATAGCTAGGGTATTCATACTGCCAGCCTGTGCCCCTGGTATGTATTCATACTGCCAGCCTGTGCCCCTGGTATGTACCTTCTATAGCTAGGGTATTCATACTGCCAGCCTGTGCCCCTGGTATGCAACTCCTATAGCTAGGGTATTCATACTGCCAGCCTGTGCCCCTGGTATGTAACTCCTATAGCTAGGGTATTCATGCTGGCAGCATGTGCCAATTGCATGTAGCTTACATAGGCGAGGTATCCATACTGGCAACCTGTGCCCATGGCATGTAGTCTACATAGTTAGGGAATACATGATGGCAGCCTTTGCCCTTAGCATGCAACTACCATAGGTAGGGTATTTATGGTGAGAGCCTGTGCCCATGGCAGGTAGCTTACTTGGGGTATTCATACTGGCAGCCTATGTCCCTGGCATGTAACTACCTTAGCTAGGACATTCAAGCTGGCAGCCTGTGCCCATGGCATGTTGCTTACGTAGTTTGGGAATACATGATGGCAGCCTTTGCCCTTAACATGTAACTACCAGAGCTAGGGAATTTATGGTGGCATACTGTGCACATGGCATGTAGCTTACCTAGGGTATTCATGCTGGCAGCCTGTGTCCCTGGCATTTAACTCCCATAGGTAGGGTATTGATGCTGGCAACCTATACCCTTAAGGTATTCATGCTGGCAGCTTGTGCCCATAGGTAGTGTATTCATGCTGGCAGCCTGTGCCCATAGGTAGGGTATTCATGCTGGCAGCCTGTGCCCAAAGGTAGGGTATTCATGCTGGCAGCCTGTGCCCATAGGTAGGGTATTCATGCTGTCAGCCTGTGCCCATAGGTAGGGTATTCATGCTGGCAGCCTGTGCCCATAGGTAGGGTATTCATGCTGGCAGCCTATGTCCTTAAGGTATTCATGTTGGCAGCCTGTGCCCATAGGTAGTGTATTCATGCTGGCAGCCTGTGCCCATAGGTAGGGTATTCATGCTGGCAGCCTGTGTCCATAGGTAGGGTATTCATGCTGTCAGGTTGTGCCCATAGGTAGGGTATTCATGCTGGCAGCCTGTGCCCATAGGTAGGGTATTCATGCTGGCAGCCTATCTCCTTAAGGTATTCATGTTGGCAGCCTGTGCCCATAGGTAGGGTATTCATGCTGGCAACCTGTGCCCATAGGTAGTGTATTCATGCTGGCAGCCTGTGCCCATATGTAGGGTATTCATGCTGGCAGCCTGTGCCCATAGGTAGGGTATTCATGCTGGCAGCCTGTGCCCATAGGTAGGGTATTCATGCTGGCAGCCTATGTCCTTAAGGTATTCATGTTGGCAGCCTGTGCCCATAGGTAGGGTATTCATGCTGTCAGGTTGTGCCCATAGGTAGGGTATTCATGCTGGCAGCCTGTGCCCATATGTAGGGTATTCATGCTGGCAGCCTGTGCCCATAGGTAGTGTATTCATGTTGGCAGCCTGTGCCCATAGGTAGTGTATTCATGTTGGCAGCCTGTGCCCATAGGTAGTGTATTCATGTTGGCAGCCTGTGCCCATAGGTAGTGTATTCATGTTGGCAGCCTGTGCGCATAGGTAGTGTATTCATGTTGGCAGCCTGTGCCCATAGGTAGTGTATTCATGCTGGCAGCCTGTGCCCATAGGTAGTGTATTCATGTTGGCAGCCTGTGTCCATAGGTAGGGTATTCATGCTGTCAGGTTGTGCCCATAGGTAGGGTATTCATGCTGGCAGCCTGTGCCCATAGGTAGGGTATTCATGCTGGCAGCCTATCTCCTTAAGGTATTCATGTTGGCAGCCTGTGCCCATAGGTAGGGTATTCATGCTGGCAACCTGTGCCCATAGGTAGTGTATTCATGCTGGCAGCCTGTGCCCATATGTAGGGTATTCATGCTGGCAGCCTGTGCCCATAGGTAGGGTATTCATGCTGGCAGCCTGTGCCCATAGGTAGGGTATTCATGCTGGCAGCCTATGTCCTTAAGGTATTCATGTTGGCAGCCTGTGCCCATAGGTAGGGTATTCATGCTGTCAGGTTGTGCCCATAGGTAGGGTATTCATGCTGGCAGCCTGTGCCCATATGTAGGGTATTCATGCTGGCAGCCTGTGCCCATAGGTAGTGTATTCATGTTGGCAGCCTGTGCCCATAGGTAGTGTATTCATGTTGGCAGCCTGTGCCCATAGGTAGTGTATTCATGTTGGCAGCCTGTGCCCATAGGTAGTGTATTCATGTTGGCAGCCTGTGCGCATAGGTAGTGTATTCATGTTGGCAGCCTGTGCCCATAGGTAGTGTATTCATGCTGGCAGCCTGTGCCCATAGGTAGTGTATTCATGTTGGCAGCCTGTGCCCATAGGTAGTGTATTCATGTTGGCAGCCTGTGCCCATAGGTAGGGTATTCATGTTGGCAGCCTGTGCCCATAGGTAGGGTATTCATGTTGGCAGCCTGTGCCCATAGGTAGGGTATTCATGTTGGCAGCCTGTGCCCATAGGTAGGGTATTCATGTTGGCAGCCTGTGTCCATAGTATGTAGCTCTCACCAGAATGTGCATAGCTGCAGCCTATTTGTACATAATGTGTTCTGACTGTTGCTGTGTCTAGGACATCCCCCAACGTGCCCTTTAAACCCTGAGACTTGCAGAACAGGAAAGCCCCTTAGACACATTATGGCTTGTTGTAAAGATGGGGGATGGGAATGGATGCCTAGAAGGGAGTGCTGTTTGTATATGATGAGGTCCCGGTTACTAGCAGTACAGTGTATCCCACCTGATATGGTGATGTAACTGATCAACACAAGAGCTCTACTTCGCTCTCTCAATCAGCATTGACTATTTTTTATCCTTATGCTGCTAACATTGGTAAATAGATAGGAAAGTATATCATATTTGCATGTTTTAAAATTTCTTTTTTTTTTTACATTTCTTTAGTTACTTCCTGGTTTGCATTCTGGGTATTCCATGCAAATGTCATACATCCCCGGAGTCTTCAGTAGGGGAGGAGGGGTTTTCTTAGCTAAGCACACCCTCCTGACTGCATTCCTGAGCTAAGGGCAGATGGATTCCAGTAAGTAAAGGCTACATGAATCATCTGCCCTTTTGCAAGGTGGCCACTGCCAGAAATACTGGGGGTTGTTTTTTTTTTCCCAGCAAAATAAAGCATGGGGACATGGATGGATGGGGGAGCTGCCAGAATATTAAAAATGAATTAAATAGCACTTTTGGTTTGTGGTGCTCAGATACAGTGTATTTCTGCTCTAAGCTGGCCATACATTATAACATTTTCTTATTCAATTTCCTTTAGATTTACGTTCAACTATGTAGTGCGAGGGCCTCTTCGAATGTATACAAATTTAACCACTTTGTCCAGTTCTGGGAGGGGGTCATATGACCTCCCAGAAAGTGCCCCCAGTGGCGCACACCCGGCGCTGTTAGTGATCGCTGTGTCCTACGGACACAGCTGATCACATGACTAGGTACAAAGCCAATCACAATGGCCTTTTACCACATGATCAGCTGTGTCCAATGACACAGAAGATCACAAAGTAAATACAGTTGACAGTTATCGGCAGCACTTTCCTCACGCTGTCAAAGTACGGCCAATAACCGGCAAATGTCACAGAGGACATCAGCACTGATCATCATGACACTTATGATCAGTGCTGCCCGTCAGTGCTGCCCAACAGTTGCGCTCGTCAGTGCCCATCATTGCTGCATATTAGTGCTGCCTGTCAGTGCCCATCATTGCTGCATATTAGTGCTGCCTGTCAGTGCCCATCATTGCTGCATATCAGTGCAACCTATCAGTGCAGCTTCATCAACACACGTCAGTGAAAGAGAAACATTACCTGTTTGCAAAAATTTTTAACAGAAACAAAGAAAAACTTTATTTTTTTCATATTTTGTTATTTTTTTTTGTTTATAGTGTAAAAAATAAAACCCTTAGTGGCAATTTTAAATACCACCAAAAGAAAGCTCTATTTGTGAAAGACATGATAAAAATTTCATATGGGTACAATGTGGCATGACCGCGCAGTTGCCATTCAAAGTGCAACAGTTCTGAAAGCTGAAATTTGGCCTGGGCACGTAGGGGGGTAAAAGTGCCAAGTAGGCAAGTGGTTAAGGTTTGACTTCATATTACATTTATATGGTTTTGGTAAAACTGAAGGAAATTTGTGCAAGAAAATTGTATAATATACGGGCAGCCTAAAAGTGTTATCAGGTGTACAAGTGTCAGTGTTGTATATAGGTTGCTTATGCCATGTAGAGGCCAATATGAAAAGGCTTCTCAGTGGGACTAAACAAGTGATGCTTGTCTTGGATTTACACCCTCTTGCGTGTTACCATGTGTTAACATATCTTGTTAGCATGCACTGCATATGCATTCATTTCTAATGGGCCTTCACCACAAGTCAGTGCAGTAAACTATGCCCCCAAGTCCCAACTAATTGATGAGTATGCATGTGTTGTAGTGTGCTGGGTTTTCGAAAAAATAGCCCGGTATGGTTTTTGGTGCATTGAACCTTGTTAAGGATCCATGGGAAATAGTCTGTTTTAAATATTAATGTGGATTAATTTATGAATGGGCAGTAAAGATTCACCATACCCAAAACATCAAAATATACATTCTATTCCTCAAATGGCTACTAATAATGTTCTTCTCTGTGTTCCATATTATAACAATGTCTCTGTTTTGCCATTTCACCCTCTGTTGTCACTAAATGTTCTTCAGTTTGTAATTTGAGTGGAAAAGGTAGAAATCAGATAGATTAAAGCTGAACTCCGGGATAAGCAAATATTGTCCAAATACAAGAGTCATGCATAGTCTTTGAATCTTGGTGTGCTTTGTGTATTTCTTCCAGACCTGTGCAGTAATCCAGGGTGAAACTTTATCTCAGTGTCTTTGTGCAGGGGCTCCCTATAATAAAGACCGGTCACTGCAGCTCTATCTCCTTGTACAAGATGACTGGTCTTGTCTCCACCCCCTCCTGTAGTTTCCTGCAGGCAGCCTGTAGTGGGTGGAGCCTGCTGGGTCCCTCCCACAGCTCCGCTCTCTGCTCAAGCTACGTACAGCACAGTGGTGATGTTACTGCTACTTTTACAAGGTAATATCTGGGTTTATAAGGGCATTGGTGCACACAGTGTATATCTATCCTTTGTGACTACTGAGGATTATAATTAAATTAAATGCTACTTTCGCACAACATATATGTGTTTTAGCTGCATTTGTACCACATTTGCGGTGCATTTTTTAAAGGACGTGACACAAAAACGCAACATTGGTGCATTTTTGCCATGTATTCTATTGATTACAATGGGGAGGTGTGTCTTGTGGTGTATTTTTTTTTTCTTTTTTTTTTTTTTTACTGCACCAAAAATGCAGTAAGCAGGACTTTAAAAAATGCAATGGACCATCAGCAGATCAGTGTGAAGAGTTCCATTGGAATAAATGATCACATGCTTTTCTTCTGGTGTTTTTTTTTTTTTTTTTCTTTTTTACACAAAAGCGCAAGATCAGTATGAAAGCAGCCAAAGTTTTCATGCCTAGAGTTTAGATTTAAAGCACAATAAAACTCAAACAGAAATGCTGCATTTGTTTTTTTTAAAGCCTTTTTCCTCTTTCTATTTACCTGGTATCTAGCTAGTAACTCACTTCCTGCCCTAGGGTGACAATGCTCACGCACTGTTCTATAGCTGTAGAGGAGCGCTGTTGTCACCCTAGGACAGGAAGTGTGTTATGACTACAAAACACCTCGCCCTTCTTATGTCCATTACACACGGAGAAGAGATGTAGTTCACAGATAATTGCTTGGAAAGCTGATAACTTCGTTTCAGATTTCAGTTCAGTGCAGAGAAAGTTACAAGGATTCATCATTTCTTGATATTGAATTTCAGGGTCCATGGGTATATTCTGTACTTGCAAAAATATTTTTAGCCTGATAAAAGGATCCAAATGCAATCACCACATCTATGGACTAATAAGCTGCAATATGTTATATCTGTGTTTTTTAAAATGTAGCTATACTTAGATAATAATTCTTATTCACTCCCCAAATGGCATACTTTATATTGCCTCTCTGCAGGTCCAGACTGGGTACAGGATAAAATTATAATATAAATTAAACATCTGGTTGCTATGGGCAGTTAGAAAGGAGAACTGTCTGTGTTACCATACATTATGTAGTTATTATTATTATACAGGATTTATATGGCGCCAACAGTTTGCTCAGCGCTTTACAATATAACGGGAGACAATACAGCAATAATACAGTTCAATACAAGAGGGTTAGGAGGGCCTGATCCTTGGAGCTTACAATCTAGGAGATCTAGTTCCTATTTCGGTCACTTCTATAAATAAAACTTAAATAGCAACTTCAGACCTCCTCCCAGGTGTCTTCACCCCCTGCCATTATAGTGCATGCACAGATATTCCAATGGGCTCTGCCTGGCACATTAGTGCTCATCAGGGGCGTACTGACCATTTCGAAACTCGGTCAGTAGGGGGCCCCATGAGATGCCCCTGGAACCTTTTTCATAGGCTTTTTTGAGTTTGGGCAAGGACACAGAGGCCCCATTATCCCCTATTGCCCAGGGGCCCCATGAGTTGTCAGTCCGCCCCTGGCGCTCATGCAAGTAATTTTTTTTTTTTTGTCCATGCACAAAGACAGGGAAAGTATTGGACTTCCTTGGAAGCAGTCTTTGTGCATGCACAGGCTTACGCTGATGGTCGGCATGCAAAGATATGCCATGAGGCTTTCTCAGAAACTGAAGCCCTTCAGCACATCTGCACATACAGGGGGTGGGGAGAACCAAACATATTTTTCACCTAGGTGAGAAATGCGGAAGCGCCGGAGGAATAAATTACTTTGTTTAAAAAAAAAAAAGACAAAACCTCCATTTATAAGAGATGGAGGGGAAGGATGCAGATCAGCTCAACAACACCTTTAGGGTGAAAGTCCACTTTAATGGAATTAGGAAAATAATTTGGAGGTTCATCTGTGCAAAGGTTATGGAAATACATAGTGCTGGTGCTCTTAGCAGCTAGGAGTTTCCATTTATTTTGTAACATGCCCTCCAGATATAGAGAGAGGTTTGGAAGCTTTTTCGTTGCTGGGCCAATGGTGGAACTGCCACAGATACAAGTGGGATTTCTGGGCTGTGAGAATCAATGGGGCTTTGTCCCCATTGGAGCTGGTGGGCAGCTGTCTCAATACCACAGTACTGAATTGGGGTCCTTCACATGTTATTTGTGAGCGTCTGAAAATATTTGACAACCCTTGATGAGTCATTGGAAGGTTCACTACACAGAGAGTTCTATAACAGCTGCCAGCTTTTAGGTGAGCCCCATTTTTAGAGTATTAGGTTCACGGGCAGGCTGTATTGACCCACTGCAACCAACCAGATTCTTTATTCCAGTAAGGAAGGTTAAAAATTGAAAATGTAATTAGTTTCTGTAAGACAATGCAGACTGTCTGTGACATCTTCTGGAAGGCACTTTGATAAATAAGGACAAAGATCATGGAGCATGATGACATCTCACATGAAGGCACTGTCCCTTATTTGGACTGAAATCATAACTTTCCTTTTATTGCCCCCTCCCCAGCAGCATGGGTATATTTAGGTTTCGTGCTGCCCTAGGCAACACAAAATTCGTCTCCCCCCCAACACACACACGGAAAGACCCTGACACCGACCAACACCCCCCCCCCCCACGAAGAGAGCGTGGCATTGACCAACAACACCACAGCCCCCCCACCCCACTCGAGAGAGCATTCTACTACCACCATCCCCCATACACTGGCCACCCCACCCCGTCGAGAGAGAAGACACTCACCTTCACAGCTCCGGACATCCCCAGGAACAAGAGTCAGGCTCTGCATACACCATCAAGCAGCCCTCAGCCTCTCTCAGATCCCACCTGGTCCCCATGCTGCGTGTGTCCCTTCTTCCATCCCTTCTTTCAGGAGGCGGCGCTGCCCCCCTGAAAAATGTCACCCTAGGCAAATGTCTTGTTTGCCTTGTGGTAAATACGCCCCTGACCAGCAGTACAGACTGGCAGTGGTGTCACTAGGGGGGTGCGGGCTGCACCGGGTGACACTATCACAGGGGGTGACACCAAAATGAAAAGAAGAGCTGTCAGTGGCTGTTATCCATCCCAGTGGAGTGTCCCTCATCCTCTCCCCGGTCACCTGGGCTCCTCATCCCTCCTGCAGCCCCAGGAACAGCCGTGCCATGTGGGGAGATGTCTGGTCCCGGGGGTGGGGGGTGTGCGATCCCTGAGATCACAGCGGCTGCAGGCCAATTCACAACCAGCCTGTCCCCCGTACACCGGAGTGAAACCCACCCCTGCCCTCTGATTGGACGGCTCCTACTCTACATGTCAGTCCATGGATAGTAATGACCCCACCCCTCTGCATCACATATCACTGGCTGTATCCTGCACAGGACATCCTTCCATCTCCCAGCACAGAGCCCGGGACAGGGGTGACACCACGTGTTACCGCACCGGGTGACACCAACCCTAGTGACACCTCTGCAGACTGGTGTTTCCTTTACTGCCCTACCACTTAGTTCAGTGCATGGGAGGACCCAGTAACCAAGCACACCACGCACTCACCTTTAGTTTTGTGTGACCGCGCTGGTGCTTGGTGGTTTGAGTTGGGAGTCCTCTGCCTTGTGTAAGTTCCAACTACAGTGATTTAGAAATAACAAAGAGCCTCCTTTCCTCACTCCTGAAAGCTGAAAAACAGGGAAGTAAAAGGTTCAGACTGCTAGGGAGGACATCATTGTAGCCCTGGATGGCCCAGGGCAAAGTAACAGGTTCACGTTAAGTTTTCTCAATCCAGGTGTGTTCCTAGGTAATGGTTCGACTGTTACTTGCTTCAAATTTCATAATAAGTTAGATTAAGGGTATATTGGCATTTCTAAAACACAAGCCTTTATACATATAGTAAATGCTTCATACGTTATATGGCTGAAAGTCAGTGGGCACATGACCATCAAGCCAATATGAGTTTGTTGGCCATCCTATTTCGAAATCATGGCCATTAATATGAAGGTTGGCCCTTCCTTGTGGCTACAACTGCCTCCTCTCTTCTAAGAAGGCATTCAACAGATTTTGGCATGTGTCTGGACTTTGTGTTCATTTGTGAGATCAGGTACTGATGTTGGATGAGAAGATCTGGTTCACAGTCAGCATTCCAATCCATCCCAAAGATGCTCAGTAATGTTGAGGTCAGGACTCTGTGCAGGACACTTGAGTTCCTTCACAACCAACTGGTCAAACCATGTCTTTATTGAGCTGGATTTGTACACAGGGACAGAAAAGAACCTGTCATGCTGGACAGAAAAGAACCTTCCCGAAACTGGGAATACAAGGTTGGAAGCATGCAGTTGTATAAAATAGCTTTTTATGTTGTAGCATTACCGGTACCCTTCATTGGAAATGCCTGAATTCAGTCGTTTGTAGGTAGGGGTGCCTACACACTTTTGGTCATATAGCAAGTGTAATGGTTGGGTCTCCAGAAAGGTTTATACAGGGAAGCTGCTGGAATGCATTAACAAAGGAGCAAATAGGGCATTTTTCTAGACGCATCAAGACAGGGATTCATCAAGATGCTTGTTAGGGGCTAGAACTTTAATAGAAACCTATGTTGTAAAGACAACATCATCCTCTTTCACTTCTTTTTATATAACATGGAGAAGAGTTAGAATTGGTAGTTATTATGGATGCAGTTTGAAATATATTTTGATTGTGGTTTAAAACCTATTCCTCTCACTTCCCGTCCTGCTGACCACACAGGAAGTAAAGGGAAATCTCCCTACAGTGAGTCAATGGCATCAATTTGAGATGCTTCTGAGTTTATTATAGGCTCCTGCAAACAGTTACTGAAATTTATTCAGGATCTTGCTAACAGAAATATATCAGAAGAATACTGTAGAAAAATTTGTATTTTTCGCTCCATAAGACACACCTGACCATAAGACGCACCTAGATTTTAGAGGTGGAAAACAAGAAAAAAAAATCTGAACCAATGGACTGCAGACACAGTACAGGAGATGACCAGAGACTGCGGACACAGTACAGGAGATGACCAGAGACTGCGGACACAGTACAGGAGATGACCAGAGACTGCGGACACAGTACAGGAGATGACCAGAGACTGCGGACACAGTACAGGAGATGACCAGAGACTGCGGACACAGTACAGGAGATGACCAGAGACTGCGGACACAGTACAGGAGATGACCAGAGACTGCGGACACAGTACAGGGATGACCAGAGACTGCAGACACAGTACAGGAGATGACCAGAGACTGCGGACACAGTACAGGAGATGACCAGAGACTGCGGACACAGTACAGGAGATGACCAGAGACTGCGGACACAGTACAGGAGATGACCAGAGACTGCGGACACAGTACAGGAGATGACCAGAGACTGCAGACACAGTACAGGAGATGACCAGAGACTGTGGACACAGTACAGATGACGACCAGAGACTGCGGACACAGTACAGGAGATGACCAGAGACTGCGGACCTTTGGGGGGGGGGGGGCAGGTACCCGAATTTGACTTACGTGGAGTTGTCCTCCCCCCACCCTCCCTTCCCGTAGTCTTGTGGGATACATGACAGATCCCTCAAGTCTACAGGACCATTCACAAAGTGCAGCACTTCTCGCGCATGTGCAGTGGGTACCCGGATGTGAAGCCGGAAGCTGTCACAGCCGGGTGCCCACACTGAAGATGCCGGTGCGAGGGAGAGAAGACGGCTGATGGAAGCAGGTTCTTCTTCACAGTAGAGCCGAGCGGCCGGCCTGGTATTCTAACACTGCAGCGGCCGGCTGCTCCATATTTGCTCCATAAGACGCACAGACGTTTCCCCCCATTTTTTTAGGGGAAAAAAGTGCGTCTTATGGGGCAAAAATACGGTATACATAACGCATCTCAACTTCTACAGACATGAGATGCATTCAGGCAGCTGTACTGGCTCTTGCACTTTGACGTTTACATCCCCCCCCCCCCCCCCCCCGGCCACCAGTCGTTTACTAGGCAGCAGTGGCTGTGCCGGTGCAGAATGACCTCACCCTTAAGGCTGCTTTTACACTGATTCGTTTTTCTTCAGCTTTTGTGTTAACAAAAAAAAAAGCAGAAGAAAAGCGCTCGACCATATATTCCTATGGAACTCTTTACACTGATCCGTTGTGGGTCCGATGCATTTTTTAAATCCTGCTTGCACCATTTTTGGTGTAGGTTTGGTGCTGTAAAAAAAAAATGCCCCAAAATCGCACTTGAAATCAATGGAAGATGGCAACAAGGGCATCGGGCTCAGGGTCTGGGCCAGGGGGAGTTGCTTGCAGATGGTTCTTTCCCTTAATGCATAGAATTCATTAAGATAAAAAAACCTTCAGCCTTTAGAACCACTTTAAAGCCAATGTCATTCTGTGCCTGCACCACCACGGATGCCTATACATTGTTGATGTCTACACTCTGATAGCTCTGAATGAACCAATCAACAAGCAGCAGTGCATATGGCCATGTCCATTTATTTGATCCCCATATAATTGTTCACACAAACATTCACATGCATACTTTGTAAAATGCATTCAAAATTTTAAACTGTTAAACACTACAGGGCATTACTAACCAAAGCACAGCTGTGTGAACAGGCTCATAGCTTACAATGCTGCTGCATTCAGTTCTGTATAAAACTGAACACTATGGGGATCTGAATGCAGCATTTTATACATCCTTGTGACCTGCAGTTAGTGAACAATAGGCCCTTAAAGGAACAAAATTGGCAGTAAAAACCTAAAAAAGTTTCAAAAATTTCTGCATTCCATCCAAAAATAAATGTAAGTAACAGCTGGGCCTCACTTAGCAATGTCCTGGGAGTTTTCCAGCCAGTCTTCATGAGGTATGTATATGGCCTATACCCATAGCTGGGGCATTATTGTTATTGTTTTTATCTTCAGATGCCCCCTATCTTCATTCCATTATTATCCTCATTTCATGCATTAAGGTAAAAAACCTTCTGTGTAAAAGAATCCCCCTGCCCCCCCTGTACTTACCTGAGCCCCATCATGATCCAGCACTGTGCATGAGAGCGGCAGCTCTCCTGGCTTTGTCCCTCCTCATTGGGCAGGTTGATAGCAGCAGAAGCCATTGACTCCCACTCCTGTCCACTCTAGTAACGAGGGAGCGGGGGGGCCAAGGCCGAGTGCCACTGTCTATGTCATGTGTCAATGGACGCAGCAGCAGGACTCAGGAGTGAACCCACACACCGCTATGGGAATTAGCTTCCTACTGGGGGAACCAGCAAGAGCAGAGGAGCCAGGAGCACTGGCTCTATCGTAGAGAGCAGGTAAAGTATAGACATGTTTGTTGTTGTTTTTGTTTTTTTTGTTTTTTTTTTGTTATTTAACGTTTTAATTTACAACTTTAAATATCAAATGCCTTGGACCCACTTTTGCCTGATTTTACATCTTAAAACGTATTCAAATAGTTGTTAGTGGACGGCAGATTGGAGTAATTTTTTGGAATGGAAATGCTCAGGAGAGCCCTTGGATGTAAATGAGCCTTGAATCTGATGCCCAGTTTTGCTGTATGAGCTCAGAGTCAGTATAATTTACCTCTGCATTTTCCTACCTTGGGAATTAGGGATGATCTTAAAAGCTCGGGTGTTACTTTCCAATGACATTACATCATTGGCTTTGCATGTCCTGGCTGAACTTGGCACTGGCAAAGCCACCTACAGAGTTCTAGCAGGCAGGCGACAACACACAAGAAACCATCTGTGTGCTCCATGACGCAGGAGAGACCCGTGACTGGGCCGTAGTCAGTTTGCAGGCTTACCCAGGCTGGCAGAGTGATCGTGCTGTGCGAAGTGAAGTAAGCCTCAGCATTCAATCAGATCCTTGAAGGATGGTTCCTTGAAGTGATCATCCTGGACACTTCTGTTATGCCCCGTACACACTATAAGAAAATCGGACGAACATATCAATCCGACGAACAATCGTGCAATTTTCTGACGGTGTGTACATCATTTTCAACAGCCGATTCCAATCTTACGAACGAAAATTAACAATGGCGCAAACATCAAAATTTTTGTCGTTTGGGAACAGAATGAACGATTTTCGTTTAATGTGTACAGTTTTCGTACGAGAAGAATTGGATATGAAAGACCGCGCATAATCGGAAACTACTTATGACCCGGAAGAACCTGAAGAAAATAAACACCACGGAATATTCGAAGCATTACAGCCATTAATGTCATTAATCAGTTTTCTTCACCCAACCCCCAAAAAACTAACATTACATATGTCACTGCATCACAATGAATGTGTGTGTTTGCATGTTGTTGTAAAAATAAAACCACAAATAAAAATTATGTTTTCAACAATAACTTAATTATTCACTATATACAAAACCCATAATGGCAATTGCAGTATCTTCAGAACATTCGGATACGGTATCCATGACTATTCCGAAAATTTGTCACGAAAGATCCGTCGCTGAGGGAAAACAAATATGGCACCGAAAGGCGTGGCTACAGGGTCACACATACATTACATCATTTCCACAGCTACGCTACGACGTTCGTACGCAATGCCTTTATATCGTACAATATTCTCATGCGTAAAAGCACATCGCTTTCAACCAGCAGGGTACGATCGATGATAACCGGATCGTTCGTCTGATATTCTTATAGTGTGTACGGGGCATTACTGTCATATGTAGTGATAAGCAAACTTCCCTGTGTTTAGTCTTCAGTGTAGACTGAAATGTACAAACTTCAAGTCCTCATGCACACTAGATGTTTTTACAGCTTTTGGCTTTTGACGTTTTTTTCTACGGCCAGTAAACTCCCCAGCATGTTATCCTATGTGTCCATGCACACACAGACTGTAATCAATGTTTTTTGGCAGGCACATTTTTTGGCTGGGAAAAAAAAGCCAGGACTAGTGGATTTGTAGAGGAGTTTTTTTATTTGTAAAAACGCTCTAACACTGAAAAACGCAGTAAATCGCCGCAAACTGGCGTTTTTGGACTTTTTTGTAAAAAAAGACCACTAAAAAATGCAAATGGGGGAGAATACGGCTAAACGCTAATGCAAAAACACTAAAAAAAATCTGAAAAACTCACGTTAATGTGACTTTACACAGTTAACGTTACCAGTGTTATCAAAACACCCCGTGTGCATGGAGCCACACATACCAACCAAACCCCACTGAAATCTATGGGGACCAAATCTTGTAATTTTTTTTTTTTTTTTTTTTTAGCTGGGCATTGCCATGGAGGACATGTAGCAATGCGAAAAATGTTCAACAGATATGCAGTTCTTTCAAATGACATGATTGGGGAGTACCTGTACACCTGTTTACCTGTTTGATGTTCTGAAGCACAAATGACATTTTTCAAAGGGAAAAAAAAATACTATTGCAGCAAAACGACACTTTCCTATGCCTACTTCTGTTTTTAAACATAGAATCTGACATATACTGGGTGACGTCATTGACCACATCTGGTCATGACCATATTTGACCAGTGATGTCAGCCAGCATCACTGACCAGTTGCCAGTTCAGTGGGTGAGGATCATCAGTGCAGGTCATCATGTTTATGTCAGTGGGTCGTTGGGGCATTGCTCATGATCATTGGTGATGTCAATTGGACACTGCCAATAGATTTACTCATCAATACAATGTAAATAAAAACAGACACCATTGACAAAGTATTTTGTTTAAAGGAAATATCCCCACCCCTCCCCAAAAGGAAAAAAAAAAAGTAATACGGTGTAAAATCCACCATCAATTTTGTCTTCCGGAGATGTAATTCCATTGTTAATAATGATGATAATTAACGCCCTGATGACCTTCCAACAGGAATACGATGACCTGAGTGCGATGATCCTCCCCGTAATCCCATCACAGCTCTTGTACTCCAAAAGTGCACGTTTACACTGTGTACATGTTAACGTTTACACGCATACAGGGCAATCTGTGGTCCAGGCTGAGGACCTCACATGCAGATTTTTCTGTTTTTGTTGTGTAGTTTTTGTTTTTATGTGGATCTAAATGCAGCATACGTTTGACTTTTATGTAGCTGTGTGCAAAAAAAGAACTACATCATACTGTTCCTAATTTCACATGCAACTTTAAAGCATCCCTAAAATGTAAAGGATTTGTGCAATTTTATTGTTGCCCTAAAATTAAATGGTCAGCTGAATGGTAGTTTTGAAAAAGCTTTTTTTTTTTTTCCCCCCAGTGGTCCAGTTACCCATGTTCCATAAAGAAAACAAAAAAAGTGTGTGTGTGTGTGTGTGTGTGTATAATATTATTATATATCGCCAACAGTTTGCTCAGCACTTTACAAAATAAAGGGAGACAGTACAGCAAAAATACAGTTCAATACCAGAGCGTTAGGAGGGCCCTGCTCCTTGGAGCTTACAATCTAAGAGGGAGGTGCTGGTGGGGGATGGACTGGTAGAAAGAATAGAAGATTCCATTATTAACTGAAGGCAGGATAGGCTTCCCTGAAGAGAGAGTTTTCAGAGATTGCCTAAAAGTGGGCAGAGTAGGCGATAGTCTGATAGATTGGGGTAGAGTGTTCCAGAGCATGGGGGAGGCTCTTGAGAAGTCCTGGAAACGAGCATGGGAGGAGGAGACAAGGGAGCTAGAGAGTAGAAGGTCGTGGGAGGAGCAGAGAGTACGGTTTGGGTGATATTTGGAGACAAGATTGGTGATGTAATTTGGGGCAGAGTTATACATGGCTTTATATGTGATTGTTAATGTTTTGAATTTTATTCATTGGGCGGATATGTATCTTGGAAATTAGCTTTAAACAAAGACAGAAAAAAATCGAAAAGAAAAAATAACTTTAAAAAAAATCTTTTTTGTTAGTTTTTTGCCGGGTTTGTAAAACATCCCAAGAAAGCAAAGTTCGCCTGGTTCACACACAACTAGTATGAATGAATACTGACTGCGTTAATTTGTGTCTTCTATCTGCCTGGAGTTCACCTTTTAGTAATTTTGTGATATGCCAACAGCAGATTGCTTGGGGTTAACATACACTGTGCCAAAAAAATCATGCAAAAACTGCTCGCACCAAATATTGGTGATCAGGCTCAGCAGCAGCACACGCCTGTAATACAAAGCTCCTATCTCCTGGGTCACACCAGGTCATGAAGTGTGCTTCAGCTGAGACATGCACAGTGTGGTACCTCCCTACCTAATAAGTAGGTGATATTTTTGGTTGTGGTAGCGGAGCAAAAAGTGCTGGAAAACAACAGGTCTTGGGAAGATGTGTTTTCTTAAAAAGACGCTGAAACATATTTTCATTATTTTGCAGACTAAGACCTCATGCACACTGGGCATTTTTGCAGCTATTTTTAGACCTCATGCACACTGGGCATTTTTGCAGCCAGTTTTAGGCCTCACGCACACCGGACGTTTTAAAAACACCATTAGCATTAGCTGTCTAAAATTGCATTAAAAACTTGACTTTTTCTGCATTTTTAGTGTTTTTGCATTAGCGTTTTGCCACATTTAGCTGCTTTTGTCCGCGTCAGCAGGCTTTTTTTCTTTAGCAAAAAATAAATAAATAAATGTTGGCTCAAAAACGCCAGTTTGCCCTCTTGAAATCCACTAGTTCTGAGTTTTTTTCCAGCCAAAAAACGCTAAAGTCTATGTGTGCATGGACACATAGGATAACATGCTGGGGAGTTTACTGCCATAAAAAAAAAAAATGCCAGAAGCCAAAAACAGCTATAAAAACGCCCAGTGTGCATGAGGCCTTAGAGGCGTCAGATGTGTTTTTTTTTTTTTTTGGCTCCTAAAGGATCCTCCATGTTGTCCTATGTATCCATGCACACACAGACTTTTAGAAGCAGTAGCATTTACCAGCAGGACAAAAACCCCCAGGGCCAGTGCATCTAGAAGCAGCAGTATTTCGGCAGAAAAAATGCCTGACGTGTAAACATGCCTAAACGCATGATAACGCTAGGCGTGTTTAGCGCTTGAGTGTAAATTCATTTCAATGGCCAGAATAAATTGTTATACTGGCCAATGAAATGAATTAACGCCCAAGTGCTTGATGCCTGTAAACGCACCAAAGCACTTTTAAAAGCGTTAGGCTCTTTCTTTCTGCCAAAATGCTGCTGCCAAGAGGAGGAGCGTTTTTAAAACGTCCTGTGTGCATGAGGCCTAACAGAGATCTTTTACAGTGGCGTATTGCAGGGTCCTCAGACTCCAGCCTTCTTTTGAAGGTATGCGTAGCCTGTAATTAAGGGTTATTTCACAGGCCATCATCTCTGGGGGTAAATTACATGGCGCCCTTCTCATTCCATATATGAGCTAAAATAGACATTTTAGAATAAGATGTGTGCAATTTAAAATGACATTTGTATTGTCATCTACAATTATGTGCGCAGTTTAAACTTTACAAGAGATGCAAGCCTGAACTAAATGACACTTCGTTTTGTCAAAGCACTCTGTATACCATACAATTGCCAGTGTGTTTAACCCCTTCCCACCCACCCTGGCGTCCCTTTAAAAGGTTCTGAACACCTGGGGGTGACAGGAAGGATCGGCAGTCATGTGACCATGGTGATTGACTGTCACAGTGGTCACATGATCAGGAGTGGGTACCACCAGCTACTGATCATTAGTGGGTACCAAGAGCCAGGGGCGGACTGACCATTTGGAAACTCAGGCACTGCCGGGGGCCTCGGGTCAGTAGGGGGCCCCATGAGATGCCCCTGGTACCTTTTTCATAGGCTTTTTTGAGTTTGGGCAAGGACACAGGGGCCCCATGATCCCCTATTGCCCGGGGGCCCCATGAGTTGTCAGTCTGCCCCTGCCAAGAGCTATATATGACAGCCTGGTCTTTGCTGTGAGCACAGAAACATTGACTGCCCAGTGATGCAGATGTGCTCACTGACAAATAAAATTTGGTAAAAAAAAAAACTGCATGGGGGTCCCCTTAATCTTCGCTAGGTTTTTTGGTTCTGATCCACATCAGGTCACATGCCTCCAACATGGGGGGGGGGGGACAGGGGCGGACTGACAACTCATGGGGCCCCCGGGCAATAGGGGATCATGGGGCCCCTGTGTCCTTGTCCAAACTCAAAAAAGCCTATGATAAAGGTACCGGGGCATCTCATAGGGCCCCTTACTAACCCCAGGCCCTCAATAGGGGATCATGGGGCCCCTGTGTCCTTGCCCAAACTCAAAAAAGCCTATGAAAGAGGTACCAGGGGCATCTCATGGGGCCCCCTACTGACCCCGGGCCCTCGGGCAGTGCCCGAGTTTCCAAATGGTCAGTCCGCCCCTGGGGGGGGGGGATGTTTTGTAGCAGGGCCCCCTCCCAAAGCTGCATGTCCCTATGCTGATAAGGAAAAGGGCCTCTTCCCCACAACCCTGGCTCAGTGGTTGTGGGGGTGCGGGAGGTGATTTATAGTAATCTGGAAGCCCCCTGAAACAAAGGGTCCCCCAGATCTGCCCCCCCACCCCTGTGAATAATTTTGCAACTCGCCAAAAAAAGTATCAAAACACAAAAGCAGTTTTTTATTTATTTCAGGTACTTGTATAGCACTGTCAATTTACACAGCACTCTACATCAGTGGTTCTTAACCTGGGTTCGATCGAACCCCAGGGGTTCGGTGAGTCAGTCTCGGGGGTTCGGCGGAGGTGACCCACACCCGACTCATATGATTTGTGATGACATGCCCCGCTTGTCCATCATTGGCTGCAGGTGGTCACGCAACATCGCTTAGCCCAGTGGTCGGCAAGCCGCGGCTCTTGTGTGCCGGGCGCCCGCTCCCCTCCCTCCTCTCGGGCGGCAGGGACTCAAATGCAATGATTGGCCAGTCTCGCTGCCACTCACATCCTGATAGCCAGTGATTGGCTGTCAGGATGTGTGTAGGCGGGGCAGCGTGACGAACGTGAGAGGAGCTAGGCTCCTCTCACAGTCCGCCCTGAAGACCGGAACGGCGCGGGAATACAGCGAGAGGAACGTGCGGAGCAAAGGTAAGTGAATTGACACAGGGGGGACTTGGGGACTTAATATGGGGGATGAATTAATATAGGGGGGATGAATTACTATATGGGGGATGAATTACTATATGGGGGATGAATTATTATATGGGGGATGAATTACTATATGGGGGATGTATTACTATATGGGGGATGAATTACTATATGGGGGATGAATTACTATATGGGGGATGTATTACTATGGGGGATGTATTACTATGGGGGATGAATTACTATATGGGGGATGAATTACTATATGGGGGATGAATTACTATATGGGGGATGAATTACTATATGGGGGATGTATTACTATATGGGGGATGTATTACTATATGGGGGATGTATTACTATATGGGGGATGAATTACTATATGGGGGATGTATTACTATGGGGGATGAATTACTATATGGGGGATGAATTACTATATGGGGGATGAATTACTATATGGGGAAGGAATTACTATAGGGGGGATGAATTACTATATAGGGGATGAATTACTATATGGGGGGATGAATTACTATATGGGGGGATGAATTACTATATGGGGGGATGAATTACTATGGGGGATAAATTACTATATGGGGGATGAATTACTATGAGGGATGAATTACTATGGGGGATGAATTACTATATGGGGGATGAATTACTATGGGGGATGAATTACTATATGGGGGATGAATTACTATGGGGGATGAATTTTCATACCGTTTGTTACAACATATCTTTGCGAGCAATCCTTTTCGAGGATGCTGGACATAAAGACGAAGAAAAGGAACAGACTTTGTTGCGAAAATGACATGAGAGTGGCACTTGCCAAGGTAATGCCGCGCATTTCTGAACTGGCCTCTGAAAGACAACAGCAGAAGTCACACTGATTTGCGGTAAATATTCATTATTTTGTTTTTGTGTGAAAATCATGTTTTAATGGTTTTGTTCTTTGTTCTTAATGGTTTTGTTCATTTTGTGCACCTATGTATAAATATATACCTATGTTTTGAATTTTAAAAATCATATTTTATTTTTCCAATTAAGAAGGGTTCGGTGAATGCGCATATGAAACTGGTGGGGTTCAGTACCTCCAAAAAGGTTAAGAACCACTGCTCTACATATATATTGTACATTCACATCAGTCCCTAACCCTCAAGGGGCGTAAAATCTATACATTTTGACAAGTCCTTTATTAAAAAAAACTAAAAACAAAAAAAATTCCCGTGAAGTAGATCCAATCTCCATCATGATGAACGCCGCTGACCAGTGGGAAAAAAAAGAGCTCCACACCCAACGAAGTCTCCGATCGTCTGGTCGCTCTTAAGATTAGGGTCGGGGCCACCCAGTGGTCTCCTTTTGACGTCATCGACCCAACGTGCCACGGTCGATGATGTCACAAAGGGGTGGGGTCACCCAGTGAAGTTATTGGGTGGCCCCGCCCCCTAGCTTATTTAAATGGTGTAAAAAGGTGGGAGCCTTCATGGTGGTGGGGGGACCCACACAGTTTCTTTTCAAATTTTTTAATTGCCAACATTCTTTTTTTACATTCAGCTGTCAACGGGGAACCCCACTGACAACTGATGAGTCATCAGTTGTTAAGGACATGCCCAGTCCGCTCCTTAGCAACCAGCAATTCTTTATACAGAATTCGGATTGGCTGATCAATTTTCGACCAATTTGAATTCGTCATTCTGAAAATTTGGTATTGGTTAGAAAATGAATAAATGAATCAGAGTTAAACAAATTTTTCCAAAAAAAAAAAGCAGAAGACGTAAAAAAAACACACTACATGCATTTCAGCATATTTCCATTGATCTCTATTGAATTAAAAACACTCCATTTGCATTAAAAATAGTCCCTGACCCTTTCCAAAAATGCTGTGGCTGGAAAAAGCATAGATGTGAACATGTTCCATAGGAAATCATGTTAAATGGACTGTAGTACATTTCTGGACAAAGCAAAAAGCAATAAAAAATGCATTGGTCTGAACCAGGCCTAAAGCTGAACTTCATGCGTGTTTTTTTTCTTTTGCAATCTGCACCGATATAACTATGTAAAAAAAAAAATAGACCTGGAAATTTAGCTTTAGGACTGGTTCACACCAGATGCCATGCAGTGTGTTTTTAATCTGCATCAAAAACGCATGTACAGTGTTTCCCATGTACTCCAATTGTCCTAGTTTGGTGTGTCCCACTGCAGTCAACAAATGTAGGACATGCTGAATTTTTTCTGAATGGAACACTGCAAAATGGATGGAAAACGTATATATGTCTTGAACTAAGATGAAGAAAAAAAGGGGGGAAAAAACACACAAACAATGCATCAAAAACGCATTGGAAGGCATCAAAATGCATGTAAACATGTGTGCAGAAAGGCCTCCAGAACTCGGTAATTGTGGTGTAAACCAGCCCTTAACACCTTCCTGCTCGGCCTATAGCAGATTGATGGCCGGGCAGGACACTCGCCATTGTGACTGGGTGTCATATCAAAACGAGCTGCTCGTGGGGCCGCGCAGCCTGTCACTGGCTGTATCCACGGGACACAGCCGATGACATATCACTACACTGACCCGTTGCCAGTGTCATGTGACCAATCACAGCATATCACATGTCGATTGTATACAATGGATGGCTTCCTGTCATGCCATTCATTGTATACAATTATGTTGTAAGCTGTGACTGGTCAAGACAGTCACATGATACAGACAGGGCCAATCACATACCATCTGTATCTTGTGATCAGCTTTGCCCAAACACAGCTAATCACAACAAAAAACTGAATGAATCAGTTTAATTCAGTAACAATGATTGCAAATATCAATTAAATACATTGGTATTAGCAATCATAATGTATTAAAAAAGAAAATCCTGATCACTTGCCCAGAGTAGTTCAATGTTACTATGGTAACATTGTATTGCTTTGGTCATAAGTTCTGAAAAATAAAATAGTAAAAAAAGTAATAAAAAAAAACAAAATAGAAACATTTGAAAAAAAAATACAAATTCCCTTATTATTTTCACCAAAGAAATGTAGCAGAATACATTTTGACCTAAATTTATGAAGAAATGTTATTTAGTTGCAAAATTTTATAACTAAAATGAAAAAAAAGTTTTTTCTTTGTTTTGTTTTTTTTTTTCAAAAGTTTCAGGTGGTTTTTGTTTTATTTAGCAAAAAATAAAAAACTCAGTGGTGATTAAATACCACCAAAAGAAATCTCTATTTGTGTGAAAAAAATTATAAACATGTCATACGGGTACAGTGTTGCATGACTGCGCAATTGTCATTCAAAGTGCGACAGCGCTGAAAGCTGAAAATTGGCCTGGGCAGGAGGGGGTATAAGTGCCCTGTAGGCAAGTGGTTAAAGTGACACTAAACAATATCCTTATTCTCCAAAATAATTCATACACATCCATGTAATTCTTTTTTTGTGAGTTTATTGTATTTTTTGCTCCCTTGTAGCACCCTCTGTGAGCCCTTGAATCTCTCATTTTCCCTCTCACTTCTGTTTGTTTGGAATAAGCAGTGCATGTTAGTTGTGGTCATGTACACTGCCCTATGCCCACAAATCTCATAGTCCATAGGCCATCTCGGTAGCAAAAAAGAGAGGCTGGCTCTTTTTCTATGTACAGCGGGGGAGGGGTCCTCAGCCCTGTGTAAGCTCTGACTCTGTTTGGAGCTTACACAAGACTGCCTCTCCTGACTTGTGCTGGGGGAGCGAAAATTTGGTAAGTATGAGATTTTAGGGAAAAATATGTAGGCTGTGATTACTATTTCTAATCTGTTTTTCTAAAAAATACTAATTCCATAGTGGTCATGATAATTCATTGTCCACAGATTACTATATTACTGTTTTGTTTTCAGATGGTAGTGTCCCGTGCCTACATACTGAGGTGGAAGGGGTCTGTCTTTCTATTTCACTGGATGGCGGAAGGTCTCTGTCAATGCCAAGCCTAGGGAATTAGGAATTAGGAAAGCTGAGCCCCGATTTGCATTTCAAAGCTGTTTTCACATTCTAAGGGCTTGTTCACATCACACCTTATTGTTTAAGGGCTTTGATATGAGCTGAAGCCATAGGACATTAGGCAATTTACCTTTTTTTTTTTTTGCACTGGGCAAGGCTGCTATTGTGAATGAAATTGTAACATATACCAGGTGCATGTAATACCTGGAATTCATAAACAGTTGCAAATCTGTCTCCTGTCTGTGCAACAATTGGCAGATTCATGTAACTGTCTGTAAAATGTACATTGGAATCTCCTACCAGTCCATCCCACACAGATATTACCTTTTGTAACACCAGCCCCTCCCTCTTAGATTGTAAGCTCCTAGGATCAGGCCCTCCTAACCCTCTTGTATTGAACTGTATTGTTGCTGTATTGTCTCCCGTTATATTGTAAAGTGCTGAGCAAACTGTTGGCGCTATATAAATCCTGTAAAATAATAATAATACTCCAACCTGCTAGAGGTCTAATTTACCCCCACTTTTCTTATCACAGATATGGCGGTATTTCCTACTGAATTAGCTGCAGCTAAGAATGTGAAAGATGGAAAAATTTGTTTTGTTTCGGATCCACTCGTTAAGCGAATAATTACGTTTTGTCATATTTGTTATATTAGAATGATTTGTTTTTGGAATTTGTTTTGTATGTTCGGATTCGATTTGACATGTTAATTCATTTTTATTATTATTATTTTTGGAGATAATACTTATGCACTCTGTTTGGGTTAGATGGAGGTGGATTCATCAGAATCTCTGAATCATAACAAAGCAAGTAAAACAAAATTCATTTCAGATGCAGTCATCATATTATGATGAGAGATTCTTTATATTTGCAGTGGGGGGGGGGGGGTAAAATCCCATACAGTTGTGGGGTTCTTGCAGAGTGGCCCTGTTACTTGAATGGATTGCGATTGGCAGGCGGTAGACCCACCAAAAGCAACAGGCGGTGTAACTCCTGACACGTTTACTCCTTTGGCTGCTGAGTTAGAGATTGGGGGCGGTAAAATTGCGACGTAACCACAACTTGTGGTTACGTGTGACCGAACCCTAAGGGTGCTGCTGCCGAATTAACTATGGGCTTGATCACAAGTGCAGCAGACACTGATGCTCCTCCACCAAAATTATGTCCTTTTTACCACAAATTGACCTTTCTTTTGGTAGTATTTGATCGCCTGTGCGTTTTTTATTTTTTGCTCTATAAACAAAGACTGACAATTTTGAAAAAAAAATTTTTTTGACTTTTTGCTATAAAACATATCCAGTAAAAAAAACAAATTTCGCTATAAATTTAGGCCAAAATGTATTCTGCTACATGTCTGCTAAAAAAAAATCCCAATATGTGTAAATTGGTTTACGTGAAAGTTATAGCGTTTACAAATGGCGGTATATATACTGGAATTTTTATTTATTTTAATATACTAGTAATGGTAGCGATCAGCGACTTATAGCGGAACTGCAGTGGGCATTCTGACACTGGAAGGGGACTGACTAACTGTCACTGACATCCCCAGTGTAGCTGCCAATGGCTTGCGCGCGCCCCCTACCCGGAAATAAAAAAATCGTGTGTGATAGATAGAGATATATATATATATATATATATATATATATATATATATATATATATATATATATATATATATAAAATGTGATTTTGCGCAGCCCTGTAGCAGTAGTTTGGGTCGGGAAGCTGTGAGGAGGCAACAGTGTGCCCGGTGATCTTTGACTTCTCCCATGTTGTTCAGGTAGATCTCCACCTCTTTCAGGCTGCCTACCCCTGCCTTACTGTATTTATGACAATATGGTCACATTTCAAATTTTAATTCATTTTTGAATTTGGATAATTCATTATTATTATGTTATTTCATTGCATTATAATTAATTTTGGATTCGTTGAAATTTGTTACTATTGTGATTTGGAAATTCAGATGCATCATAATCTCCGAATAACGAACATTTAGTCCAAATTTAGATTCGTAGCTAAATGAATCGCAGTTGCAGCCATAGTACCAGAATGTAAAAGTGTCACAGACAAGAACTACCTGAATTTTTTGCATGCGTTGCATAAGGCAGGACAACTCTTGCATGGCTTTCATGAATTTGGCACAGGATGTTTTAATTCAGCCATAACGACAGAAAAGTGGCAAAAAATGCTTTATTGAAGGGCCTCCAAGATTACTAATGAATCCAGTCTGAACAAAACATTCACAGAGCAAATTGAGCCATTTGAGGAACCCTTGTAGAACTATTTCTTGCAAGGCTCAAAACGTTCCCAACCAAAGGCTATCTCCCTGCAATCCCCCTGCCTTTGTGTATGTATGAGATGGTGCTAGAGAAGTATGCTACAGAGTACATGTAGCTTTAAAGAAAAAACAGCGCAAACTAATTTTAAATATACATAATGTATATCAACTCCCAAAAAACTCAATTGGTCAATTATTTTCTGCACCAATTGAGTTGATATATTATGTATATTTAAAATTGGTTTGCGCTGTTTTTTCTTTTTTTCTTATTTGTATTAGTGTTGTCATTAAGGAGCAGCAGCATTTTATATTGGGAATTATTTCAAATTTTTTTGGCACTGGTTATTTTTTGTTTATATGTAGCTTTTATTTAGAGACATTTAAAATGTATGTAAAGGAAGAACCTTTCCTCCTGAGTGGTGAAGAGCCAAGTTTTTATTGCTGTCTCTGTCCCCGTTGGGGAGAGTCATCCCTCTGCGTTTTGTAAAGTAGCGCATGCACTACTTCTGTGGCAGTTCGGCATGATTTCATCCTATTCAAATGGGCTGAAATCGCATGCACAGAAATGCACTGCGTGTTCCTGTGCGAGTCACAGTGTGAACTGCCCCTGAAACGGGAAGTGAGGAAAAATCCAACATTTTAGTTTTCACCAGAATAGAAGGGAAATTTGCCAATGGGGACACCTGTGCCTGTGACAGTTGTCAATTTCCTTTTAACTTCTTGTTGCATATTTAGGGCTCATGTACACTGCAGCTGATAAACTGACGTTCGGGAGCTGTTCAGCTTTTTTTTTTTTTTTTTTTTAGCAGCCCCTGAACTCTCCCTAATGTTTTGTTATGTGTCCATGTACACGAAGTCGTTTACAGGCAGTTGAGGTTACAGTCATTTTTTTGAACAAACCATACTTGCGTTCAGGAGTAGATTTTATCAGTGTTTCAAACGCGTGTAAACGCGGCTAACCACGTTTATAAGCATTTGCGTTTTTTTTAACTGTTGAATATCCAAATGCTGTCCAGAGCCTTTTTTCCTCATCAGAAATGCATGCAAAGTGTGTTCCATGTATTAAAATAGACCCAGTACACCAGCGCAGTCAGTTCCAGGTTTTGTGTGCCAGAAAAAATGGTAGAACGTGCTGCATAATGCTCATGATGGAATCCATAGTGAATACAACCAGAAAAGACAGGTCATCTCAACACATACTGCTCTCCCTGCTTCTGCTCTCTCTATTTCTCTCATAATGTCTGAAATAGTATATTTTTTACAGTTTTTTTTCAGTGCATTCTGGGCATTTTGGAAGGTCTCTTTAAAAAAACGCTTCTAAACGCTAATGCTCATAAACGCAGTATGCAAACGCGGCTAAACAGACATTTTTTAACCTATGTTTTCCAGAAGTTTCCATCGTTCAGAAGAGTTTTACAAGCGTCCCGTGTACATGGAGCCTTAGTCCCAACTGTATATGGACAGAAAAAAATAACTTGATGTCAGTTTAACCCTTTCACATCTCATAAAATATATTCTGGTTTGACATATGCTTGAAGTAAATGTTATCACCAGCTCTGCAGTATGGTAGGCTTTCCCTATTGGATACGTTCTGTATCTGGTGATCTTTGAACATACAAGGTGTGACTTAATCTAATCGGTGCATGTCATTTCTAGCTGAATCACGAGGCCAGACAGGGCGTGATTAACCTATTTTAACTAAGCCAGCTTCTTACTGGATCTTTCCTCATACATTCACAGGCGGTTTTTATTTTTTATTTTTTGAGAAATGTCAGTCCCTTTTTTTTTTTCTTTTGGCCAGCATGGCATTGAAGTATTCCTGTAATCTAAATTTAGCAGTTTTTCCCCCTCACATCTGATGCTTTAAACTGTTGGTTCATTAAGAACATCTCAGGTGTTATGTGGGAACATAAAAAACATTTTTTATAAGAGGCTAGATTAATACAGTTCTGTATTCATTATTTCAACATTTAAATGCGTTTTTTTTTTTTTTTTTAAATACAAGCAGCGCAAGTAACTGAATTAACCCTGGTATTGGGCTTTTGGAGTCTCTGTAGAGTAGAACTTAGACTGGAAGAAAAAGAAGCAATGCAAGGAGCCAATCAGTTCATATGCTGTCAAGGAGCATACTGATAGGAAGAAGGAAAAGAGTCAAAGGCTGGGATTGGGTCCATGACAGCCTGGGCTCTGATGGAGTTGGTTGAATGATGCTGGCTGTCATTGATCCTGAAAGAAGACATCTAGTGGCAGAATAAAGTACTGTGGGAGGGCATGCCCATGCCTCAGAACAAATCACTTACATTACTTTTTTTTTTAGTAAAGCAACACACCACAACACATGGTATGTGCATGGTGGTGCACTGTATTGTGCTCGACTGTAAAATACATGGGAGTACCACTCTTAAAAAAAAAAAAAAAAAAACACTTATTTTTTTCAAAATGTTTGGACTTTTTCATTTATATAGCAAAAAAATAAAAATCCCAGTGGTGAATAAATACCACCAAAATAGTTTTATCTGTCTAAAAAAAAATGCTAAAAAATTCATATGGGTACAGTGTTGCATGACCGCGCAATTGTCATTCAAAGTGTGATAGCATTGAAAGCTGAAAATTGGCCTGGACAGAAAGGGGGCGAAAGTGTCTGGACTTGAAGTGGTTAATGTCTCTCTACAATAGTAAACTGTCATAGTTCTGTGTCCTTGTAGCATGTAGTCATTAATACAAATGTAACAATCAAACAGGTGCTCCGATCAACAAGGAACAATAGATACATAGGATCAGCTTCTGTGTGAGTTTTATGTTCTCCTCCACAGTGACATAATGGGCATACATGGCCATAGCACAGTATCCTTGTAGCAGGTCTCCAGTTGTATCAATGTATCCAGTAAATACACTATTCAAAAACGGCAGGTGCACAGCTTTTCAACTTCTCTATTAGTTTAGTGAATCACCATTACTTGCAAACGGTTGTTGACCCCAGAACACCTGTTTGTTACGGGATAGTGGATACTGTACACTTCCTAAAGATCATAGTTTTCTATGGTAGCTTGTACATTGGTTATACTTAACCATTTGCCCTCCAAAGGATTTACCCCCCCTTCCTGACCAGGCCATTTTTTGCGATACGGCACTGCATTACTTTGACTGACAACTGCGCGGTCATGCAACGCTGCACCCAAATAAAATTGATGTCCTTTTTTCCCCCATAAGTAGAGCTTTCTTTTAGTGGTATTTGATCGCCTCTGCATTTGTTATTTTTTTAAAAAAAGACACTTTTGAAAAAAAAACTATTTTTGATTTTTTGCTATAAAACATATCCATTAAAAAAATTAAAAAAATTTTAGTTTCATCATAAATTTAGGCCAATATGTATTCTGCTATATGTCTTTGCTAAAAAAAAAAAAAATCCCAATACGTGTAAATTGGTTTACATGAAAGTTATAGTGTCTATAAATGGCTATATATATATATATATATATATATATATACACAGTCAGGTCCATAAATATTGGGACATCGACACAATTCTAACATTTTTGGCTCTAAACACCACCACAATGGATTTGAAATGAAACGAACAAGATGTGCTTTAACTGCAGACTGTCAGCTTTAATTTGAGGGTATTTGCATTCAAATCAGGTGAACGCTGTAGGAATTACAACAGTTTGCATTGTTTAGGGACCAAAAGTAATGGGACAGAATAATAATCATAAATCAAACTTTCACTTTTTAATACTTGGTTGCAAATCCTTTGCAGTCAATTACAGCCTGAAGTCTGGAATGCATAGAGATCACAAGACGCTGGATTTCATCCCTGGTGATGCTCTGCCAGGCCTCTACTGCAACTGTCTTCAGTTCCTGCTTGTTCTTGGGGCATTTTCCCTTCAGTCATGTCTTCAGCAAGTGAAATGCATGCTCAATCGGATTCAGGTCAGGTGATTGACTTGGCCATTGCATAACATTCCACTTCTTTCCCTTAAAAAACTCTTTGGTTGCTTTTGCAGTATGCTTTGGGTCATTGTCCATCTGCACTCTGAAGCGGCGTCCAATGAGTTGTGAAGCATTTGGCTGAATATGAGCAGATAATATTCCCGAAACACTTCAGAATTCATCCTGCTGCTTTTGTCAGCAGTCACATCATCAATAAATACAAGAGAACCAGTTCCATTGGCAGCCATACATGCCCACGCCATGACACTACCACCACCATGCTTCACTGATGAGGTGCTATGCTTAGGATCATGAGCAGTTCCTTTCCTTCTCCATACTCTTCTCTTCCCATCACTCTGGTACAAGTTGATCTTGGTCTCATCTGTCCATAGGATGTTGTTCCAGAACTGTGAAGGCTTTTTTAGATGTCATTTGGCAAACTCTAATCTGGCCTTCCTGTTTTTGAGGCTCACCAATGGTTTCCATCTTGTGGTGAACCCTCTGTATTCACTCTGGTGAAGTCTTCTCTTGATTATTGACTTTGACACACATACACCTACCTCCTGGAGAGTGTTCTTGATCTGGCCAACTGTTGTGAAGGGTGTTTTCTTCACCAGGGAAAGAATTCTTCGGTCATCCACCACAGTTGTTTTCCGTGGTCTTCCAGGTCTTTTGGTGCTGCTGAGCTCACCGGTGCGTTCCTTCTTTTTAAGAATGTTCCAAACAGTTGTTTTGGCCGCGCCTAATGTTTTTGCTATCTCTCTGATGGGTTTGTTTTGTTTTTTCAGCCTAATGATGGCTTGATTCGCTGATAGTGACAGCTCTTTGGATCTCATCTTGAGAGTTGACAGCAACAGATTCCAAATGCAAATAGCACACTTGAAATGAACTCTGGACCTTTTATCTGCTCATTGTAATTGGGATAATGAGGGAATAACACACCTGGCCATGGAACAGCTGAGAAGCCAATTGTCCCATTACTTTTGGTCCCTTACCAAGTGGGAGGCACATATGCGAACTGTTGTAATTCCTACACCGTTCACCTGATTTGGATGTAAATACCCTCAAATTAAAGCTGACAGTCTGCAGTTAAAGCACATCTTGTTCGTTTCATTTCAAATCCATTGTGGTGGTGTATACAGCCAAAAATATTAGAATTGTGTTGATGTCCCAATATTTATGGACCTATATATATATATATAGTGCTGTCACTTCAGCCGCACTTCTGTGTTTATAAGAGACAGTAGATCTGGTTGTGCGCAAGGCCAGTGCCGGAGGTGGCGGAATGGCATTCCACCATGTTCTGCTGAAAAAAAAGCCCTGATCACAACTAGGTCTTATTTACAGGGTAGGTCTTCTACTTTAGCAATTCCCAAAAATAGCACTAGATCTTATTTTCAGGATAGGTCTTATTTTAGGGGAAACAGGGTATTGATCGACTTGTGTACAACCACCCTGTTGGGTTTTTCCCAAATGATCAGTGCCATGGCTATAACCGGCAACACTGATCATTCTATTCTGACGGTGTCAAAATACAATACCACTATTGGAAGGATTACCCCATCCACATCGAGTGTGTGTGTGTGTGTGTGTGTGTGTATGTGTGTAGGGGGGAATTGGATCTTTTTTTTTTTTTTGTTCAATTAGCTGGTTGAATGAAAAAAAAAAAAAAAGATCAATGTTAATGATTGATTCAGAATGACTAAACCACAGCTAACCGCCATCCAATAGCTGCAAATTGAAGCCAGACTATAATGAGCACTGTGTACATCCAATTCCAGGTATTAGGAACCATGCTAGTGACTGCTAATGATGGCAAAGTCCCAGTCTGCTATGAGAGTCCTGTCAGACTCAAATTCGTCCCTTCATCTCTAAGCAAAATGGTTAGACAAGCTTCCTCCCACTTCCCACAAAATTGCTAGAAAGGAGGTAGATTTGTGATTGACAGCTCTGGCCTGTGGTTGCAGGGACTAACACGGCCATTCAGAAAAAAATAAATAAAAATATGACACAATCTGTGTAATGTATCTGCGGCTGCTTTTTCTTCATGCAGGACATCAGCAGATACTTTACACAGAGTGGAAGCTCCAAGTGATCTAATACTAATGTGAATGAACAAGCAGCGCTGATCATTCAGTCATCATAGGGACAGATCACTCCATTTAAAGGAGGGTGGGGCTCTGTGATGTTCCACATAGGAACTCCCATAAGATGGGCTTCAAAAGGGGGTGGAGCTACAACCAGCGATAGGTGTATTTAGGGGACAATGGGGCCACCAGTCAGAGTGGGACCAAATGCTATTTGCACTTGATCCCCTGGGGAGTTAGAAAAATAAAAAAAATGAACTATAGGTCTTTTTATTATAAACATAAATCTCATAATCTGTTTAGTGATTTTAGCAATTTTATTCAGCAATAAAATCTTGACAGGGATTTTAATCCTACCCCATTCTACCTAAAACTGAAAAAAAACAAATGTTTTGACTAAATATACACTTTAACCGGGGGTTGTCATAACTGTTTGGAGTCAGAGAACTAAATGGTGGAGGTGAAGAACCAGTCCCTGGTTCTCCGAAATATTTCAGAAATTGAAACCGGATTCTCTGCATTTTACACCTGAAAGTGGAGAAACTGATTTAATGTGTCAGATGAACCGTGAATAACATCAACAACTATGATTTTTTTTTTTTTTAATTCTATGATTTGATAGCGCAAAAATCATGCTAGTTGTAGCTAGTCCATGTATTTGTGATTTGCCATTCCAGTAAAAATGATAATATGTTAATGATAGGACTGTGAGCTTGATTTAGCCCCTTGACTACCAGGATGTTTAAAAAGTACTCTGCTAGACGAGGGGTCAATGGAAGAAGTCAATACTGCAGTGTTCATAGCTCAACAAAACAACCATTTAGTAACAATCAGTGATAGTCCTATGACCATTGACTTTAATCTTATCATAAGGTTAGAATTCACTGGTCAGAAATCAATATCTTTGGTCAAAAGTTGTGTGTGTTAGATCGGAAGGTGGTCTGTCCGGCACAGCACCTAGTTTTGGACCTCTGCAGTCCCTATTTCTTATGCGCTCATTAGCCATTGACAGATTTTTGTAGCACCATACATTGTAGGATACTTGTGTTCTCTCAAGCGGTAGTAATAGACTGCACATGAAGTGTGCTCATTTATTTATAACGGTATGTTAGTAATAATTTTTTTGTTTTCATTTTCAAATGTGCTATAGAGCAAGTGTGTTCACTAACCTCATCCTCTCTCTGAAAGTCTTCCTATTTGGCCTCTCATTTCTCTTGTCTCCATTCATGGACTCGTTGCACAGTTTTACTTGTTCTATTTCTTATAATTTCTCTTTGATATTTCTTTTGTTTACTCATTTTGTGGCACTCTTTTCATTTGTTTGCCTTCATGTCCTCCAACTGTGTTTTTCTACCTTCCTGGACTCCATCTTTTATCTTCATTTCTATTCTGGCCTTCCTCTGCTCTTGTCTGCCTTTCTAACCTCCTTCTGCTATTGCCTGTCTTTTTGGCCTTCCTCTGCTCTTGCCTGCCTTTCTAGCCTTCCTCTCCTCTTGGTTGCCTTTCAAACCTCCTGCTCTTGGCTGCCTTTCTAACCTCCTTCTGCTCTTGGCTGCCTTTCTAACCTCCTTCTGCTCTTGGCTGCCTTTCTAACCTCCTTCTGCTCTTGCCTTCCTTTCTAACCTCCTTCTGCTCTTGCCTTCCTTTCTGGCTTGCCTCTGCTCTTGCCTTCCTTTCTGGCTTGCCTCTGCTCTTGCCTTCCTTTCTGGCTTGCCTCTGCTCTTGCCTTCCTTTCTGGCTTGCCTCTGCTCTTGCCTTCCTTTCTGGCTTGCCTCTGCTCTTGCCTTCTTTTCTGTCCTGCTTTTGCTCTTGCCTTCCTTTCTGGCTTGCCTCTGCTCTTGCCTTCCTTTCTGGCTTGTCTCTGCTCTTGCCTTCCTTTCTGGCCTGCTTTTGCTCTTGCCTTCCTTTCTGGCCTGCCTTTGCTCTTGCCTTCCTTTCTGGCTTGCCTCTGCTCTTGCCTTCCTTTCTGGCTTGCCTCTGCTCTTGCCTTCCTTTCTGGCTTGCCTTTGCTCTTGCCTTCCTTTCTGGCCTGCCTTCGCTCTTGCCTTCCTTTCTGGCTTGCCTTCGCTCTTGCCTTCCTTTCTGGCCCGCCTTTGCTCTGGACTTCTTTTCCGGCCCGCCTCCGCTCTGGCCTTCCTTTCCGGCCCGCCTCCGCTCCTGGCCGACCTCCGCTCTTGCCTTCCTCTGCCTCTTCCTCTTGCCTCCGCTCTGGTCGGCCTGCCTCCGCTCTGGCTGGCCTTTCTGGCTCGCCTCCGCTCTGGCCGGTCCGCCTCTGCTCTGGTTGGCCTCTCCGGCGCGCCTTTGCTCTGGCTGGCCTTTCCGGCCCGCCTTTGCTCTGGCTGGCCTTTCCGGCCCGCCTTTGCTCTGGCTGGCCTTTCCGGCCCGCCTTTGCTCTGGCTGGCCTTTCCGGCCCGCCTTTGCTCTGGCCGGCCTTTCCGGCCCGCCTTTGCTCTGGCCGGCCTTTCCGGCCCGCCTTTGCTCTGGCCGGCCTTTCCGGCCCGCCTTTGCTCTGGCCGGCCTTTCCGGCCCGCCTTTGCTCTGGCCGGCCTTTCCGGCCCGCCTTTGCTCTGGCCGGCCTTTCCGGCCCGCCTTTGTTCTGGCCGGCCTTTCCGGCCCGCCTTTGCTCTGGCCGGCCTTTCCGGCCCGCCTTTGCTCTGGCCGGCCTTTCCGGCCCGCCTTTGCTCTGGCCGGCCTTTCCGGCCCGCCTTTCCTCTGGCCGGCCTTTCCGGCCCGCCTCTGCTCTGGCCGGCCTTCCTGTCCTCCATTTGCTCTTGTCTGTCCCCTCAAAGTGAAGTATATGAGACTGTCACAACATTTAACAAGCCCCAAAAAATTTGAATTCTGGTTACTATGAGAAACAACCTTCTTCCTTGCTGATGAGCTGAATTCATTTTGGACACAGTCTGTCAAACCTCAAGTCAAATTAGATTTGCATGCATGTTCCACATGAACTGACTGTGAAATTTGCTGCATACAGTGTTTTCAGGGTGATGTTTATTAATGGGTTAAACATTAAGGAATTGTCAGTCTGTTAAAGAGAGACCTTAGAACCTGGTCTGTGACTACACTCCCCTTTCCTGGGTTCATCTACCTATTCTCAGATCAAAGATTTACTACAGTAAACATGAAATGCACTTTGCAGGGCACATTCAACCAGTGTGTTGCATGCACCTATTTCTTAGTACATATGGAGTTGTGTGTCCTAATGTATGTAGTATGTAGCCTATACTGGGGGGATAACATGGCATTATCAGAGGCAGCTATGGCAGAATGCACAAAGGTTGCTGTTTGTCTGAGATTTGTTGTAGTATCTGCAGGTTTAGAGCATCTGTCACAGGATATTAAATCCACCATTGGAAACTGTAGGCCATCTATAACATGCCTTCTATTTAAAATACAAATAAGACATTCTAAATAAATGCCAGTCACATGGTTCCCTCTTGTCCCCCAGCTCTGAAGGTTGAGGGCAGAGACTGAAAATGACATCACATGTCCCAGAGCAGCTGTCATTCAAGCTGTACAAGAGTTGTGGCAGGCTTGGATCACCAAGGATTTTTCTGCATCTTACTACTTACATACGTAAAGAGCATTACTCTGTGCATTGTGAGGAACAAAAGAAAGATTTTTGAAAAAATATTATTAAATTAATAAAATCTAAAAAAAAAAAAAATTCTTTCTTGGGACATTTTCCCCTGTACTACAGCGCATAAGTACACCACATAACAAGACCGCTCCAATCAAACAATAAATTGCGTTCACTCATCGGTATGATGCCTAATGTGCTGTGCAGAACAAATTTCCGAACCATCACACCAAGTTTAAGTATTAAAGCTATATTAAACCTAAAATGAAAAAATGTATTATATGTTGGTTTGCCAATTCTTAGATGTGGTGGTTGCATTAGTTTTATTTTTTAGGCTTTCTTTCCCTTATTTGCACTTGGTGATCTAGCCAGTAGGTCTGTTGTTTTTTCTTTTAAAAAAAAAAACAAGCTCTCTTGCAGATGTGTCAGTTAGGGGGATTAAACAAACCATTTACCACTGACAGGGGTACTTGCATCGATGAGTTTTTATTTATTTATGTAAAACTTTTATCCCAAAAGGAAAAAAAACGTTGCTGTAACTGCTTGCATAACTACAGGCTTCAGTTGGTTAGTGTATCTAAATGTGCAGGATCATCAAACTATCCCTTCCCCCAGAATGACAATCCTGCTGTCCAAAAGTTCCCCTGTGCCCCTTCATCCAGAGTGGAGGCACTCTATTACAGGTGGTTTGTTATTGGCCAGATCACCAGGTAAAAACAGAGGAGAAAAGCCTAGGAAAAATAAAACTAATGCAGCCACCACATCTGATTGGTAAGCTACAATATATAAAATGTTTTGTTTTTGGGTTTAAGGCTTCATGCACACTAGTGTTTTCTATAAGTTCACAAAACGCTAGAAAAAAAAAACGCTAATAGCGTTTTTGTGCTGGCTTGTAGTAATGGTTAAGTAATGTTTTAGAAGCATTAGCATTTTCTTAGCATTATTACAGTACATGTAGGGAGAAAAAAAAGCTAGAAAAAAGCTGTTCCGAGCATTTTAGCTTTCAATATTTTTTTTTCTGCTGGAAAAACGCTCTCAAAAACTTGACAAAAACGTTTTTTTCTGCTTCTAATCACTGAAGCTTGAAAAACACTAATCACCTACAATACTGCGTATGGACACATAGGATAACACCATTTAGCTTCTAGGAGCTGAAAAAAACTGCTAACAGCTTCTAAGAGCTAAAAAAAACTGCTAGTGTGCATGGAATGTCAAAAGATTGGTTGAAAACCCCGTCAGCATGCCATCTGTTTCCCATTGGGGAGATTTCCCTTCACTTCCTGACCTGCAGACACAACAAGAAGTGTGGGAAAATCTCTCTAAAGTAAGGAAAGTCCCTTCTTAGACAGTTGACACCAGAACAAGTTTCCGCATTGGAAGATTTCTTCCCTATTCCTATTCTGGTGATGATTCAAAACTTTGGATTTTCCTAACAGCCATCAGGACTCATGGAGAGGGTAAATCTCCAGAGACAAAGAAATTAAAAACAGACCTTTAAAACCCCTTGCACTGTAAAACTAACACAAACGTTTTACATTTATGGCCACTTTAAAGCCCAGCTTTTTATACAGTGCTCACTGGTCCGCATAGACCAGTGGTCTCCAAACTGTGGATTGAAGACCGGATGCAGCCCTTTGCCTTTTATCCAGCCCTTTGGATATTTTTCTTCCCACAGACAATGGGGCATAATTCCTGTTACTGAAATCAACAACTGAGCACTGTTCCTCCCACTGACATCATAGATGGGGCACTGTTCCTCCCACTGACATCATAGATGGGGCACTGTTCCTCCCACTGACATCATAGATGGGGCACTGTTCCTCCCACTGACACCATAGATGGGGCACTGTTCCTCCCACTGACACCATAGATGGGGCACTGTTCCTCCCACTGACACCATAGATGGGGCACTGTTCCTCCCACTGACACCATAGATGGGGCACTGTTCCTCCCACTGACACCATAGATGGGGCACTGTTCCTCCCACTGACACCATAGATGGGGCACTGTTCCTCCCACTGACACCATAGATGGGGCACTGTTCCTCCCACTGACACCATAGATGGGGCACTGTTCCTCCCACTGACACCATAGATGGGGCACTGTTCCTCCCACTGACACCATAGATGGGGCACTGTTCCTCCCACTGACACCATAGATGGGGCACTGTTCCTCCCACTGACACCATAGATGGAGCACTGTTCCTCCCACTGACACCATAGATGGGGCACTGTTCCTCCCACTGACACCATAGATGGGGCACTGTTCCTCCCACTGACACCATAGATGGGGCACTGTTCCTCCCACTGACACCATAGATGGGGCACTGTTCCTCCCACTGACACCATAGATGGGGCACTATTCCTCCCACTGACACCATAGATGGGGCACTATTCCTCCCACTGACACCATAGATAGGGCACTATTCCTCCCACTGACACCATAGATGGGGCACTATTCCTCCCACTGACACCATAGATGGGGCACTATTCCTCCCACTGACACCATAGATAGGGCACTTTTCCGCCCACTGTTAGCAACAATGGGGCACTATTCCTCTCACTAACACCGACGATGGGGCACTATTTCTCCCCCTAATGCCAAAGAGGCAATGTTTGCTCCCACTGATGGCAGGACAATTTCTACTCCCAATGGCCACAGTCCAGCCCCCCTAAAGTCTGAAGGACAGTAAACTGGCCCTTTGTTTAGAAGGTTTGGAGACCCCCGCTGTAGACACTCCACTCTGTGGTTTAGTGTCTGTCCTCTTTTGGGTTGAATGACACCCCTAGTATTATTTCCATATCTTTCTGTCCTGCTGACATTGGTCACTAGGTCAAATAACTATCATGGTGGGGACATAGGTAGCAATAAAAACCAGACCGAGGTTCCAACTTTTCCCTATTCTGTCCAAAAAAGTTTTAATAGTTGACATCCTTTCTTAGAGCCCTAAGTAACTTCAGGCAAAACCAGACTGACTATTGGCACACTGTGTACGGGAGAAACAACATATATTTTACTGAACTCCAGGAACAAATAATTATTTTAAATCTACTCCTCAATAACCACAAATGATATAAATCCGTTTTGTGAGCACAAAATGCCTTTTCAAATCCAGATATTACCTTGTAAAAGTGGCAGTGACATTATCACTGTGCTGTACAGAGCCTGTGCAGAGAGCAGGACTGTGAGACGGACCCAAAAGTTCCACACACTACAGGCTGCCTGCAGAAAACTTTTTTTACTTTTATTGAGAAAATAACAATTGTTTTCTGTAAATGCTAACCAGACCTGAGCAGCTGTAAGGAATCCTTTTGCTCATTTTTTTGTGTGTAAATCTGTTAATTTTTTAAAATGTCTTCTAGGAATGGCCTTCAGGTCATACCAAAGCATTTTAGTGAGATGGAGGTCAGAACTCTGAATATACTAATCTTTCTTTCTTTCTTTCTTCCTTCCTTCTCCTTCCATCTTCTTCTTCTTTCATCTTCTTCTTTCTCCTTCTCCTTCTTCTTCTTCGTCCTCCTTCTTCTTCTTCGTCCTCCTTCTTCTTCTTCGTCCTCCTTCTTCTTCTTCGTCCTCCTTCTTCTTCTTCGTCCTCCTTCTTCTTCTTCGTCCTCCTTCTTCTTCTTCGTCCTCCTTCTTCTTCTTCGCCTTCCTTCTTCGCCTTCCTTCTTCGCCTTCCTTCTTCCTCCTCCTTCTTCCTCCTCCTTCTTCCTCCTCTCTCTCTTCTTCTCTCTCCTTCTCTCTCTCTTCTTCTCTCTCCTTCTTTCTCTCTTCTTCTCTCTCCTTCTTTCTCTCTTCTTCTCTCTCCTTCTTTCTCTCTTCTTCTTTCTCTCTTCTTCTCTCTCCTTCTCTCTCCTTCTTTCTCTCTTCTTCTCTCTCCTTCTTTCTCTCTTCTTCTCTCTCCTTCTTTCTCTCTTCTTCTCTCTCCTTCTTTCTCTCTTCTTCTCTCTCCTTCTTTCTCTCTTCTTCTCTCTCCTTCTTTCTCTCTTCTTCTCTCTCCTTCTTTCTCTCTCCTTCTTTCTCTCTCCTTCTTTCTCTCTTCTTCTCTCTCCTTTCTCTCTCCTTCTTTCTCTCTTCTTCTCTCTCCTTCTTTCTCTCTTCTTCTCCTCTTCTCTCTTTTCCTTTTTTTTTTTTTTTTTTGGAGCCCATCTGCTTTTTGAGTTGCTCTCCTGTTTTGAGTTAATGTCCTGTTGAGTGGTTCACCTGTTATTTATTTTATTATTATTTATTTATTTTTATAGACAGATGCCCTAATATTTTGCTGCAAGGTTTCCAGAGATAACTTGCAATTCTTTAAGACAGCAGTGATCATAAGAGGTTTGCTAAATCCCCATGCACATTGTGCATAAAAAAACACTACTTTTAAGGGCATTTGATGTTTCTGGGATTTTTTTTGTTCTCTGCCTTTAAACTCCCTTCTATGTCTGTGTCCATGCACACATAGGTGTTTACGGTCATTTAGAGGCAAAAAAGAAAAATCCCTTGCACATTCAGGAGAGGAGTGTTCTTGCAGAAGAAAAAATGCTGTGTACACATAAACGCCTCTAAACTCACATAAGCAGTGTGCATGAGGTCTATGGCAGAAAAGCAACCCTAGCCCCTGATTGTGCAAACGATGATAAATAGAGGCATAAATTCTATGTAATAATTACCACTGCAAGTTAGACAGTACAAGTTAGAGCAATGAAGATAATGCTTGCCAATATAATGTAAAAATAGCTCAACGCTGGTTAAAATCTAGCCACATACAGACAAGACCTCTGTGTACACCGGTTAAATAGGTAGAAATTTTTTATAAGCACTCTCCACCTAAAACGGGAATTTCCACTTTAAAGACTTAAAGACTGGTTCCCCGCTCTCCAAGGCTTGGCACCTTAGGGGAGTAGGAACCCAAAATTGACAGGTACCCGCTTCCACTTCTGCTGCAATCCCTTAGGCGATTGGAAGTGGAAGTTGTCCTCTCCCCCCCCCCCCAATCCCTCCTCCCCCTCCCTGTAGTCTTCTTGGGACACGTGACAGGTCCCAGAAGACTATGGGACCATTCAGAAAGCGCAGTGCTACTTCACGCATGTGCACCGGGCATCAGGGCTGTGAAGCCACAAGCTGTCACAGCCAGGTGCCCACACTGAAGATGCCAGCGCCAGGAACACCAGATGGCCAGTGAAACGGGCTGCGGGGAGGACACTGCGGGATCGTGGGACAGGCGAGTGGCTGTTTTTAAAAGTCAGCAGCTACAGTTTTTGTAGCTGCTTTTTTTTATTTATTTTTTTTTACAACATGACTGGAACTCCACTTTTAAAGTGTATGTAACCCCTACATTTATTTTTATGTGTGGAATCATTCCTCACTGTATACAGTTTTCTTGAGCGAATTGTTTTTCATTGATCTGTTTCAATTTTCTGCCTGGAGATCCTACCAATAACAGCACATCCTGTTGCAGGCCAATCCCTGCCTTACAGTTAGCGGCGTTGTCAGCCAGCTGTGTACACTTCTTCAGTTGGTTGGTGGGCTGCCTATCGGATCTTGCAGATAAGGAGCTCTGTGCCCAATCAAAGGAACGAGCATGTCAGCCTGACAACACTGCTGCAAATTGCAAGGCAGGTGCTTAGCATTGTCGGCCTCCAACAGGAAGTGCTGATAAATTTGATCAGTGGGTGGCCCTGTTGGCACCACATCATAGAAACCAGTGGAAAATTCTTTGCTAATCAGTTGCAGTCACTGTTCAGGTATTCTGACATCTGCCAGTACTGGCTATCAGAGTACAATAACCTGCAGTGAGAAATGTATCCATCTGCAGTATTCAGCATGAATGGACACATCTGTTAGATTTCTTTGGATCAACCCGCAGGCTGAACAGGCTAAATCGTTGTATGTATGGCCAACTTTACTTCCACTGATCCCAAACCCAATGTGCAGAGAAGGTGCAGGTTAGAGATGGTTCTGGGGCTCTGGTTTCCTTCAGCTGATTTGCATATCAACAGCCGTCCCAGATTCCAAGCCAAGACAGGTTTATAAACAGATTATTCAGGGATCTAAAAGGCTCTTCCATTAGAAAAGCTTTTTTGTGTATAACTTTGACACATTTCTATACCATGACATGAAACCGCCATTTACTAGAAAGGCTCCGACAATCCTGAATAGCAGGAAAAGTGACTTCTCAGTGGCTGCAGTCTAGTTTACACATCTGGGGGCCCTGGGCTGAATAAGGTATTATTTGCATAGGTGAGAGAGGGCAGCTGGTTTTCTTTGCAGCCTCGTACAGCCGTCCTGTCATGTAGTACGCTGTTTAGAAAACCCGACCATGTATACATAATATCACATAGGGCTGCATTAATTATAATGGAACTTGATGGATTGTGCTCAGGGCAGCAGATTAGAGGTGGCAATATCAAGCCTGAAAATGTATAAATTGTGACATTTTACATTTTTTTAAATTATTGTTTTGTATCCCATTTCTGTCCATCTCTGTATATTTGTGGCTATATTTAGTAAGGGGAGAAGAAGGTGCCGGTGATGTTGAGAGAATAAATGGAAAGACCTGGGGGAAAAAAAACCAGAAGAATTGGGGGGAAAACAGTTTTTTTTTTTCTGATTTTCTCCAAAGCCCTTTTTTGGGGTCTTTTTCCCATGAAAATTTTTAAAAAAGTGTGGATTATGTTCTTTTACAATGATAAATAATATATCTATGACATGGTATTCAAACTACTGTATATAACATGAAGACCTCAGTAAAATATTTCTGAGACTTTTTATGTACAAATCTTTAGTAAGAACTCATCTGGAATATGCAGTTCTGTTTTGGGCACCAATTCACAAAAAGAACATTGGGGAACTGGAGAAAGTACAGAGAAGGGCAACTAAACTGATAAGAGGCATGGAGGAGCTCAGCTATGAGGAAAGATTAGAGGAACTGAATTTATTCTCTCTTGAGAAGAGGAGATTAAAGGGGAATATGATCAACATGTATAAATACATCAGTGGTTCATATAGTGAACTCGGTGTAGAGCTATTCACCCTGAGGTCATCACAGAGGACAAGGGGACACACTTTGTCTGGAGGAAAAGAAATTTAATCTCCAAACATGGAAAGGTTTCTTCACAGTGAGAGCTGTGAAAATGTAGAATAAACTCCCTCAAGAGTTGGTTCTGGCCAGCTCAGTGGATTGCTTTAAAAAAGACCTGGATTCTTTCTTGGATACACAGAATATAACTGGATACTAACATTTATAGGTAAAGTTGATCCAGGGAATATCCGATTGCCTCTCGGGGGATCAGGAAGGAACTGTTTACTCTGCTGGAGCAAATTGGATCATGCTTTGCTGGGGTTTTTGCCTTCCTCTGGATCAACTGTGGGTATGGGATTATAACATTTTTTTTTTTTGGTTGAACTGGATGGACTTTTGTCTTTTTTCAGCCAGACTAACTATGTAACTATATGTAAAAAGTTTTTTTTTTTTTCCTCATGGCATCAAAATTTCTGGAAATGTTACATCTCTAGTTGAGGAGTCAAAAGACTCTTAGAGTAGGTTCACACCTAGTATTCCCTGAACATGCATTTTAGTGTGGTTTTTCATGCTACGTGTATAGGGCATCCCATTACTTCAAAGGGCTGCCCTACACTCCACCAATGCTTTGTGGTCTGTGTAGCTTGAAGGCATAGTGGGAAGGAGGAATTTTTCCTTTGCCTATATGATGTGCTAGAAGGTGTCACTCGTTTATTTCATGCCCCAAAGTTAGCAGCTATCCATACCACCAAACCGTATACTCCCTCCAAGAAAATAGGCCTCTGATGGCTCACCGACTGTTTTTTGCCGCCAGGTGCGTTGCCATGTGAGAGGTTGTTCTGCTTTCTGTGAATGCAGCACCAAAAAAGAAATCCAGCTGCACCCCAGAAAATCCCAAGTATGGGCAAATTTATTCCACATGATGCATGAAACACCACCCCGGCAAGACTCCACCCTCTCCAATGCATTTCACCAAACTAGGATTGGATCTCTAGTATTATTATCCTTCCTCCGGTAGCTTATTCTACCATTAGTTTTTACTAAAATAATCACATGATATGAATCACCGATTTTGTAAGAAAAAAGGGTTGCTTTCAAAGTGTGGACATAGGAGTGTGATGTCTAAATACAACTCTTTATTACATGGGCAGCACATTTGCCTCCTGCTACTTGTTCCAGGCTACTACACCAGAAAATATTGGAGTATGGAAAGCGGGTAGCTAGCATTTTAGAAGGATAGATCATCAATGGCAGTCTCCATATTCCCTTAATTAATTTTATTTAAAATGTATTTACAGTAAATTGCTGGCATCTGGTTTGCATTGGGAACAAATAGGATGTGGATTAGTGGAAAGGATTTTCAAGCAGCACAGTCAGCATCTGTGAGATTATTGTGGAATTAGAGGACATTAAAGTTTATGTCCCTTGAGATAAACAAATTGTATACTCATACAGGTAGCGTTCTTTCTTTTTAAAGTGGACCCTTCAATAATTTTATATATTTGCATGAATACATTCCTGACGTGTCGCAATATACAGAAACCGTATTTTTCATAAGAGCTTCACTTTTTATCATTAAAAAGCCATCTTTAACCAGTTTTCCTAAACCTGTACACCCATTATGGACCAGTGCAATTTTTAGGTTTTTGCTATGGACCTGTTTATAACACTTATAAATTTGCCATTGTTTAAGATCAAGTGAAATGTACAATTCTTTCTTATTGGGATCGTTCACAAGTGTGGCAGCCACTGCCACTCCTCTGAAAAATGATCCATGCTCAGATCGCTTTGTAGAGGTGTTTGACAGGTGGCGAGGAAGCAATATGTCTCCTCCTTACCACCTGATTTAACCCTATGATTGTCATACTACTGCGCTTAAATCAAATGCCCTGCACGCAATAGTAGTGCAGTTCTGGCATGGCACTGCCTGCCAAAAGCAACATGCTGTTTCAATTTTGCTGAGGCCACGAAGCACCGCATCACACCCATAGCATGTGTATGGCCATGAGTGGGCAGTTGGGGAGGCAGTAATACAGTGAATCAACTGCCTGGTTTTGCTGCTCCCGAATCTCACATGTGATTCACACTGATGCGGTGTGGAATTCGCAGTGGTTTCTGTGCAAATTCCACACCACATCACAATCGCACCCCTTTATGCGAACCACTGTGGGTGTGTATGTTAAGAACACCCCGAAATCGGTCTGCAAAACACAGTGCGTTGTGCAAAATTGGATCACATAGGTGTGAATACCCATGCGGTCCGATTCTAGTGCAGACCAAAAAAAGGGTCCTGCACCTTTTTGGTGCGAATGCGGTGCAATTTGAGCCATACAAAATGCGAATCACATGCGGTATGCCGCACCGCACAAGTGTGAACCCAGGCTAAAGATTACTTATTAATTAATTAAATTTATTTTTGCATCCATATCCAAAAGTGTAACAAAACTAGAAAATAAAATGCAGTGTTCATTTTAAAAAGTTACTGTAGTAAAAGTAAACTTGAGTTTAAAATAACACTAGAATTATAATTCTGGTGCAAAGTTGTTTACAAATACAAGTCTTTGTTTCCGATTTTGGCTTTTTTTAATGTGACACAAAAATAATGAAAAACAAAATGTAAAAAAAATGGGGGAAAAAAAACCAAATAGTAATGGTTAGAAAAACAGGAATAAAGAAACAAAAAAAAGGGAAAATAATAGTTAGAGGGGAGAAGGGGAAGAAGGAGTTAATAATGGCTGATTAGGGTGAAATAAGGGTTAATAAGGGGTTAAATAGAAACAAGCTACTGACATATGTGAAGCTCATGACTTTGATTTTACAGATGAATGAAACACAGTTGATACAAAAGTAACCATGTTGTTTTGTATGTCTCTATCTCATGTCTGAGAAGTATTTATAAAAACTGACTGTCCATTTTTAAGGCCTCTTTCACACGGGTGGTTGTTCTGTCGCTTGTAAATGCATGTTTTTTTTATTTTGAGATTCCAACACTCCCGGCACATAGATCACTTGTGTTTGTACATTGTGTTTATCTGCGTTTACGTGCGTGTACATGCTGCTGCGGTAGTAAATTCTTGCCTTTTCTAATGCAACTGTTTACTTATTTTCTCTTTGTACTGCGATTAACTGTGCTTATGTACAAATTGCTGCGGTACATCTCTCCTGGACACCGTCAACCTTATTTTTCCTAAATGCATAAAACTGTATCTTATGAAAACGTTGCTAAACGCAGTGTGTGAATGGAGCCATAGGGATGCATTGTCTGCATTTAGCTGTGGTAAATAAGTTCCTCTAACCGCAGCTAAAAGCTGAAATCTAACCGCCCGTGTGAAAGGAGTCTTAGGCTGGCCATACATTATACAATTTTCTGTCCAATTTCTGCCCAATTTCCTTTAGATTTACCTTCAACTATGTAGTGCAAGGGCCTGCCTAATTGGATACAATTGAAAGCGTTTAGGTTTGACCTCATTATATGGTTTTTGGTAAATCTAAAGCAAAATTCTCAAGAAAATTGTATAATATATGGCCAGCCTTAGACAGCAACTTCAACTCATTTTGACGGTTTGGAGAGGGAACAGAAGGGGCAGAAGAAGCGGGCATACTAACACATGCCCTGTGTACTTCAGTAATAGTGCTCTTCTGTTTCAAATGACACCCAGCATCATTCCTATTACTTTCTGTACCTCTGACAATGATCATGTGAACAAATAGAGGGGTGAGCCTACCCACCAGGAAAGTGACAGCAATAGAAACATGACAGTAGGTCTAATACTTCCCTTCTCTTTTCAAAACCAGAAAAAATGGCTATAGATGCCCTCCATTATATTTCTGCTTTGCAGTGCAGTTTCTGTCTGTATATGTTGGAAAGTAACATTACCATGAAGATAGTGTTGGTCATAATATACTGTACCTTTTATTCTGCATTGAAATCTTTTTTGTGTCAAGTTCAGTGACCATCAATTTGTTTTTAAACCTGGACAGCAATTCACCTATGACACATAGAGCCATTGTGTAATAACTATACGCACAGCATACCGTACGTTTCTGTAAGACATTACAATTTTGTAATAATAAGCAGTGCGCATTGTTGTTCGATTCACATGCAGTTTTGTATGGTGCAGTTTGAGCCCATTCATTTTGAATGTGATTAAACCATACTGCATTGCACCAAAAGTAGTGCTTTTGGAAACGCACTGCAAACGGATTGCATAGTACTTGCGTTCCGGTGCAGGCAAACGCACAACATTTTCAGCCTGTGGTTGGGGTGTCGTTAACATTGACACCTGCTGCAGATCATAACTGCAGTACATTTTGAACGCGATGCTGTCAACACTCACAGATCACGGATTTCCCACACCACATTCTAGTGGGACCTAGTCTTAGGGTGTGTTTTGTAACTAATCTGTTTAGAGGTTGTTAACCTGGAACTTCTCTCTCTCAATCAACACTGAATATTCTTTATCCTTCTGCTGCTAGCATAAGTAAATAGATTTCTTTGATTGCTTCTTGGCTTCCAGGCCTAGGCAAATTATGTCATACATCCCATGAGTCTCCAGGAAAGAAGGATGGGCTTTCCCAGTTAAGCACAACCTCCTGGCTGCATGCCTGAGCTAAGGACAGATGGATTCCAGGAAATAAATGCTACAAGAATCATCTGCCATTACTCAAGATGACAACAGTCAGAAATGCTAGAGGGTGTTTTCAAAGCAAAATAAAGCAAAGAGACATGGATCGATGGGTAGATTTACTTTGAATATTAAAGAACCAAATGGTGTTTTTGGTTTATATGTTCAGATGCAGTGAAGTTCTGCTTTAATGATGTAGACCTGAGTGATAGAGACTTCCAGATACATTTTGGTAAAGATATAAAAAAAAAAAGGATGTTTAAAAAGGGGTGGGCATAATAAGAATGGGTGTGGCTAAGATGGGGCATTGGCTGGGCTTGTTATAATTTTTATTTTATTTTTATATAGCACCACGAAAAGACGGGGCATTTAGGGTGAACTCCTATTTAAAGCCCAAGTTTAGTAAAAAGAAAAATAAATATTTTTTAAGCACAAAGGATGGTACTTACATTTAATGTGTTCTGTCACTTGTGCTGCGGACTAGTCTGCTAGTAGAAATCCAAAGGCATTAACTCCCCCACCACCAATGCCCCTGAAGCCATAATCCTTCAGTGCTGCGGGGGTTAATACCTGTGACAGACACTCAGCAAGAGTGCCTACTATGCCAACCTTTTCAACCCCCTTCCTCTATTCTTAGAAGTCATACTAGAGCTTCCAAGAAAAGGGCTCTATGAATGGAGGCGGACCTCATGGTGTGTGTGTGTGTGTCAGTGGCCATCAGCACAAGGGACACATCATGTTGATAGTAACTAATGTCCCTTGTGCGGATGTTGTTGTTTTTTTTTTTTTTTTTGCTAAACTTAGCCTTTAATTAAAGTGTTTACAAACACAAAAATATAATATAGTGAAGCTTACCATTCCTAATATATGGTGACTTAATTGGCTTTCTCTTTTGGTCTTTTTTTCTTTTCACGTGTGGTTAGCAGCACACTTCCTATTCCTTTGTGGCCACATTCACTCCTTCACTGTATCTATGGTGGCAGCCTCCTTTGTCACCCAGACTGGTCAGCTTTGTTCATCACCATTACTTTAGGAGGATTAGCAGTTTACTCAAGCAATATACAATTGTTCTGCAGTTGAGCTGCTCTATACAGTATAAACATTTTTATCTTTGGGTTTAAATAGACTAATCACTAATGGCTATAACAAGCGTATGATATTTCTCCCATACTACAGAGCTGTACAACCTTTAGTTTGTTGAAACAGAAACTGGTTTATATTCTGTCTACAAAACAGGAAGCTTAAAAAAAGTTAATGCGTGTTCGGGGAAAAAAAGAAGAATAGAGCAATCAGCTGGTGTTACTCAGAACTATTTCCAGACAGTGGCTTTGAATTAGTGAATAAGGAATTTAATGGGGGGGGGGTTCCGACAATTACTAAAAGCTATATTGGGTAATGAGGATGTTTTCTAAGGTATACTACGTCTTATCTGCTTGGCCTGTTACACACACACACACACACACGCACACACACACGCACACACACACGCACACACTTACTAAACCCCAACATTTACTATATCTGGTCTCCCACAGTACACACAACATGGAAATGCAATTATTTTAGTAAATATAAACTGTGAAATACCTTTTCTCACCAGCATTATATAGCAGTCTTTTGACTTAAATTATTATTAATATACAGTATTTATATAGCGCCAAAGGGTTTGCTCAGCGCTGTACAGTAGCAAGGGGGACAGAACATGAGACAAGACAGTAACAATACAATACACGAGGGGTTCGAGGGCCGTGCTCTTTCGAGCTTACAATCTAGGAGGGAGGGGAAGGTGGTACAGGAGGAAATGGCTGTGGGGGATGGAGTGGTGGGAGGAGTGGAGGAGGTTAGTTGTTAGATGAGGTCAGGTGTTAGGTGAGGTTGGGGTAGGCTTCTCTGAAGAGGAGGGTTTTCAGGGTGCGCCTGAAGGTGAGGAGGGTAGGTGACAGTCTGATGGATGAGGGAGTTCCAGAGGATGGGGGAAGTCCTAGAGAAGTCCTGCAATTGGGCGTGGGAGGAGGAGACCAGGGAGCTAGAGAGTAGGAGGTCCTGTGAGGAGCGGAGGGCACGGGTAGGGTGGTATTTGGGTATCAGGTCGGTTATGTAGTTTGGGGCGGCGTTGTGAATGGCTTTGTAGGTCAGAGTTAGCAGTTTGAATTTGATGCATTGGGCAACCGGGAGCCAGTGAAGGGATTGGCAGAGGGGGGAGGTAGATGAGTCTAGTCGCTGAGTTCAGGATAGACTGGAGTGGGGATAGCATTTGTTTAGGTAGGCCAGTGAGAAGGGAATTGCAATAGTCCAGGCGTGAGATGATGAGGGAGTGTACGAGTTGTTTGGTGGTGTCTGGGGTGAGGAATGTGCGTATCTTGGAGATGTTGTAGAGGTGGAGCCTGCAAGATCTAGATAGCAGTTGAATGTGGGGTAGGAAGGAGAGGTGGGAGTCCAGGGTGACACCCAGGACTTTGGCGTGTGGGGTGGGAGAGATGGTGACGTTGTTAGTAGTGATGGAGAGGATGGGGGGGGGGCGTGGGGTGGGGGGAAGACCAGGAGTGTCTGGCCGAGCACTGGTTAAAGATTTCATTCTCTTCTGACTGTCCTATGAGGCTGCATGACCCCTGACCCTGTGTCTGGATTGGCCTTGTGCTGATCACATGCAACCTCTTACAAAAAAAAAAACCTCTCTACCAATACACACGAAACTAAGCATGTGCAGAATGGCTACGGTTCAGTCTGTCTTATCAGGAGATAAGACGTGGACATTTGGGCCTGGGTTCACATATATGCAGTATATGTGATTAGCACAGGAACCGCACCGCATTTCTGTGCAAATCCGATGCAATTTGTGTGTGGCGCGATTGGAGCCATACATTTTGTATGGCTCTAATCGCACCACACCCGCACCAAAAAGGTGCAGGACACTTTTTTTTTTGGTCCGCACTAGAATTGGATCGCATGGGTATTCACACCAGATCCGAATCTGCACCGTGTTTTGCGAACTGCTTTCGGGGTGTTGTTAACATACAAATCCACAGTGTTTCGCATGAACGGTGTGCGATTCTGATGAGGTGCGCAATTCGCACAGAAAATGCTACGAATTCAGCACCGCATCAGTGTGAACCAGGACTAAACAAGAGGAGAAGAGAAGTCAGGATCAAACGGCCATTTTTACAGAATGCAGAGGATTAACCCCTTAGATTCCTCAGTGAGTATAACAAGCATGCTTTACTGCATATACAGTCTGATTTTACTGTTGTGGGTTTAATAACACTTTAAAGTTTAACTAATGGCACAACTTTTTTAAAGATTTGGACAGAATAGAGAGGACTTAGAACCCCTATCCGGTTTTTATTACTACCTCCTTCACTCCCTTTATTTCTTCTGTTTAACATTCTCAACAAGCATGAAAATGAAAGAAAATTCCAAATTTTGGGTTGTCCCCAGAACAATAATAGTGGGGAACCCTTACAATGGGGACCTTGGGGAGGGAGGGCTCTAATTCATTCCCTCAATTGCCTGTTTTGGGACAAGAATTTGGGACGCAGATGGCAAAAAAAGACATAGAGGTTATAACCCTCCCTTACTCTATCTAAAAAGAAAAAAAAGGTTTTGCCTATAGTTTTAAGTTAAAAGGAAAAAAAAAAGAACAGAAAAAAAATGTATGAAAAATATTGGATTTTTTTTGGCAGTTGAAATATTTATTTTGTATCAAGAGAGATCCCATGTGTTTTACTGTAACAAAAATGGATTAAGTACGCCTGTCCAGAATATAGAAACTAATCCAGGAAACTTTCCTGGACTCTCAGCCCTTCCAAGCAATGAATGAACTCTAGCATTGTGCGTTCTGTACAATAACTTGTTCTGTTGTCCCAGCCATTGGTCACACAAACCAGCATCATGTGAGACACTTGTAACTCCATTATAGTTGTTTAAACTAGTACATGGGAGATAACCGTGTTCAAGGTCACACACCACGCTACACTAAACTGGACTTACTACATACTCCCCTGTGCTGTCAGCTGTCTGCATTTCCCCAGAGTCCTCTATCCTAGCTTCTGAAAAGTGGACCTGTATTTTAACCACTTCAAGTCCTTACACTTTTACCCCCTTCCTGTCCAGGCCACTTTTCAGCTTTCAGCACTACCACACTTTGAATGACAATTGCGGGGTCATGCAACACTGAAGTGGTCATGAACACCCATATGAATTTTTTAGCATTTTTTTGAGACAGATAAAGCTTTATTTTGGTGGTATTTATTCACCACTGGGATTTTTATTTTTTTTTGCTATATAAATGAAAAAGTCCAAACATTTTGAAAAAAAGTGTTTTTCTTATAAAATTTTGCAAATAAATAATATTTCATCATAAATGTTGGCCAAAATTTATTCAGTTATCTTTTTAGTAAAAAAAAACCCAAATTAGTTTATAACCAAAAATTAGAATACTTAAATTCTTTTAAAAAATTTTTTTTAATTTTTTTATATTATTTGTTTTGTTTTTTTCTACATACTGGTACTCTAGCAGTACAGTGTCACCATGGTGACACTGTACTACTTGTGGGGGGTGATGAAGATTTTTTTTTTTTTTTTACACTGATTGCTTTTACACTCATAAAGGCTGTAAAAGCAATCATTTCTCCTCTCTGGCTGCATTCTTGCAGCCATTGAGAACTACTGTGTGAGCTGTGATTGGTCACAGCTTGTCACATGGTACAAGGATGTTGTGAATAGCCTTGTACCATGTGACCTCTCTGATCATTCACAGAGTAAGCAATGATGTCAGGAAGTGACATCTTGCTTACTATTCTGCATGTGATCACTGATTGGCCAATCAGTGATCACATGATCGGGACCTCGCACAGAGGTCCCGTATGTCGATCAGTGCTCCACTGTGTCCGAAGGACACAGCGGGCACCGGATCGCGGTGCTGCGCGCTCCCAGGGAGCGTGCACAGTCCAAAATGGCGGGCGCCGTTTATGAACGGCAACCCGCCCCTGGACTGCCACCGTCCGTCCGTTTATATACAGTGTCCGGACGGGAGGTGGTTAAAGCTTAAAGGATAAGTTCACCTTTTGAAAACAAGTTACGTGTTCCTCCCAGTTTTAGGGTGTTCCCACTCCTGCAGCCTCTTGCAGCCTCTTGCAGATCCTCCCTTGCAGATTTCCCCACATGCTTTGTCACAATTGGAAAAGAACGTGGCTGTGCAGAGCTCTGCCCATACAGCCACATCATTCACAGTTTCCTGTGAATGAATGAACTACAAGTACTGACAGTTTTTACTTCTCAGTGAACTACCAGGGCGCTAGTGAGCGCTCTAGGTAGTTCATTGGGTCTTCCTGTCATTGTGTAACTGCATGCCTGTACAAGATACGAGACTGCAGATACACTGACAGTCTGCAGGAGCCCTGCATTGCACCTGAGATCTGCTGATTGCAGGTAAAATTGCTTTTCAGGCTCCTACAAATACAAAAAAAATAGTAAATGCACTTTTTTTTTACCTGAAAAAAGATATGCAATTAATATTTCTTTAAAGGTGAACGTATCCTTTATCTCCAGGCAAAAAGCTAAATACACAGTTGACATACATCTTGAGAGCTGTTTCATCTCCAAAGAATTTGAATTTCTGTTGATCCAGTCCTAAGATTTACCCAGCCTTACTAGACAGTACAGTCACAGGGATGTTGGATTCCTATCGCCCGATGCCTGGGACATGTAGTTTCTTTCTACCTTTAGCCCTGCTGCACGCTTCACCTGTCAAGTGAAGCAATTGGCGGCATCGCTGCTGCTGATTGCTTCCACACAGTGCTAGCCTCTTTGCGCCCCCGGCGTGAGGTCTCCCGGGCTTCACTTGCCCATCTGTGGGCCCGACTGCGATCAGCTAGAGGGGATGGAGAAGAGCGGACAAGTCCACTCCCCTCCCCTTCTTGTGCTGACCCTGAAGTGAAGTTATGATGTCACTTCTGGGTCCCCGTTGAGAGATTGTAATGCAATCTCCAGTGGAGCAGAGGGGAGACATGCAGGGTCTTTTAGACCTTGGATGTCTCAGAGAACCAAAAATCATCACATATGTGATGAAAAACAAAAAAAGTAAAAATGAAAGTTACACCAAAACACATACCACCCCCCCAAAAAAAAATATTGAGACCCCCACATATACGCACGTACAAACCTAAAAGCACATGCTGGGGCACCTACGCATGAAACTGTCGATTGCCATACACATGTTATGTACCGCCGCACACGCCAGAATGAGAGCAATAATTCTAGCACCAGACCTCGTCCGTAATGCTAAACTGGTGACCTATAAGGAGCTTTACATGTGTCGACCTATAGAAAATATAGGGTACTGAAGTTCGTTGCACAAATTTAAGGTTTGACAAGTTGGATATCTGTTTACTTACTACAACCTCATATTTTATATTTTACAAAAAAAAAAGGCAATTTATTGCTTTTTTGTGTTCTAAAATTAACTTGTAATTTTTACTGAAATTTTGCGGCAATATCATGTGACATAAAATATTGGAACTACCACTATTTTATTCTCTAGGGTCTCTGCTTTCAGAAAAATATATTTGGGGGTTTTATGTAATCTTCAGACCTAAAATTATTATTTTTTAAACGTGCAAAAAGAGCTCTGGCAGCGAAAGGGATAAAGTATAAGCACTGACCCACCCTTTCCTGAGGAGCAGCCAATCAGTGCTCATTACACTGCAAGGACTCTCTCCTCCCTGCTAGTCCCCGGGTGCGGTGCTGGAGACAGGCAGGGAGGGGAGGAGGAGATAAACAGCGCAATGTTAAAAATATTACACTTTTAAGTCGCCATAAAGCCTCTTTTGTTTTTAAAAGCCCCAGAGATTCCTAAAATCACCTCCGATTTTAAATACGGTTTTGGTGAATTTTTTTTTTTTTTTATCTGGACAAGTAGATTGTCATGAGGGGCAAGTAGATTGGGGCCCTGATTTAGTCTCTGGACAAGTAGTTTTTTTTTATCTAAATTTCCATACCCCTGCAATCAGACCTGACTTTTCTGCAACACAGCTAGGTCACTTCCCCACCCCCAATCTGTGATTGTACAGTGAAGGAGCAGCAGCACACTGATGAGGTCACCTCTCTCTTCCTCCTGTCAGAATATTCCTTGTTACCATATATGCATTCAGGACACGTGATTGGCTCCTTAGTTGCCCTTTCCTTTCAGTCTGAGTACTGTAGCACAGAGGATCATGAGATGCTGATATCAAATCACATTTAGGTGTTTGCACTAGTTATAATGTTTTTAGTAAACACTTAGCTGTATTCATTTTTTTTTTTTTCTATATCTGCCCGCCGTTCAACTTTTAAATCTTCCTTCTCCTTCAGAGCATTGTACTACTATAAAATGGGTACTCTTCAGTTACTAATAAGAAATGTACCATGTTAGAGGTTTTGTAATTGTACTACGGTGCAGGTAAAATTGACTCCAGCATAGGTATAAATCGCACTGCGCAGGGCATAGCAATAAACCGGTGTGTTACAATGCATTAGTAAGGGTGCTCTGTGAACTCGTTAGCGGGTTAATGATTTGACGTGTAGTTGTAATGATTAATCCATTACCTGCTGCTAATCGCACTGAGACAGAGATAGAGGGGAACCTTTTCATCAGGAGTCGCCTTCCTCCAGCCCCTGATTCCTCTGAGCCCTGACTTCTCTCCTGTCATAGGCCATTATTCTAAGTCTTTAGATTTTGTTGTGTTGCTTAACTTTTTTTTTTTTTTACTTTGCAGAGGAACATTTTTTTTTTTTCTTGCCTGGCCAGAAATGGAATGTTTGTGAACCGGTGCCTCAAAACTCTTGGTTTCCCATGGTCAGCAGAATATAAGAGGGTAAGCTCATTCATATTTACTTAGCCTGTTGCTATAAATTGGAGAGGAAAATTATAATGTGTTTTCCATCAGTACATGCTGTAAGCTAATGCGTATCCAAACCCAAGAACCCAGTTAATATATTGCAGCTTACCAAACTTTAGATGTGATGGCTTCATTGGACTTCTTTTTTTCAGGCTTTATTCCCTGATTTTCACTTGGTGATCCTGCCAAGAACACACTTCCTGTCCTAGGGTGACTAGGAGTAGCGTTGTCACCCTAGGACAGGACTACGGAACACCTCCACCAGGGGCGGACTGACCATTCGAGCACTCGGGCACTGCCCGAGGGCCCAGGGTCAGTAGGGGGCCCCATGAGATGCCCCTGGTACCTTTCATTGGCTGTTTCATAGGCTTTTTTGGGTGTGGGTGAGGACACAGGGGCCCCATGATCCCCTATTGCCTGGGGGCCCCATGAGTTGTCAGTCCGCCCCTGACCTTCACCCTCCTTTTCTCATCTGCATAACACAGAAGGAGGTGTTCTGTAGTCCAGAGAGCTGGGGACAACGAGGGACCTTTTATCAATCTTGTTGCAGGACAAAGCAATGCTAAATAAGAGCAGTGAGAGGCATTGTGAGACAGATTTATAACAAGGTTACTGCCTGAGTCATAAATTCCTCCTTTGGCTGCCCTAAAGTAGCACTACTAATCCTGATGTCTAAATATGTGTCTCTCTAGAATGGAAATCTGTATCACCTTCACAAATACTGTAAATCTGTCTTGGAAGTGTCATATTTGACTGCCCAGGAATACAATATAAGTCCAAATAGAAGCTGCACTCCTCACAACACTTGACTTTTTAATGATGAATGCTCAGAGTGAATGCCACTGATGGTGCCATGTCAGAACCAGATACAAAAAGATGCAAAGTCACCAGCTCTCCAAATCTGTTTCACGTGTTTACTGTGAAGGCAGGCAGTGTTGCGTCTTGGTATATCAGTTGAGCTCCCAGTGATTATGAAATTCTGCTTACACAGTGAAGCCCATTATTCCGGCACTTAGATTTGTAATTTGGCAATTTACAGATGATGAGAGTCTACATTGCACTGCGCATGCGCTACAGGCCGCATAATGAAAAAATAAACAAAAAAACCTGTGCTTGCTGGCAGTTTGTTTTTCATTCACTTTTGCTGTTATACATCACAGATTTAGTCCATTTAAAGTTAAATCCTAAAATGCAGTACCCCCGTAGAGTCACCAGCTATAGGCTGTATTAGGACAGGGTTTATGTACAGTACTTGTGTTTGCTAGATGAATACATAGATGAAAAACATTACCTGAAATGGCCATCTCTAGTACTAGAAATCATTTATGTCTTGTTTTTCTGTTTCCCAACTTGTTATACAGCCCAGTGTACAGGGTGCAGTGCCGTGCAATACAAAAACAATGTTGAGCACAGGGGCGGACTGACCATTTGGAAACTCGGGCATTGCCCGGGGTCAGTAGGGGGCCCCATGAGATGTCCCTGGTACCTTTTTTCCTAGGCTTTTTTGAGTTTGGGCAAGGACACAGGGACCCCATGATTCCCTATTGCCCAGGGGCCCCATGAGTTGTCAGTCCGCCCCTGGTTGAGCAGCCCTAGCACCCTTCAGAGAGTCAGCACCTGTTGCAGACAGCACTCCTCTTTTATATGCCACTGCCATGTGTCTGAACAGTAAAATGAGAAGCAGCAGACTGATTAGATCATCTCTCTGTCTCTCTGATCTCTCCTCCTATCAGCATGTCTCCTTGTTAAAACATGATAAATACAGCACAACTGACTGGTTCTTTGCGCTGTTTCTCCCTCTCCCAATCTGAGCTTTACTGTACAGGGTGTTATGTTAAATTCAGGTACTTCCACAACTTACATTTTAGAAAATAAATGTAATAATGTGTTCATGAATACAGAGCTGCATTCATATTTGCCAGGTGTTAAAGTAGACCTTCACCTCCTTGGGTGACTTTAGGTCCCTGTACTCTACAAAGGACAGTGTAGCGCAACCAAATTTATACTCAAATAAAACAGAAATCAATATATGAATAAATAAGGTGTCTGTTAATTCAATTCAGCAAAGATTTCATCAATGTTCAAAAATCCAGTCACCAAAAAGTGCTTGATGTAAATGTAAATCTTCCTAATATATCAACCACCTCCACCAAAGGAAGATTGACCACTCACCTCCAGAATTTGACCTCTAAGCTAACAGTAGGTCAGAAGCGATTTCCCTTTGAGGGCATGAGTTCTCATTCACATGCGGCTCTTCTCCATTCTCATAAAGCTCAGTTATGTAGAAACATTTATTTAAAATAGAGACAGCCAAAAGTGCTCTCTATTTGATCAATTTATATGGCTAAAAGTAGGTTGACACTTACAAATTAAAGCACTCAACTGTTCAGGGACAAGAAGCATTTATTGACATTGACGTTACAACTCAGTAATTTGGTCGCGACATCATGCGTGACTCCATCCCCCTATACGCATTACATCTTGGGTGGGACTGCCTCAGTATTTATTTATTGATTGATGTATTATTTGATTGATTATTGATTTGGTTGTGCTACACTGTTCTTTGGTTTATATTTGTGTAGAGGTTTGTGTGAAAAGACCTTTAGGGGTTTATTTAACTAAAGCTGGAGAGTCCAAAATCAGACTCCCTTCTGCATAGAAACCAATCAGCTTCCAGGTTTCATTGCCAAAGCTTCATTGAACAAGCTGAGGTTAGAAGCTGATTGGTTTCTATGCAGAAGGGAGTCTGATTTTGGACTCTCCAGCTTTAGTAAATAACCCCTTAGTGTCTAGCAGAGCATCCAAAATTGTCTACACACGTATTTTTTCATTATTAATTTTTTCACTTTATTCTGTTGAGATTAGGTGACTTCGCATACTGATTCAAGTTGTTTTCAGTTCCCTGTACTCCTCTCCCACCTCTGCAATAAAAAACGGAGATTTTTTTTTTTTAACATTTATTTACTTTTTAAAAGATTTATCTGGTTTCCCTTACTGAAGATGCCTGCACTGGAAACTCGGAGGCTAGTGAAGAACCGGGTGACAATGGTGCTGGGCCCTTGGACAGGTGTCCTTATCTTAAAAGTCAGCAGCTACAGTATTTGTAGCTGCTGACTTTAAATTTTTTCGGGGGAGCCTGGAACTCCTCTTTAACAGTACTCTTTCCTGGAAACACTTGAAATGCATAATTTGGAAGGGTGTCCACCTACTTTTGGCCATATACAGTAGATAGATGCGAGGGTCAAGTGCTCATAAACCTTTGCCCATATATTGTAGATCCTTGTATGTTAAATTGTGAATAAGTAACAGATTTTGAATCAGTATTTTTGAAAAAATTTGTTTATTTTATCTGCAGTGTAATGGTTACAGACACAATCTACCATGTCCACCATCAAGGTAGACCCAGATGTGGAGTTTTGCTCCATTGCTCCCTTGGAGGATGATGATCTTGCGAGCCCGCTGTCAAAGGAGTTCTTCACAGACCTGGGGGACATCCAGGATATCTCTCAGAATATTGGGGATGATGGTTCCAACTCATTCGGTGTGGCAGAGTACCAGTATCTGGGAAATAGCCCCGGCTCCAATGGGTCCGTTAGCACAGACCAGACGGGTGAGTGTAAGGGAGAAGGTGTGTCTGGGAACTAGTGCAACTACATCTTCATCTGGCTACTAATGTTTACTCATTATACATCATACTGTGAGAGATGCAGGGGCAGGCTTTAGAACTCCACAGCTGCCCTTGGGCCCTCAGGGATTTAAGGGCCCCTTTATGCTGGATTTGGGTTGCGAAGGTTTTCGGACCCCTCCCAATTCTTAATACTGAACACCGCTACATCCCCAGTTATAAGAGGGTGTGCACATTTATGCAACCATATTATTTTAGTTTTTTTTATTTTTACTTCCCTCCATCTAAACTATTTCAGTTTGTTGTTCAACTGAGTTGTACAATTTATAGGTCACATTAAAGGTGGAAAAAGTTCTGAAATGATTTATCTTTGTCTCATTTTTTTACATCACAGAAAACTGACATTTTAACAGGGATGTGAAGACTTTTTATATCCACTTTACTTTCTTGACAAATTAAATGTTCTTGTCAGCACTACAGACGGAAGAACCCTCCATGCTAGGGATACAAAAATGACCCAAAATAAGCTCCTCTTCTCTTTTATGGAACTAATAACAAACATTCACCACTTTGAGCCAAAATACCATCCATTTCAGATCGGAGAAAACCAAACTGGAACAAAAGCAAAAAGACTACGCACTAGCCTAGTGCATTATTATAAGACCTTTTATTAAAACAAATTCCAGTATTCTCACAAAGGTACAGGGTAAAATGCATGTATTACTATCTAGTCCAATCCTTGATGCTATGGCGCTTTTCCATCCAAAGGAGCATAGCTTACGCGTTTCAAGCGCTGTGCCCTCTTCATCAGAGCTCTCTAGTGAGCTTCTCATCAAAGTAAATTCTGGAGGCAAGACTGCTGCTTAGAAGGGCTAAAATACATACTTTTCCTGGACAAAATGAGGATCTTAGTTCCTTCAGTGCTTGCCACATGTCAGAAGGCCTAGTCATGTGATATCTGATGAAGGGATACACGTTTAGAATAGATGACATCAGCAGAGATGTGACCTAATATTTAGCCTTTCACACGTGTCGGTGAAGGGAGATTGAAACAGTGTTTTCATAACATTCCTAACTTAGATTTACAGTATGTTACCATTTGAATGTTGGTCCACCTTAAATATGACCAGAGGTACAGAGTCAGAGTCACAGTGCTAACAGGACATAAATAAAAGAGGTAAAAACAAATGGGAAATACTGCCCTGATATAAAAAAGCAATTCCATGCAAAGGTAAGCAAAAGGTATAATTCTGCACCTTTTTATAGGTAATGAATGTTCAGCCATTAACAGAAATGAAGAGTGGAATAGTAGGGGAAATGATCAAATATAAAGCATAATGGAGAGTAAAGTCAAGCAGAAGGAGAAAAAAGAGCTGGTTTCTAGGAGGACCGTGGCTTGAGCCAGGACTTTTCTTGTCAGTTGGATAGACCAGAGATGATTCTCTAAGACATCTGGTGGGATGGAATTAGTATTTTGCATTGAGTAATCATGGAGTAGGTTGAGCTGCAACAAACAGGTAGGTTTTTTAGAATTTCAGCAAATTTTATACGATTGTGATGCCAAAAGGGTGGCCTATTTGCATACATTGGAGGCTCATTTGGGTCTTCTCTGCTGGGAGACCCAGTGGTAGGATCACCCCCAAACCTCGAGCACAGCACTGACCGGTCGAGTTGTCCACAACTAATGAATTCACTACACATTGCTTGGGAGAAACAGCTAAGAGGTGCAGGACACAGTAGTGGATCATGTAGTGGATAATCTCTAGATGGAGAACTATGGCTAGCAATATCACAGCCATGCACATGGCCAAAAGCGTATTTCCTACTGGGCTCCTGGAACCATCTAACGGCAGTAATGACCCAGTTAAGAATTGAGCTGTGACCCGCTTCACCTTTTCATAGAGTTGGTGCTTCTATTTTTCAAATGTATTGCATAAATAATTTGTTTTACTTATTATTAGCACTAACTTTTCTAGTAAACAGCAATGTATTGACCATCATGAGTCAACTCTGAATTAGCCATAAGTCAAGGCAGCATCAGGTGACTAACTGGAAATTGAGGTAGCTCCCTGGAAGAACAGGGAGTAGGCTGTAGGAATTTGTGGGAATACATCTCCGTCTGTTATTGGAGGGAGAAGGTGACCCATAGAATGAACTGTGGAATGAATTACAGCATTGCCATTCATGAGATTTCTGCAGTGACTCAGATATTGAAAATGAAGAGTAGCTTGTAGACCTCCAGTCTGAACACACACTATTTTGCAGTTTAGGATCTACTATCTAAAATGTACTTCGGTTTAAAAAAAACCCAAAAAAACAAATGATATACTGCTGAATGCTGGTTTAGCTGAGAGAGTGCTATCACCGATTAATTTTATAGAGCACTGTGAATGCTTCATGGTCCCCAAGAAAGTGCTGGTACCTTTTAATCTGCAGCAGTCCTGGCCTATTCTTTATGCTTGGTCTGTTTACTGCAACCATCTTCCCCAATATCTCTGGAACTGTCTACAAATACTACTTCGATCCTGGCAGAGGCTTAATGTTGCTCCTCATAAGCATTTATCGGCTTTTGTGCCTGTCCGGACTAAACTGCACAGGAACTTTTAATCTTGTGTTACTGAACAATTTAACCTTTTGCTTGTGTTTCAGTGGGTTACAAACTGGACAATTTCATATACTGAAGCAGTTGAGCATTTCATTTCTTTTCTGATTTAAAACTGCTTAAAGCGGAACTTTAGTCAGAAAACGAAGTCCTGCTAGATAAGTTCTGGTTGGCCCCTTTTGCAGGTATAGCTATGTAAAACATTAAAAATAAGTGCCTGTACAGTTTAAAATCTAGTAATACACTGTCTCACCCTGCTTTGCACATGCTCAGTTGCTCATTATTTTTTGGCACAGCTAAATTTGTAGAGGCCCATCTGCTGACAGCCTTAAAACAGAATTAAACCCTCCCTATCCTTTACAGCCAAGGAAGCTGCTTCTGTTTGATCTGCAACTGCCATGGTGCTGCACATGTGATCAGTTATGACTCCAGCCATTTGATGGTTTGATAGTTTGAGGACACAAGCAAATGTGACAGTAAGCCCAGGTTCACACTGATGTGCGGAATTTGCACAGGTTTCTGTTTGATTTCCGCACTGCATCGTAATCACAACCCGTTTATATGAACCGCTGCGGGTGTGTATTTTAACGTCACCCCAAAATCAGTTCGCAAAACGCAGTACGATGTGCAGAATCGGATCGCATGGATGTGAGCATCCATGCAATCCAATTCTGGTGTGGGCAAAAAAAGGGTCCTGCACTTTTTCGGGGCAAATGCGGTGTGATTTGAGCCATACAAAATGTATGGCCCAAATTGCACCGCACAAAAATTGCATGTGATTTGCACAGGAATGCAGTGCGGTTCCTATACGAATCACCGCATCAGTGTGAACTGAGCTTAGGCTCCATTCACACTGAGTTGAGCATTTTTCAGACGTTTTTTCAAGCGTTTCTTTTTAGGCATCTTTGAGTATTTTTTTAGCAGATGATATAGGCGTTTTTTTCAGGTGTTTTTGTTGTGGCCAATAGAAATAGGTGCTCTTTTGATTTGAAACCACCTGAAAAAAACACTTGAAAAAACGCTTGACAAAATGCTCATTCCCACTGTTCAGGCATTTTCCATTCAAGTCTATGGAAACAAAACTCTTAGATCTGCCTGAAAAGTAGTGCAAGTACTTTTTTGAGTGACAGGTGTTTTGCTGCAGGCAACAGAACGCTTAAGTGTGAACAGGGACCATTAGCAATAATGGGATTTTACTTGTTGAGCGTTTTTGAGCTTCGAGCTGAAAGGGTATGAAAAGTGTGAATGGGGTCCTAGGGATCCCAGCATTCCAGGAATGTAACTGTTTTTTTTTAATCCGTTAATTCAATGGGTTTAGTTCCGCTTTATGATTTACTGTTGTTCTAGGGCTCTGGGGTTTGGCAAAATGGCAGCCTCCAGCAAGAAGATACAGGAACAATGCTGGAGACAATTTACAGCACACACTAATTTTGGTAGCACAATTATTAATGTGGAATGTATGTTCCTGCTAAAGAACATTATTAAGTATTTATGACTAACCTTCCTCTTTAAATCTTATTTTTCTAAAGAGGAGTGGAAAATCACACACGTCAGATAACTTTGTGTATTAGCAGCTCTCCCAAGAGCCAGAATCTAAGACAAAGATAAAGTGGAACTACACTACACCTGAGCACCACAAACCAAAAATGCTATTCAATTAATTTCTCATATTCAAAGCAAACTCAGCCATCCATCCATGTCTCCATGCTTTACTTTGCTGAGAAATCACTTTGTTTATCTTGAGTAAGGGCAGATGATTCATGTAGCAATTATTCTCTGGAATCCATCTGTTCTTAGCTCAAACATGCAGGCAGGAGGGTGTGCTTAGCTGAAAAAACCCCTCCTAAAGACTGCTGGGATGTATGACCTCATTTGCCTAGGCATGGAAACCAGGGAGCAACCGAAGAAATTAAAAAGAATGTTTTGAACAAGTACATATGATATACTTTCTATTTACTAATGATGGAAGCATAAGGATAGAACATAGTCAATGATGATTGAGAAAGTGAAGTTCCACTTTAACCACTTCCAGTCCGGACAGTTTTACCCCCTTCCTGTCCAGGCCAATTTTCAGCTTTCAGTGCTATCACACTTTGAATAAAAATTGCGCGGTCATGCAACACTGTACCCATATTCATTTTTTAGCATTTTTTTGAGACAGATAAAGCTCTATTTTGGTGGTATTTATTCACCACTGGGATTTTATTTTTTTTGCTATGTAAATTAAAAGTCCAAAAATTTAGAAAAAAAGTGTTTTTCTTATAAAATTTTGCAAATAGTATTTCATCATAAATTGTGGCCAAAATATATTCCATTATATTTTTAGCAAAAAAAAATAACCCAAATTAGTTTATAACCAAAAATTATAATTTTTAAACATTTTTCTTTACTTTTTTTTTTTATTTTTTTATATTATTTTTATTTTATTTTTTTACATACTGTCACCCTAGCCGTACAGTGTCACCATAGTGACACTGTACTACTTGTGGAGGGTGATGAAGATTTTTTTTTTTTTTTTTTACACTGATTGCTTTTATACCCATGAAGGATGTAAAAGCAATCATTTCTCCTTCTCTCTAGCTGCATTCTTGCAGCCATTGAGAACTACTGAGTGAGCTGTGATTGGTCACAGCTTGTCACATGGTACAAGGCTGTTGTGAATAGCCTTGTACCATGTGGCCTCTGTGATCATTCACAGATTTCACACGTAGTAAGCAATGATGTCACAAGTGACATCTTGCTTACTACTCTGCATGTGATCACTGATTGGCCAGACAGTGAACACGTGATCGGGACCTTGTACAGAGGTCCCGTCCGACGATTGGTGTTCCAGTGTCCGGACACAGCGGGCACCGAATCGAGGTGCTGCGTGCTCCCAGGGAGCGCGCACAAGCAGGGTGCGGGGAGGCTGTTTATAAACGGCCACCCGACCCTGCGCTGCCACCATCCGGCCGTTTATATACAACGGCCGGACGGGAGATGGTTAAAGTACATATACAGGCAATTTGTTATGGGAAGTATGGAAGGATTAGAACCCCTGTTAGGTCTTTACTTTTGTCTGGGTACCCGCTAGGGAAAGTCACCCCTCTATTGGTCCTGGTGACTTTTTGTCATCTGACTAAAAAGAAAAATCCAAGATTTTAAGTTGTGACCATACATGGAATAAGGGTGAAATCTTCCAATGCGAATATGTGTTCTGGTGACTGAGAGGGGATTTGTTAAATTTTGGAGATATTTCCTCACTTCCTGTTGTGTCTGCAGGATAGGGAGTGAAGGAAATCTTCCTAATGAAACCCAGGTGGCAAAAAAAGGGTTTAAATCAATCCCTACTCAATTCAAAATGCAAAAATAAGTCTGGTCTTTAGATATACTGTAATTGATCTCCAGCCTTCCCTTCAGTCTTGCACAGTTGTACAGGCTCTTCTTTTGTACTGGAACTGCTTACTATGATTTCACTGCACACTGTGAGCTTCTCAGGTTGTAGCAATTCAGAGCCTGCCTCATTTCCTGACTGGAGGACATCCAGCATCATTATTATTATTATTATACAGTATTTATAAAGCGCCAATAGTTCGCTCAGCGCTGTACATTACAAAGGGGGACAGAACATGTGACAGAACAATACCAATACAATGTGATACACGAGGGGTTCGAGGGCCCTGCTCTTTCGAGCTTACAATCTAGGAGGGAGGGGGTGGTGGCACAGGAGGAGATAGCTATGGGGGATGGAGTGGTAGGAAGAGTGGAGGAGGTCGGCAAGTTAGCAGGGGGTGGGGTAGGCTTCCCTGAAGAGATGGGTTTTCAGGGTGCGCCTAAAGGAGAGGAGAGTAGGTGATAATCTGATGGGTTGGGTCAGGGAGTTCCAGAGGATGGGTGACACCCTGGAGAAGTCCTGGAGGCGGGCATGGGAGGAGGAGACTAGGGAACTAGAGAGAAGGAGGTCTTGTGAGGAGCGGAGTGTGCGTGCTGGGCGGTACTTGGATATTAGGTCAGTGATGTAGTTCGGGGCAGTATGGTGGACAGCTTTGTACGTCAGCGTTAGGATATTGAATTTGATCCGTTGCGCAATCGGAAGCCAGTGGAGGGATTGGCAGAGGGGGGTGGCGGAGACAGAGCGGTTGGAAAGGTGAATGAGTCTGGCAGCCGTATTCAGGATCGACTGAAGCGGGGATAGCCAGCGGCGAGGCAGGCCAGTGAGGAGGGAGTTGCAGTAGTCGAGTCGTGATATGATGAGAGAGTGGATGAGCTGTTTAGTGGTTTCTGGGGTTAGGAACGTGCGGATTTTGGCGATGTTGCGGAGGTGGAGTCTGCACGAGTTTGTTCAAGATTGGACTTGGGGCTGGAAGGATAGGTTGGAGTCCAGAATGACACCCAGTACTCTGGCCTGCAGGGCGGGTTTGATGGTAGCGTTGTTGGATGTGACGGAGAAATCAATGGGGGGTGGTGTCCGGGCTGGGGGGAAGACAAGAAACTCGGTTTTGGAGAGGTTCAATTTAAGGAAGTGGAGCGACATCCAGTCTGATATGTCGCTCAGTAGGTGTGTGATTCGGGCTGAGACCAAGGGGGTGAGGTGGGGGGTTGAGAGATAGATTTGTGTGTTGTCGGCATAGAGGTGGTGGTTGAAGCCGTGAGAGTGTATGAGTTGGCCAAGGGAGGAGGTATAGATGGAGAAGAGAAGGGGCCCAAGGACAGAGCCTTGAGGGACCCCAACAGAGAGGGGGAGTGAGGGGGAGGTGGTAGCATTATAGGTAACGCTGAAGGAGCTTTGTGACAGGTAGGATGAGAGCCAGGAGAGAGCAGAATCTCTGAGGCCGAGGGAGTGTAGTTTTTTGAGGAGGAGGGGGTGGTCAACTGTGTCGAAGGCCGCAGCGAGGTCAAGGAGTAGGAGCACTGAATAGTGGCCATTAGCTTTGGCGGTTAGCAGGTCGTTGGAGAGTTTGAGTAAGGCAGTTTCGGTGGAGTGTAGGGGACGGAAGCCGGACTGTAGGGGATCGAGGAGGTTGTTGTCGTTGAGGTGAGAGCATAGGCGGGTGTAGACTAGGCGCTCGAGGAGTTTAGATGTAAATGGGAGCAGGGAGATGGGTCTGAGGTTGTTCGGGTCATTGGGGTCCAGGGAGGGCTTTTTAAGTATGGGGGTGATGTGTGCATGTTTCAGAGGGGAGGGGAAAGTGCCTGAGGAGAGGGAGAGATTGAAGATGTGGGTGAGGGAGCGTAGGATGGAGGAGGAGGAAGGTCGTAGGAGTTGTGAGGGGATAGGGTCGAGGGGGCAGGTGGTGAGGTGGGCATCAGAGAGGATCTTGGAGACTTCCTCGATGGTAGTAAGGTCAAAGGTGCGGAGTGTTGGGGGAGCTTCAGTATGAGGAATGTAGGGTGGGGTGGAAGAGGAGGTCAGAGCAGTGGTGGGGCCGTGGGAGAGGGGTGATGAGGGGGTAGCTGAGTGAGGGTGAAGGGGGTTGGAGAGAGTTTGAGCAGCGACGAAGTCCCTGCGGGTTATGTCGAGGGGGAGGGGGGATAAGGGGGTAGCTGTGTGAGAGGGGATGGGTTGAGAGGGTGTGTAAGTTGCGGCAATGTCCTTGCGAATTGTGTCAATCTTGTTTTTGAAGTGATTGGCAATCTCAAGGGCAGTGAGTGATGTGCTGGGTGGAGGTGGGGGTGGAGAGAGTAGAGAGTTGAAGGCAGAGAAGAGTCGGCGAGGATTGGAGGAGAGGGTCTTGATGAGGGTCAAGAAGTAGGCCTGTTTGGCAGCATGGAGGGAGGAGGTGTAGGTGTGGAAGGCAGATTTGTAGCAGGTGAAGGCTTGTTGGGATTTGGTTTTGCGCCATAGTCGCTCCAGGGCACGACTTTGTCGTTTGAGGGTTTTGGTGTGATCAGTCTGCCAGGGCTGGAGCGGTCGGGGTCTGATGTTGCGTGTGGTTAAAGGCGCTAGTGAGTCAAGGGCTGTTGAGAGCGCATTGTTGTAGGCGGTCAAAGCCAAGTCGGGGCAGGACAGGGGGAGGATGCGGTCGTGGAGTTGATCAGCTGCAGAGTTGAGGGAGGCAGGGTTAAGGTTGCGGAGGTTATGGCTGGTAGTAGTGTGACATTTGGAGGGGTAGGCGTTGGAGGACGAGGAGATGGAGAAGGTGATCAGGTTGTGGTCAGAGAGAGGGAAGGGGGTGTTAGTGAGGTTGTGGGGAGCGCAGCGGTTGGAGAAGACAAGGTCCAGGATATTTCCGTCGGAGTGGGTGGTGGATTGTATGCACTGTGCAAGTGCAAAGGAGGAGGTTAGGTGGAGGAGACGGGCTGTGTCTGGGTTGTCGAGGTTGACAGGGATGTTGAAATCCCCATGGATGATGGTGGGTAGCTCAGAGGAGAGGAAGAAGGGTAGCCAGGAGGAGAAGTCATCCAGGAAGCGGGGTATGGATCCAGGAGGCCGGTATATTACAGCAATCTTCAGGGGGGTTGGGGAGAATAGTCGGACGCAGTGGGCCTCGAAGGAAGAGAAGGATAGGGAGGGGGGGTTTGGGAGGACTCGGAAGGTGCTCTGCGGTGACAGGAGCAGACCAACCCCACCACCTTTACGACCGTTAGGCCTGGGTGAGTGGGTCCAGGTGAGACCTCCGTAGGAGAGTGCAGCAGGGGAGGTAGAGTCAGTGGGCTGGATCCAGGTTTCCGTGATCGTTAGGAGGTTGAGGGAGTGGGAAACAAAGAGGTCGTGGATGGCGGTAAGCTTGTTGCACACCGATCGGGCGTTCAGGAGTGCACATGAAAACGGGGGGGGAGATTTTAGGGAGCAGGGGGACAGATACTAAGTTGTGGGGGTTGCAGTAGGACGTGGAGGTGGGAGGGTGTTGAGCGGGTGAGGGAGGTGGAGGGCCAGGATTCGGGGAGATGTCCCCCGCGGCTAGGAGGAGGAGAAGGGTGAGAAAGGTGGCATGGGAGCGAGATGTGCAGGAGCGTGAGAAACTACTAGTGGAGGTGTTGGGGTCAGTGGGAGAGTGGAGTAATAGGAGGAGGTGGTGGGTGCCATAGAGGGGCGAAGGAAGCAGTGAGGACACAATATACAATTGTTTGGGAGGGGCAGAGGGATATAGTGAATGGATTGCATCATCATCTTGCTCTCTCCTCCCAGCTGGCCTACCCCCGATAAATAATTGGATTTCAGTACTTTCTATCATTGAGGCTTAGCATCATATGTGGGCATTAACTACAAGCGCATAACGCGCATTTAGTCGCGTCAGTCGGTTTTTCTGTTAAAACGTCGCTGTTCCTGGTGTGGCATTCCTAGGCAGGCAAATGCAGCCTAGGAATGGCCATTCTGCCAGATTTTCATCCACCCATCAAGGCATTTTGATATTTGCATAACTGTCCCCAAGAGCCAACCCACTGCTTGCATCAAGACTAAAGGCTCTTTAGAGGAGTACTGAGGCTAGGTATTGTGATGCTTTTAGGAGGCGATGTACAGCACCCTGCCAACCCTCCCACCAACCATGGTGTGCCTGCAGTGAATAGAGAAGCACAGAGACCTAGTGATGACATCACAGGGTCTAAACTTAGGTATGTTATGAAAAGCTTTTATTTAAAATATTTAATTAGCATGTTGATGGTGGTGGAGGGGCCAGGGAAGGCAAAATATCAGCAGATTAAACTTCAGCTTTAAATCGTTTATATTTGCAGATGAGCTCTACAGCTGAATTCATAGAAATCCTGTTTGTGCACACCAGAGATCTCAGAAGAAAAGTGGAAAATTCTAATAAAAGATTATCAGAGATTTTTCATACAATTCATTAAATCCCCCCTTTCTCCTATGTTTTGCTGCAGATACCCTCTCACCAGCATCCAGTCCATCTTCTATTTCCTTCCCAGCAGCACTGAGTGGCACAGAAGACCCAACCAAATCGTTAAGCATCGAATGCCGGGTGTGTGGAGATAAGGCATCAGGATTTCACTATGGAGTGCATGCCTGCGAGGGCTGCAAGGTGTGGAAAAATAAAATGTATAAAATAAAATAAATTAGCAATACACTGGATGTCATTCAACCTGAAAGACTGAAGATATCTAGGCGCAAAAAGGGATTACTGCAGGGGGCAACTCTGGAGAGGAAAGGAGTGTTGCAGCTTTTTAGAAAAAAAAAAAACAATTTAAAAGGTGGTCCGATTCTGCTTCTGTTTCCACCAGCTCTGCACTGAGAACTGAGCAATCAAAGACCACTGATTGCTCTGTTCTCCCCCTGCTTTGAGCAGAGAAAGATGACCGTCAGTCAGTGGCCCTCTGCTCTGCATCTCCAGTGCTCATTGGAGGGCTGTGCTGTGGAGAGGGAAGGAGTGGTTGGCTGTCTCCCATCGGCTCGCTGAGTGGCTGAGCCAGCTGCCGGAGCCTGGACCAGCTGAGTAATGTCTTTAGCCTGCTGTTGGCTGAAAAAGGGTCACAGGAGTACAGAACTAACTGCCCTCCTGTGATCCATAGGAGAAGTAGGGTCAAAACCACTTAAAAGTGTAACTTATTGCTAAATAAGCAGCCCCCATTGTGGCAGCGGATCAGGGATCCTCTCCCTGCACCCACTGGCACAATTTATATAAAAAAAAACGGCCATGCAGGACTCTGCCCACCTGGCCCCATCATTAATTCATAGAGTTCTGTGAAGGAGAGAACTACAACTACCAGCTGAATGAGAGAATTTCAACTACCAGCTTGTATTTATTAATGAACTACCAGGGCGCTGGAGAGAACGCTCATAGTTCACTGATTCTGCTTGTCATTCTGTAACTGCCTACCTGTATCAGAGGTATGGGTAGACAGCTACAAGGACAGACTGTAGGAGCCTGAGATTGTGCCTGCAATCTGCTGATCACAGGTGCAATGCTTTACAGGCTCCTAAAAAACAAAACCAAAAAAAAACAACAACTTATAATTCTTTTTATAAGGCTTGACATAGACATGTCTTTTTTTCAGGCTACAAAATTACTGTATATCACCTTATTTTGATTTTATCATGTTTAATTAAAGGACAATCCAGCAATGAAGATAGTATGGTGGTATAAAGTACAGAAGCTCTGTGACTGCTGCTTGATTGCTAAAGGGCTGCGTACACAGAACTCTACGTTTTACAGAATTACCCAGGACATGTCATACATCAGGCCCTTTCATGCTTTCAAATCAACATCTTTCATTGTTTTATGGGAAGCACTTGCTGTGCTGTATATGTAATGCAATTTTTAACCGAGCTTTGTAAATATTCACTATCAGATGAGGTTGCCAGATGCAATACATTGTGTAACAAGGTATTTATTCCAGGAATCCACATGCACTTATTACCCATTGTTTGTCCAGTTAAAGCAATATTAAACCCCAAACCAAAAATTTTATATATTGCAGCTTACAAATCATTAGATCTGGTGGTTGCATCAGTTTATTTTTTAGGCTTTTGTCCTCCTGTTTTCACCTGGTGATCTGGCCAGTAACATATCTCCTATATTAGTGAGACACCACTGTGGAGGAATGAGCCAGGACACAGCAGCACGATCAGTCTTGGGGGGGGGGGGGGGGGTTAAATGTATTAGCAGATTTGAATACAATAGCAATGGAAAATTGAAGCCAAACTCCAGCTCACAATTTATAATCTGTTACAGCAAACTCTTTTTCCTTTTGGGATAAAGGCTTTACATGAATAAATAAAATCTGGTCATTTTAATCACCCCTGCCAGTGGTATATGGATGGTCTCATCCATGTAAACTCTTACATTCTGCTGGAAAGCTTGAGATTCTGAAAAACAGCAGACTTGCTGGCTGAATTGCCAGATGAAAATAGAAGAAAGAAATCCTTAAAAAGACAACTATTATAGCCATGACATCTAAGAATTGGTAAACTGCAATATAATACGTTTGTTCCTAGGTTTAATACTGCTTTAAATCTCAGTGATAATACGGAAATACACCCTCATCAAAGGAAAACCGTACTGTGTTTTCTTTGCATATACATTTACAGATATTATTTGATTATTGGATGCTTTTTAAAGTGATAGTCACAATTTAAAAATACCCTGTAAGGTCTTAAAATATTTTAATCCAGAGGGTCCCTGCCCTAAAAGACAGTGTATACTCAATGCTTTCTAGCACTTCAGCCTCTGAGTGTTTGACGTCTGCATCCCCCACCATGAAATGGTTCCTTACGTCAACCCCCTACGTCAATGTAAGATTCAGCAGTGAGGTTGGAGGGTTGGGGAAGGAGGCACAGACATCTAACACTCCCAAAAGGGCCAAATACTACAGTGTATCCAAGGCTGCAGCGCTGGAACGGCGGACAGGTAGGAGAAACAAGCTACCAGAGAGGGAAACATATGCTTATTTTATTTCAGGGGCCTTTTGAATCAAAACATTTGGAGACCTGGCAGGGTCTTTTAACTGGTTTGCTGCCTTGGATTTCCTTTGTAGGTGGGTAGATACTACCTATAGATGCTAACTATGTATACAGACTGTTCATACCAGTGTTTAGGAATAACTTCAATCTTGATCTTCCATTGTGCAAGACAGAACTCCTCTTTACTGTTTTGTGAATTAAGTGATATATTTTTTTCTGTCTACAAAGAGCCAGTGGGAGGATAGTTTTGTGAATGACATTACAGAAAATATGGCATAATTTGCAAAAGGTTCAAGAGAAAGCATAGCTGTAAGCACAATCAGTCTGTCACTGAGTGGAGAATTTATTTAAATATTGTAAATCTGTCTGTTAGTAAATTTGAATATCTGATGTCTGTGAGGATTTCATCTTCAAGGGTCAGTCCACCAAAAACGGACCACCAACTCCGTATGTATCTGGAGGACTCTAGTGGTGAAAACTGAGAATCCAAGTTTTAGGATCTGCCCCCTCTTTCATTCATTACAAGGGGGGCTCAATCTTCCATTTTCATTCCTTGTTTATTTGAAGAACCCAAGGGATTTAAGAAGTTGGTGATTTATTTAGCCCGTCAGCTTCCAGGCATAACTGTGATAAAGGTTTTCAGTGGGCTATCCAAGTAATAAGATACTGAGAACACCGATGATTAATGTTTCTAAGTAAATGGGCAGATAACTGATAGAATGCAGGATTTTTTTCTATGTTTGTATTGCTTCCTGTTTCAATGAAGACTAATATATTGTTCTTTTAGGGCTTTTTCCGAAGAACAATACGCCTCAAACTGGCTTATGACAGGTGTGAGCGGCTCTGTAAAATCCAGAAGAAAAATCGGAACAAGTGCCAATATTGCCGATTCGAAAAGTGCCTTAGTGTGGGAATGTCTCATAATGGTAAGCTACCAGCACCTGTTACTTACATTGACCTCCATCTATGGACATGTCAGGTCCTTTTGTACAACCATTCTTTACAATGGACTGTGTCTTTTGAACTCTTCTTTCCAAGATCCTTCCATGGGTAAATGCAGAGCTGTCAGTCACCCCTGGGCTACTGAATCCAGCCCTTATCTCAGGATGTTACAGTTCCCTGATCAATTTGCCATAATAATTCAAAGTTTGACCACCTCAGTCCCGGAGCCATTTTTTAATCTTTTGCTCATTAATTAAATGCAAATTTTAGGCCAGAAGATTAGTTAACCCTCCCCCCAACATTTTCTGAAAGCCGAGACCCTGCAAAATAAAATGGAGGTAGTTGCAGTCTTTTTATGTCACATGACATCAAAGCGGAGTTCCAATCAAAAGTGGAAGCTCTGCTTGTTTGCCTCCTTCCCCCCCCCCCCCCACTGCCATATTTGGCACTTTTTGGGGGGAGAGGGGAGCGGATACCTGGTTTTGACAGGTACCTGCTCCCACTTCCGGCTCACTTCGTCAAGGTGAAGTGAGCTGGAAGTTCGGCCCCCTTCTATCTCCTGCAGTCTTCTGGGACACTTCACAGGTCTCAGAAGAATGCTGGACCAATCAGGACGTGCAGCGCAGCTCGCGCATGCGCAGTCAGCAACCGGCTGTGAAGCAAGCGGTCACAGCCTGGTGCCCACAGTTGAGATGCCAGGGAGAGAAGGGACAGCGCGGGTGAACACATCGCTGGACCCTGGGACAGGTGAATGTTTATTAACTCAGCAGCTACAAAAACTGTAGCTGCTGACTTTTAACAAACACAAATGACTGAAACTCTGCTTCAATACAACGGTTTATCAAACCCATATTAAAAAAACAAAACAAAAAAACCCAAAAAACTGAAATCTAATATATTACCCAATTTTTTTGTGAAATCCAAAAAATGAGGTTGTGCTGAGTAAATCAAAAACCATGCCAAGCCTTAAAATTGCCAGTGAAATGGTGACAAACTGTGGTACCCAAAATTGTCCATAGGTGATGCTTTAAAAGCCCCTACAGGTTATTGGTTTAGACTTAACTGTGAATAATAGGCCTGCGTTGTGTGCACAGTGATATATACCATGTGTAGTGTAATCGCCCTTTTTCGTACATAGGTGCCCCAACACATGCGTTTATGCATGCATGTTTGTATGCAGGGGCAGGAGTGCTTTCAAAATTTAAATTTTTGTTTTGTATTATTTGTCACTTTAAATGTTTAAAGCCTAAGTGTAGTCAGAATCACAAACAGGAAAAACAGCACAACGGACATAATTTAAAGTCAGTCGTATGAATCTCTGATTCTTCTGTTAGTGAAAATCCTCCTCTGACCTGTCCCCCCACTCCCGTTGCCATAATCTTTCAGTGCAGTGGGGGTTAATACATCTGAAAGGCTGTCATTCATAGAAGCCATATTACAGTTTCTATGAATGAAACACTATCTAGGAATGAAGGACAGGTGGATTCTGGATAGCTCTGCCCAATTCACTTATAAATTTTGATTAATTCATTAAAGCCTCATATGACTTTTATGAAAGGAGTAGCCGGGCGGAAAGGGTGGGCATAGTCAGGCTGTCTTGATGAGGGGCTTGGACAGCCTATTAGTTGTATTAACTCAAGCTGCACTGAAAGATTACATTGGTCGGGAGGGGCAGAATGGAGGACGATTTTCACCAACTGAAGAGGAATCTGCACAAGGGACACATTCTACTGATGTAAGTTATGTCCCTTGTGCTGATTTTTCTGTATGTGATTTTGGCTGCACTTAAGCTTTAAAAATGTATTTTTTTTCCATTTTTAACCAAAACAATATTGTTATCACATTTGGAACCAGTAGCCCCCTATGTGATAACATATATCCTGTGACAGCTTCTCTTTAATTGAGGCAGCAGGGGTCTATTAGACCCCTGAGGTCTCCCCTGTACTCCTACAGCTAAGATTGTGCGGTGTACGATACAACAGGGTGTTACGGTGGATATGGAAGTGATTGGGCTGCTTCATAGTTGCTCTATTACTTTCACCTAAAAGCCAACAGTTGGCATGATGAAAATACTCACAATAGCAGGCAGGGACTGTGTTCATAAACAGCGCTTATGGAGAAAAAAGGGGGAATGTGTCATACTACTGACACATCACGTACTGTAATCCCTGGGACCTTGTGATCAGCAAAATCATAAAGGATCACGGGAATTAAAATCAATGAGGTTTTAGGATGATAAACTGCTTCCATCACCTGTAACAAACAAATTTCCCAAACTAAGATCTATCTATCTACCAGGGATAAAAACAGTAATATGATGCTTTTAATATAATAGAGCACAAAAATATATTTAAAGTAGTGTTAAACCCAAAAGCAAACATTTATTATACTATAGCTTACAATTTTTTTGATGCGATGGCTACATTATTTTTCTTTTTTTAGTCTTTCTTTCTTTCTTCTATTTTCACCTGGTGATCCAGCCAGTCAGTCTGTTGTTTTTCAAAAGAACAAGCTTACAATGATCAACTTTAAATAATTTATGTAAAACATTTATTCCAAAAGGAAAAAAATGTTTGCTATAACTGCTTATACAGTATTAGCTGGAGTTTGGCTTACACTTTTTTGAGAATATTATATTTGCTACTACATCTAACCCCCCCCAGATTAACAGTGCTGCTATCCAAAGGTGCCCCTGTGCTCCTTCATCCAGAGTGGTGTCTCTCTAATACCGGAGGTGTGTTACTTACCAGAACACCAGGTAGAAACAGAGGGGGAAAAAAGCCTAGGAAAATAAAATGGATGCAGTAATCACATCTAATGATTGGTAAACTGCAATGTATTATGTTTTGGGTTATTATGGCTTTAATTTCAAAAAGATGCAAGCAAATACCACAGACTTTTTAAAAATCACTTTAAAATGCTAATCCTGTTTGACATTCATGTAAATTCACAAGCGGGACATAAAATGATGGTAACTAAGATGTTTTTCACATAATGCTATTCAAATTGCAGCATACCTAAGAACCATAAACAACGCAATAACTGAAAGATTGCTAGCAACCAGGTACACAAGAGTGCTCATAAATCCATAAAGCAGGCCATAGATGAGTTGAAAAACAAAAGTTCTGTTGATCGAAAAATGAAAATAGCTCATACGATGGTGCCATCAGTTGTTTTTTTGATTTTCACCAAAAAAACCCCAGCATGTTGGATTGGGCACTTTCGATTGCCTGATTCAAAAATCGTGCGTGGCAGCTGGCAGGTCAATGATGTGAAAAACTATTCGACACAAATTTTGTTCATTTTTCGACTCATCTGTGGCCTGCATTAGAGTACTTTGGTCATAGATACAGCTCCTATTAGGAATCCATAGGTTTTATAATGGCTGAAGGTGTGCTAGATAGATAATTGTCCTGTTTAAGCATTTATATACCGTATTTTTCGCCGTATAAGACGCACCTGACCATAAGACGCACCTAGGTTTTAGAGGCAGAAAACAGGAAAAAAAAAATTCTGAACTAATGGACTGCAGACACAGTACAGGAGATGACCAGAGACTGCGGACAGCACAGGGATGACCAGAGACTGCGGACAGCACAGGGATGACCAGAGACTGCGGACAGCACAGGGATGACCAGAGACTGCGGACAGCACAGGGATGACCAGAGACTGCGGACAGCACAGGGATGACCAGAGACTGCGGACAGCACAGGGATGACCAGAGACTGCGGACAGCACAGGGATGACCAGAGACTGCGGACAGCACAGGGATGACCAGAGACTGCGGACAGCACAGGGATGACCAGAGACTGCGGACAGCACAGGGATGACCAGAGACTGCGGACAGCACAGGGATGACCAGAGACTGCGGACAGCACAGGGATGACCAGAGACTGCGGACAGCACAGGGATGACCAGAGACTGCAGACAGCACAGGGATGACCAGAGACTGCAGACAGCACAGGGATGACCAGAGACTGCGGACAGTACAGATGACTGCTGACCTTTGGGGAGGTGGGGAGCGGGTACCTGAATTTGACAGGTACCCGCTCTTACTTCCACAGTTGTTCTTTGATCTTACCTGTTCCTCGATCCAGCCGCGCGCTGTCTTCCCGGCTTCTGTAATGGCGCTCGGCATGACAGCCGGGTGCCCAGTGCGCATGAGCGAGAAGCACTTGCGCTTTGTGATTGGTCCGGCGGCTTCTGGGATCTGTCATGTGTCCCAGGTACCGCCTTACCATTCACAAAAAGCACTGCTTCTTGCGCATGCGCACTTGGCACCTGGCTGTCATGCCCAGTGCCCACACTACAGAAGCCGGGAAGACAGCACGCCGCTGGATAGAGGAACAGGTAAGGTCCCGCTGCAGAGCTGAGCGGCCAGCCCGGTATTCTGACACGGCCGCGGTGGAAATACCGGACCGGCCGCTCCATAAGACACACTGACATTTCCCCCCCAGTTTTGGGGAAGAAAAAGTGTGTCTTATACGGTGAAAAATACGGTAGATAATTGTAAGCTCTAACGAGCAGGGCCCTCTGTTTCCTCTTGTACCAAATTGTATTGTAACTGTAATGTCTACCTTCATTTTGTAAAGTGCTGCGCAAACTGTTGGCGCTATATAAATCCTGTATAATAATAATAAATATGTGTGTGAATGAAGGGGTATATTGTAGCCAATATATCAAGTAAGCTCTTCAGTTGTGAGGCAAGTACAGTATATGGCATCACAGCAATATGCAGAAATACTATAATAGAACCCACTGTACCTGGTCAGACTAATGGATAATGGCTATAATCGTGTGGAGATAAAGTCCATAGAAGTCTTCTTTCTATATACACTGGATACATTGTGTGTTGTTTCAACAAGCCTTGATGGTGTACTAAGGTATCACCTGAGCAGTTTCTCACATGAGTGTTGTTAGATCCACATAAAATATTACTATATTTTATTTCAGGTACCTTTATAGCGCCATCAATTTGCGCAGCGCTTTCACATATATATATTGTACATTCACATCAGTCCCTAACCCTCAAGGGGCGTACAAGCTAAAGTCCCCTAACTCACATTCATACATACACATACTAGGGACAATTTTAGAAAGGAGCCAATTAACCTACCAGCATGTCTTTGGAGTATGGGAGGAAACCAGAGTACCCGGAGGAAACCCACGCAGGCACAGGGAGAACATGCAAACTCCAGGCAGGTGGTGCCGTGTATGGGAATCGAACCTATGACCCCAGTGCTGCCAGGCGGAAGTGCTAACCATTTAGCCACTGTGCTGCCCCGCTATATGTTTCTGGGCAAGGTCCTGCAGCAAATGCTAGCAAGTTGGTATCAACATGGATAAGAATATATATTGCCAGAAAACCATGGACCCCTCCTAAAATAATCTTGCAGTGTCTCTACAGATCCATTGTGTGCTGGAGACATATATTTTAATTCATGATGTCACATCTAAATCTTCCACTATGTTACTCCCATATCTTCCAAATTTGATACCATACAGTTCTAATTCTGCGCATTCGCACATTTATACCTGTATAATGTTGTCTCTATATACAAATAAAGGTGAAATTTGGTCTTAGGTGCTGGGCTACCCTCCCCCATTTAATGCCGCCTATATATTTCTGCTATAGTAGTACTGTATCTCCATATTAGCTGCTCTAATAGTCAATTGCTCAATGGGGCATGTGCTAAAGTACACTCTGCGTAGTGACATACTGCTTGGCCCCCATATATTTGTGTAACATTTCTAGTTTGACCTCTGTGCAACACTAATCTAGATCTTTATGAATGCATGTGCATCATACCGCTTGCAGTTATCAATACTGATAACTGTATCTGTGGCCGGGTGCTGTACAGGAATGCTGATGTCATGAAATGTTTTCCCTAACATGTTTCCTCCCCACTGGGACTGGGTTGTGATTAATTTCCCTGGTAGCTATATCTCCATTTAGGAATTTGTGTTGTTTGTTACGTTCATTTAAAGTATATGTAAATCTATTTTTCAGTATGTTTAATATTATGTCTCAAAGTATACAAATAATTGTTTATGAATCTATTGCAAAGTTGTTGTGTTTTTTTTCTTCCTAAAGATCCCGCTAGTAACAGCACTTCTTATTGCAGGCTGACCACACTAAACCACTGCCTTACATTAAGCAGCAGCAGTATCAGCTTACCATGTGTGCTTGTTTAGCTGGCTGTTGGGCTGTCTATCCATTCTATCCAATAAGCAACCCAATAGCCAGTTGAAGGAACACATGGTATGATGACATTGCTGCTGCTACTTTCTAGGCAGTGGCTTAGCACTGTCATCCTGCAAGAAGGAAGGATCTCTAGAGAAAAAAAATTTTCAAATGATTTGTATAGGAAAACCTATGTACAATGAAGCATGACACCAAATATACTGAAATACAGATTTTGGCAGACAGCAGAACCCTTTTTGAACCTGCACTAGATTGGTGGAGAATGAATGTCTGTATCTTGTTGGTTCTGCGTCACAACCAGGGGCCTAACAACTCATGGGGTCCCCGAGCATTAGGGGATCATGGGGCCCCTGTATCCTCGCCCACACTCAAACCACACCCAAAAAGCCTATGAAAGGTACCAGGGGCATCTCATGGGGCCCCCTACTGACCCTGGGTCCTTGGGCAGTGCTCGAGTTCCTGAATGGTCAGTCTTCCCCTGGTCACAACACAGCACTTTGAGAAGCTAGGACCTCTTTTATTTTGCTAATTACAAGTCCTCTTGTGTCTTTTCAGCAATTCGATTTGGGAGAATGCCTCGTTCAGAAAAAGCAAAACTGACAGCCGAAATTTTGACCAGCGAGCAAGATATCAAGGACTCTCAAATGGCCGACCTTCTGTCCCTGGCCAAACTCCTCTATGACGCCTATCAGAAAAACTTCAATATGAACAAATTAAAAGCTCGGGCCATTCTCACAGGGAAAGGCAGCAACCCAGTAAGTCTTCTTTTAATTGCTGTTCTCTCTCCAGAGATCCGAAAGGTTCCCTATGATGCATTTGGCAGCTCTCAAGGTCACTCTGACCTTCCCTGAACTTGTGTGTGGACTGTGCAGTGCAGGTGTGTCCTCTACTGCTCACTTTACTGATAAAAACTCTGCATTCCCCTCCAACCAATAGAGAAAGCTTCATTAAATAGAATACTTTTTGTTACAAAGAAATTTACAATGTGGCTTGCATAAAAGAACAATCAGTTACCTAAGTAGATATTTCTGTAAACATGTCAAGACTGTATCAAACTAATGCTGGGTACACACTGTCCGTTATTTTTCGTTCAATCCAGCGGGCTGAACAAAAAAAAAAGAGTTTGGGAGCTCTCCCCCCCCCCCCCCACCTGAACACACTGGTCAGCGTTCGCTGCCAGCACTGATTGAATACCGATCGGATGCTGGTTTTCCAGCATGCCCATTTGACAGAAGCCAGCCGTGTACATCTGAGCCGAGTGTCGTTTCATGTGTGTACGGGGCTTAAATGTAGTTTTGATAAACCTTTGTATTTAAAGTGACCCTATCACATTTTAAAAATGATCTCTAGCGGGTATGTAAAGAACTGGGAAAATACCAAGGGAGGACTGATCCTCACTAGCAGGTAAATTCATAAGCAAAAAGTTACTTTGTCATCCTGGCTCAACCTTGCAGCAGTTCTTTATGAAGGGCAGTGTCTGGTTAATAGATACAGAGCAAATATACAAAGTTCAGGCGCTCAGTTTGTGAATGAACTTGTTCACCTTGCAGTGTACCTGTATGGAGTCACCCACAAGTATTTATGCCTAACCTCTATGCTGCTTTGTGATCAACAGCCTCTGGGGTAAATGTTTCAGTGCAAACATGATTGGGATTATTCTGTTAGACTGTACAAAGATCAATGGTGTGCGCAGAGGGCGCTGACCCTCAGCGGCCAATCAGGCTGCAAAGTATTGAAGTATGGAAAAAAAGAGTTGTGATTTGTTCCTGTGGGTTACTGCACATTGACTCTTGTCCTAAAAAATTTAATTTGTGGACAAAAACATGGGGGCTATCATTGTTGACATGGCGTATGTGAAAAAAATATAATATATTGCAGCTGATCGCCCCCTGGATGTGATGGCTGCATACATTTTTTTCAGTCTTTCTTTTCACCTGGTGATCCTGCCAGTAACACAGTTCCTGTCCTAGGGTGACAACACTCAATCACTGCGCTATATCTAAGGAGAAACAGCATTGTAAGCCTAGGAAAGAACTATAAAACACCCCCATCTCCTCTCTGTAACATTAATATTATTCTAATACAGGATTTATATAGCGCCAACAGTTTGCATAGTGCTTTACAATATAAAGGGAGACAGCACAATGGCAACACAGTTCAATACAGAAGTAATAGGAGGGCAGGGTAGGCTTCCCTGAAATTAGTTTTCAAGGATCACCTAAAGGCGGCCAGGGTAGTAGCAGACTGGACATACTGGGGTAGGGAGTTCCAGAGGATGGTAGAGATTCTGGAGGTGAGCATGGGAGGAGGTAACAAGGGCTAGAGAGCAAGATGTCTTTGGAGGAGCAAGGGAGGATTTTGGCAATATCTGCAGATGAGGTTGGTGATGTAGCCGGGGTAAATGTTGTGGATGGCTTTGTATGCTTTGGTCAGTATTTTGAATTTTATACGTTGGGCTAGCACAGTGTTTCTCAATTCCAGTCCTCATGGACCCCCAAGAGGTCATGTTTTCAGGATTTCCATTATTTTGCACAGGTGATTTGATCAGTTTCACTGCCTTAGTAATTACCACAGCTGTTTCATCTGAGGGAAATCCTGAAAACATGACCTGTTGGGGGTCCATGAGGACTGGAGTTGAGAAACACTGGGCTAGCAGAAGCCAGTGAAAGGGATTGGCAGAAAAGGGCAGTAGTCAAGGATAGGTTAGTATATAAATCTAGCAGCAGCATTCATAATAGACTAGATAGAGGGGAGGTGTTCTTTAGACCTTACAGAGAGCTGGAAACAAGGTAACTGATACAAATGCAGCAGCACAATGAGACAGCATAGGAATTTTTCAGCTGAGAAGATTTCTAGTAGGATCAACAAGCTTTTTTTTGCACTTCTAGAACAGATAAAACAAGATGTTTTCATATTATATAATTAACAATCCAAAAGGAAGCAAGTAAGAGAAGTTGTTGGGATTTACATATACTTGAATCTCATACTCTATCTACATTTGTCTTCCTTGCAGCCATTTGTGATACATGACATGGAGACGTTGTGTATGGCAGAGAAAACACTGGTAGCCAAACTAGTGGCCAACGGTATTCAGAACAAAGAAGCCGAGGTACGCATCTTCCACTGTTGTCAGTGCACTTCTGTGGAAACTGTCACAGAACTTACAGAGTTTGCCAAATCCATACCGGGTTTTACTGACTTGGACCTGAACGATCAGGTGACTCTGTTAAAATACGGAGTCTATGAAGCCATGTTTGCCATGCTGGCTTCAGTGATGAACAAAGATGGGATGTTGGTAGCTTATGGAAATGGTTTTATTACCCGGGAGTTCTTGAAGAGTTTGAGGAAGCCAGTTGGTGACATGATGGAACCGAAGTTTGAGTTTGCCATGAAGTTCAATGCCCTGGAACTGGATGACAGCGATATTGCATTGTTTGTTGCTGCTCTTATTTGTTGTGGAGGTAAGACTTTCTCTATATGATAAGATATAATAATGTCATCAGAGTACTTCTGCTGCTATCACAACAGCAATGACTTCTTACCCTCTTCTTGGCCATACAAGCAGTCAGTTTTATTGTTGTCATTAAAGTTAAACTCCAAGCAGTGAATGGTATGCACAGATGAAATACATAAAAGGGAACTATATTACCTACCAAACAAATTTGTATTTCTGTCCATGCACTTCTAAGCATTATACAGCCATATTACGTAGCACAGCCAGGAAGGCACCACAAACCGTTATGGAGCTATACTCAACTCTGCTCCAACCATACGATGTCCGCAAGCTTACTCTGACATCTTCTCACAGGCTTCTCCCAGCTTTTTGATCCATCTTGATTGACATGTGCAAAGAAGTTGAACCAAAACTCAAGGTTTCCTTTAATTTTAAATATTTTGTTTGGGCCAGCTTGGCTCAAATTAATTCTTTCCATGGCAAAACAGTCTGGCCATTGGGGATGCTGTAAAAGATTGTAGAAACTTGTGCTGCACACAGCAAGCACTGTTGTCTTCCTGCACAGCTAACAGTGACTCTCTACTGCCGGAAAGAGAGAGAGTTGCTTGTATGGCATCTCAGTCATTCAGGAACAGTCTTGTATTTTTTCAATGAATATAAAGCATTCTCTGATTGGCCAATGTGGAGAGTCGCGATTGTTTAATTCACCTGCGCACAAAGCCTATCCTAGGATTCCTAAACTGTGCATGCGCAGGTCACTGTACATTGTAGACTTTATGAGGAGAAAGGTAAAAATCTTTTATTGCAGAACAGACCAATTATGTCTTTTTCACCAATGAAAAGACTTTTCAGCTCACAACTAAAATTTTTGGGTTTTTTTTTTACCTCTCTCCATCCCCAGTCTGTTGATTGGATGGTATTTTTTACAGAACCACAAAATTTGGTGCCTTTTATTTGTGCCTTGAGTTTAGCTTTAAAACATAAGTATTTTTTCTGGTTTCCAGAACTAGGCAAGTTTTCAAAGTTATTGATGAATTTCATCATGACCACCAAAATGTCAATCTCCATTAGTCTGTGTGTGTTGTGGAAGGCAGGTTTGGAGGGTGCTAGTGTTATTGAAATTGAAGGTATTACTGAGGGGATTGAGACTGCGAGGGTGGGACTGCACAGAAAATGGGGTAGAGCTGATGAAGATCTGGATGGGACTGCCCAAAAGGAGAATGTGATATGTGTGGGCCATGGGTGTCACTGATCTCGGGACTGGGATGAAGATGTTGGCAGGTATGAAACCATTATCTGAATAGAATTTGTCACCTTGAGAAACAGGACTTGCGTCCCCATTTGCCTATTCTGGTGGCGACTGGAACATGGCAATAATAAGCTGATGGATGTTTGTAGTCTTTACCTACTTTATCCAACACTAAAAACAAAGTCGTCTTGTCTGTAGATTTATGACTAAAATATTTACCATGATAGTACAAAAGAAGCAAGTTGTGTTTAATTAAATAATATTGATTGACATCTGATGTTTATCCTGTGAAGAAGATCTCTGTGGAATTAAGTGGCATATTTGTCAATCAGTAGCGAGTTTTGATAGAAAAAGGCAGCGAATTATCCACGGAGCCCATATTTGTTGAAACGTTTACAATTTGTTCTTTGCAAAGCCTTCTGAGATCCAAAAGATATATTTTGAGAACGTTTTTAGGTCTGCACAGGACAATGTAGATGGTTTTTTCTTGCTTTTACAATCAACAATTTAGCTGTTGCAAATTATGTATTGGTTATCAGCTGGCACTGGCGATTGTGAAACAAGTCAAGTTTTTACACCTGTAGAGAGCCTCTAATGGGTTCATTTGAACTTGGAAACCCAGATTTTTCGGTATTGTTTTATTGTATTTGTACACACAGGTCCAATACATTTGTACAGTTGGGCATTCCCACCATATATGTCCAAACTTGAACTGCATGGAGAATCATCTGAAACAAGTTGCAGGATATGAGGGGATTTCTTTAGATATTTGGGAAGAGACTAATTACCACATTACCAGTAGTTTTTAGTTAATTTCAACTGGCTAGTTAATGTCAAGGCTAGCTGTCACATATCTGCTGGAGACCGAACTGAAGATAGGGCTCGTTTTGCATCCCCTCTGGAAGTGGTGACCGAAAATGTGAGGACACGGTGGCACAAAGGCCCATATTGCAGGTAGTACCAGCTTTCAGATGTGAGCGTCAGACCAAATGAAGGAACACCGCAGTACCCAAGTAGAATGCAGGAACATAGTCCACACAAGCTGAAGATCGGTAACAGACGGACAGAAAATGACTGAATCAGGAAGTAGAGACAATGTTAGGATACAAGCTGAGGTAATAATAGCCTGGCAATGGGGTACAGCATCATATGGCAGAAAGCAGAGTGCAAAATACAGGCTGTAAAGGACCAGATCCACAGACAAGACAGAGGGCAAGCTGGGTCGCATACAGGAAGGTGTAAGCAGCAGGTCTGGTTGCAGGTTAACATGAACAAATTGAAGACCACTGAGCAATCTCTCTATCTCACACTCCATTTTATACAGGTAATTTGGCTCCAACATTCGTGTCCACAGACCATATAGAGTGCACACTTTGAAGTGATCCTATGTATATAGCCACATACCACAGTGTGTGCACCAAATATACTAGTCTTCTTTTCTGAAATTTTCAGGCTGGTCATGTGATATGCAGGGTCCTCTTCTGCACGGGGTGGTTCTAAATGATGCAGTGATCGCCATTGAAGTGGAAACAGCACAGTTTTCTGCTTCATTTCACTGTGAGTGCAGACAACCATAATGGTGCAAACCCTGGGGGTGGGCTCATGACACTGTGCACTTACAGGTAGTGGGACAGTGGGCATTATTTAGCCCAGTAGAGGACCAGCATTAGATTGCAGAGCAGGTAGTCTGCACAAGACAGCTTTGTGAAGGTGAGTATTGCATCGATATCTACTTTTTTATATTTATAAGTGCTTGGTTACTGTTTTTGTTTTTTTTTCATTAATTGAAACTGGTGTTGGGTTTTAGCTCCACAATACACTTACTCTTTTTCTCTTTTAACAGACCGTCCTGGACTGCTGAATGTCCCTAGCATTGAGAAAATGCAAGAAAACATTGTCCATGTACTGAAGCTTCACCTCCAATCCAACCACCCAGACGACAGCTTCCTCTTCCCCAAACTCTTACAGAAAATGGCCGACCTGAGGCAGCTTGTAACAGAACACGCCCTCCTCGTCCAGACCATCAAAAAGACTGAAACTGATGCCTCCCTTCACCCATTACTGCAAGAAATCTACAGGGACATGTACTAAGGGCTGGAGGAATTGTTTCAAAGATTTATTTTTTTTATTCATCGTTCTGATGGGAGCAAGGTTATACGTAACCATTTTCCTCCTTTCGTGGGTTTGGTTAAAACGCATTCGTGCCTTCTACTTTGCCAGTGCTAAAAGACAGATTTTCCAGCTGTTTTAACATGTCACAAACCGATCTCCTGGAGAAAAAAAAATTTCCTTTTAATCGTATCAGTCTTCCTAGAAAAATAAATCAAAGAAAAAGAACTATATTTTAATTTTTGTCACAGGAGGTCTCCAGTTTTGCAAGCAGTCTAGATTTATAAAATCTAGCAATATAAATCAGGTTTTACTCAGGTTAATCCAAGGAGAGGGTTGTCCTTGGTATCGTGGTACTCCACAGTCCTTTCACTTTCTGACCTACTCTTAGTACATACCATTTCAAAGACTGTCAAAATCAGGAGCCTTGATGTCTTTTTAAAAGCAGACTTGCTATTATGGTTAGATCAAGGTTTGGAGTATCACACAAACCGTTCTACTTCTCAGAAACCATTGTTGCTCACTGCCGTCCTTTGTTTTGTAAAGATAAATTAAAACTTTCCAGCACACATCGGACGTTAATGGCGCTAAATGTTGGAGATTGGGGAATGAAGATACCATTGGCATATTTTTTTTTTTGTACTAAGCGCAAATGCATATGACTGGTACACGGGTAAAGTTGGCTGCTTCTACACAGAAAAAGTTCACTTTTAACGGTGAGAGCGGAGATTCGGTTAAGGCACTATATGATGCATCTCTACCATGGTCCTAGAGATGGGCTTTCAGGCTCCCTAAACTGAGAAATAGAGAATTTTATTACAGAATTTTATGCTAAATACTTAGAAATGTTTATGGAATATATTTGTAAGGTACTTTGATATAAAAGAAAAAATAAAAGTTATTTTGTAAAGCCTGCACACTACAAAACCTACAGCACATGATCGCAAGTGGTAAAAAAGAGGATCTTTACTACCAGAAGATATGTTGGCATATTTTTGAAAAAGAACCACTGCTTTCCCGAAGATCCGCCGGAATTCTATGGGGGGGAGAATACAAAAGGTCACACTAAAATGTACTGAAGATGGATGTATTTTCTATACTTTTAATATTCAGAAACTCATTGGGGGGGCATTTATCAATTCTGCATTGCAAGGCAAAACAGAAACAATAGACAAATTTATTATAGTTATACAACTTTATGCATAAAGTCCTTCCTCAGCTGCCCAATGAAATATACAATTGAGAGCATTTTGTTTTTTTTTTTTTTGTAAGGTGAGATAAATACATATTGATCCTGCCAGAAATCTTGTGAGCTTATAACTTCCTGTGCTCTTGGCCTGTGACTGTTTGTTTATGTTGTTCTGCTACTGAATGGTGATTGAAAGTTGTCATTCTAGAACTGAAAGTGTTACTGGCAGAATTGCCAGGTAAAAATAAAAGAAAAAAGTTAAGGAAAAAAAAAAAAAAATGTATCAACCACATCTATGTACTAGTAAGCTGCAACATATTACATTTTTGTTTTACTTAGATACACTTTAAAGTACAAGTTTACATTTATGCAAAAATCTCCCTATCCCTCACAAAACAATCGGCTGTGTCACTGCTGCGGAGATTCATACTTTTCTCCTCTGACGGCTACAGCCTCACACCTTCTGTAGCACGGCTGGTAAAAATCTAGTGCTCTGCTGCCTGCGCCTGCACAGTAATGCAGACTTGAAAGGGATGTTGCTCCTGCAGTATGGATACATCCCATTGAAGGCTTTGGGATGTTAGTGCTGGGCAGCACAGCACTAGATTTTTATCCAGGTTGGGCTGCAAATGGTCTGTTGAGGTTGCAGCTGAAGGAGAAGGTAGGTACAGACAAAACTGGGGACACAGCTGATCTTATTGAGGAGAATGGGGGGAAGAGGGTTATCGAGTAAATGTGAACATGTACAATATTTTGTGCATCTGTTTAAAGTGATCTGCCTCATCTTCTGTGTAAGTCTTTCAGTTGGCTTTCCAGGATTTCTGGCCCAGGAGTCAAAAAATACACAAAAAAAACCTGTCGATTAAACTTTGCTTACACACCGGTCACATCGGGTGCGATTTGCATGCCATGCGACTTGCAAATCGTATGCCAAGTCGCACCCTATTGTCCGCTATTCGAGCGGTCATATCAGTGCGGTTCCGACTTGGTTGGAGCCGCACCAATTTCTAAAGTAGTCCATGCACTACTTTTGGTGCGATTTGCATAGACATCTGTGTCAGATGTCTTGCAAATTGCAACTGAAATCGGCAGGTCACCCGATTTTGAAATCGTGCAACTTCACTGTAAGACACACAATTTCAAAATCAGCGTTGATGTGACTGGGGGCTTAGTGAGAGGCAGCCTGATTTGCATCTAATTGCATTGCTAATTTGCTTGATAAATGTCCCCCCCATTGGTTAAAGGCTAAGTTCACCTTTAAGAAAAAAAAAAAATCCACATATTTTTGCATGAAAAAAAGTGCATTCATTATTATTATTATTATTATTTAACATATGATTCTGCAAAGCATTGCATCCACAATCAGTGGATTGCAGGTGCAATGTCATGCTTCTGCAGACACTCCCTTCAGCTCTGTGCCCCTACCCCTATTTGAGCTTTCACTTAAAAGCTGGAGGAAGTCCAGTAAGAACTTTGAGTACATCTGCTGCAGTGACAGATGGGATTTGTAGTTTATTCACTCAAAGATCTCTATGAATGAATGCCATGATGATCATAAATGTGAAGTGGGTGCTTAGGAACATATTGCGTGTTACCCCCTTAATATGGGAGTAACATATTCTTAAAAGTAAACTTGGTTTATAACAAAAAGGAAGAACCTTTCAGATATATTTTTTCCTTCCTGATTTAAAAAAAAAAAAAAAAAAAGATATATTTGTTTCCAACCAAGGAATGAAACAAATTGTGTCCTGACAAAATGTAGAACCTGTTTTAAGAGAACAAACTTCTTTGTGTTTTTGGTTGTTGAATGTTTTTCTCAGGGATATTTTCATTTTTTTCTCCTTGTCTTTCATAACCTTACAAATAAGTTAGGAAAGCACCTCCTTAACAAAATAAATCTATACTGTTGTAGACTACCTTATCTGTCAGCCTAAGAAAAGTCATAACCTGTAGAGAAGGGTTTCTCAGCCAAGATTCCATGGAACCCTCAAGTTCCTCATTAGTTTGCTAGGGTTTCCTTGAGTGATGAGCAATTTCTGCCATTCTGATAAGTTCCCACTGACACCATTGTTCTTTTTAGCCATCTGTAAGGGGGTAATTCTTCCTAATGATCACAAATATAAGGAGCATTCTCCCTACTGACCGTCACACTAATGCAGGGGTGCGCCAACCTTTTGAAGAGCGAAGGCTGCTTATGGGATTTAGTAACTGGTAGTGGGCCACAGTGAAATTAAATGGTTCAGAATTTCATTTTTTTAAATTTTGAATAGCATAATGAATGTTTTCCTCCTTCAGCTGCTGGAGGGAGAGAAGAAACTGTCTTTCAGTAGTTGCAGGAGGAAATGAAGAGGATCATTTCTAGTATATGCCACCCCCTGCTGCCTGTCTTGTTCAAGTGTAAAACAGAATATAACAGAGGCCACATGGCCCCTTGGAGGCAGGACTGCCATTGCAACCCCTGATGCTGCATCAGTGGTTGGAGGGGGTGTGGTAAAGACATGCCTCAACTATGGAGTTTTACTGCCCCCCAAACTGCAAATGTAAACAGGCACTTACTGTCCTGAGCCCCCTATAAGGCTGCTTTCACACTGATGCACTGTGGTTTACATGCACTGTGGAAGCTGCTCTTTGTCATAGGCTTCAATTATATTTTGTGGGTGTAGTGCAGCTTCTGAAAGTACGCTCAGCATTCAGGTTGAGCACCACATCAGAGGGCTCTGTGGGCCACAGGTTTATCACCCCTGCACTAATGTAACCTGAGTTGTAGATATATTCATTTTTAGCAGGGTTTCCCTGAGATTGGAAAGTTATTTCAAGGGTTTCTCTGTGTTGAAAAGGTTGTGAAAAGCTACTGTATAGTTGTAGCTCTCCCTATTCATATAGCTAGATGACAACTTTACAAAAACTGGACAAAGATACTGAGATTACTAGACAGATCCTCTTCTTCTTTTTTTTTTTTTTTTTACAGAGATCAAAAAGTTGGTCACTAGAGGCAAGTTCTCAACTCTTGAGAAACATTCTTTTTCTATAAATAAGCAAGTTTTATGGTTTGTTCAGCAATACATTTAGTGGCCTCCTAGCATATGAAAAAAAATGTGTCCATGAGTCCAAAATGTCAAAACATTCATCAAGCTATATATAATGTTTATGGGCTTACTACATTTTAATGAGCATTTAGAATGGTACACTGAACTGGTATGCAGGTTGGTTAGACTGACACTTAAGTCTAACCATTCACAACCAGGGTTCCTGTAGAGGTTGCTAGGTTTCTTGAGCTGTGGCTAAGTGACTTCCCTTCTGATGGTGCCTTCAAATTTCCAGGTCCATCCCCACTTGCCAGAGCTAGTATCATGACACCAATGATAATTTTAACTGACTGTAAGGGTGGCATTCTAAACACCACTGTGGTCTTCAGGTTCCCCTGATACCTGCAAATTATTTAAAGAGATCCTTTGGTATAAAAAGGTCGAGGAAGACCACTTAGTCACCTCTCTCATACAGCAAGGTGGATTTTTAATGTTTGTGTGGTGACCTGCATCATTCTGATCAGATCAATACAGGTTCATTGCTAGAAAACAATTGTGAAGACATGCTGAATTTTTCCCCAAAGTAAACACTAGTCACCACAGTACAGTGCATAGGAACCAATAAAATGTCATGTTTTATGTTGGCTGGTGTGAACAGGCCCTCAATGTACAATGCTGGTATTAGATTGGCATGTTAGAAGGCAGCATACTGTCTTAAAACTTAATACCAACTTTCTCTGCTGTTTTGAGAAATGTGATTTTGTGAAATTGGGAAGGTGTTTTTTCAATAATATTCATTACCTGTCTTGTTGTGTTATGCCTGTACAGCTTTTGCCCAGTGGGACAATTTCAAATTTTACTGGTAGACATGCTGTTTATAGAAGTCTACACCATACAACAGAATATTATCTTCCAAAGAAATCCTGTACACAGCACAAGTCCTATTAAATTTCTTGATAATCGCACAAATGGCTCCAAAAAAATAAGGCAGCTATGCTTTACACTAATGCGTTTCAGTCAGAAAGGCCTCAGTCATGGCTATCTGATAGTTCATAGGTGTCTCCGTTGTTCATAGGTGTGTATTATTTAATTGTTACTCCACGTAATATGTTCAGGGCTTTATGAATGTAGTGTGTTCACTTGTCAGTTAGCTATGATAAAGGTCTTTCTGGCTGCAACATGTTGACGTAACTGCCTTGTTTTTATGGAGCTGTTTGTGTAATAATTAATCATTTATCAAGAGGACTTGTGCCTTTCCTTGGAGGATTGCTTTGTGTATGGGCGAACAGGAGCCTTGAACCTAGCTCTGGAGTTTCCCAACCTCTGGTGCAGCCTGAACGGGATACAGGGGTAAAGGCGCAATACAGAGATGTTTCAAATGGCTTAACAGAGACAATAGGGGCTCATTTATAACAGAGAGCAAATATCATTTTCCGTTCTGTTACACTACGCACTGCGGCCCATCCTGGTCATAAAATTCGGGTTGTGGTGTATAGTCAATGAAGCCTCCTGGAGTTCTCTGTACTTAATGGAGCAGAGGCTCTTCTTCCAATTTTTTTTTTTTTTTTTTTTTTTATTTCTGGATCATAAAGCACTATGCTGTATAATGTTCTTTTTTTGTTACAATAGAGGTATATTACTTTTTAAATGAACCCATCCCTCATGGGCTTATGCAAGAATCTGAATACCCAGTCTTGAATAAGTACTGTTTTATGGAGGTATAAAATTATTATATTTGTCCCCTTATTTAGCTTAAATCTGGCACCTCATGTGGACCCAGCCTAAGATCTAGGTTTTTGTGATAAGTAATCTGTAAAGTCTCATTTACACTGTTGGCTGAGGGGCTGTAAAAACTGCTGGTTGTGCCACCCGCAAACCACAAGTTAACATGGTCAGCAGCTATATTAATACACATTACTGCAGTTGTGGCACTTTGAAAATTATACCATCTGTCCTAGTTGGAAGATGGAATCGCCTCAAATGCGACCCATTAAAGTGCATGGGACTACAGTGCAGCAGTGTGTAATGTGGTGCTGCAGACTTCCAATGGTTGACCCAGATGTTGAAGTAGCGACATACCACTTCCGAGATGCCTGTTAAAGGCCCCTGAAAAACATTCCACTGTGAATCTCTTAAGATGGCCAGTAAACAGCAGCCAAATGCTTAAAATTTCAAGTACTATATTTCTGCTCACAGAAACCACTGAACTTACACTGAGAATGCCTTCACCTGCTTTTCTCTCTTGAATAAAACCATCTTTTTTCAGGAATCACTGGGTCACCATCTAGTTCCTGGACTGAGATTTCAGCTCATAGATGACACAGTAATGTGAATCCTGGTGTCTGTGTAACTCTTAGCTATGTTGTTATTATTATAATACAGGATTTATACAGCGCCAACAGTTTGCTCAGTGCTTGTATTCACGTAAGAGTCCATTCACAGTTAGGCGACTTTGGGGTCCAAAGTCACATGACAAGTCGCCCCCATGTTTCCCAATGGGTAACATTCATATCTGTGTGGCTTCAAAGTAGTTCTTGCACCACTTTGGTCTGACTTTCATGCGACTGGAGCACCATAGCCTTCAATGTAAACCCTCCAAAGTCACACCTGAATGTTCATGTAACTTTGTACAGCAGAAACAATGATGCTTTGTCAAAGCCACACTCATTCAAAGTCCTGTAAAGTCACAATGAAAATCGCAGGCTTTTGAAGTCGCACAAGTATGAATGGACCCTAACTCAGATTTGTCCTTGCTGCATCTTCTCACCATGTGACTTGCTGTAAAGTTACATTGTTGCAGTCATTACTGCAAACCAGGCAAAATCACTGGGCTGGAGCCCCAGGACTGCTAATATAAATACTAATGCTGTGTATAGTGACATTTTAGGAATGTATTCATGCAGAATTGTAAAGCTACAGAAAAGTACATTTTAGGGGCTAAGTTCACCTTTACCAGAAAATAGTCTATTCAGTCAAGGGGCCCTAATAAATATTAAAGATTTTGTAAAATGTTCATTAAAGCAGAATTTCACTGCATCTGAGAATTATAAACGCTATTTAATTCATTTTTAACATTCAAAGCAAACTCCCCAATCCATCAATGTCTCCATACATGCTTTATTTTTGCTAAGAAATTACTATGACCCCCCCAGCATTTATTGCTGGCTGTGGTAATCGTGAGTAAGGGCAGATGATTTATGTAGCATTTATGCCCTGGAATCCATCTGCCCTTTGCTCATGCAGGCAGGAGAGTGTGCTTAGCTGGGAAAGCTCCTCCTTCTCTCCTGAAGAGTCATGGGATGTATGATATAATTTGTCTAGGCATGGAAAGCAGGAAGCAACTGAAGAAATGTTAGGAAAGTATCATATTTACTTTTTTTTATCTATTGATAGGAAACCGCATACAGATTACAAAAATTCAGTGTTGATTGAGAGAGTGAAGTTCCACTTTAATTTTAGTGTCATACAAGTAGGCCATTTGGGTCCCCGGAGGCCTGGATGAAAAACTCCCAGTTAGCAATCCCCACATCCTGCCTTGCTGCTAGGGCATGAAAATCTTTGGCTCCTCGCTTCCAGCATTACAGGAGTGCAAACCAATGGTTTATCCATACAAGTCTATGGGAATGCAAAACCCCTTTGAAGCAGGGAAAATCCAAGTCACAGGCAGGTAAACAGCAGGTCAAATGCACCTATCAATGAATTCTGATCTTGGAAGCATCTCAAACTATGGCATCAACAAAAGTGCAAAGGTCCAAAGTAAAGCTAAATAAGGGGACAAATGTAAATACTCGAAGACTGAAATCTGGGCTAAACAAAGGTTGTATAAATACAAGCATATTCCTGCTTGAGCAAGATCTATGCAGTAATCCAGTAATAAACAACTCCTTCACTTTGCCTTAGTGCAGGAGCTTCCTGTAATAAAGACCGGCCACTGCAGAGCTCTCTCCTTGTGCAGGGTTACTGGTCCTCCTCCTGCAGTTTTCTGCAGGCAGCCTATCATTGGTTGAACCTGTTGAGCCCCTCCCACAGCTCTTCTTTCTACACAGGTCATGCACAGCATAGTACTAACGTCACTATTACTTTTACAAGGAAATAACTGGGTTTGCCCTACATGGGTAATGAGACTAATTCTCAAGATTCTTGCAAAAACCCAATTGTGACTCATCTTTAAGAGGTGATCTTGCGCATTATATAATGGTGACATTGCTGTGCAGAGCAGGGCTACTCCATAATCCTTTCATCTTTGTGGCAATATGGCATCATTTGTACGTAGTAAAGGGAATTCCTATTCGTCTTCCATAGAAAAAGTTATATTATCTTTATTTTCATTAACAATACAAATTCCTATTTCCAAAGTTTATTGATAAAACTTTATTTGAATTGCTGCTTTTACTTTCCATGTGGATTCTGAGAGATCATGCAAAAAAAAAGTAAAACTGTGTTTATGATGGAAAATGTATAGTAGTTAATGTGGCATTGTAAAAAATTAAAACTGTAACTTGTAAACAAAATGTTTAAACTTGTAACCTTTTGGGAGGGGAGGGCATAACCAAAAGTATAAACAGGGATGATGGTGCAACATTTTTTTTCATTTCACATTTGCAGTAGTAAAACAAATGATTTTTAAGAATCTGTTGTTTTGATATTTGTTTTAAGACAAAAGTGTTACCAGGTTTTCGTCTGTCCGTTATATCTGGTCTGGTTGATAGTTCACTGGTGGTTGGGGAGGGGGATTTGCCAAGTCCGATAATTCTCAATGGCACTTGCTGGTGACTGCTAACGATGCATGTTTTGCCGATCCCAGAATCACTTAAAATGTGACTTTTAAAGCTCAACTGAACTTTCATGTCAAATGTGCAGAATATGTTTTAAGTGCATCAAACCAAAAGGTGTGTAAAGACATGTAAAGTCTTACAGTTCATTTTTCTACAAAGCAGGAACATCCTGAGTAGGAAAGCCTGTCCCATGCCAGCATGTTGCATAGAGGCAAATTTGCTCTTGTTGAAGAAGCAGTGGTCACTCTGCAGAGGTCTGGCATGCCCCCTACTGAGTAAGATAGAGAGCACTCAGTAGGGGGTGTGTTGAACCTCTGAAGAGAGACCACCGTTTCAACACATGTATCACGGGTCCTTCTCTACAGCAGGTTGGCAGGGGCACACTTTCTACTGTGGCTGTTTTCTAATCAAAACAAATTTTAAGACTTTGCACTTTGGTTATAATGCACCTGGAATGTATTTAATCAATTTAAACTAAAAGTTCAATTGGACCTTATGTGTACTTAACTAAGTGGTACACTTAAACCTGGATATTTGAAAAATGCATTGCTGGAGGCTACCTCAGTTTACAGCACCAAACAGTGATGTAAACAATATCTCCAGCAATTAAAAATTGGCAGGCATTTACCCATCCCACGTCCCATCCACCCAAATGTCTGCCAAAATCTTGACATGCCTTACCCACTTTTGACAGGCACAATCTCTTTTGAGACCTTGCAGTCCTGACAACTGCAAAGATTGGAGCCATTAGAACACACAAGCTAAACCTCTTGGGATAGGTTTGCCCAACTTAATTACTTCCGTTTTCACTGGGCACTGGTGGGTTTGATATTTCTGCCCTTGTCATATTTTCTGTGGCCTGGGAGGTCACTTGATTGAGATCCCAAGTCTTACATCTGGACCCCTAGCTTACAGTCTTTGTGCTTAGAAGTCCTCTTATACAGCTCTTACTGACATCTATGAATAGTCTGCAAATGTACAGCCTATAGCTTTCAAATTCATCTAGGCAAGCCTGGAGAGTAGAGTATCTTTCAAAAGAAACCTGAACATAAAGAAAAATAAATAAGTGCCACTGATGATCTAAATTGCTAATATCCTGGTTGTCTATGGCTTCAATACTCTGATTGCAGCACAGACTCAAAGTCCAAAACCTGATTGGCACACTTGTTTTGGGTCAGTGATTTAAAGAATTAAAGCCATGATCAGTATTTCCAAAGGAAATCACCAATGGTAGCCTATATACTGTAAATAAAAGGAAAGAACACGATGAAACAAACCGCAAAGAGATACTGAGAACCATTACAAATCCTGTATCTGGAAGAACTGGCAATACCTTTTGGCTGAGGGTGGCTGGAAAAATCGAAATGCGCTCTTAGACCTTTTGCCTTAATAAACAATGGTCTATGAATCTGGCAAGCTGCTGACCTCTAGTATTTTTTTTCACTGGCACTGGGTGACCACTAGAAGAGCTTCCAGCACTGCACCTTTCTTGGAAGATTTTCCTGATTTGGACGCATTACTTTTTGTCCCTTTTTTGGGGGATTACATAAATAATTAAAATAGCATTGTATGATATATCTTGACACACCTGTTTATTTTTTTTTCACTTGATAGATGTTTTGTATGTAGCCACTTAGTTTTTTGGTATATATGTCAATGTAATTGTTTTTAAAGTAGGGTTTAGCATAGCATGATTATTTATCACAGCCTATATATACTCTGGTCAGAGTAGACCTCCTTCAAATGTTATTTTGTGAGACAAATATAATGCCTAGATGAGCCATTCCCGGCAGCCGACAGGTTTAAAAGAATTATAAAAGGAAAAGAAGTATTTGAACACCCTGCGATTTTGCAAGTTCTCCCACTTAGAAATCATGGAGGGGTCTGAAATTCACATTGTAGGCACATTCCCACTCCGAGAGACGGAATTTAAAAAAAAAATTCAGGAAATCACATTGTATGATTTTTAAAGAATTTATTTGTCTTGCACTGCTGAACATAAGTATTTGAACACCTGAGAAAATCAGTGTTAATATTTGGTACAGAAGCCTTTGTTTGCAATTACAGAGGTCAAACGTTTCCTGTAGGTCTTGACCAGGTTTGCACACACTGCAACAGGGATTTTGGCCCACTCCTCCACACAGATCTCCTCTAGATCTGTCAGGTTTCGGGGCTGTCGCTGAGCAACACGGAGTTTCAGCTCCCTCCAAAGATGTTCTATTGGATTTAGGTCTGGAGACTGGCTAGGCCACTCCAGAACCTTGATATGCTTCTTACGGAGCCACTCCTTGGTTATCCTGGCTGTGTGCTTCGGGTTGTTGTCATGTTGGAAGACCCAGCCATGACCCATCTTCAATGCTCTGACTGAGGGAAGGAGCATGTTGCTCAAAATCTCACAATAAATGGCCCCATTCATCCTCTCCTTAATACAGTGCAGTCGTCCTGTCCCCTTCGCAGAAAAGCACCCCAAAGCATGATGTTACCACCCCCATGCTTCACAGTAGGAATGGTGTTTTTGGGATGCAACTCATCCTTTTTCCTCCAAACACGACGAGTGAAGTTTAGACCAAAAGTTCTACTTTGGTCTCATCTGACCACATGACTTTCTCCCATGCCTCCTCTGGATCATCCAGATGGTCATTGGCAAACTTCAGACGGGCCTGGACATGCGATGACTTGAGCAGGGGAACCTTCCGTGCAATGCATGATTTGAAACCATGACAGCGTAGTGTTCTACTGACAGTGACCTTTGAAATTGTGGTCCAAGCTCTCTTCATGTCATTGACCAGCTCCTCCCCTGTAGTTCTGGGCAGATTCCTCACCTTTATCATCAGTGATACCCCACGAGGTGAGATCTTGCATGGAGCCCTAGTCTGAGGGAGACTGACAGTCGTCTTTAGCCTCTTCCATTTTCTAACAATTGCTCCAACAGTTGATCTATTTTCACCAAGCTGCTTGGCAATTGCCCCGTAGCTCTTTCCAGCCTTGTGGAGGTCCACAATTTTGTCTCTGGTGTCTTTTGACAGCTATTTGGTCTTGCCCATGGTAGTAGTTGGCGTCTGACTGACTGTGGGGTAGACAGGTGTCTTTAAAGAGCTCAGACAGGTGCTACTAAGTTAGATTAATGAGTGGAGTAGAGGTGGACTTTTTAAAGGCACAGTAACAGGTCTTTGAGAGCCAGAATTCTTGCTGTTTCTTAGGTGTTCAAATACTTATGTTCAGCAGTGCAAGACAAATAAATTCTTTAAAAATAATTTTTTTTTAAAATTCTGTCTCCCAGAGTGGGAATGCACCTACAATGTGAATTTCAGACCCCTCCATGATTTCTAAGTGGGAGAACTTTCAAAATCACAGGGTGTTCAAATACTTCCACTATATATTCCACTATTCCTATGGTCAATAAGGCCTGCAATAGTGCTTCCTAATGCACATGAAAAGAACTGACAAAAATGCACTGTATGGAAACCCTGCTATTTAGCTAAACCTATGAAGCCAGCATCTTTTGTAAGGTGCAAACATCCAATGCTGATGGGTGACCAGAAAGGTAAGCTTTGGGATCATGTAGACAAAAAGTTAGAGAAAACCATTGCAAATAGATCATAGTGCACGAAGTATTTGTAACTATCAATTTAAAAAAATGTACAGTTGTGTTCAAAATAATAGCAGTCAGACATCAGTAAGCTGATCAATCACTGTTTTTGGTAGAAATGATATTTCTATATGGCAAATAATTTACTTGCAGGTGTAGTAGAGTAATAGAAATCCAACAGACCCAACAGTCATGACATGCATGCTGCTGATTCTGTGTAATTGAATCACTAATTGAAAGGGGCATGTTCAAAATAATAGCAGGGTGGAGTTCTATTAGTGAGGTCATTCATTCGTTGAAAAACAGGTGGCAATTATTGCCCTTATTTATGGAAGGAAGGCAGCAAATGTTGTACATGCTGGTTACAGTGCATTTCTCTCTGAAATTCTGAGGAAAATGGGTCGTTCCAGACATTGTTCAGAAGAACAGCGTACCTTGATTAAAAAGTTGATTGGAGAGGGGAAAACATATAAAGAAGTGCAGAAAATGATAGGCTGCTCAGCTAAAATGATCGCAAATGCTTTAAAATGGCAACCAAAACCTGAAAGATGTGGAAGAAAGCCAAAAACTACCATTCAAATGGATAGAAGAATAGCCAAAATGGCAAGGACTCAGCCAACAATCAGCTCCAGGAAGATCAAAGAAGGTCTAAAGTTACCTGTGAGTACTGTTACAATTAGAAGACGCCTATGTGAAGCCAAGCTATCTGCAAGAAGCCCCCGCAAAGTCCCACTGTTGAAAAAGACATGTGGTTATAATTTGCCAAAGAGCACATTGACTGGCCTAAAGAGAAATGGCGCAACATTTTGTGGACTGATGAAAGTAAGATTGTTCTTTTTGGGTCTAGTGGCCGGAGACAGTTTGTCAGACAACCCCCAAACACTGAATTCAAGCAACAGTACACTGTGAAGACAGTGAAGCATGGTTGCGCAAGCATCATGATATGGGGATGTTTCTCATACTACGGTGTTGGGCCTATTTATTGCATACCAGGGATCATGGATCAGTTTGAATACATCAGAATACCTGAAGAGGTCATGCTGCCTTATGCTGAAGAGGAAATGCCCTTGAAATGGGTGTTCCAACAAGACAACGACCCAAAACACACCAGTAAATGTGCAACATCTTGGTTCCAGACCAACAAGATTGACGTTATGGAGTGGCCAGCTCAATCCCCGGATCTTAATCCAATAGAAAACTTGTGGGGTGATATCAAAAATGCAGTTTGGACTACATTCCACAGGTCTTCTCTATTTCTTGGTTTTGCCTCAATCATCCTGGGCTGGAATATCTGTTCACAGGTGCCAGAAGTTGGTTGACTCCATGCAACACAGATGTACAGCAGTTCTCAGAAACAGTGCTTATACAACTAAATATTCATTAAGTGAATCAAAGGAAAGCAAAATCTTCAAACATTTTTCAGTTTATATAGTGAATGTTTGAGTTTGTAAAGAGGAAAACAAATACTGCTATTTTTTTGAACAGTCTAATATTCACTTTTCTTCAATTTTTTTTAGAGGAACAACACAAATTTGATATATTTTTCTTCATGTTTTGATTTGGAATAGAATGTGTAGTGTTCCCAATGCATTTGTGTGTATGGAAATAAAAGCTATTAGAAGGATTTTGAGCTTTATTCACTTTTTGCAACACACTGCTATTATTTTGAACACAACTGTATATGCACTCACAAACATGGTGAAGGGAAGGGCATGTAGTGTGGTATACGGGCAGCCGATGTGACCACAGGTCCGCTCCAAGGCTCAGGAGTACTGGGGAAGCCCAGCTAGGCTTGATGGGAAGCATGCTGCAACTCTGGCATACCTGTGCAACTCCATGGCCATGGAGGAAAAGCCACCGCTGTCAAGTGTCTCCACACCTCTTGGATGACATTATACAGGGGGGGTGCTGAGATGCTGGTATGGAGAGATGCAGGTGTTGGGGGGGATGGAAATTCCCCAGAAACTTGTCTCTCCATACTGGCACCCCCGGCGTGTTACAACATCCAGGAGGTATGTAGGCACTGATATTGCCCACTTCTCCCTTGGACATGGAGTCAGTGGAGCTACAGTGGATATAAAAAGTCTACACACCCCTGTTAAAATGTCAGGTTTCTGTGATATAAAAAAATGAGACAAAGATAAATCATTTCAGAACTTTTTCCAACTTTAATGTGACCTATAAACTGTATGACTCAATTGAAAAACAAACTGAAATCTTTTAGGGGGGAAGGGAGTAAACATAAAAAAACTAAAATAATGTGGTTGCATAAGTATGCACACCCTCTTATACCTGGGGATGTAGCTGTGTTCAGAATTAAGCAATCACATCCAAAATCATGTCAAATAGGAGTCAGTACACACCTGCCATCATTAAAAGTGCCTCTGATTAACCCCAAATAAAGTTCAGCCGTTCTAGTAGGTCTTTCCTTACATTTTCTTAGTTACATCCTACAGCAAAAGCCATGGTCCGCAGAGAGCTTCCAAAGCATCAGAGGGATCTCATTGTTAAAAGGTATCAGTCAGGAGAACACATGGAACACAGTGAAGACAGTGATCATCAAGTGGAGAAAATATGGTGTAACAGCGACATTACCAAGAACTGGACATCTCTCCAAAATTGATGAAAATACAATTAGAAAACTGGTCCCAGTGAAGCATGGTGGTGGCAGCATCATGCTTTGGGGCTGTTTTTTTTCAGCTGGAACTCTGGCCTTAGTTAAGGTAGAGGGAATTCTAAACAGTTCCAAATACCAGTCAATATTGGCACAAAACCTTCAGGCTTCTGCTAGAAAGCTGAACATGAAGAGGAACTTCATCTTTCAGCATGACAACGACCCAAAGCATACATCCAAATCAACAAAGGAATGGATTCACCAGAAGAAGATTAAAGTTTTGGAATGGCCCAACCAGAGCCCAGACATGAATCCGATTGAACATCTGTGGGGTGATCTGAAGAGGGCTGTGCACAGGAGATGCTCTCATAATCTGACAGATTTGGAGTGTTTTTGCAAGGAAGAGTGGGCAAATATTGCCAAGTCAAGGTGTGCCATGCTGATAGACTCATCCCCAAAAAAACTGAGTGCTGGAATAAAATCAAAAGGTGCTTCAACAAAGTGTTGGTTTAAGAGTGTGTACACTTATGCAACCATACGATTTGTTTTTATTTTTACTTCCCTCCACCTAAAAGATTTCAGTTTGTACAGTTTATACAGTGGGGATCGAAAGTTTGGGCACCCCAGCTAAAAATTTGTATTATTGTGCATAAAGAAGCCAAGGAAAGATGGAAAAATCTCCAAAAGGCATCAAATTACAGATTAGACATTCTTATAATATGTCAACAAAAGTTAGATTTTATTTCCATCATTTACACTTTCAAAATAACAGAAAACAAAAAAATGGCGTCTGCAAAAGTTTGGGCACCCTGCAGAATTTATAGCATGCACTGCCCCCTTTGCAAAGCTGAGACCTGCCAGTGTCATGGATTGTTCTCAATCATCGTCTGGGAAGACCAGGTGATGTCAATCTCAAAGGTTTTAAATGCCCAGACTCATCTGACCTTGCCCCAACAATCAGCACCATGGGTTCTTCTAAGCAGTTGTCTAGAAAACTGAAACTGAAAATAGTTGATGCTCACAAAGCTGGAGAAGGCTATAAGAAGATAGCAAAGCGTTTTCAGATGTCAATATCCTCTGTTCGGAATGTAATTAAGAAATGGCAGTCATCAGGAACAATGGAAGTTAAAGCAAGATCTGGAAGACCAAGAAAAATATCAGACAGAACAGCTCGCAGGATTGTGAGAAAAACAATTCAAAACCCACGTTTGACTGCACGATCCCTCCAGAAAGATCTGTCAGACACTGGAGTTGTGGTTCCACTATAAAGAGATACTTGTACAAATATGGTCTTCATGGAAGAGTCATCAGAAGAAAACCTCTTCTACGTCCTCACCACAAAAATCATCGTTTGAACTTTGCAAATGAACATATAGACAAGCCTGATGCATTTTGGAAACAAGTTCTGTGGACCGATGAGGTTAAAATTGAACTTTTTGGCCGGAATGAGCAAAGGTACGTTTGGAGAAGAAGGGGCACAGAATTTAATGAAAAGAACCTCTGTCCAACTGTTAAGCATGGGGTTGGATCAATCATGCTTTGGGGTTGTGTTGCAGCCAGTGGCACAGGGAACATCTCACGAGTAGAAGTAAAAATGGATTCAATAAAATTTCAGCAAATTTTGGATGGTAACTTGATGCAATCTGTGAAAAAGCTGAAGTAAAGAGAGGATGGCTTCTACAAATGGATAATGATCCTAAACACACCTCGAAATCCACGGGGGATTACATCAAGAGGCGTAAACTGAAGGTTTTGCCATGGCCTTCACAATCTCCTGACCTCAACATAATTCAAAATCTATGGATAGACCTTAAAAGAGCAGTGCGTGACAGACAGCCCAGAAATCTCAAAGAACTGGAAGACTTTTGTAAGGAAGAATGGCAAAGATACCTCAAACAAGAATTGAAAGACTCTTGGCTGGCTACAAAAAGCGTTTACAAGCTGTGATACTTGCCAAAGGGGGCAGTACAAGATATTAACTCTGCAGGGTGCCCAAACTTTTGCAGACGCCATTCTTTTGTTTTCTGTTATTTTGAAAGTGTAAATGATGGAAATAAAATCTAACTTTTGTTGACATATTATAAGAATGTCTAATCTGTAATTTGATGCCTTTTGGAGATTTTTCCATCTTTCCTTGGCTTCTTTATGCACATTAATACAAATTTTTAGCTGGGGTGCCCAAACTTTCGATCCCCACTGTAGGTCACATTAAAGGTGGAGAAAGTTCTGAAATTATTTATCTTTGTCTAATTTTTTTTACATCACAGAAACCTGACATTTTAACAGTGGTGTGTAGATTTTTTTATATCCACTGTATTCCAGAGCTGCAGCGTATTTTCCATTCATCACGGCTGGGCTTCCCCAGTACCAGGTTTTCAAGTGCATTTACATTTCTTAATAAAGTTACATATAGTTATTGCACTATGATCTTTTTGCACTGTATTTCTGTCTTTTAAAAGAATTATATCCAGAGTTCAACACTTCACTACATACAACAGTTACTGTACAATTAAGATATACTGTACATATATCAAACCAGCACTTCTTTTTAGTATTAGTTGAGGTGATTAATTCTGTGTCCCCATTAGGATTCTCTCTCCCTATTTGCGTTGGTGGCAATTTTCACTAGATAGGAAACAAAGTTACAGTTGTCATCTGTACAAGAGGTGAGGGTAAAGCATCCAATGGGGACACCATGTTGCATGACAACTATCGAACAGAGGAGTTCCGCTCACTTTGGAGAGATTTCCTCTAACTTCCTATTTTGTCTCAGACAGAATGCGAAGGGGAATCTCCCCGACATGGCACAGACGGGGGAAAAAAAAAAACCTGACGGGTCTTTTCCTTCTCTGTTCTACCTAAAACTGGAAAAAATGTTTTGGCTTTACATATGCATTAATCAGAAATAGTTCCTGGGAAAGGGGGGAAGAGGAAGACTTTCACTTTTTCCATTTTGTATGTAGATATATTTATCTCTGCAGAGCCTATGTCTCGGAATGCACTTGCCTACATAAATATTGGAGATTCTTTTCTCTCATATGCCCATACCTATAGGAGCCATATGTGGTCAGTTTAAAGAGGAACTCTGGCAAAAACATTTTTTTTTAGTTTTGGTTAGAATGGCAAATGGTTAGAACTGTCCGGTTTTTAATGCTGGGAGACAGAAAAGCTTGCCGATCACAAGGCTACATAGCATATCAGTGTCCAAAGACAGCAGGTGGACGCAGGATGGAGAGTGCCACACTCCCTATAGAAGATTCACTCATAAAGATCTATTGCTCATTGATGATGTCAGCATTTTCATGCAATGTACTTGTTCCATAGGTGCACACTGAGTCCAGCCTGGGGCCTACCCCCTTTGATGTGTTTTACCCTAATGCAGAGTTCCAGCCATTGTTGTGTTTATTAAAACTCAGCAGCTACAAAAAAAAAAATGTAGCTGCTGACTTTTAATGAACACACACTTACCTGTCCCAGAGACCAGCGATGTTCTCACTTGCGCCATCCCTTCTCTCCTCCACGGCTCCGGCATCTCAACCGTGTGCACCAGGTTGTGACAGCTTGCAGCTTCACAGCCTGGTGCCCACTGCGCATGCACAAGTCCCGCTGCACCTCTTATTGGTCCGGCAGTCTTCAGGGACCTGTAAAAGTTCCCAGGAGACTGTGGAAGGGAGGAGGAGGCCGAACTTCCATCTTACTTTGCTGTAGCAAACTGAGCCGGAAGTGGGAGCAGGTACCTGTCAAAAACAGGTACCCGTTCCCCACTCTCCCCCAAAATGTGCCAAATATGGCAGTGGAGGAGGGGGGGTGTAGGCAAATAAGCGGAGCTTCTGCTTTTGAGTGGAAGTCTGCTTTAAAGACAGGATCAGTCGTACACCATGTCTAGGACTATAGGCATGGACTGGCATTTTTCTGCATCCGAGTAACACCTGTCGCTGCAAAAGCACTTACAAAAGAGTTGTTTTCTAGGTTTTGTATTCTCAACACGATGGTGATGTGATCTGCAGTGCGGTGTGGAAAAATGCAGACATACTGCATTTTTTCACAGCACATAGGATGTCACTGCACGTTGCAGTTAAAAAAATAAATAAAATTAAAGGGCACATTGCACTACCTGGCAAAATGGACACCAGCTTCCATGCTCTGTTTTAGCATGGAGCCTAATGTTAGGGTTGTCACCTCATCCCTTTAAAACTGAACACATTAATTACATTACTGTGGCTGATTAAGGTGGTAAATAAACTTTCTGACTTAAATTAGCTCCAGAACCTGTAATTAATATATGTTCAGGTTTAAAAGAGATGAAGTTGCAACCCTACCTGCTGTCCATTTTGGCTAGCATGAACAGGCCATAAGCCTGTCTGTAGGGTGGAAATGTCTCAGAACAGAGGTCTTCCAGGGTGCACATCCAGAATAAAGTTTTATGAAATTTGTTGCCGTGTGGCCACTCCTTGTGATTCAGATTTTTAATGCTGTCTGTGTCCTCAATGGAGAGATTTTCTCATGATCTATTCTGATAAATGCATAGCAAGAGATATAAGTTCTGACCTTTCCCAACCCAAAAAAATGCCATCTGTCTTAATTAAAGAGATTACCTTCACATCCCATGTTCCTCCATTTCGAACAAGAAGTGCACTAAATGCTGTGGTCCTTTTTTGTATAGAAATAGTTAATAACCCTGATTGAAGTGTACCTGATTCACAAATACCATGCTACAGGCCATTTGCTGCCTCATATATTATTATTATTATACAGGAATTATATAGTGTCAACAGTTTGCTCAGCGCTTTACAATATAACGGGAGACAATACAGCAACAATACAGTTCAATACAAGAGGGTTAGGAGGGCCCTGCTCCTTGGAGTTTACAATCTAAGAGGGAGGAGCTAGTGGTACAAAAAGGTAGTAACTGTGGGGGATGGACTGGTAGGAGGAGTAAATATTCCATTATTAGCGGAGGGCAGGATAGGCTTCCCTGAAGAGATAGGTTTTCAGAGATCGCCTAAAAGTGAGCAGAGTATGCGATAGTCTGATAAATTGGGGTAGAGAGTTGCAGAGGATGGAGGAAGCTCTGGAGAAGTCCTGGAGACGAGCATGGGAGGAGGAGACAAGGGAGCTAGAGAGCAGGTGGTCATGCGAGGAGCGTAGACTATGGTTTGGGTGATATTTGGAGACAAGATTGGCGATGTAATTTGGGGCAGTTATAAATGGCTTTATATGTTATTGTTAATGTTTTGAATTGTATTCATTGCACAATGGGAAGCCAGTGCAGGGATTGGCAGAGAGGGGTGGCAGATATGGAACGGTTAGTAAGGTGGAACAGTCTGGCAGCAGCATTCCTGACAGACTGAAGAGGGGATAGCCTGCGATGAGGTAGGCCAATGAGGGAGTTACAATAGTCAAGGCGAGAGATAACCAGGGAATGAATAAGTTCCTTAGTGGTTTCAGAGGTTAGGAACGGGCGTATCTTGGAGATGTTGCAGAGGTGAAGTCTATAAGATTTTGGCAGCGATTGGATTTGGGGCTGAAAGGACAGATGGGAGTCTAGGATTACACCTAGCACCCTGGCATGAGGGGAGGGACTGATGGTTGCATTATTGATCTTGATGAAGAAGTCAGGGGAGGGGGCACGGGCTGGAGGGAATACTAAGAGCTCAGTTTTGGAAAGATTAAGTTTGAGGAGGTGGAGTGACATCCATGCCGATATGCCACTTAGTAGGTTAGTAATGCGAGAGGAGACTGAAGGGGTGAGGTGAGGAGTAGAAAGATAGATTTGTGTGTCATCAGCATAGAGATGGTACTTAAAGCCATGGGAGTTTATCAAGTGACCAAGGGAGGAGGTGTAGATGGAGTAGAGAAGGGGTCCAAGGACAGAACCTTAGGGGACCCCTACTGAAAGCGGGCGTGGAGGAGCCAGAGTTATAGGTAACGCTGAAGGAGTGCTGCAATAGGTAGGAGGAGAACCAGGAGAGAGCAGAGTCTCGCAGGCCAAGAGAGTGGAGTTTTTTGAGGAGAAGAGGATGGTCAATAGTATCAAAAGCCGCAGAGAGGTCAAGCAGTAAGAGTACGGAGTAGCGGCCATTGGTTTTAGCTGTTAGTAGATCATTAGTGAGTTTTAGTAGGGCAGTTGCAGTGGAGTGTAGTGTGCAAAAATAGTATGAGACAAAGTGGAATTCCAGGATAACCCTAATAACTCCTAAAACTGTCCCCTCAACCCTCTGAACACCTATGTTTACTAACCTGTATAAGCAAGATGCATATATTTATCTATTTTCAGGCTGCTCCATTCCACTCACGTGCTCCCGTGTCAGCCTGTGGCTACAGGGGAGAGGAGAGAGCACTCAGACAATGGCTTATAATGCCTGGGAGCAGTGATGTCACATATAAGCTTCAATGGCCCATCTGTTGTTGGCACTCTCTCTTCTTCCCTGGCTGACAGAGGGAAGCCAGATCACATGACTGGACAATAGTAGAAATAGTATAAGTATACACATTTTTCTTTCACAGGATAGTGAGCATAGGTGTTGGGGGGGGGGGGGGGGATGGGATGGGACGGGACAATTTTAACAGCAGTTTGAATAATCCTGCTACTCTAATTTAAAGGCTACCTCCACTTGTAAAACAATTAAGCAAGGTTGCATACACCAACCCCCTAAACCCAAATCCGCCTTCCATCCTTTCCTAAATCGTGGGAAGCTTCTTACCACAGATTGATGTTTTGAATTCAGCACAACTGGGTGTGGATCTGTCCACACAGACATGTCATTCATTTACTTAGATCACTCAATAAAAACACTGTCACCCCAGCAGAGAGACCTAGAAGAATTCACCAGTAGTGTGGGGTGGGGTGATGTCATGGCAAGTGTCAATGCATCACTTCCTATAGCCTCTGTGTGGACATGGGGCTCGAGGTACACAATGCAGGTGTGCTGAGTGCTGTTGCAGTGCCCTGCAGGCCTCAATACAAAAACTTGGTAAATACACGTTTTTTATTAAAGCTGATGCATTTACCAAATTTTTACAAAAGGTGGGCTATGCCTTTAAATAAGCGTTTCCCTCTGTTTGAATTTGCACAGTATTTTCTATGCTAGTAATGAAACAGCGAAGAAAAGGGTCTGAGCTTTGTGCAGGAAGGGGGAGGGGCTTCCTATTTGCAGGATGCAGGCACACAAATTAAATGTCACCTAACATTTAATCTGTGTTCAGGAGTGAAGAGTCACTATAGCAGTCTGGGGTTACCCTAGAGGAGCTGACACGAATGCAGCATACTTCACTCAGCAGCCGGGTTTATTGAAATCTGAATGGAAAATCCAGGATGTTTTATATATGAGTTTGCGCACTGGCTGTAGCAAAATGCAACCTGGCAATTCATTAGAAACCAGTGAAATCTTTGCAGCAGCAAACATAACAAATGACTTACATAATCCTATAGCAGGAGCAGGTATACTTTAAAGGTACTGAATGATGTCAGATGTGAAATGCTTTAAGACTCTTAGGTGCTAGATCCAACTGTTCTGCAAGAGCATGAATTGCAACCAGGAATTGTTTTTCCTTAAAATTGTAAAAATTCATTTATTTTGGCAACCTGTTTTTGGTCTGTCAAATTATTGTACATAAAAATGTAACAAACCTTTATGAGCTGTTTTTCAGCAAGTAATACACTGGAATGAAATATGGCATGCACTATAAGCCATTGTTACATAAAGTTAAATGGAACCTCAAATGTAATAGTCCTGTATAAAACATCATGATTAGATGTAAACCCAGTAACTAAAATCTGATGTAGTCTTTGATATGTTAAATTGACTGTCACTTAAAGTAGAACTATGGCCTCCCATAGAAAAAAAATTGCTCCAGTATTTATAGATAGGTATATCTGCTCTTACATATAGTCTGCCTGGAGATCCATAAACACCTGTTGATTCTGCCAGTAAAGTCCTAATGCAGCTTCTTGATTATGTTCTGTGATCTTTAGCTCCATCTAGTGGCCAAAATGTGATATTCTTTCTGAACTACCTTAAAGCGGAGTTCCAGCAGTTTTTGTTTTAAATAAAATTCAGCAGCTGCAAAAACTGTAGCTTCTGACTAAAACACATACTTACCTGTCCTGGAGTCCATCAATCTTCTCACACGCGCCATCCCTTCTCCGCTTCTCTCCTTCATGGGGCCAGCATCTCTACTGTGGGCACCAGGTTGTGATAGCGTATGGCTTCACAGCCTGGTGCCCACTGCGCATGCTTGAGTTGCGCTGCACCTCCTAATTGGTCCGGCAGTCTCCTGGGACCTGCGAAAGGTCCACTTTGCCGTGGGGAACTGAGCCGGAAGTGGGAGCGGGTACCTGTCAAAATCAGGTATCCGCTCACCCCTCCTCCCCAAAAGGTGCCAAATATGGCAGTAGGAAGGGGGGGAGGCAAAGAAGCGTAGATTCCGCTTTTGAGTGGAACTCCGCTTTAGTTAGAATCAAGGGACAACACAGGAAATAATTGTATTAGTTAAACTACAGGGACGGTATGTGCAGACCAGACAAATGCTTGTGACATTCACCCAAAAAATGTTTTATAAATAAATAGACTTGATAGTAACTGTATTTGGTACTTGTTCAGACTTTCATACAAGAGCCTTTTGTTTACTTTAACTCTTAGCTAAACTGTAGAATAAAAGTATTGCAGCCCATCAGTTGTTTTCAGGCTTTCCTTTATTTTGATATAGTGATCCTGCCAGTAACCCAATTCCTGTCAGTGAAAACACTCACTCACTGTTTCTATGAAGAATCCAAGGACATTAACACAGAACACCTCTCTTGGCTCCCCTTCTTCTCCATAACATAGTGGGGAGATGTTCTGTAGTCCACATAGATACAGTATTTAGTAACAATGTAACTGATTAGACTGCAGCTCTGGCAAACAAAGGAAGTTACCAACTCACAGTATGATGGCCATGAGCAACAGATTTTTTTGCACTCAGTGAACAGATACTGTATAACACAGCCTTTTTCAACCAGCATGCCCAGGGGTGTGTCTTGATGTTTCTTCAGGGGTGCCTTGGCAAAAGGTCTAAAAATTGCCCAAAAATTGTATAAAAGCGAGCAGGTGGTCAAGCCTGCCTTTTAGCTACACAAAGCCATAGGTTTTCATTGTGCACCATTACAACCTTCTAGCCACCAACGTGCTAACAACCAATGATGCCATTAGTTGATATGGAGGATGATGGTGGCCTGCATGGCATCCTTGTTTGACCCTCCCCTGCCCCTCTGTCAGTAATGCGGTCAAATTAACTGAGTGATAGAGAGAAACAGGGAGAAGAGAAGCACTGAAATACGATTTAGTATCAGTGTGCAAGTCTATTTGCTTTGGAAAAATAAATCCCCTCTAACATTGGTTGTCCTACATATGTGGATGTTGTTGCATTAGGTAAAGCTATTAGAATAGTTTTTTACATTTTAAAATGGAGTGCCTTGAGAATATTCATAACTTTAAAGGGTGCCTTGACTGAACAAAGCTTGAGAAACACTGGTATAACACAATGCTTTCAATGGTACATTCAACAGGCCAAAAGGGAGAAGATAATAGAGGTTCATTGTTTGTGGTTTCCATACACTTTAAACTTATAAGAAAAAAATCATACCTGTAAAGAAAAAAAAAAAATCACAGGAAGACTACCCTCACCCTCATGCTGAGGGACACCACTTTGCTGAGGAATCCTTGGGTGAAGTCTCTTTCATAACTGACACGTTCAGGACTGTTGAACCCCTGTGTCCCCCCTATAGCCCCTATTGCTTTCCCCTGCTGACGCCCCATGTTACCACTGTGCCCTGTAATATAGCTGCTGCTGGAACAAGTGCATGTGAACTGGAAGTGGCCGCAGGAGATTGTAGGTTTGAGATGCAAAATAAACATGGTAACAGTTTATAATACACCGTGTTTAAACAACCTATATGTCAGTCAGTAGGTTTTACATCTACCTGAAGGAGTCATTTTTAAACAAATATAACCTGAAATTCTACTAACATATTTATTAGTGTGACAATGTTTCCGGTCAATGCAAAACAAGACAAAAACTAACAGTTCATCCCTGTCACCTTGACTGGGCCTTTTTCTCCAAATCTTGCCGGATTTCAGGCGGAAATTCACTTTTGTTCTTCATAAAACAAGGTAGACAAAATCGTTTGGAGTAAAAGAGGCTGCATTCCTAATAAAAATAAAAAATGGCAAAGTTACAAGCTCTCAAGTCTTCAGACCCAATCTGTCAAAGACACCTATATGATCTTGGTGTACATTCCATTCCAAACCATGACCATCAATATGGAGTTTCTCCCCTTTGCAGTTATACCCACCATTCCTCTTCTGAGAATACTTTCCAGAAGATTTGGATTATATCTGACCACATTTGGGTTATCTACCCTTGCTTCCTATGTAGCAGCTGGGACGCAGACATGGATAGGGGCTGAAGGTTTGTATATGTTATAGAGGAAACAAACTTTGCTGTTTTCTCAGATCTTAAGTTCTGTTCTCGGTCTTGGAGTGAGGAGGCTTTGTAGAGTTTTGGGTGGGATAAAGGGATAAAGCTTGCAGTCCCCGGGTACCTGTTCTCCAAACTTCACTAATTAGTCAGCTGTCCAAAAGGCCTTTATAGCTGTGAGCCCACTGAGGTTCATTGGCTGTCCCAGCTTTGTGGGAACTGCCGGGTGAAAAGGGGGACTGCTAACAACTTTGTCAGATTGTTTTGTTCATTTTATGCTATGAACTTGCTATGCAAAGTACGCCTGCATTGAACTGTGTTTGTTTTCTGCCTTGCTAAACAAAAGTGCAGGACAAACCCATTTAGACTTTTTCAGGTGTGCCCGTCTCGTAAATGGTTACTGCTGCCATAGCCAGTTGAGCCTGTCCCCCTTAGACCTCTGTTCTAACTCTTCCCCACATTATGCAAAGTAAAACAAAGTTGAAAAGCTTTTGCAACTTTGTGCAATGGCTTCCCCAAACAGTTTATGGGACAAATAAAAATCTTAAAGTGTATCTAAACCTTATTTTTAAAATGTAATAAACAAGTCCTATCAATGCACGGACACATTTTTTTCAGTTTAGCTTTCATCCCCATTATTTTACCTCTTGGAAACTTTTGATCCTGACAGTTAAAGCCTTTGTAGCATCTATAGAATAGTGACAGTGCTGCCCCAGTGCCTCCATAAAGTGAAGCAGCATTGTCACCCTAGGAATGTGCACTCCTGCTGTATAATACCAGCGCCCGTGTCTACAAACAGCACATTCAGCTTGGTAGTGCACAGCAAGGGGTTCCAAAGAAACAGAGATTATCATTCTATACTGCCCATACCCTGTGTTACAGACAATGACCCCAAGAGCGTGTATTGTTCTTTTGGACCAGCAAAAAACTACACTTCCCAAAATATTCCCACTTTAACAGCTGTGGGGCAAAGCTGAACAGGACATGATTCCTATGTCACTGCTCTGAAATGAGTTCCTGCATACCCCAATGGTGCATTAAGAGGAAGTAGAAAATAAAAATGCAGGGCCATACAGCATCATGAATTTTACTGCATATTAATATGTGTTTCTGGATATATTAAAATTAAAGAAAAAAAAAAAAGGAAGCTTTTACATTTTTATATTGTCCTGAAGATTCCTGGGCTTTGTTGGAAGGGTTTAGTTATACTCTGAAAAAGTGTTATACACATTACTAAATACTAATTATTAATAATAAACAAAATGACCAATCACAATCATTCATTTGCTTATAAGCCAACTAAGCATAATGGAACACATAATGCAGTTCTTACCGTGCCAACACAGACCACTTGTTTACATAAGCTGCATATTGAACCAAGAACCAGAACTTTTTCTCTCTCAGGAGTGAAAGGATCCACCGTGACATAACATTCTTCCAAAAATCTATAAAAAACATGCAAAAACAATATATAAAGAAAAAACAAAAAAAAACAATATGGCTGATAAATTTAGTCATTATTATTTCTTATTTTCTAAACGAGACAACTTAGTTTAGGATGGAATTGTTTTTACAGGACACTGAGCAACAAAAACAACTTCTCGCTACTTACATTACAGAGTGTGCATTTGGTGGCCTTTGGCCAAAATAAGTATATGGAACCGATAGTCCGCATAGGTGGCATACAAATATTCCTTTTGGAGGATGTGATTCACCCAGATCCATCTGAAACCAAATAGTATGGTTATAAGCAAGACCAAATACAGTCAACTACGCATTCATTTACCTAGACTTGCAGCAAATACAAAATAAATCATAAATATACGTAGAAGAGGAAGGCCCTGTGACATCATCAGAAGACCCTTGGAAAAAATGTTTATACACGCACAACAGCATCCTAAGTCTAAGTGCGATCCTTCAGTTCATCTTTGGGCTGCCCATCCGCATACTTCCTACAAAACTCACGGGCAGGTCACCCAACTAATGGACGACAACACTTCTGTAAATTATGTGGCAGTAGCTTAGAATTGGCAGCCTGCAATATGAAGTTCTGTTACTTGTAGGACGTCAGCTAAGAAACTTTGCAGAAAACAATTTGCTTAAATATAGTTAAACCCACATCATAAAAAAACTATCAAGAAATGCTGCATTACATGTTGTTCATACTAGTGGTGCACCGAAATGAAAATTCTGGTGCCGAAACCGATACCGAAAATTCAGAATGCATGTGGCCTAAAACCGTTTTTTGTATTTTTTTTCATGTACTTTCATGTATATTTTTATTTTTTTTAACTTATGATTTTATTGCTATCACATAGGGGACCAATAGCATATGAGTTCTCTTTGTAGGGGGGAGGGGGTGAGGGGCAGTGTGTGCAAGGAGGGGGCAGGCGGAGAGCAGTGTAAACAGTGAGGCTCCCTCACAGGCTGTCACTATGGCCCTGATTCACTAAGATGTGAGTCTACTATCAGATTCTGACCATTCAGGCAGACTCAATTAAATCAATCAAGACCTGTCAGTCTTCTGAGCGGTGTCTAGCAATCTCATTAACCAACGTCTACTTTGCTATTAGTAAATGTGGAATCAGATCTGGCACATTTTTAGGTGCAATACCGGATATATTCACTAGATGGCGCACAAGCGCGGGCTTTATTAGCATTGGCGTTTTCCTATTAGCAAAAGAGAATCTTTAGAATGTAATAAATAGTACACCTATATTAGAATTTTTTTTCTGTTTCTTTAAAATGATCAGGAAACTAATGCATTTACTAATGAATGTCATACATTCTATTTTCAAATGTTAAACATTTTCACACTTATATCTCAAATCCCAATATAATTATATATCTTCATTCTCTTTAATCACGTAACTATTTTATGTTAAAGACAAGTGCAGCGCTATGAATGCATGTGATAAATAATGAACGCATGTAAAAACCAAAAAGTGCAAAGAATTGCAACAATGATGTAAAATGGTAAATGGTGCTAAAATAAGTTCATGTAATCATTCCTGAATAATGGAATGTCCTTCATGTCAGAGTACCAACTCAGAGAGTACCTATGAATGGCACGTGTGGTCTCTCCGTGACGGACAGTAGTGCATGAACTCGTGAAAGGTAAACCACCCTTGGGACTGGTCTACACTCACCAGAACAAAAGTATTAATGCGCATGGGTTATACACATCACACATCTGGGGGTGCAGCGGTATGCTGGCAGCTATGGGTTAGTCATCCAGCTCCATCCATCCATCAGGGTGGGTGCCCAAATGGTCCTGGGGAGGAATTAGCTCAGCCACAGGAGCCAGAAAGGTGCTTAATAGTGTAGTACTCTTTCACAGGGGTGGATGACCTTTCACGAGTTCATGCACTACTGTTCGTGGTTATATTTATCTTGTGTAATACCATTTTAGTAGTCTATATCATTTGACCAGCGCTCGCTTTATCATTTTTAAACAATGTAACTATTCTACATTGTAGCTCAAACTGTGTCTCCCACAGTGGTTTAGTGGTTAGAGCTCAGAACTTACAGCACTTGGGTCATGGGTTCTAATCCCAGTCATTGCTACATCCCAGTTTCCATGCTTTCCCTGTATGGATGTGTTTCTGCCAACACTTAAAAGACATGCTGTTCATTGGGCCTAGTTACATGGCTGAGTTTCTGTCCTTAGATTATAAGCTCCTTGACATTTATGAACGTTAAAAAAATGGAGATCAATTTTCTGGGTTGTGTCAGTGCCAGGAATATTGATCAATCAATTATGATTTTGCCTAATGACTAGAAAGTGGTTGAATGTTACCTGCGTCCTGTTCTTCTGCCAATTAGGAAATGTGCAAGTTTCATGCTGTGTATATTTCATTGTAACTTTTTTCTCTTCTTTTAAATCTGTCTCCTTATACAACTTGACCCCCTCCCCCACCCCATCATCACCTGTCCCATATGCAAATGTATGGATCACCGCCCCACTCTTCAACTATCTATTTACTGATCAAGTGAATGTGTCTCATTTTTGCTGATTGTATCTCACCACTAGTCTGATTGAATTCACAATTCCTGGTCAGTCCCGTTCCCTGACCTCTAATAACCTTTAGGGCCAGTTCACACTACATGTGTTTCAGTTGCTTATTTGGCATCACAAACGCACAGAAAGAAGGTTATGTGGTTGTCAATGTCATAGTTCACATCAGCGCTTGCATTTTCAGTGCATTGCAGGTGCTGTAAACAAAGTTGACCACGCTGCATTGTTTCTGCACAGAACTGTACTGGAACACATTGAAACGTCCTTGAATGTACTAAAACGCACATGTCCCTAATTAAATTGAATAAAAAGAAAGTAGAAAAAACTAACTGGAAGGGATACAAAAATGCAATGCAACGTGTCCAAAACGCATCCAAAATGTACTGGAACACACTAAAACATGCATGCCAAAAGGGCATGCAAAAACAGATCAGGAACACATCTAGACTGTTTCTATAGTGTGAACTGGCCCTTAGGACTTGTTCACACCATTGGTGGTGCAGAAACGCATGCAAGAACACACATTTTCCAGCACAGCAAAGAAATGCAATGCCCTTTGCAGATGTGCGCGGTTAGGTGCAACACACTTTTAAAATAATATGCCTGCAGTATTTTTGCAGGTTCCCACACATTAGGCAGGCCATTGAAATTAACGAGCTGAGGAAAAAAAAAAAAAAGTAAAAAATGCCCCATTCACACAGCTTTATTTATGAACAGTACAGTTTTCTCATTTAGATTTCACAGGAATATGGTTGGGATTCTGGTGTCCGTTTATGACACACAGAATAGCTGAGATTCAACAGATCTCAGCTATTCTCTGGTCATTCACAGTTTATGACACTCAGGAGATCATGTCAGCCCTTCTCTGGAGATCTGTGTTCTCCCTCCAGATTCTCCAGCCCAGAGCTGAAGAATCAGAGGGACCGAAAACTAAGCAGAGATAATTTACCTCTGCTTAGTAAACTGATCTTTTACTGTAATCTTGTGAGATTATAGTAAAATGAGCCGTTTTTCAGAGTTTGTAGACCGTTCTCCAGCGTTTGGAGACCGTTCTCCCTTTGTTCGGAGAACTGCTTCATAAACTGCATTCACAGGAGAACTGTGTTCTCCGAGAATGCCGGAGAACTGAGCAGCGATCTATTACCACTGGTTCATAAACGGACACCTATGTCCATTAATAATGTTTTTAGTGTATTTTTACCATAAATATAATTTGGATATTTTCTCTGGCGGTGGGGGGCTGTCAGGTATGCTGTACGGGGCCCCATGATATCTAACAGTGGCCCTGGGTGTATGCTTGTGTCTGTGCCACCTGTACAGTTAGGAAGAACCTTGAACCTCTGCTATGTACCTCAATGGATCTAGGAATTGGACATGTTTTCAACAGAAAATACAATTATTAGTAATGTTTCCCCAGCAAATGAGGATCAGCTCCTCGGTGGAGAACAGCGATCTTGCCATGTCCAGATGTGGTCCGGAATTCCACAAAAGAACAATTCACAAAACTAAAAAAATAGACTTGCAAATTACCACTAAACTCTCCTAACTACACTCCCGGCTGGCCCCGCCCCCTACCTATATAAGAAATGTCAGCTAGCCTTTTCTTCACAAGGCTGGAAGCCTCGGACGGGAGCGGAACTTTTTTTTCTTTTTTCGGGTCCCTGCCGCCGCCGTGATTGACGTTGGATCTACTTCAGGGGACATTGTTTTAATAAAAGGACTTGTCAAAGACCCTGTACTGTTTTTTTTACACCACACTTAGTTTTTTTGTGAATGAGTCGCGGGACCATGTACCGCAGACTCATTCATGTAGGGGGGGGCGGGATCTGGAGGCCCCCTTGTTAAAGGGGGCTTCCAGATTCTGATAAGCCCCCCGCCCGCAGACCCCCACAACCACCGGCCAGGGTTGTGGGGAAGAGGCCCTTGTCCTCATCGACATGGGGACAAGGTGCTTTGGGGGGAGGGGGAGCACCCCCATGCCCCAAAGCACCCCCCCCCATGTTGAGGGCATGTGGCCTGGTATGGTTCAGGAGGGGGGGGGGCGCTCGCTCGTCCCCCCCCCCTTTCCTGGCCTGCCGGGCTGCATGCTCGGATAAGGGTCTGGTATGGATATTAAGGGGGTCCCCACGCTGTTTTTTTTTTTAAATTTCAGCGTGGAGTTCCCCCTTAATATCCATACCAGATCCGAAGGGCTTGGTACAGATGGGAGGGGGGACCCCACGCTTTTTTTTTATTATTTATGCAATAAAGGGAATTATTTTACATTCAGCTGTCAGTGGGAAACCCCCTGACAGCTGAAACATTAACACATGGCTGACGCTCCTAAAATCCCGCATGAGTTATGTTATCAACTCATGCGGCGTTTTAGTAGTGAAAACCAATGCAGCGCTCATGTTTCAGCTGTCGGCGGAGTTCCCCCATTGACAGTTGAATGTCAAAGTATTGCAGGGATTTATAAACAGTTTTTTTAAATAACCGGCGTGGGGTCCCAACTCTCATCCATACCAAGCCCTTCGGGTCTGGTATGGATATTAAGGGATAACTCCACGCCGAAAATTTAAAAAAACAGCAGCGTGGAAACCCCCCCAATATCCATACCAGACCCTTATCCAAGCATGCAGCCCGGCAGGTCACCAATGGGGGGGGACGAGCGAGCGCCCCCCCCCCCCGAACTATACCAGGCCACATGCTCTCCACATGAGGGGGGTGCTTTGGGGCAGGGGGGCTCCCCCCCCCAAAGCACTTGTCCCCATGTTGATGAGGACAAGGGCCTCTTCCCCACAACCCTGGCCGGTGGTTGTGGGGGTCTGCGGGCGGGGGGCATATCAGAATCTGGAAGCCACCTTTACCAAGGGGGCCCCCAGATCCCGCCCCCCCCCTACGTGAATGAGTCTGCGGTACATGGTCCCGCGACTCATTCACAAAAAAACAAAGTACAGTGTAAAAAAACACAGTACAGGGTCTTTGACAAGTCCTTTATTAAAACAATGTCCCCCGAAGTAGATCCAACGTCAATCACGGCGGCGACCCGAAAAAAGAAAAAAAAAAAGTTCTGCTCCCATCCGAGGCTTCCAGCCTTGTGAAGAAAAGGCTAGCTGACATTTCTTATATAGGTATGGGGCGGGGCCAGCCGGGGACATCATCTGAGTGACCCCGCCCCATGTCACATGCTTGCTGTTCCCAACTGGCCCCGCCCCATACCTATATAAGAAATGTCAGCTAGCCTTTTCTTCACAAGGCTGGAAGCCTCAGACGGGAGCAGAACTCCCCGCCCGCAGACCCCCACAACCACCGGCCAGGGTTGTGGGGAAGAGGCTCTTGTCCTCATCGACATGGGGACAAGGTGCTTTGGGGGGGGGGAAGCCCCCCCTGCCCCAAAGCACCCCCCCATGTTGAGGGCATGTGGCCTGGTATGGTTCAGGAGGGGGGGGGCTCGCTCGTCCCCCCCCCCTTTCCTGACCTGCCGGGCTGCATGCTCGGATAAGGGTCTGGTATGGATATTGAGGGGGACCCACGCTGTTTTTTTTTTTTCAATTTCAGCGTGGAGTTCCCCCTTAATATCCATACCAGACCTGAAGGGCTTGGTATGGATGAGAGGGGGGACCCACGCTGTTTTTTTTTTTTTTTTTTTTTATTGCGGACCTTTATTTTTACATTCAGCTGTCAAAATAAATATTATCTAGACCTTCGAAATAAGTAAAATCATTACAGAAATAATTATAAAGGATAAGAAACAAAAATAGAATCACTAGAACTAAGGAAATCTAATTAGATTACATGAAGATATGCCGAGTGCTGTTTGTTTAACACAGTAGTCGCAACCGAGTGCCGGCTGTCAGAGGAATCCACAGTGAGATTTACTATTAGGCAGTGGCTAAAAAGCAAACGCGCATGGCAGACACCTAAAATGTGTTCTGCACATGCGCATTTATATCAGCCAAAGACACTGCAGGGGAGTCTAGATTTTTACTGTGTCGATTTTTAACACATTCTTAATTTTTTTGGAAATAGCAGATATTGTTTAAAGTGAAGTCCTGATATTTGGCAAAGCAAATTTCTAAGTGAACATGTCTCTGCAGTGATTTTTCATGGTGTTAGACGTGCTTCTTAGCAAGTCTGCTTTGTGAGTCTGATTTCGGGCGTGTCTTTTTGTAAATTCGATTGGGCATCTGCTTATGGGCGCTGCTCAATAGTAAAAATAGACGGTCGCCCATAAAAATTGGGCATTTGCCCACGCCCAATAGTAAATCAGGGCCTATATGTCAGTGCCGGTTTCTAAATGCAATTGCAGGCTTTCTTTTTTCTTCACTATAGCTCACAGAATTAGCTGTCACTTTCCCTGGAGCTAAAGGAAACTTTGTTTCTTTTATCTCAGGAAATAAACTAAAAGGAAACTTTATTTCTTTTAGCTCGACGGGGGGGGGGGGTGGAAGTGACAGCTAACTCCGTGAGCTATAGTGAAGAAAAAAAAAAGAAGCCGGTAATTACATTTAAAAACCGGCACCGACATAGTGACAGCCAGTCAATGTATACACTGCTCCTCTCCTGCCTCTCTCAGCCACCCCCTCACATCTGCAGTACACACAGTCTCCTGTATCGGCAAAATTTTTCCTATCGGCATTTATTTTCGGTCAGTATGTTTTGGTGGCCGAAATTTCGGTGCATCCCTAGTTCATATTCACTATGAGATTTGATTTCTGTATTCTACAAAAAACCTGATTGACCCTGCTCTCTCTCTACCTTCTGTCCATGTCCCCAGTGCAGTTGGGGATTTTGCAGAACACTGTTGGCAGCTACCGCACATGCTCAGTTTTCAGCGAGTTTCTGTGCTGAGCATTTCCTCTCTATCACATCTGAGCAGCCCATGTGACTATAAAGTAACAAATGTGGCTGTGTACACAGTGGTAAATGACAGCCCACTCCCTCCATCCTCCTTGCCCACTAACCAGCTAAACCCAATGGCAGTAGGATATTATATCTTGATTGATGGTGGCTTCATCTCCCTGTTATTCTAGGACACAGCCTGTGACTGGCAGAAATTCACAAACACTGTCACTACCAAAAATTAAAGATTTGATTGCAAATGTTTATATGTGGGTTTAAAACAGTTTATTAATACTAAATATTTATATTTAGTGTCCTCTAGGCCAAGCCCTTTGACCCCATTGGGCTAACTTCATTCCCTGCCACGGAACAGTGTTCTCGGTTCCTAAGTTGGAGTTGCCAGGATGGTCCTCTAATGCGCCACACGTTGTGTGGTCGGACCCTTAAGCCTTTTTCCCATATACTTCCCTCTTGTCATAGTACGTCACTAGCATGGTTGGAATACACTCAACTGAAACATTATTTGAGTAAGTGGCATTGTATGGATCTTCATCGGCTTTTGAATCACTCCTATCCCAATCATCTAGACCTGAACACATGCCTTCGCAGGTATACCAAATCTTACTGCGAGAGATCTATCCGAATCCGCCTCCATTCCTTTCTAAATGGGAGCAGGAATTAAACACATCGGCGGAGGGACTGGACTGGGACAAGATACTAGCTGTATCATACAAATTATCTTATCTAATAATCTTTTTATGCTCATGAACACAATTACAAAATCCTGTCTAGATGGTATCGTTGCCCTACGATTTTGCATAAAATTGACCCATCTATCCCTGAGACATGCTAGAGATGCTTGGGAAAACTTGGGACCATGGCCCATATTTTGGACACTTGCCCAAAAATTTTGTCTTTTTGGGAGAAGATTCTCAATTTGTTTACATTAGTGGGAGACTATATTCCAAATGAGCCTAGGATTACTATATTGTCTATGTTGCCAGGTTCGTATAAACAAATTAAAAGGAGTCTGGTGCGACACTTTATTACGGCAGTGCGTTCTGTAAGCGCCAGGCATTGGCATCAGACTGAGGCTCCGTCTATAGCGGAATGGACTTGTGAGGTTGACAAGATTGAATATATAGATAGGATGATTGCTTGGGATGAGAATAAATCAGAATCAATCAAACTTGTGTAGTCTCACTTCAGATTGTCAACGGGCTTTGACTCCTTTATTTCAGCTTAGGTCAACATTCCCCTGCCCCTCCCCTTTTTGTTTAAAATTTAATTCACCCCGCCCCCCCCCCTTTTTTTTTTTCTTTCTATGTTCTTATTATTTTCTCTCTTTTCTAGTTCCTATTCAATAACAACTTCACAGTGTTATGATATCACTTACATATAGGGCGCATTGACTTTACGTATGCTTTCCAGATGTTCTCTCACTTACTGGTATGGGGTATGATAGCATAATTGATTCCAAGGCTTTGGCTATATCTGGTGATAGCTGTTTTGCATATTATTCCCCTCTGTTATAGCTTTATAATGTTAGATTATGTGTTAAGCATGAGGGTGTCATACTTTTGCTCAGTTATTCATATGCTTTGTCTAAATGCAATGTACTTTTGCCGCAGCACCCCATTTGAGAAACGCTGGTTTGGATGAATACAAAACTAGGCACTAACACAGTGGGGTTTTTTTTCTGTCTGTGGGAATGAGCCCTTGCACTTGGCACTGTGTATCCCGTATTTCATTGTACATGAGGCTGTAACAACTGGGGCTCTCAGGTGCTGAATTTTTTTTTTTTTTTTTACAGTAAAAAACTCAAAGAGCCAACAAGTGTGCGTGAGCCCTAATGGCGGCATCTCAATGAGCTAGCTTTGTCAGTGCCAGAGTCACCTAAAAGAGAGGCAGCAACATCCCCACCGCTATATCATCCTGCAACTGAGGTACAAGACAAACCTGCACTGTATTTCCCGCCTCAGCAGGCCACGCCCCTCATCTATCCGCGGGCAAGCACTAACGGAAATCACATCCACCTTCCTTCACACAGCTCACCAATACTGTCAAGCTTCAAAGCACGCCACGCCTACCTTCCCGTCCCTACCGATCTTGTCACGAAGAAAACGCAGCGAAGTAAACCACGCCCAACTCCGTCGACTTCAAGATGTGGTTATCCCGGCACAAGTAGCTGAGCGGTTGACCCAGCAGTGTTCTTAGACTCAAACATGTCAACCCTTCTATAACACAGCCCTCAATACAAAAAAATAGTTTGCCAGGAACCAGCATGGCTCCCTCTTATTTCATATATGAAAGAAACAATGTCGGCCATATTGGTTTCTGGAAAATCTAACAGCTCCTGCATAGTGTGGTAGACGATGCACAGAAAGGAACAACATGTCTCTCATGCTTAAACAGAACGTTTTTTGTGTTTCCTGGTACGCACTCCCCTATCCTATTATATGATTTACCTTTGTAGCTGCATGAAAAGTTAAAAACAATGCAAAGCACATGACTCACCAGACCTAGTAGCTGTATATAGATTCTTCCCCGGGTCAGAGCTCCTCCCCCTGGGCTGGAAATAATACTATCACAAGGTTTGTGGTACTTGGAGCCAGAGTGTCAGCAAGAATGGCACAGGTCTGCCTGAGGGACTGCAAGGTGAGTCTTCACTGATATCACAAATAGAGCAGAAAAGGTGGAAAAACTTATGGCAGACTGCTTCCTCTCCATGCCTAGCCAACAGGACATTGTGCCACTTTAGGGATTCTTCAATGCAGCGATGAGGAGTTACAAGTCGCATCACTCTGGGAAGATCTGTGCCTGGGGATGATTCAAGACGTAATAGCATGGGAAGCGATAACAACCTCTTCTAGTTCTTTTTTGCCATCTCTGTCTCATTAGAGAGATTTCCCTTCACTTCCTGTCCTGTAGACCCAACAGGAAGTGAGAGGATATTCTTCCAATGAGCAGCAAGCCCTCTTAAGCTCTTCAAACTAGCGGGTGCGTGTTATGCTCCGTGTAAGGGGGGGCTGGTGTGTGTTGTGTAGAGGCCATGTGATGTATTATCACATTTTACTTTACTTTAATAACCACTTTCCATCTGGGACACTTTTGATACTTATAACACATGTTAAAATCAGCATTTGTTAAAATAGAAATTCATGCATGGGTCAAATTCTGAACTAATTTTCTTTAGAAAATCAGAAATTTTGTGCGTTTTGTAATCCGATGGTGCCACCATTGATTTCGAAGTCCGACCAACCAAGTCTTCAATTTCACCTCATGCTGCTACAGAAAAGAATTTTCGTGACCGAGAATTTTCTTTTCAGGTCACAGCTCATGCTCGTTTCTTTTACTACGATTCTCCCATCATTGATTAGAAATTTGTTTGTTTTTCAAAACATTTCCAACATGCGCAATCACTGAAATTCGATGTAAATATTTAACCACTTGCCCTCCAGAGGATTTACCCCCCTTAATGACCAGGCCTCTTTTTGCTACTCGGCGCTGCACTAATTCAACTGATAATTGTGCGGTCATGCAATGCTGCACCCAAATTAGGTTTACGTCCTTTTTTTCACACAAATAGAGCTTCTTTCGGTGGTATTTGATCATCTGTGTGTTTTTTATTTTTCACGCTATAAACAAAAAAAGACAAAAAATTTTGAAGAAAAACAATATTTTTTACTTTCAGCTATAAAAAATATATAGTAAACTATAGTATAGTAAAGTTGGTTATAAATTTAGGCCAAAATGTATTCTGCTACATGTTTTTGGTAAAAATAATCCCAATAAGTGTATATTGATTGCTTTGTGTGAAAGTTATATCATCTACAAACTATGGTATAGATACTGCAATTTATGCCATTTTTTTGCTATACAGCGCTGCACTAGTTTAACGGACAATTGCGCGGTCATGCAATACGGTACATAAATGAAATTTACATCCTTCTTTCCCACAAATTGAGCTTTCTTTTGGTGGCATTTGATCGCCTGTGCGTTTTTTTATTTTTTGCACTATTTAAAAAAAAAAAAAAAGGCTGACAATTTTGAGGAAAAAAAACAATATTTTGGACTTTTTGCTATAAAACATGTCCAGTAAAAAAAAAATGTAAAAATCATATTTAGTCATACATTTCTGCCAAAATGTATTCTGCGACATGTCTTTGCTAAAAAAAAAAAACCAATACGTGTAAATTAATTGGTTTACGTGAAAGTTATATCGTTTACAAATGGCGGGAAACTAATAATGGCGGCGATCAGTGACTTATGGCGGCGATCAGCGACTTATGGCAGAACTGCGGCGGACATTCTGACACTGGGGGGAACTGACTTGGGGTCACTGACATCCCCAGTGACACCAATACAGTGATCGGTGCAAATAAAAAAACTGACACTGTACTAATGGCACTGGGGAGGAGGGGGTTAACTTTTTTATTTACTGAAAGGGTTAACTGTGTGAGGGGAGTGTTTTACTAGGGGGCGGGGGTGTGTACTCTACCTGGACACGCTGATCCGGGGAGAAGAAGCTAAAGAAATATAAGCGCGCGCATACACATAGAATATTTAGATAATAATTATACCAGATAGCTGCTAGCACTGAAGGGTATGGGTAACAATCCCTGTCAACGTATTCACAAATCTGAACAGTGCAGCACTTTCACAAATTATGTAATTGCGCATATATATATTTATATATATATATATATATATATATATATATAATCGTGCACAATAAATAGAAAGTGCAATCAATAATCTCCAATGATATCTGACCAGCTGGTCAGCAATGGGTGTAGATGCAAGTTAAAAGTAGTGTACATTGTGTTGCAGATAGTTGAACAGTACAAACAGTCTTATATCACCTAACAGGCTTCTGTGGTTGAGCAATCTTCCCCAGATTTAACCCCTTCAATCCGGCGCCTCTCAGCCCTTTACGGGCTCCAGATGCCGGGAGGCAAGGTGGGGTTTAGTGACATGTGACGCGCCGTCACGGAGGTCACATAATCGGGAAAGGTCCCGATCGAAAGAGGAGATCAGGACCTTTCCGTGAGTACCGGACATGTGTGCTGGGAGCGAGCAGGGCGCGTGCTCTCTGCACATATGTCCTTTTTTAATAGAACGCAAATGTGCGGCCGCTCGGCGTCTAGGCCCAGACGGCGGGAGGCCGCACATTCGTGTGTGGCCGGCGTGAAGGGGTTAAGGAGGTACGCACCGCACCACTGGTACTGTGAGGATGTTGGATTAACCCTTATGCTGTCCTACTACCCCTGCACCCAGATGTGACAGGCTGTATACATCAACGTTCTGATGAGTGCACACCCATAAGAAGTGGTGGATGATTTTTAAAGACACATGCACCATTGCACTTTTGGCACAGGATTTTAAAGTCTGAAGAAAGATTCCTGTTGAGTTCTCATTTTATACCCTTTGAAAGCATGTGATTATTATGGACCTTTTATCTCCACTTATTGCACAGTAGCCCTTTAACATCAGATTGTGGACGCAATATGAACAATTTTACTTGAATTATCATATATTTATAGATTGATATCATATGGAGATTATTGATTGCACGGTTTGCACTAATAGCACTTTATATCTATTGTGCACTAATATATATATATATATATATATATATATATATAAAATTACATAATTTGTGAAAGCACTGCACTTTTCAAATTTTGTAAATACTGAAATTCGATGGTCGCTCAAAATTTGGCCGTAGTGGTCTGAAATCCGAATGAAAATTCTTTAAGTTTTTCTAAAGAAAGTTCTTTTGGAATTCGACCCATGTATGACTGGCTTTACTTAGTGTATGAATAAGAATAACTTGTGAGCCACATATGGTAAACTGTAAAGTTTTGGTTCTCCGGCACTAAATCACATTTTCATTCTTATGTGCATAATTATAAATGATTTTAAAATAGATGCTGCGCTCCTGTAGTAGATGAACAGATTCATTATTTATCTTTATCACAGGTTGTGGTGGTGGTCAATTATATCAAACCAAATTTACCGTCCACTTGGTGTATAGTATTAGTAATTAAATTATAATAATGTATGAGATAATGAATGTGAATCTATCAAATAGATATTTTTGCATAAAATGATATGGACCAAAAAGATATAGAGAGAATAATAAAATAAAATTGCAGTAAAGAGTATGTGAACAAATCGAATATTAAAACTTGTATATATAAGTCCAAAGTTTGCTGGGTATTTTCACATCGCTGTTTAAATCTGTGCTGCAACTATGATATTCTTATGCGCTCACCTTCCTGTAAGCCCATTCCAGACTATACTCGCTGTTCAGAAGTGGGTGTGCGGTGAAGTCAGAGCCCCTCCCCTGCGCGTGTCGCCACAGGGTCACGTGGCTTTGTCAGAGGGATGTGTGATGTGATCACAAATGGTGGCTGTTGCAATTTTTTTATGTCGCACAATATTTGCGCAGCCATTTGTCAAATTCAAATTTTCAGGAAAAAATACACTTAAAATGATACTAAAGGTTCACTTAAAAAAACAATAAAAAAACAAACATGTCATACCAGCAGCAGGAAAGAAGAGATCTTCAGGTCAGTGTGAAGCAACACTGGGCATAATAGTAAAGGGCTTCTTTCACACTGATGCACTGCAGTTTACCCTCACCGTGAGTGCAGTGCAGTGCAGTGCAGTGTACCTGCAGCTTTCCTGCGAGTTTGCTGTGCTTAGCACCTGCCAACCACAACCCATTCAAGTGAATGAGTCTACTCTGCAAGTGCCCTGCGGCTTTGCGCAGTATAGCATGGGTTGCTGCATTGTGTTGTACCTGCTCTTTCTCATCTCATTTCATTTGATCATTTGGTATATGATTGGATGTTGGCAGCTTCTCTCTGTTATTTGTATTTATTATAGGTAGAAGCGCAGGAGGTTTACATCATTATTTCTGCATTGTGTTGCTTTCTCTCCACCTGCTTTGACCCGGCAGAAGCACATTCTGCATTGTGTTGCTTTCTCTCCACCTGCTTTAACCCCTTGGACCTCGCAGAATCACGCAGTTGTAGGGCACTTACAGAGTGCTCCCATTTACTTGAGTAGGTTGCGATTGGCAGGCGGTAGCACCCACCAAACGCAACAGGGGGTTTAATTCCTGCTGTGGCATGTGTACACCTGTGGCTTCTGCCTCAGCAGCTAAAGAGGTAGGGATTGGGGGCGGTAAAAGGGCTACTCAGCCACAGGGTTTTACCACCCCCCAACTTTATGTGTGACTGTGTCCCAATGGTGCCGCTACTGAAGGCAACTAAGGGTTCATTCACAAGTGCAGTAGGCACTGCGGCTTCACTGAAAAGCAATCCAAGTGTGTTTGGCAGGTCGTGAGGAGGCGATATTTTGCCTCCTCACCACATGATTTAAACCCATGATTGCCGTGCAATGCATGTGATTGTGACATGTTCGTTTGGCAATTAGAGGTTTAAATCGGGTGGGAGGAGGCAACACTGTGCCCGAAGATTTTTGACTCTCCCATGTTGTTCAATTAGATCTCCACCTCTTTAATCCCTTCGTGCCTAAGGGTAAAACAAATCTTCACGCCTAAGCACAATTTTGCAACTTTGACATGTGTTAGCAAAACCACACATATCATCACAACCACTTTGTGCATCCAGGTGGATTATACGTTGTTTTTTCAGGTCAAATTGGGCTTTCACGTGGTGGTAAAGTGTAATGAATATCTCCTGATTTTTTTTTTTATATCACCAAATGAATGAAAACTGGCCCAAAATAGTAAAACAAACAAAAAAACCTTTTTTAAATTTAGCTGTGTATTTCTTGCTACTGCCATAACCTACCACCAAAGAACACCCAAAATAATTTCTCCTGCTCCTGACGATCACAGTGATACCACATGTGTGTATGTTAGTTGTTGTTTGTACCGGCAGTACAGCCCAGAAACAATATTACACAATTTGCTTTTTTTTTTTATCCTGCCACTAACTCTGACACTGATACTAATTTAAAAATTAAAAAAAAAAACCCTGACCCAAACACTTGGCACAGACCTAGATCAAAACTTGATCTACAGTTGATAGAAAAAGTCTACACAATTCTACAACTGTCACCCATCCCTCTCCTCTTCAAGCCAACCCTCATCCTACAACTTGGAACTTCCACCTGGACCCTGAACCCTGCCAAGCAAATCTCTACAAAAGCACAAACGTCCTCCCGCAAGAAACAGCCACACAACGCTCCAGACCTGACCACCCAGATACCACTCACGCCGAACCCAGCCCAGCTTGACCCAAAGGACAATAACTCTAGCTGCAGGAAGATACTACAACAAGAAACTCTACTGCATGTTAGACAATCTGCAATCAAGCACCCCTGGAAACCATCTCTCCATACCCGATCCCCACTCCCTACACCTTTAAATGCCTCCTCTACTCCTCCTCTTCATAGTCCTTTTTTTGTGTTCCCAAAACCTTACTTCTCCGTCCCTCTGCTCCACCCAAAAATCTGTACATCTCTCACTCACTGATCCTATCTCCACACTACTGCTCTCATCACCTCCTGCTAATACTTAATTCTCCTGCCGTCCCTAACGCCAGGGCTGGAAGGCATGTGCGCCTGTATACATCCCCCTCACATGCCACCTTCCTCCCCCTTCTTCTCCCCCTAACCTCTGGGGATATCTCCCCGAACGCTGGTCCTCCTCTACTTCGCCCACACACAAGACATCCTCTTTCCCCCGGAAATCACCGCAATCCCCTCAACCTAATATCCGTCCCCTTGCTCCCCAAAACCACCCTCCCGTTTTCCTGTGCACTCTGGAACGCCCGTTCGGTCTGCAATAAACTCGCCTCTATCCACGACCTCTTCGTGTCCCACTCTCTTAACCTTCTTGCCCTCACCGAAACCTGGCTCCAAGCAGCAGATACTGTCTCCCCCGCAGCACTTTCCTACGGTGGCCTCATCTTGACCCACTCACCTAGGTCCAGTGGCTGGAAAGGAGGTGGGGTTGGTCTACTTCTGTCACCTGTGAGCACCTTTCAAGTCCTCCCTAACCCTCCCTCTATCCTTCTCTTCTTTTGAGACCCACTGCATCTGGCTATTCTCTCCAGTCTCTCTGAGGATTGCGGTGATCTACCGGCCTCCTGGCCCCGTGTCCTGATTTCTCGACGACTTTGCCGCCTAGCTACCCTACTTTCTCTCCTCTGAGCTACCCACTATCATCCTCGGAGACTTCAACATCCCTATTAACGTCAATAACCTGGTTACATCTCAACTCCTCCACTTAACCTCTTCTTTTGAACTAGCGCAGTGTATCCAGTGTTCCACTCACTCCAACGGGAATACCTTAGACCTTGTCTTCTCTCACCACTGTACTCCCTATAACCTCTCAAACACCCCATTTCCCCTCACTGATCACAATCTCATCACCTTCACAGTCTCCTCGTCCTCTAACACCTACCCCACTAAACAGCAGACAATTACCAGCAGAAATCTCCGAAACCTAAACCCGGTTCCCTTCCACTCCGCAACTGACCAGCTCTATGACAGCATCAACCCCCTGTCCTGCCCCGACCTGGCCACCGCTGTCTACAACAACTCTCTCTCATCCGCTCTAGACTCACTTGCTTCCCTAACAACACGAAGCATCAGGCCCCGACCCCTACAACCTTGGCAGACTGACCACACCCAAAATCTCAAACGACACAGTCGCGCGCTGGAGTGATTATGGCGTAAAACCAAATCCCACCAAGCCTTCACCCGTTATAAATCCGTCTTCCTAACATTCACTTCCTCCCTTCACGCTGCCAATACCTTCTCTTCGAGTCCTCGTCGGCTCTTCTCTACCTATTTAACTCTCTACTTTCTCCACCGCCACCCAGCGCCTCAATCACTGCCCACGAGATTGCACACCACTTCCAAAACAAGATCAACACAATTCGTAGGGACATCGCCACCACACAGACACCCACCCCACCTAGCATCCCTCACACCATACCTCCCTCAACACTGTCCTCCTTTGACCTCGCTACCACCGAAGAGGTCATTAAGGTCTTCTCAGAAGCCCGCCTCACCACCTGCCCCCTGGACCCTGTCCCCTCACAACTACTTTGGTCACCCTGCTCTTCCATCCTATGCTCCCTCACTCACATCTTCAATCTCTCCCTCTCTACAGGTGCATTCCCCTCCCTTCTAAAGCACGCGCACATCACTCCCATACTGAAGAAACCCTCCCTAGACCCCACCAACCTGGAAAACCTTAGACCCATCTCCCTGCTGCCATTTACCTCTAAACTCCTAGAATGCTTAGCCTACAATCGTCTGAGCTCCCACCTCACTGACAACAACCTTCTCGACCCCCTACAGTCTGGCTTTCGCCCCCTACACTCCACCGAAACTGCCCTACTAAAGCTCTCTAATGACCTACTAACTGCAAAGTCCAATGGCTACTATTCAATACTCCTACTACTTGACCTCTCCGTGGCTTTTGCCACGGTTGACCATCCCCTCCTCCTCAAAAAACTACACTCTTTTGGCCTTAGCGACTCCGCTCTCTCCTGGTTCTCCTCCTATCTATCGCAGCGCTCCTTCAGTGTTACCTATAACGCTGCCACCTCCTCCTCACTCCCTCTTTCTGTAGGGGTCCCCCAAGGTTCTGTCCTTGGACCCCTTCTCTTCTCCATCTACACCTCCTTCCTTGGTCACTTGATAACTTCCACGGCTTCAACTACCATCTCTATGCTGATGACACGCAAATCTATCTGTCTACCCCTCACCTCACCCCTTCAGTTTCCACCCGCATCGCTAGCCTACTAAGTGACATATCGGCTTGGATGTCACTCCACTTCCTCAAACTCAACCTCTCCAAAACTGAGCTTCTAGTATTCCCCCCTGCCCACGCCACCCCCACTGACGTCACCATAAATATCGCTAACACCATCCTCAGTCCATCTCCTCACGCCAAGGTACTAGGTGTAATCCTAGACTCCCATCTGTCCTTCCAGCCCCAGATCCAATCGCTGACAAAATCATGTGGACTTCACCTCCGCAACATCTCCAAGATACGACCGTTCCTAACCCCAGAAACCACTAAGCAACTCATTTACTCCCTTGTCATATCACGCCTCGACTACTGTAACTCCTTCCTCATTGGCCTACCTCATTGTAGACTATCCCCCCTCCAGTCTATCATGAACGCTGCTGCCAGACTCATCCATCTCACTAACCGTTCCGTATCTGCCTCACCTCTCTGCCAATCCCACCACTGGCTCCCAGTTGCCCAACGGATAAAATTCAAAACTCTAACAATGACATATAAAGCCATCCACAACACTGCCCTAACTTACATAACCGATCTTATCTCTAAATATCACCCAAACCGTACACTCCGCTCCGCTCAACACCTCTTACTCTCTAGCTCCCTCATCTCCTCCTCCAATGCTCGTCTCCAAGACTTCTCCAGGGCGTCACCCATCCACTGGGACTCCCTACCTCAATCTATCAGATTATCACCTACTCTGCTTGCCTCTCGGCGATCACTAAAAACCTTTCTCTTAAGGGAAGCCTATCCCGCCCTCTGCTAATTCTGGAATCCTCTATTCTTCCAACCACTCTATCCCCCACAGTGACTACCTACTGTACCATTCACCCCGCCCTCCTAGATTGTAAGCTCCAAGGAGCAGGGCCCTCAAATCCCTCTTGTATCGAACTGTATTGTCTCCCACTATAATGTAAAGTGCTGAGCACACCATTGGCACTATATAAATCCTGTATAATAATGATAATACACACCTCTTTTTAAAATGTCAGGTTTCTGTGATGTAAAAAGAAATGAGACAAAGATAAATTATTTCAGAACTTTTTCCACCTTTTTTAATATAACTTTTATAAACTGTACAACTCAGTTGAACAACAAACTGAAATTTTTTAGGTGGAGGGAAGTAAAAATAAAAAACTAAAATAATATGGTTGCATAAGTGTGCACACCCTCAAACTAATACTTAATTGAAGCACCTTTTGATTTTATTCCAGCACTCAGTCTTTTTGGGTATGAGCCTATCAGCATGGCACATCTTGACTTGGCAATATTTGCCCACTCTTCCATGCAAAAACACTCCAAATCTGTCAGATTACAAGAGCATCTCCTGTGCACAGCCCTCTTCAGATCACCCCACAGATTTTCCATCGGATTCAGGTCTGGGCTCTGGCTGGGCCGTTCCAAAACTTGAATCTTCTTCTGGTGAAGCCATTCCTTTGATTTGGATGTAAGCTTTGGGTCCTTGTCATGCTGAAAGATGAAATTCCTCTTCTTGTTCAGCTTTCTAGCAGAAGCCTGAAGGTTTTGGGCTCTTTGTGAGTCTAACCATCCACAGAGCCATTTAGAGAGAAAGCTAGATGTGCTGATACCTAAGGAGGATCCAAAGGGGAACCGTGACCAGGCTGTACATACCATATGATCTGGCTGACCTGATGAGACAGTTGTGTTCTCTAATGTGTGATATTGCGCATCTGGTGAGTGCGCAATTTTTCTATTACCAGATATACCACCTATAATTTGGAGATAGGAGGTTGGACCACCTATTCTGAGATCTCTTGGAGGATCCCCATGTTCAATAATTGGACTTTAACACAATTAGCACTTTAGCCACCTTGAGTGGCTCTTTCCAGATTCATACACACTGGATCACTTATTGGACTTTTGTATATCATCATTTTGCAAGCACGTTTGTCACTTTATATCTCATGATTTATTTATGGTACCAATAGCACTATTGGCACTTTTATTGTTTATAATATTGGTACCGTATTTTTCGCTCCATAAGACGCACTTTTTTCCCCCAAAAAAAGGGGGGAAAATGTCAGTGCGTCTTATGGAGCGAATATGGAGCGGCCAGTCCGGTATTTCCACCGCCGCTGTGTCAAAATACCGGGCCGGACGCTCAGCTCTGCAGTGGGACCTTACCTGTTCCTCTATCCAGCGGCGCGTTGTCTTCCCGGCTTCTGTAGTGTGCGTGACAGCCGGGTCCCAAGTGCGCATGCGCAAGAAGCGGTGCTCTTTGTGAATGGTAAGACTGTACATGGGACACATGACAGATCCCAGAAGCCACCGGACCAATCACAAAGCGCAGCGCTTCTCGCTCATGCGCACTGGGCATCCGGCTGTCCGCCGAGCGCCCACACTACAGAAGCCGGGTAGACACCGCGCGGCTGGATAGAGGAACAGGTAAGATCAAAGAACAACTCCTCGGAAGTAAGAGCGGGTACCTGTCAAATTCAGGTACCCGCTCCCCCTCCCTCCCCAAAGGTCAGCAGTCATCTCCTGTACTGTCCGCAGTATACAGTCTGCCTAGAAACACTTACATCCACCCATCAAGGCATTTTGATATCTGCATAACCCCTCCTAAGGGCCAGCCCACTGCTTGCATCAGGGTTGAGGGCTCTTGAGCTAGTTCTGAGGCAGGGTACTGTAATGTTTTTAGGAAAGTATGTTCAGCACCCTTCTGGGCCCTCCCAACAGCCAGGATCAGTTTGCATTGTATAGAGAAGCACAGAGACCCATTAATGACATATCTGGGTCTAAAATAAGGTATGTGATGAAAACAAAAAAGGTTTTATTTAAAATGTTATGAACATGTTAATGAAGGGGGAACTTGGAAAGGCAGAATAAACCTCTGCTTTAACTGACATGTGCAACATGCATGGTACATAATTCTGTGTTCTTTACTGTGCAGGCTTGGCAGGATGCTGGGATGACCTTTTCGACTACAAGCAATGAAGCTTGCAAGCTGTTTGATGCCACGTTGCATCAGGTAACAAGTAATCCTTTTTTCTTTCCTTTTGCCAGAATATACTGCACTTTGTCTCATTGTTTTTATTAACCCCCCCTGGCGGTATTCATGAGTGTAGCTTGGGGTAAAGTTTCAGTACCACAAGCAGTAACCTCGGGAATACCTTGCAGCGTTGCTCCGGGATCTATTCTTCACTTACCTTGTCCTGCGCTCCTGCAATGTCCCTCCTGCAGTGTCCCCGGCAATGTCCTCTGGCTGATGCCGACTTCTGGGTTCTGTTCCCTGTGACGTCTGGACGTACAAGGGACAGAACGGCGAGAAATTTAACAATGTGAAAGTGACATTCACTAAATTAACAAAAATCACATAGTAAAACATTACTGTATCAAACCATTGTGCTTTGTCCTGTGCCCTGCCTGCATTTTTACTGTTCTTTCTGCCTGGAAACTGAGAAACGTCCATGGTGTCCAAAAAGCGTCCCTTTAGGTCAAAAGCGGTTTTAGACCAGCTAGAGAACAATGATAGTAAATAAGAACCACTTGCAGAATTGAGTGATAATGATTCGTGGGGAAATTCGTCATTAGACACTGAAAACGATTTTGCGACTTTGCACAGTGATGTGCGAACTTGGCGCTATATTTCAAATTTCAGTGTTTTGTTGGTTTGATTATATTATTGAATTCAATGTATTATTATATTATTATTATTTATGATTATTTATTAAATTATAATTTATGATTATGTGTTTCAAATTTTAACATACCCGGGATGTTTACTACACTCTTGTTCGGACAGATTTCAGTGAGTTATTCCTAAAAATTACAGGCCTACAATAAAAAAAAAAATACATATTTCCATGCAAAAAAAGTACCGCTTTGAGCACAGAAATACTGACATAATCAGACCACTAGGGAGGCTACAAATTAAAAATAGGAACAATGTAATAAAAGATAAAGTGATCTCCAGACACGGGCCTCTGCATATGCAACTTTATCATAGAAGCATGCCCCCTAGGGCATAGGCCTACAGGAATGTCCAAGAAACCTACATCTACAGGACATCAAAAACTTTCTCGCCTGTCTTTCTCCCAGGTCCTCAACAAATTTTCTTTTCTACATGTTTTTGGATACCTTTTTTAGCTTTATTCCAGGATAAGTAAATATCTAAATACATGTGTCATGTATTCTCCCTTGAATCTTGGTGTGCTTTGTGTATTTCTTCCAGATCTGTGTAGTAATCCAGTGTGAAACCTAACCTCTGTGCAGAGGCTTCCTGTAATAAAGACCAGTCACTGCTGCTCTCTCCTTGTGCGAGATGACTGGTCTTGTCTCCACCCCCTCCTGTAGTTTTCTGCAGGCACCCTGTAGTGTCTGGAGCCCAATGGCCACCTCACACAGCTCTGCTGTCCGCACAGGCTCTTTACAGCACAGTGATGAGGTCACTGATACTTTTACAAAGACATTTGGTGTGCACAAAGTGGATTAATATGCTTTGGCTGTTGATTGTGTATATATAAAATATGTTTCTGTGCCCGGAGATCAACTTGAGGCATTGGCTGTATGGAAATGATTAGAGCTGCTTTCAGTGACAGATATGGGGAACACAATAACTATTGTTTTAGCTAATTCACACTTTTGCCTCAAAATGCATGCAGTGTAATGCACACATTGATTTTTGGCAGTGCATACTATGAAGCATTGATGTGCAATTTTAATGTGCTTGGAAGTGTATTTTATTCATTTTGCGTTTTAACACACTTCAGCACATTAGAGCATGCATTACAATGCAAAGGTGTGACTCCAGCTTTAAATCCCAATTATGGTAAAATTAAAAGTATGCAGAACCATTCATTAGCGCGCACTAAATTTTACATTTAAAGTCTCACTGCTATCAAGCATTTGAAAGCTCCCTAGTGGCTGCCAAACGGAATGGTCATCAAAGAAGGACTGTTATCTTCGGTTTGAAAGCAGCACTTGTACTTTGGTCTGCCATATGCTCTGCCTCTTTCACAACTGCCACGAAAGGCAACACAATCACTTCCAGTAACAGTTCCTCTTAGAGCAACACTTCCTCTTAGGCAGCCCATAGATCAATATGGTGTTTTTTTGTTTTTTTGTTTTTTTTCATTGAACTAAAAAAAACAGACCTGTTTCGCCCATCCATACATTCAAGGCAATCCTCTCTGCTGTGTCTTAGTATTCTGACAGTAGGGAGACTTCCCTGCCATCATAATACACTGATGGATCGAAATTCAAAACCACTCTTCTCATAAAGAGAGCAGCAATCCTTCTCTGCAGCCTGCTGCCCTTTCTTATGATTTTTAGCAGGCATTGGAAAACTTTGAAATGCCTGCAGACAGTAAGACATTTTAATTTAAAGTTGAACTCTGTATTCATTAATACAACATGAATCCTCCTAGCAAAAGTTGTCCAATTCTTTAACATATGTTGAATACACCATACATAATAGACTTACCACGCACAGTGTTTTAGGCCACACTACCCTCTCTTATGCCAAAGCTGGCACCATCTTGGATCTATCCCAGGACCCATGTCCTACATGCCTTCTTTTAGTGTCCAGTACAGCAGAACCATGCCTCGCTTTCAATCCACATTTACCACGGTGCTGCTAGTCACATGGGGGAGCTGCGAGCATCCTGGCAAGGCACTCTGCAGATCTCAACATGGCCAGGATGCCATGATGTGCTATGATGTATGTACTAGTATGTACTATGAGCTTGCTGATGGGGGAAGCTGTGTTTAATTCCTCTTAATTGTATTTTTTCAAATGTGAGCTATGTTAAGTACATAAATTTAACTTAACAAGAAGATATTTTTATTTTTTAAATGGCAATACTAAGTGTGTTGGCAGGCACAGTGTCTATACAGGACCCAAGGGGCAGAGGAATTCTTGTGTTCCTGGTTTCACAGCTTGTATTGTTGTGGATCCTTATATGCATAAATGGGTCACTGTTTTGCTAGCAGAGATTTAGTCTTTTGAAGTGGAAAAGTATCTGTGAGTTAATATATATTCTTCTTTCAGTATGTTACTTGGACAAATGATGCAACCTTCGGAGGAATTGAAGGATGTCTGTCCAATATCAAATCTGCAGATCCTGATTTCGGTAAGTGCATTTGGAAACAGATTTTGACTGTTCTCTTTTAAAGCAGGCATCACTAAATGGCAGTCCTATCTGGATCACAGCCTCTTCAAATAGTTCCCTTAGTGTCCTCTTCCTGCCACTAGTTTGCCTGCGTGCCGCTATCATCCTCAAGGAAGGGTACAACATGGAAAGAGCAGCAGGTCTGTCCGTTTCATAGCATCGCAGCTCTCCCCCCTCCCCACACTATCATACCTTATTAATACAAGACGGGAAGCACGGCAGGTCTGGACAAAGGGCAGGTGAATGATTGGTTGGACTGCCCTGCTGCCTAGCAGCCAATCACCTGCTTCATAACTTAAAAAGTCCCTCTTTTTGTCCAGACCTGCTGTGTGTCCTGTCTTATGTAAATAAGTTAGGACAGTGTGGGGAGGGGTGAGTGCTGCAATGTTATGAAACGGACAGGAGTTTGTAAGGGAGGACTGTGATGGGGGGATCTATGTTTGGGCAGTCTGTGATGAGAGGCCTGTGATGGGGGGGGGGGGTGGGGGTCTGTGAAAGGAGTCTGAGATTCAGTAGGGGGGTGGTCTGTGATGAGGGATTTGTGATGGGGGGTGGGGGGGGTCTGTGATGGGGGGGATGCACAGGAGGCTGTGGTGAAGGATTTGAGTTAAAGCACCAACATGACACTTGGACCTTAACTGGAAGAAAATTCTTCTGACCGGACCCCCGTGAATTTTAATTCACAACCCCTGTTTTAAAGCAAAGTCCCAGTAAAAAGGAAAAAAAACATTACTAGCCTATTAGAAGATAAGACAAAAAATAGCTTGTGGTGTTATCCTCTCCCTATAATATGAAGCAATGTCCTTAGGCAGCAAAATAAAACGTGGACAGTATCATTCAACCCAAATCCTCTTGCCCCCAGCCTGTGATTGGACAGTGAAGGAGAAGAAGCAGACTGAGCTTATCTCTCTGCCACTCTGCTTTCTCCTCCTAGCAGCATGCCTCTTGTCAGCACTAAAACCAGTTGGCTTCCTGTGCTGCTTCTCCTTTGCTAGATTAGGACTGCAGTAGCCTAATACCAGCCCAAAATTTAGGTATTTGCTCGACTTGCATTGAAAATATACTGTACATTTAATGATTTATTAATGAATACAGAATTGTATTAGCTTGTGTGTTGTAGAACTGCATTTTAACCTTAAGTTAAGGTGTGTGTTTGTTTTTTTTTGATAGAGTGGAGAGAGATTAGAACACTTGTCAGTTTTTTTTTGTTGTCTGTGTCTCCGTTAGGGAGATTCCCTCTTACTCTTTGTTCTGTTTACCACTATCATTGAAAGTGAAAGATATAGAGTTACATAGTTAGTCTGGCTGAAAAAAAGTCCATCCAGTTCAACCATTAAAAAAAAAAAGTTATAATCCTGCACCCACATCCTTGAAAGTAAAAGAAAATCCCAAATTTTGGGTTGTCCCTGGAAAAGTAATAGAATGGAAATCTTTTAATGGGGACACTAGTTCTGGTGACCTGGAGTCCCCAAGGAATCCTCTTCATTTGCAGGGATTTTCTCTCACTTCCTGTTTGGCTATGAGACAGGAAGTGAAGGGAAATCTCCCCACTGGGACACAGATGGCAAACATAACTGATATGGGTTATAACCCTCCCTTACTCTATCTAAAATTTAAAAAAGGTTTTGCCTACAGTTCTACTTTAAACTCCTTTGCTAGAAGTATTTCTAGCAGACCAACTATCCATTCTTAATTTGTATTCTATTTTCTATCACAATCCTAAAAGAATGATCTGTGAATGAATAAGAAAAAACAGGTTTACCCCAATCCCCTCCTACCAGCACCACATACTCTCCTTTCCTCTACTCTTCTGAAGCTCCATTCAGCTGCTGAGAGTAGGAGAATGCCCATGTATGCTGTATAATGTGTAAGTAAACCCAAGATCTATTTTACGGTACTCTTGGCTTCATGCCTCACTATATCTTCTTTTCTTTTTTTTTTCTTTTTTTTTCCGTGAATATGTATCAAAGTTTTCTATAAGGGGAAGGCCAGGGATATTCAGGATAGGAAGGAGAGAGCTAGGAAATGAGACGTGCTCTATCGGACTTGCTGCAGCTTCTGTGAAGCTCATTGTGCAGAGTAAGTAATTTCGATTTCAGAGGAGCCTGTACAATTGGTAAGACTGATGGAAAGGCTGGAGTTCAGCTTCATTATACTGTATACCCAGAGAGTATGTAAAATCTATTGCATACATGATGCAGACTGTATTTACATTTCATTTACCTGATAGTTCTCATGTTTTTTTTCTCCTGTTTTTATAGTGATGGGATATGTGCTTTCCAATGGTTTGGAACTAATTGGCACAGGACGTCCACCACTATTAGATAAAGAACTGCAAAATGATCTGAAGACCATGTCAGATCTGGCCAAGACACAATCCTTGACAGAACGCGAACAGTCACATGTAGCCGCAGTTGAAAACTTTGCTAAAGGGTATATAGTGGCCTTTCTCTTTTTGCAGCTATTTAGTTGCTGCCATTTGTAAAGCTAAAGTGCATCTAAACCGGGGATCGGCAGCCTAACGTACCTGTGCATGTTGGATGTATCATGTCATTTTCAATGGCATGTGGAGGATAGCCATGTGACCCGTGCATGCTCAGACTGGCCCATTGGAGGACCTGAGGTTCCGCCAGTAGGACCCTGCTCCCTGCGAATACAGTGTGTAATTGACCACTCAGTGGGCTCTCGATAACAAAGCCTGACCTGCCCCTCTGAAAAATCATGGAGGTGGGCAAGCTGGTTGTGCAGAGTGGCCAACCTGGCAACACAGACTTTCAAGTGCTTGCTCTCCTTCCAGTACAATCATAAACCCACCTGTGACTGTGAACGACGTTATGTGAAGAAGCCTGTCTGCCTGTCTCCCATCTATCTTGTAGTGGAAATGCCAGCTGCAGCACGTATGAGGTGTATTACATGGTGTAGGATTGGGGCTGATCTAAATTGTGAAGTTGCATGAATTGTGGTTGATTTGAGGTCTGAAGGTGCAGGAATTGGGGCTGATCTGAGGTCTATGGTGTCGGGTGTGAAAAAGGTGGCTGACCTAAACCCACAAACAAAAATGTAATTTATTACAGCTTATTAGTCCTTAGATGTGCTAGATGTAATTGTATTTTCAGGCTAACAGGCTTGTTTGTTTTTTTTTTGTCAGTATCCAGCTTTTTGTAAATGATTGAAATGAAAGAAGTCTTGGTTGTGATTTCTTCTTCTTCTTTTTTTTATGTTTTTTTTTTTTTGTCAATAGAAACATTGTGAAGGCTGCTGCATTTTGGGAAGAGATCCTGCAGAGTCATCCTTTGGATCTGCTGGCACTGAAATTTGCCCATGATGCATACTTCTACCTTGGGCAACAAATGCAAATTAGAGATTCTGTGGCCCGTGTTCTTCCGCACTGGACTCCAAAAACCCCTCTAAGTAGGTGAGTACATAAACCGTGAGTTAGGGCAAAATAATGAAAAAAATAAATATTTGGTACATCTCTGCAGTGCATGCACATTTCCTTGTGTTTAAAGTGATATTTTTTTTTAAATGACAAACACATCATACTTCTCTGCTGTGTGCAGTGGTTTTGCACAGAGCAGCCCAGATCCTCCTATTCTTAGGTCCCCCCTCCGGCACTCCTGGTCCTTCCCTCCTGTCAGGTGTCCCCACAGCAAGGGCATGCACAGTCCTCTCTTTCTCTTTCTTTCACTCTTGCCGAACACTAAGCTATGAGAAAGTGCAACTATGAAGTTGCTAGGGCCATGCGGCAAACACTTAGTACATCCTGCCGTCTAGGTAGAAGAGAGAGGGGAAGATGGAAATGGAATAAGCAGCATAAAGTAAGCATTCTTTTACAGTGAAGCACTGCAAACTGTGAATTTAAATGTCAGGGTGAACTAACACTTTAACAGAAGTAGTCAAGTGAATTGAAATGTAATCGTGTTCTCTCTTTCTTCCAGTTATGTCAAAGGCATGTACTCTTTTGGACTACTTGAAACAAACTTTTATGACCAAGCTTTTAAAGTAGCCAGTGAGGTAAAGTTGTTTGGGTTTTTTTTTTGTTTGTTTGTTTTTTTTAATGATTTTAGTTACTTTTACTTAAAGCTGAACTTTAGGAGGGCAGATGAAGTTACATAGTTAGTATGGTTAAAAAAAGACACAAGTCCATCAAGTTCAAGTTCAACCACAGTGGGGAAAAAAACACACACAAATGGAACACGCCATATACTCAATCCTATACTCAGTTGATCCAGAGGAAGAAAAAAAAAAACTCCAATAAAAACATGATCCAATTTGCTCCAAAGGGGAAAAAAATCCTTCCTGATCCCCCAAGAGGCATTCGGATATTCCCTGGATAAACTTTAGCTATGAATATTAGAATATTCCACATTTTCACAGCTCTTACTGTGAAGAAGCCTTTCTGTAGTTGGAGGTTAAATCTCTTTTCCTCCAGACACAAAGAGTGCCTCCTTGTCCTCTGTGATTACCCTAAAGCAGTAGACTCCAAACTGTGGCCCAAGGACTGAATGTGGCCCTTTGCATACCTTTATCTGGCACTCTGGGTACTATACCTCCCACTAGTACGAGGCACTCTTCTTCCAACTGACACCAACAATGGGGCAATAATTCCTTAATTAGCACCAACAGTGGGGCACTACGCCTCCCACTGACACCAAGGATGGGGCACTGCGCTTCCCACCGACACCAAGGATAAGGCACTGTGCCTCCCACCGACACCAACAATGGGGCACAATTCCTCCCACTGAGGTTTTTTAAATTGGTATTGGTGTCAGTGTGTTTTAGGCAGGTTAAAAAAATTGTAAATTGCACACCAGTGTTTCTTGGCCCTGCTACTGGTACAAATAACTAACATACACATGTGGTACCGCAGTGATTGTCAGGTGCTTGATTTGACTGTTCAGCATGCACTTGTACTGAGCACCAAAGTGCTTCTGTGTGTGATGGTTACCTGAAGGAATAAAGTTGTGTGTTTTTTTTTTTTTTTTTTTTTGTGGTTTTTTTTTTTCTCATTGGGGCCAGCACCCTCCATTTACTTGTTCAGCAAATGCACTTCTGAAGAGTATTAAGAGAGCCTGACTTTTCCCCTTTCTGGTGCTCGTCACACTGCAAGGTCTCTCCCCTTCCTGCTAGTTCCCGGGTGCGGTGCTGGAGACAGGCAGGGAGGTGATAAACAACCTTATTTAAATACGGTTTTGGTTAAAATGTATTGGTTTGTTTTTTTTTTTTTTATTAGGGCAAGTAGATTGTCATGAGGGACAAGTAAATTGGGACTTTGATTTAGTCCCTGGACAAGTAGTTTCTTGAAAAAAAAAAATTCCACATCTCTGCTACTTCAGGAACACCGAGCCACTGGAACACTCAATCCTATCTCTGTAGTTCTGTATTTCTACTGTGTTTTATATTGCTCAAAAGATAAATGAGTCAATGACACAATACAAGTATGCAGATGAGTAGATCAGACTTCACTTGCTGCATACTTTTTCTAGGTCAATGACCACTTTTTCTGGCAGCTAATTCTCTTTACAGTAACCCCCCCCCCTTTAGTGTCTGTTATTGTTTCTTATTTTATGCATTACTCTCATTTTCAAGTGCTGTTTTGTCTCTGTATGTGTAGGCTCTGGCCATAGAGCCGAAGGATGGCTGGTCTGTCCACACCATCGCTCATGTCCATGAAATGAAGGCAGATCTAGAAAAAGGCCTTGCTTTCTTACAGAAAACTGAGAAGAACTGGAAGGTAAGAAATTGTTGTCTCTAGCATGTCTCCTGCTTAAGCACAATATTTAAAGTGATATTTAAAGCCGTTTTTTAAAATAAAAAACATGTCATACTATTCTGTTGCTTGCAGTGGTTTTGTACAGAGCAGCCCTGATCTTCTTCTTGAGTCCCCTGCCAGCGCTCCTGACCCCACCCTCCTGCCTAGTGCCCCCCAGAGCAAGCCGCTTCCAATGGGGGTGCCTGAGCAGGCTCCCTCCCGAGCCGCTGCTTTTCGTGTCATTCACACACAAAGCCGTGGCTCTGTCTCACCCCCTTTCCCTCCCCATTGGCTCACTGGCTATGGATGGCAACCAATGGCTTCTGCTGCTGTCTCAGCCAATGAGGAGGGAGAGTCCCTGGAGAGCTGAGGATCTCGTCCACATCGTTGGATCGCAATAGGGCTCAGGTAAGTATTGGGGGGCTGCGGGGGGGAGCTGCACACAGAAGGTTTTTTACCTTCATGCATAGAATGCATGAAGGTAAAAACCTTTTGAGTCTTTACAACCTCTTTAACCACTTACCTACCGGGCACTTATACCCCCTTCTTTACCAGGCCAATTTTCAGCTTTCAGCGCTGTCGCACTTTGACAATTGCACGGTCATGCAAGATTGTACCCATATGAAATTTTTATCATTTTTTTCCTCACAAATAGAGCTTTCTTTTGGTGGTATTTAATCGGCGGTGGGCGCTTTACTTTTTGTTCTATAAACAAAAAAATTGCAAAAAATGTGAAAAAAAAAAAGATTTTTCTTTGTTTCTATTATAAAATTTTTCAAACAGGTAATTTTTCTCTTTTACTGATGTGCGTTGATGAGGCGGCACTGATTGGCACTGATAGGCGGCACTGATGGGCACTGATAGGCAGCACTAATGAGGTGTCACGGATAGGTGGCACTGATGATGGGTACTGATAGACAGCACTGATAGGTGGCACTGACTGGCGCAACTACTGGGCACTGACTGGCAGCACTGCATTGATGGGCACAGGTGGGTGGCACTGGTGGGCACAGGTGGGTGGCACTGGTGGGCACAGGTGGGTGGCACTGGTGGGCACAGGTGGGTGGCACAGGTGGGCACAGGTGGGTGGCACTGGTGGGCACAGGTGGGTGGCACTTCTGGGCACAGGTGGGTGGCACTTCTGGGCACAGGTGGGTGGCACTTCTGGGCACAGGTGGGTGGCACTTCTGGGCACAGGTGGGTGGCACTTCTGGGCACAGGTGGGTGGCACTTCTGGGCACAGGTAGGTGGCACTGCTGGGCACAGGTGGTTGCACTGGTGGGTGGCACTGCTGGGTCCCGATCATCAGAGCACTGATCATCAGTGCCCTGATGATCGGTGCTGATCCTTGCTCTGACAACTGCCGGTTCTCGGCAAAACTTTCCTCGCGCTCTGACAGCGTGAGGAAAGTGCAGCCGAGAACCAGCAATTGCATTTCCCGGTGATCAGCGTGTCATTGGACACGGCTGATCACGTGGTAAAAGGCCGCTGTGATTGGCTTTTTACCACATCACGTGATCAGCTGTGTCCGTAGGACACAGCGATCACGAAGATCGACGGGTGCACGCCCCCGGGGGCATGCAGGAGAATGCGTTCTGGGAGGACGTCATATGATGCTCTCCCAGAACTGGCCGGCCGCAGTGTAGCCGTCATTCGGCTATCTGCGGTTGGCAAGAAGTTAAAAGACAAATTACCCTTAAATGGTGAAATGAAGTGACAGAAATAGGTTGACATTGGACAAACCACTTCCATTTTCATAGTCTTACCTCCACTTTCTTATTAAAGCAGTTAAGCAGGGGGTCTGTATATGGCTGTGCTGTCCAATTAGCACCAGAATTGAGCCTAGTGCTCTCAATAATTACCACTCAGCAACAGAACTGGTCAAACACTCCCCTCCCTCTTAATTCCTTTTGCAAAGACACTTGCGCTGAGGGGTGTTGTCATTTCTCAGCTCTGCCAGCACAGAGCACTGTAGTGTGAAGCTAAGAAGCGGCATATTTGCTGAGAGAAGCAGGTATTTTTAGACATTTCTAAGAAATCTTTGACAAGTCATAACAGGGTACAGAACTGTAAAGAGATAAGGTGGGACAGTTAACAGGACCTTTTTATCTGTAGCCCTCTGACTAAACTGCTGGAATTTTTAGAAGGCCTTCTAATACTAGTGGGATATTTTTAATGTCCCACTGATTTCTACTATGGATACATCTCCAGGCTCATAATTTTGTACACCCCCTCTCCCTAGTTCTCGCAAACGCATTTCTCAAACTCTTCAAAAGGCCCAACTAATAGATGTCTGGCGATTGCTCCACTCTGGTGAAAGGGACTATACTTTCTATTCTCTACCTCACAAATTTATTCGCGGATCGATTTCTTCCTGATCCTACATAGACCTCTTCATGCGGTAACAGCTGTTTCCATAGGGAATATCACGTGGTCGGACCATGCTCCCATCACGTTCCAATACTCCCTGTCCAGCGCTCTTTCCTCTAAGAGATTCTCTTGGAAACTTAATGAAAGTCTGCTGCAGGAGAAACAATTGAACACCTTACTAACAGCTATTCATAAATTGGAATCCCGCCATAAACCTGCTCTGTCCCAGTCTGTAGAAGGGAAGCTGCTACTCCATCGGAAACAAGTGACAGACCTCTTACGGTTTAGAGCCAAAGCCACGGTTGAAACCTGTAGATGCATCTTCTAGGAGTCTGGCAATAAATGCGATTCTTGGCCAAGTTCTTACATGATCAAACAGCAGCAACTTACGTTCCTCATATAATGCGGGCCAATGGTCAACAAGCATCTCTGCCCAAACATATTGCCTAAGCGTTTGGAGAATTTTACTCATTATATAATATACACACTACATCTGCTTCATCAGTTCCAGCAGAGCATTATCTGACATCCTCCTATATGCCTAGACTACCCCCTTCACTTTGTCAAGAGTTGGAGGCATCTAGAACAATGGATGAGAAGCGTATGGCAGTCAATCTGACAAATTTGGGTAAAGCCCCAGGCCCAGATGGCTTTACTGTTCATTACTATAAACTGTTACTTCCCAATCTTGGCCCTTATATGCTTAAGATGTTTAATGCTTCAGGAGAATTGGAATCTTTTCCTTCAGACACCTTGAAAGCTCATATCACTGTTCTACCAAAAGAGGGGAAGGATCCTTCGTCATGCAGTAGCTACAGACCAATTTCTCTTGATCATTGATCAAACATCGATCTGAAACGTTTTTACAAAAATAATAGCCACCAGATTACAACATTTTGCCACAGCTAATCCATCTTGACCAAGTGGTGTTTATTCCAAACCGTGAAGCACAAGATAACACTATTAAGGTTCTCAGCCTGATTCATATAGCCAGTCAGACCGATACCCCCTGTCTTTTTCTGGGTACAGATGCTGAAAAAGCATTTGACCTGGTGAATTGGCAGTTCATGCTGGCCGTTTTACAATATATCGGCCTCGGGAAAAACATGCTTCATTGGATTTCCAGTGTCTACGCTGTACCAACGGTCTGCACCAACCCCTGGCATCCAAGGGTTATGTATAGGAGATGTTCAATACCAAGTTTCTGCTTACGCAGATGACATGCTATTCTCCTTAACCAGTCCCGGGATCTCACTTCCTAACTTATTGCGTGAGTTCAAGCATTATGGGTCTCTGGCTCATCTTAAAATAAAATAAACTTTTCAAAATCGGAAGCAATCGGCATTGCAATGCCACAACCTCTTATTAGATCCCTACAATCGAATTATAAATTCAAATGGACTCACGAGGCACTGAAATACCTAGGAGCTAACATCCCGCCAAGAATTTCTCATACATTTATCTTAAACTTTCCACCGCTTTTAGGTTGGGTACCTGTTCTGCTGGAGAAATGGCGTGGTGGCCTTCATTCTTGGTTTGGGCATTGTAACATTATTAAAATGAGTATCTTGCTCAAATTTTAATACTTATTTCGAGCCTTACCGATTCATATTCCATCCACATATTTCAAACAAGCTCACGCTTTACTCTTAGACTTTATTTGGGCGAATAAGAGGCCTTGAATCCAACGTTCACCGCTCACTCTCTGTAAGCAATTTGGCGGTCTGGCAGTCCTTGACCTGCAATGATATTATCAGGCTACCCACCTGGGCCACTTGACTTTTGCCAGCATAGGGATGCTAAAATATGGACTCCTATAGAACAGGATCAAAGTCAGATTCCCAAAGCTCATTTGACTGTCCTTCTGTGGATCACAGGAGTGCAGTTCTTTCTTGTAAGTGTAAATTGAAAAAAAAAAACTACTCTTTTAAGACTAAATCAGAACCTAGGCTTTTCTATCTGAAATACTAATTAAAGAAACTAAGCAATGTTTTAAGCTTCTAATCCTTGAGATTAAAATATGAACTCCAGGCACAAAAATTTTAATTCAAATATATTTTTAAATGGCCATAAAGGATATAAATCCACTTGTCCATCAGTTCCAGTTATTGCCTTGCAAAATAGCAGTGACATCATCACTAACATACATAGCCCATGTAGAGAACAGAGCAGTGAGAGGAACACAGCAGTTCTTCCTACTACAGACTGTCTGCAACCCCTACACAGAGGCACATTTTCATGCTGGATTACTGCACGGAAAAACACAAAGCACACTAAGATTCAAGGCAGAATGCACAGGCCTCTTTTACCTAACAATACTGATTTATCCCAGTGTTCTCTGCAACCAATATAAATGTATTTTAGCATCCACATGCAGGTTAGATTTGTCAGCACCTAAAGTGTACCTAAAGCCAAAACGTTTTATTCTTTAGCGTAGGGAGGGACTAAAATCCTTGTCTGTTTTTTTTTTTTTTTCTGTCCTGTTGGGGAGATTTTGCCTTATAGTAGAATAAAAGGCATTTTTTTTCTTTTTTATATTTGGATAGTGTGTAGAGAGATTAGAACATCTGTCATGTTTGTTTATTGCTGTCTGTGTCCCCATTAGGGAAATTCAAGCTCTCTAGTTGTCTTGGTGTCCGTTATCATCAAGCATGAAAGTAAAAGAAAATCCCAAATTTTGAGTTGTCACCAGAATAGATAAAGGGACAAAATCTTCCAACAGAGACACTAACTCTGGTGACAGTCAGGGATTTCCTTCACTTTGGAGGGATTTGCACTCACTTATTGTTATGGCTGTGGGACAGGAAGATAATGGAAATCTCTACAATGGGACACAGATGGCAAAAAGGAAACTTACAAGGGGTATAACCCTCCCCATTTTCTATCCAAAATGAAGAAGAAACATTTTTGGTTATAGTTATACTTTAATTCTTGTCCCAGAAACAAGAACTGGAAGTGAGAGAAGATGTTGTCAATGTGAGCTGTTGCAGCTGAAAATGGCCAAAGAAGAATTTATTGCTAGTAAAGTGACTCTTTCACAGCAGGGTTGATTGTAAACCAACCCCAGCCTGTAAATCGCAAGCATCTACACTTTTTTTTTTTTTTTTGGTCAGGCCATGTCCATAAATGTTGCTGCTTTGCTGCTTCTTGGCTGCTGTAGGTATTGGACACTTCTAGGTGTGTAAATACCTGTTTTTCCCTGCCGCTCACTGTGGTTCCTCCACTGGCTTGTATGTCCTGTAGTAATGTCCAATCTGTTAGGAGAATATACATCATGCAGCAGCAGATATTCAAACACTGCAAAGTGTTGAATAGGGTCACTTTAAAGCTGAATTTTAAAATAGACTGTGATTTGTCTTGATAAGACTTATAGTAATATATTTCTCGCTTATATATTTTTTAAATCTTAAGAGATTTGTTGTTTTTTTTTTTTTTTTTCCTTACAGGATGGTGATATGCTTGCCTGTCATAATTACTGGCACTGGGCTTTGTATTTCATCGAGAAGGTAAGATCACTCATCTGATTTGGCATATGTTGGCCATGTATATATGTTTATTGAAGAACATTCTCTAATACTCCCAGAGCTACCAGTCCGCTTCTTCCTTGCCCATTGGTAGTGTAAAATTTGGAAGGGAGACACTGATTGTTGCTTGGAAGAAATCCAGACTGTTTCTCTTTCAGACACTTCATAGAGGAGGCCTATAGTAAGAATCCCTTACCTTTTTTCCTTTTCCTAGATGCTTGTGCTATGAGGGGTTGCCTGAAATTCCTTTTTAAATGGATTTGAGTTAACTGTATAAACAAAAAAGAATTGGTTTACCCATATCCCTGCCGTCCAGCATGTGGTCCGTTGTCCATATTTGCCAATGTATGGAGCCTGCTTAGTCCTGGGCTTGGTCCCTCACCTGTTAGGCACCAGGGAAAGAAAATAATACTCTTGAGTGGATCCCGATGTGCTGACCGCAATAGCGGAGTCCTTTCCAATTAGATTACAGCAGCTTGGGAAGCACTGCAGAGGCTGTCAGTCCCTCCCTGCTAATACTGAAGTATGTGGTGCATAACAGTGCATTAATACATGTGATGTGCATTAATGTACAATGCTTGAAGGCAATCCATTCATCTTGAATGGGCTGCCAACACACCTTAATAGTGCATCTGGTGCCAGTGATAATAAATGGCACTGCAACAGGAGTGTTTTCATTTCCTACACATTTGAGTCCCATCATCTTAAACTAGAGCCCTGAAGAAGTCAGAATTTGTTTAGCCAACAAAACACATTGTGCTTTTTTTGTTTTGTTTTTTTTTTCTTTTACTTTTTTTCCTTGCTGTGAACCAATGTAATATTAAAAGATGTTGGAATCTTGGACATTTGCTTTTGTCCTCTTACTAGTTTGTCCTTACATGGATTCTCAACTCTGAGTAACCCCCTTTCCTACGAGGTACCCCTGTTTTTTGGAGTGTTAATAATTTAACTCGGCTACCAAAAACGTATCCAGTGCTTCATTTTTATCTTTCTTTCTTTCTTTCTCTCTTTCTTTCTCTCTTTCTTTCTCTCTTTCTTTCTCTCTCTCTTTCTTTCTCTCTCTCTTTCTTTCTCTCTCTCTTTCTTTCTCTCTCTCTTTCTTTCTCTCTTTCTTTCTCTCTCTCTTTCTTTCTCTCTCTCTTTCTTTCTCTCTTTCTTTCTTTCTCTCTTTCTTTCTTTCTCTCTTTCTTTCTTTCTCTTTCTTTCTTTCTCTCTTTCTTTCTTTCTCTCTTTCTTTCTTTCTCTCTTTCTTTCTTTCTCTCTTTCTTTCTTTCTCTCTCTCTTTCTTTCTCTTTCTTTCTTTCTTTCTCTATTGCCAGTGTGCATTATCTGTCTTCCAGGGTGAATATGAGGCTGCCTTGACTGTGTTTGACAATCATGTGAGTATCGGACATGTACAGCAAGGAAGTCCATCCTTCTTCAGTTTTAATTGTGAACAAAATAAAAAATGGTCCTTAGAAGTAAGCATGTTTAGTGTGAAATGTGTCAAGCCTCCTGTTCCTTGTCAGTGCCTCTTAGTGATGGTAAAACTACCCTAGAGCAGCAAGCACTATAGACCTGTTTTTGTCACAGACTTGTTAGATACTGGAGCCTTGTTCTGGATACTATTGCTGTTAATCTATCAGCTGACCCCAAAATGTGTATATTGAGTTGCCTGGACAAGGAAATTTCTGCTCCACATACATTCACAGCGTTTCTTCGCCTATTATTTATAGCACAAAAACTGATTTCCCAGAAGTGAATCTCTCCAGCCCCCCCCTTCAGAATACGGGATGCCCTGCTAAATTTACAAAAATATGGGGTAACTGGAAACTCTGGGACTGGTCTCTCCACAGTTAGAAATAGAATTTTTTTTTAGAGTTAAACCTGTTTTTTCTCCTTAATCACTGAACGTCCAAGAGCAGAAGGGTGCATCTGCAGTGTGGAATGTGAAAGCTGGTTTCCCTTGGCAGCAGCTTCTGATATATATGTCAAACATGACATACAGCATTTTCATTTTTTTTCCTTAGTTTTCCTTGTAACATAGTTTTATAGCTGCCAGTAGATCCTTTGATTTTCCACATATTAGAGGGATCTGCAGTGAAATTTCATAGAATTGTTGTAACTCTGTGGACAGTCTAGTCTCATATGGACATGTAGTTCTAAATTAATTTTTTTGCTGGTTACCTAAAAATGTCTAAGCCAAACTCCAGCTAACAATTCTAAGCAGGTACAGAGACTTTTTTTATTTTTGGAGAAAAGGTGTAAATTAATAAAAGATGACCATTGTAAGGACCCTGGAAGTGTTAGTTAGTCCCAACCACTGCAGTTGTCATTTTTGCAGGACAGCTAGATCTGCATGAAAATTTGGAGAACTATATAATTAAAACCATGTGAAATACAAGGAATTCAAGTACTGAATACGATCATTACAGTTATTTTCAAAATACACTTTCCAGAATACAATATTTTTTTCACTATAGTGGGGCTTTAAAGAAGAACAGAAAGGTGTGAGTAGAGCTTTATTTTCACTGATGTCCTTCTCCGCAGATCGCCCCCTCCTGTATCTCAAGTGGAAGCATGCTGGATATTGTTGATAATTCATCACTGCTGTGTCGACTTCAGATGGAAGGTATGATTCTCCACATTTGTCAATCCACATCTGGCCATACATTAAAGACACCAGAAGCCTGTTATGCAATCTCGCTATTTCTGCATCTAATAATTCTACATCCAGATGTGTGGTTTGAAGGGAATAATGACCGACCCTAAACAGACCCCATCTTCCTCAGGAGAACCTTTTTGGTCTTAGGAGCCCTGGACAGGCCGGGCAGCTGGAAGACTTCATCTTTGAATAAAACAAGCTACAACTTGATGTTTACAGGCATATGTCTATGGCAGCCTTTCTCAACCTTTTTACCACAGGGAACCCTTGAAATAATATTTGGGTCTCAGGGAACCCCAGTTAAAAGTAATTCATCAGTGGCAAGAATGCCCCTTACATTGGTGGTCGATAAAAAGCATGCCACAGTGGTGGCCAGAATGCCAGCTTTACAGGCAGTGATAACGATTACTGGTCTCATGCTGCTGGCTCTCAAATGGCTCTGGACCCAAAACTGAAGAAAATTCAATAAGCAGCAGGAGTGGAGTCAAAAACATAGATCCACAGAATGAATGAAGCAGAAACAGGGATATCCTTGCACTGCAGGTCTTCAGTTACAGCTTCTTGTCCAGCAAGGAGTACAGCGTGCAGCACAGTAGTGATGTCAACAAGTCTTACTCCAAATCTTAGTCAGAGGCAGCAGTGCTTTAGATCATCTTGTAATACAGATATACAGCTGTGAGGCTGTAGGCACAGGAAGTTCACTTCTATCTTTCAGAGGAACTAGATTAGGCACAATTAACATGTCTAGATGTTCCCTATAGCATAGTAAGTCTCCCCTTTTTTGTGTTTAGGTCCACTTTTTTTTAATTCCTCTTTACCTTTTTTATACAGTGCATAAACACCAAGGGAAACATTATCCAGGATTTGGTAGTCCATGGTTATACCATCCTATCATTGCTGCCAATCTGAATTCACAGCATACTTTTGTCCGGCATGATTTTCTTCAATCTCCAGGTTTTTTGTACTAACTCAACTTAGACCTTAACTTCAGACAAAGAGCAAAATACCCAGATGAAATACATATAAGGTAGCTGTTTCACTTTCGAAATATTTTATATTTTTGTCTATTCAATTCTTAGATTTACACAGCATAACCAGAGAGATGACACAACTTACAATACAGTTGAGGTACAGAGCATTGTCCTCTTTCCACCCCCAGTATTCTGACTGAACAGTGAACATACACTATATTGCCAAAAGTATTGGGACACCCCTCCAAAGCATTGGATTCAGGTGTTCCCATCACCTCCCAAGGTCATAGATGTATAAAATCAAGCAACTAGGCATGCAGACTGCTTCTACAAACACTTGTGAAAGAATGGGTCGCTCTCAGGACCTCAGTGAATTTAAGCGTGGTACTGTGATAGGTTCCCACCTGTGCAAAAAGTCTATCCGTGAAATTTCCCTGCTACTAACAATTCCAAGGTCAACTGTTAGTGGTATTATAACAAAGTAGAAGCAACTGGGAACAACAGCAACTCAGCCAAGAAGTGGTAAGCCACATAAAATGACAGAGCGGGGTCAGTGCATGCTGAAGTGCAGAAGTTGCCAACTGTCCGCATAATCTATAGCTAAAGACCTCCAAACTTCGTGTAGCCTTCAGATTAGCACAACAACACTGCATAGAGAGCTTCATTGAATGGGTTTCCATGGCTGAGCAGCTGCATCCAAGCCTTACATCACCAAGAGCAATGCAAAGTGTCAGATACAGTGGTGTAAATTACGCCGCCACTGGACTCTAGAGGAGTGGAGACGTGGTCTCTGAAGTGACGAATCACGCTTTTCTGTCTGGCAATCTGATGGACGTGTTTGAGTTTGGTGGTTGCCAGAAGAATGATACTTGCCTGACTGCATTGTGCCAAGTGTTAAGTTTGGTGGAGGGGGGATTATGGTGTGGGGTTGCTTTTCAGGGGTTGGGCTTGGCCCCTTAGTTCCAGTGAAGGGAGCTCTTAAAGCATCAGCATACCAAGACATTTTGGACAATTTCATGCTCCCAACTTTTCGGGAACAGTTTGGGGATGGCCCCTTCCTGTTCCAACATGACTGCTCACCAGTGCACAAAGCAAGGTCCTTAAAGACATGATGAGCGATTTTGGGGTGGAGGAATTTTACTGGCCTGCACAGAGTCCTGACCTCAACCTGATAGAACACCTTTGGGATGAATTACAGGGGAGACTGCGAGCCAGGCCTTCTTATCCGACCATTCTTCCCGAAGTGCATTTGTGAAGTCAGGCACTGATGTCAAACATTCCCATAGACACACTCCTAAACCTTGTGGACAGCCTTCTCAGAAGAGTTGAAGCTGTTATAGCTGCAAGGGTGGGCCAGCTTAATATTGAACCCTACAGACTAAGACTGGGATGCCATTAATCGTGTGTGTAAAGGCAGGCCAACCAATACTTTTGGCAATAAAGTGTATATTCACTCTGTTAACTCTGCTCTCTCCTCTTATCAGCATGCTCCTTGTCAAAATGGATGCAGTGCAGTTGATTGGCTCTCAGTCCTGCCCTTTCTTCTCCACAGCTTGAGCTCTGCTATACAGGAATTGTCAGAGGCTGAACCCTAATTATATTCAGCTATTTACACTACTTGTAATTTAAAAAAATAAAAAAAATTTTAAAGATGAACTCTAGGCCAGTTACTAAACGTGTCTATATATTTTTTTTAACTGGTCTGTTTGCCGAGAAATTTATCTTCATAATCTCTGTGACATCATTACTTTTTATTTTAAAAACAAGGCTATTGCCCAAGTACCTGGTGGTGGTACTAGTAAAGCTCCAACGTCACTTGCTGTCAGGGTATAACAAACTACAATTTCCACAATGCCTTAGGAATTATAGTAGCAATGGTGTGAATGAGGGAGGCAATGAGGCACCGGTAAGTGAGTGAGTGGGTAGGTCAGACTGGACTCTCAGGGTCCTCCCACTATCGCAAGTGGCAGTGTAATTACATTGCTGCTTACTTATGAAGGAACTATACTGGGGATGTTACAAGATTGGTGGCTGGGATAAGAGGGGGCACATCAGTCACCAGTCTTATGAAATGGATATCACTTGTTATTCTGCATTCAGTTGTGGATTTATCAGTGTTTGGGTGACTGAATTAAATATCAAGAAGATATTAGTTCAAGGTTCAATTAACTTTATAAATATGTGATAAAACTTCTGCTCCAGTTCAACTTTAATAAAGAGTTAATTGTTACAGAGCTGCAATAACTTGTGCTTGTTCCAGCGGCCTAGAATCCAGCTTTAAAACATTTTTACCGGGTTAACTCCACCTTTTGCACCATGTTACACTTGTAGTTAGGGTGTAACATGGTGCAAATGGGGTCATTAATATAGGCCAATAAACTGTATTCAGAGATGCAAGAAATGAAGAACAATGCAGCATATTGAGCAGAATATATATATATATATATATATATATATATATATATATATATATATATATATATATATATATATATATAATTATAATCTTTTCTTTTGTTTTTCATGTTTGGTGTGTCCAGGTGTGGATGTGGGGGACAGATGGAACAAACTTGTCCAAGTTACAAAGAAGCATACCAATGATCACTTGCTGATCTTTAATGATCTTCACTTTCTGATGTCATCCTTGGGAGCAAAGGATGCTGAGATGACAACCCAATTGCTGGAAACAATGAAAGAGCTTTCTAAGTATGTAACAACATTGCATGTAGAAAAATAGACAATAATAAAATAAAGGAAAAAATGGAAAACTGCCACAGAGCATCCCCCTGACGCATTCCCAGGCTGAATCTCATGCTACAGTCAAAATAATATACCATAAATTAGAATGAAGAACTTGCAAGGCACCTCGGCCTGCCTATTACTGCCCATTCATAACGTGTGCAGCTGCAATTGGAGATTTGGTCATGTGGCTTTGACAGGCCCTCCTGGCTTTTTTTTTTAACCTACATACATACATTCATTAATTGTGCTTTGAAATGTGCAGAGCTTTTACATCGGCCATTTCTCCTTTGTTTCCCAATTCTCCTTTGCTTCCCTTGTGATGTTTCAGGTAGGCCACTAAAGCACCATGTATCTGTAACAATTGCCATTTTTTAAAAATAAAATTACTTTTTTACCTTATGTAACAGTGCAAGGCCCTGTCATTGGGTGAAAATAGGTAGAAATTGTCAGGACACAGGGTTTGCACATTTGCAGTGTAGAACTGGGAAGTTTTAATTTTGAGGCCAGAAAACTGATTTTACAGATTTATCTGGATTTTGATATTTCCGGTTGGGGCTCCATACTTTGCAGATTTCAATGTGCCTTGGGAGGGAAGATACCTCCAACCCAGTGACCGGGTTTTGTGGTCAATCGGCAGGGTGTATATCCAGGTGCACACAGCCCTTATAATGATGATCTGCTGAGAGTTGGAGCAGTGGCTGCTGTTGAGATAGATTCTATGCATCCAAGAAGCTTGAGGCTGTGTGTGTTAAGGAGCTTAAGGCTGTGCGCATTAAAGAAGTCCAAGGCTGTGTGCAAGGAATAGCCAGTGGTCTGGGAGACCAAACAAGCAGAGGTACTGCTGACCAGAGAGCCAGGTGGCTTTGTATTTTTAATTTTGTGTTTTGGTTGGAGAAGAACCCCTGTGTGGGAAAGCTTATGTTGGACTTTTGTTCTTTGCCTTTTTTTAATAAACATGGGCTACCAGGCCCCTAAATCTAGTTCCTGACTGACGTGAACTTACTTGAAAACACATCTACCACTAGAGCTAATGATCCTCCATGTCACACTTAGTTTTATCATGTGTTGCATCTCAGTAATGCTGATCTCATGCGGTAGAAACATTCTGTCTATATGCACTCCAGTGATGGCTGCATGATTAGTTTAATAGTTAAGCTTTTCTTCAACTTAAAAGCTGTAAAACGTTTGTTTGGACCAAGCTTCACTAACAGATGAAGCAGCTTGGAGTGCTGTATAAACTGTATGTAGTCTCAGCTACAGTAGGTACAGTACACAGCTCTGTGTTCCAGCAGTGGAATCGGATGTCCCTGTCCCACTCCCAGACCAAAATCAAGTCAGGCAGAGTGCTACTCATCCACTCACATGTTACGTTGTACTCTATGAATTAATAAAATGCTTCCTGTAGTTGGCTGAAGCGGATAGGCAGGCGGATGATGTCAGAATCGGACTCAGCCAATCAGAGGAAGCTTTGCATTCATTCATGCAAGTAGTTCACACCATCTCAACATCTAACATCCCTCTCTTAGTTACTGTTTGTATACCTGAGAAGGTTAGCACAAGCTCAAACAATAAAAAGGACTGCCAGTGATTTTTGTATATGTGAAGGCCACTGAAGCCTCATGACTTTTATTAGCCTAAGTTGATAGTCTTGGGGCTTGTGTGAATAGGCAGATGCGTTGCTTCAGGTGCATTGATTTGAATTGGAGATCCGTTTATGATGCTTCTGACATCGTTCACAGTTCATTGACATGTGCATTTGATGTGCATTTGATGTGCATTTGACCTGCTTCTTAGTTATGTCAACCTGCTTTGTATTCCCATTGGCTTTTATGGGTAGAGATCAGGGATGGACTGACAACTCATGGGGCCCCCAGGCAATAGGGGATCGTGGGGCCCCTTTGTCCTCGTCCACACCCAAAAAAGCCTATCAAAAAGCCAATGAAAGGTACCAGGGGCATCTCACGGGGCCCCCTACTGACTCCGGGCCCTTGGGCAGTGCCCGAGTGCTCGAATGGTCAGTCCGCCCTTGGTAGAGATACAGAACTGACATAAACAAAAGCCCGTCCATGAGACTAACATACAACATTGTTTGATGGTTTTTTTTGTTCTGTTTTTTTTCTGTTTAGATCACAAGGTGAAAACTGCCAACATTCTCTTATTGGTCATCTCGGCCTGCCCCTGTGTCAGGCACTTGTGGAATTTGACACAGGCAATTACGACAAGGTCATAGAGCTAATGTACCCGGTTCGCTACAAGATTGTAGAAATAGGGGGCAGCAACGCTCAGGTAAGTGTGTGTGTGTGTTTTTTTTTTTTTGTTTTTTTTTTTTATTCTTATCAATGTACATTATAAACTGGCACATGTGTATATATATATATATATACAGTTGTGCTCAAAAGTTTGCACATAGCCTTTTGAGAATTGATAATAGTATGTGCCATTTATAAAGAAAACATGAGTGAGCAGACAAAACACAATTCTTTTTTTTTTCTTATGGGATTCATATTCAACTGTAGGTATTGACAGAATGGCACAACCATAAAACAATACATGGCAACAAGTAAATCGATGATATTAAGGTCGGGAGACTGTGATGGCCACTCCAGAACCTTCATCTTTTTTTTTTTTTTTTTTGCTGTAATCATTGGAGGCTCAACTTGACCTTGTGCTTGGGGTCATTGTTGGTCTGGTAAGTCCAGGAGCGCCCCATGTGCAGCTTGCGAGCAGAAGAATGCAAGTTGTTTGCTGGTATTTTTGGATAACCTGCTGCATTCATCTAGCTATCAAATTTTCCAAGATTCCTCATGCCTTTACAGCTCACACACCCACAAAACATCAGTGAGCTACCTCCATGCATCACAGTTGGGATGGTATTCATGGCGCTATAGACCTTGTTGATGCCTCCCCGAACATAGTGCTGATGCTTGTGACCATAAAGATCCATTTTTGTCTTATCACTCCAGATTACAGTGTGCTAGAAGCTGTGAGGCATGGCTAGGTGTTGCTGGGCATATTATAATTGGGCTGTGTTGTGAAATTGGTGCAGTAAAGGCTTCTTTATAACAACTCGACCATGCAGCTCATTTTTGTTCATGTGTCATCATAATATTATGCTTGTTGAAACAACCACACTGTTTTTTTTTTGTTTTTTTTTTTTTTTTTCCCCCAGAGTAGTCCTGTATTTCTCCTGAATTTACCTGTGAGTTTTTCTTTTTACCCTGAAAAATTCTTCTGGCAGTTGTGGCTGCAATCTTTCTTGGGCTACCTGGTTTCATGAGATCCCCAAATTGTCCACTTCTCAAGTGATTGCACAGTCCTGTCTGGCATATTCAAGGATTTGGATATCTTTATATTTCCTTTCATCTTTTATAAAGTTCCTTTACCTTGTTATGCAAGTTTTTTGACAGTTTTTTTTTTTCTCTTTTTCTGCTCCCCATGGTTCAGTATCTAGCCTGCTCAGTGCATCCACTGTGAGAGCTAACAAACCCATTGTCTATTTATACACACACTAATTGCAATTTAAAAAGCCACAGATGTCGGAAATTAACCTATTAATTGCCATTTTAACATATGTGTGTCACCTTGTGTACTGTACCAAGGCTCAACATTCCAGGGTATGGAAATGTTTTTGATCGGGCCATTTGGGTGATTTTTGTTATGATTTTAAAAAGGAGCCAAACAACTATGTGATAGTAAATGGCTTCATCACTATCCTTCAATAAAAGACTGATTTTTGGAATGATCAGTCATAGTTTCAATATCGATGCCAAGATTTCACAATTTCTGCCAGGGTATGCAAACCTTTAGGCACAACCATATGTAACTATGGTTCTCCTCCTTACTTTCGTTGGGTATAAAAGGGAAAAGGGTTGAGCTTTTATGGGAGGGGTGGGGCTTCATTGCCCTACATCTCTAGTATCTGTCAAACTTTGTACTGTTGTTGTCCCCTTTAGGTATCATCACCCTTGCTATTTGTCATATTTGCCATTGTCGCAAGATAGCAATAGTAAGTTCATAGATTTAGTTCCTACTCTTGATCCATTGCATTTACACATGTTGAGCCGAGGCAGCCCAGCAATGGGTTGCCAATGCATGCAATGGACTAAAGACCATAAAAACATGCAGGAATCTTTTTTTTTTTTTTTTTTTTTTTTTCTTCGCAAATCAGCACACTACAGCCCATGTGCATTGCGTTGTGTTCCCCTCTATCATACAGTTCGTTGGGCTGCCATTTTTAAATCATTGATACCACAATGCACCGTATACAGAGCAGGTGCATTGCACTGATGTGCTTGTTAATGCGTGTTACTGCAATGCACAAATGTGAATAGGCTTTACAGTTGTCACCAGAACAAAAGGGGAGGTATTAGGGGGTGTTTCCCAAGTGTGATGTGCCTCTCGATGGTGTGTTTTTACACTTTAAGGCTCCGTGTTTCACTGTATTTGGCTTACCTATCAAATATTTATTTGTGTGTTTTTTTTTAATTTTCAGAGAGACCTCTTTAGTCAAGTTCTCATACGTGCAGCAATGAACAGCGGATCCAGGTCACATCAGAATTTAGCACGGTATGTGGATTATGTTTAGTTGCAGAACTAGACCATCTTAACCACTTGAGTACCAGCCTGTATATACCCATTCATTAACAGGCCATTTTTCAGTTTGTACCCAAATGAATTTTATATAATTTTTTGAGACAGAGCTATTTTTTATGGTATTTTAGTAAAGATTTTTGTGTTAATTTATAGAGAAAAAGAAAAAATTGGGTTTGCTTACATTTACCTTTTCATCTCTTTACCTTTAAAATAAATAAATAAAAATAGCAGTGGTGCCACAATCATTGGTGGTCAGTGGCACATTTAAACCTCCCACCTCCACCTTTTGATCTGCTGTAGTCCTCCTTCCTGCTGTATTTATAAACGCTCACATCATAGATGGCGCCATGCCCCTGAACACATTATGCATGACGAAATGCGTTGGAAGGAGTACGAAAGCGTGACGTCAGCACGCACCTGAACGTGGCGGCCATCTTGTTGGTTAGAAACTTACCATTTGGTTATATGGTGACATGCTGTTTTAAGTATCTTTTGATGTACGTATAATGCTACGTTGTAAGGCAATAAATCCTGCTAATCATACTATATCATGAGGATTCTTTTGCTTTTTGTATGATTTTGTCCTCTGAGGATAATTCATTGTTTTAGGTCTATATTTGGCAATTTATCTGAAGTATCAGTTTGGGAGCTAATGCCTTGATTTGGGAATCTAATGAGAGGGATCCTACTGGCGTCAATTCTACATCCAGTGTATGGAATGCACCGTATCCCCCCAGAGTCCGCAGTAACGGAGTTCGTCATCCTAATTTGGTATCCGCACTATGCGTTTCTTGACCACCACTTAATTGTGGGGTCACATAAGTCTGGTAAGAGGCAGTATTTTTTGAGGTGCTGGTGATGGTGGATCCTCAAGAAGTTTCTTTAATTTCTTTGGAATAATAATTTTTTTTTAATCATTTGAACTTTTATTTGTCACTAAAGACTTTTTAGGTTTAATTTAAATATTTTTTCTGCACATTATTGTAGATATAATTTAAAAAACAAAAGTTATTTATATGTTTTGTCTAGTTGTACTTTTGAATTTGTAGCACTTTTTTTGTTTTGTAAGCTTCATGTATTGATACCTGCAATACTGTGCTGGCTGCTTCTTTTTTATACTTTGTGATATTCAAACATATATAGCGCGGAAGTTTCAACTTGCCTAAATATTGAACATAGCTATTTTTTTCCCTTTTTTAATTTGTGGTTTTAAACTAAAGGTTGGATGAACCTTTACATTTTAACTCCACTAGCATTCTTTTTATGGCGATGCCCATCTCTGACTCCAAGCAGGGACTCATTGGGGATATCTGTGGAGTTCTATTGATAGCAGCCAGCGATAAAGTCCAGATTAATTGCAGACAGAAATGGAGTCAAGATATCGATGATCTAGACAAGGACCAGTGGACAGAGGCATTAGAGCTTTTCCCAGAAGTCTCGCTATCCCCCTCTTAATAGCTGACTCAAACTTTTATACTCCCATGGAGTGTATAACACCCCTCAAAAACTATTTATTTTCCTGGGCTGCCAACCATGGCCTAATTGTCCATACTGTAGCAGTACGGGCATATTAATATGCTATGGCGCTGCCCCAAATTATTTTTATACTGACATATCTTTCAGATCTTATTAGAATTCTGCTCAATTCAATTAACCTCTGATGCTAAACTTGACCTGTAGGGCATAATTCCTATGATTGGTCATCCCCTTCACAAAAAATTCTAATCACCCGTTTATTGTTTCATACCTGCAGTCTAATTTCTCATTGTTGGCTGTCTCCTACTCTGCCAACCTGTGCCCAAACTTGCGTGGCAGTAACTGCTGTGTTTTGGACAGGGAACAACTTGCTTATTAAAAAAAAAAAGGGATGTCCGAACAAATTTATTAAGATTTGGCCCACTTTGTTATCCATCTCAGGTTTATTCTCCTCTACTGCTGGCTCTCTGCTTGGTTCTAACAGTAGTTACCGCTTTATGAAGGATTTATTGCTCATTGTTCTTTAGCTGGGTATAGATCGTAGATTGGGTGTACATGTACCAGTACCTCTATATCCTAAACTGTATACCTCAGAAGAATCTCTTTAGGTTAGTGATCTTGGTGTAACATACTTGATTGACTTTTATTTTTTGTCTTGGCTCATTACCTATAATGATGAATGACGCACATACTGGAACGTGTTGTTTTTCTGGACCTTAGTGTGCATATAATAAAAAACTGTAAATAAAACACAAGCTGTATTTACAATATTAGAAAAATGTTCTATTAAAAAATATGTACAAAAAAAAAAAAGACTGAGCAGCATTTTTACAACCCGCCCTAACAGCCCCCTTAAGCTGAAAAGGCAAACAACCAGTGTTGCAGCATTTACAGGTTAAAACATATCACCATCTCACCACCTGTCAAACACCTCTGAAAAGCATTCCACTTCGTTTCATTTTTCAGAGGTACAGCAATGATAGTAAGACATCTGAACTTAGCCCCTTTTTTCCTGTTGTAAAGGGTTCAGTGTTTGTAAATACTGGCATTGTTAATGTTGGGGATAGCTTCACAGCAGTCACAAGGTACAGAGCCTCTAATTGGCGCTGTACAATGTGATGGAGATCTGAGCTGTCCAATGACGATATGACTTCAGCCATTCACAGGAACACAGGCATACCTGTGTGTGTGTTTTATGGAGCACAGCGAGGTGTAGGACAGATCTGCGCTGCTTTGGAGATGGTTAAAGCTAGTTGGAGCAATTAGACTTCTGATTAACAAAGCTAGCCCCAGTAATAAAATGCCTTGGTCTATTCACGCCTCTGTACGTTTCACGTGTTGTCCTATGTTCTTGCTCCCAATGCACAGCATGTGTTTGCAGTCATGTTGTCAGCCTTTGACAGCGCAGGCCGACGTCCCCTGGCCTGCTCTGTGTACGATTGACAGAGGATTCTGTCTGATGTGCTTTACAGTAGTGATAGTGTGAGACCAGAGTGCGGTTCATATACAGTTGTGTTCAAAATAATAGCTGTGTGTTGAAAAAAGTGAATAAAGCTGAAACTCCTTCTAATAGCTTTTATTTCCATACACACAAATGCATTGGGAACACTACACATTCTATTCCAAATCAAAACATGAAGAAAAATTATATCAAATTTGTGTTGTTCCTCTAAAAAAAATTGAAGAAAAGTGAATATTAGACTGTTCATAAAAATAGCAGTGTTTGTATTCTTCTTTACAAACTCAAACATTCACTATATAAACTGAAAAATGTTTGAAGATTTTGCTTTCCTTTGAATCACTTAATGAATATTTAGTTGTATAAGCACAGTTTCTGAGAACTGCTGTACATCTGTGTTGCATGGAGTCAACCGACTTCTGGCACCTGTGATCAGGTATTCCAGCCCAGGATGATTGGACTACATTCCACAGTTCTTCTCTATTTCTTGGTTTTGCCTCAGAAACTGCATTTTTGATGTCACCCCACAAGTTTTCTATTGGATTAAGAGCCGGGGATGGGGCTGGCCACTCCATAATGTCAATCTTGTTGGTCTGGAACCAAGATGTTGCACGTTTACTGGTGTGTTTGGGGTCGTTGTCTTGTTGCAACACCCATTTCAAGGGCATTTCCTCTTCAGCATAAGGCGGCATGACCTCTTCAAATATTCTGATCTATTCAAACTGATCCATGATCCCTGGTATGCGATAAATAGGCCCAACACCGTAGTATGAGAAACATCCCCATATCATGATGCTTGCGCAACCATGCTTCACTGTCGTCACAGTGCACTGTGGCTTGAATTCAGTGTTTGAGGGTCATCTGACAAACTGTCTCCGGCCACTAGACCCAAAAAGAACAACCTTACTTTCATCAGTCCACAAAATGTTGCGCCATTTCTCTTTAGGCCAGTCAATGTGCTCTTTGGCAAATTGTAACCTCTTCAGCACGTCTTTTTTTTTTCAACAGTGGGACTTTGCGGGGGCTTCTTGCAGATAGCTTGGCTTCACATAGGCGTCTTCTAATTGTAACAGAACTCAGAGGTAACTTTAGACCTTCTTTGATCTTCCTGGAGCTGATTGTTGGCTGAGTCCTTGCCATTTTGGATATTCTATCCATTCGAATAATAGTTTTTCGCTTTCTTCCACGTCTTTCAGGTTTTGGTTGCCATTTTAAAGCATTTGCAATCATTTTAGCTGAGTAGCCTATCGTTTTCTGCACTTCTTTATATGTTTTCCCCTCTCCTATCAACTTTTTAATCAAGGTACCCTGTTCTTCTGAACAATGTCTGGAACAACCCATTTTCCTCAGAATTTCAGAGAGAAATGCACTGTAACCAGCATGTACAACATTTGCTGCCTTCCTTCCTTAAATAAGGGCAATAATTGCCACCTGTTTTTCAAAGAATGAATGACCTCACTAATAGAACTCCACACTGCTATTATTTTGAACATGCCCCTTTCAATTAGTGATTCAATTACACAGAATCAGCAGCATGCATGTCATGACTGTTGGGTCTGTTGGATTTCTATTACTCTACTACACCTGCTAGTAAATTATTTGCCATGTAGAAATATCATTTCTAGCAAAAACAGTGATTGATCAGGTTAGTGATGTCTGACTGCTATTATTTTGAACACAACTGTATATATGGGATTGGATGCGGTTTGAACTGCATCCAATCTGCATAACGTGAATTAAGAATGCTTCCTATGGTGCCTGATCACATATGTTCAGTGCGCTGGTGGTGCGGATTCAGTGAAGTTCGAAAGAGTCATGTACGATTTCTGAGTAGTGCAGTGCGGTCCGGTTCAGTTGCGGATTACAGGCTATTGAGTTCTATGAGAACTGTTTCTAAACCGCACATGTGTGAACAGGAGGAAATCCTGACCTAATCCTGTCCTAAACCTGACATGAACCGCTGAACAAGTATTGTGTCAATTAGCTGTTGAAACCTGAGCTTCAACCCGCACCGCACATGTGTTGATCAGCTCTAGGAACTTCACTAGCCAGAAATGTGGCATCAAACTTGTCCAGGTGTCAATCCCAGAGGCACTGTATTCACATAACAGTGATAAAAATGGGGTGTAAAGAACATTTTTTGCTGTATTACTGGTGTTTTGTATGCTATTACAACATGTTTTATGCTTTTCTTTTTTGCAAGGTCATGCATTCACTTACACTCTATCTTTCCAGCACCTCTGATAAACTGAAATATATATTTTGAGTGAAGTGATCCTATAGTAAGGCATGGTATTGTAATCCCATATTGACTAGCAGTAAACTGGATCCCTATTGCTGCTACATTTTCGCATTGCAGTTCTTCTTTGCACCTCTTGATGAAATGGGTCTCACGTTTTTCATCTTACTATTTTTATTATAACAGGTGCCTTTTACTTGAAAGAGATGCCCTGAGACCGAATTCTCCTTTGACAGAGCGACTTATAAGGAAGACAGCTGCAGTCCACAACATGGCATAGAACCAGACTTTTTATACATCAAAAGGCATTTCTATCAACCAGGACACAAATCAAATGAAATAATCAGTCCAGTTCTAAAATTCAAAACCCAAAAATTAATTTTAATTATGTTTTGTAATCATGTATGAACCAAAAAAGGCACAATGTGCATTCTATTAGTTTTTGGGTTTATTTTTAGTATTTGATCCAACCAAAAACTAAAGGAATGTCACCTTGCCTTATGTTGGAAAAGGTTAGATTTTTCAAGATTTAGCTGGGAGAACAATATCACCACCCCTAGTGGATTATTTCTAGGACTGTATAGAGAATGCACACCAGAGTCCTGGGTGTCACTGGAAAATGAAGCAAGGGCTTGGCACAATTGGACCATGTACTTATTGCAGCCTATAGTGATATCTTGCTAATGCTGAACATTCACTGCTCAAAAAAATTAAAAAAACACTTTTAAAACACATCAGATCTCAATGAGGAAAAATATAATGCTGGATATCTATACTACTATGGACTGGGTCATGTGTTAGGGATGTAAGGCTGCCCCATCGTTTGATGGAAATGAAAATTATCAATATACAGAGGACTGAATTTAAAGACACCCCAAAAATCAAAGTGAAAAAAAGATGCAGCAGGCTAGTCCATTTTGCTGAAATTTCATTGCAGCAATTCAAAATGGTGCTCAGGAGTTTGTATGGCCCCCACGTGTTTGTTTGCATTCTGTACCTGACAATTTTGCGGCATGCTCCTAATGAGATGACGGATGGTGTCCTGGGGTATTTCCTCCCAGATCTGGACCAGGGCATCACTGAGCTCCTGGGCAGTCTGAGGTGCAACCTGACGGCGTCGGATGGACTGAAACATTATATCCCAGAGGTGTTCTATTGGATTTACGTCAGGCAAGCGTGGGGGGCATTCAATGGTATTAATTCCTTCATCCTCCAGGAACTGCCTGCATACTCTTGCCACATGAGCCTGGGCAATGTCGTGCACCAGGAGGAATCCAGGACCCACTGCATCAGTGTAGGGTCTGACAATGGCTCCAAGGATTTCATCCCAATACCTAAATGGCAGTCAGGGTGCCATTGTCTAGCCTGTAGAGGTCTGTGCGTCCCTCCATGGATATGCTTCCCCAGGCCATCACTGACCCACCACCAAAACGGTCATGCTGAACGATGTTACAGGCAGCATAACATTCTCCACGGCTTCCCCAGACCCTTTCATGTCTGTCACATGTGCTCAGGGTGAACCTGCTCTCAGCTGTGAAAAGCACAGGACGCCAGTGGCGGACCTGCCAATTCTGGTGTTACATGGCAATTGAGCTCTATGGTGCCAAGCAGTGAGCAAAGGGCCCTCAGGCCACCCTCATGAAGTTTGTTTCTGATTGTTTGGTCAGAGACATTCACACCAGTGGCCTGCTGGAGGTCATTTTGCATGGCTCTGGCAGTGCTTATCCTGTTCCTCCTTGCACAAAGGACCAGATACTGGTCCCACTGATGGGTTAAGGACCTCCTATGGCCCTGTCCAGCTCTCCTACAGTAACTGCCTGTCTCTTGGAATCTCCTCCATGCTCTTGAGACTGTGCTAGGAGACCACAAACCTTCTGGCAATGGCACGTATTGATCTGCCATCCTGGAGGAGTTGGACTGCCTATGCAACCTTTGTAGGGTCCAGGTAGGGCCTCATTCTACCAGTAGTTACACTGACCCTAGCCAAATGCAAAACTACTGAAAAACAGTCAGAAAAGATGACTAGGGAAAAAATTGTCATTGGCCTCCACTTGTAAAACCATTCCTGTTTGGGGGATCGTCTCATTGTTGCCCATCTAGTGCACCTGTTGATCAGTTTCAGCTGCTAATGAAATTAACAACCCCCTCTGCTACTTAACTGACCAGATCAATATCCCAGGAGTTTAATTGACTTGATGCTATACTTTAGATTGTAAGCTCCACGAGCAGGGCCCTTACATTCCTTCTGTACTGAAATATATTGTAATGTCTCCCTTATATTGTAAAGCGCTGAGCAAACTGTTGGCGCTGTATAAATACTGTATAATAATAATACTTTGATTTAAAAAAGTGTTCCTTTTCATTTTCTTGAGCAGTGTATATGTAAAGTTCAGGGTTGTATTTACCAAAAGGGCACTTGTAGGCCAATTCATAGGGGTGGCAGCATATTAACCATGTAGAAATATACCAACAATGTAGAAATTGTGATAACTTTTTCCTTTTATTTCTGCTCCTCGGGACTCCTTTGGACGTTTGTGGCTAAATTCAGCAAAAGAACTGTAGGAGGAACAGAGTTCAGAGAATGCTGAGAGGAATCACAATACTCTACTACTCAAACTCTCTCTTTTCTCCTGTTTTCAACAAAATAGATCACCAGACTGCCTGCAGCCTCCAAGAGCGGATTGCAGCAATAGTTTTTAATAAATAATCACAATGGAGCTTTGAAAAAGGACTTTGTCAGTGAGGTGTGGTTAGTGCTGCATAGTGTCTACGTATGGTTTTGGTAATGATGAAAGATTAATAAAACTTTTGATCACTTACTCAAAAATGATTGTCTTGCACACATTAAAAAAAAAAAAATAAATAAATGGTCATTTTGACCGAATCTTGTCTTTTCATACAAATGGCCTTTTGCATCCTTTTAATCAAAATGATCTTTATGTCAAATTGTCATATTGCTACATGTATGGGCAGCATGCAGAATTTTTTAGAATATGATTGCATCACAATGTAGTGTTGGCTTCATATGACTGGAGAAGGCCACAGATGGCTTCGATTCCTCCAAGTTGTGACCGTAACCCCCGTTAACATATATTCAGCCGTGCGGACTGCGTTTTGCACAGGCACGAGAACCCATTCTTTTGACTCCCGTGCCCGTGACACGCAGGGAAGAAGTACCTGCACTTCCTTGGAAAACGCAGCCCGCACGGGAAGCTCAGTTCCCAGTACGGTTGCATTTTCCAGTGCGGGCAGCGTGCCATTAGCACTAATGGCACCTGCCCGCGGGTCCGCATTTCTCTGTGCAGGTGGTGCGGCTGCACAGATTTTCACTCGGATCCACAGCGGCACCACCCGCACAGATGTGAACCTAGGGTAAAGGAGAAGCATATGGTAATTAAAAAAAAAAAAAAAAAAAACTTTAGTAAATCAGTTAATAGTGTTTCTCTGTAATATATGCAGCACTGGTATCTCTAGTAGCTGTAAAGAGGATGTGGACACGGGTTCATAACTGTAGTAAGACTGTGCATCAAGTTACCATCTTTTACTTGTTCTTCATTATGTTAAGACAGTCCAAAAGAGTTCCAGCAGGATGTACACTGTGTGGGAAAAAAATAATAGCTGACCATTACCCCTTTGTGCTTGTTGGACATCTCATTCCAAAACCATGGCCATTAAGTTAGTTAATCTTTGCCTTTGCGGCTGCAACAGCCTCCACTCTTCTGGGAAGGGTTTCCACAAGATTTTGGAGTGTGTCTGTGGGAATGTGTGCCTATTTGTGAGGTTTGGTACTGAATTCAGATGAGAAGGTCTGGCTTATATTCCAATTCATATCAAAGGTGTTCAGTGTTGTTGAGGTCAGGGCTCTGTAAGGACCACCCTTTCCTCCACACCAAACATAAAACCATGACTTTATGGAGCTGGCTTTGTTCACAGGGGCATAGTCCTGTTAAAACTGAAAAGGGTCTCCCCAAACTGTTACCACAAAGTTGAAAGTGCACAAAAGTTCTTAGTTGTCTAAAATGTGTGTGTGCTGTAACATTAACAGTGCCCTTTACTGAAAAAAAAATAACTTAAAAATAGAACTGTTTTTTTTTTTTTTTTTTTTTGCCTGGGTCCATTGCAAAGCTCAAAAAAGGTATCCTGCAATTTCTCCTGTTGGCAGTGTATGCACTTATACCCAAACGGTGGAAGACCTCCACTCCTACCATTAGAGTATGGGTAGAGGAACTAAACTCAATCATGTGGATGGAGGTGTTAATTGCCAGCCTACATGACCTGCACACAAAATCTGTGACATAATGGTACTCTTGAACATTTCCATCTTGTCTAAACTGCAGCCATTTCTGTGACAATCCATACATTTTTCACAGTGCTGCTGATGGCCCTGGCATGCTACAGTCAAAAGCTCTCTAACTATATTATCTTTTTCTATTCTTGTTTCTTGCATTTCAGTCTTTTTTTTTTTTTTTTGCCTCATGAAGTAGTTTTTACATATATTTAGGTTCTAGTACCTTTAGCATGGTGATTCAAACAGTCAAGTGAGATTATGTGAGCCCAGCTTGTTTTCCGATACATACAGTTGTGTTCAAAATAATAGCAGTGAGTTGAAAAAAGTGAATAAAGCTCAAAATCCTTCTAATATCTAATCCTTCTATTTCCATACACACAAATGCATTGGGAACACTACACATTCTATTCCAAATCAAAACATGAAGAAAAATATATCAAATTTGTGTTGTTCCTCTAAAAAAAATTGAAGAAAAGTGAATATTAGACTGTTCAAAAAAATAGCAGTGTTTGTATTCCTCTTTACAAACTCAAACATTCACTATATAAACTGAAAAATGTTTGAAGATTTTGCTTTCCTTTGAATCACTTAATGAATATTTAGTTGTATAAGCACTGCTTCTGAGAACTGCTGTACATCTGTGTTGCATGGAGTCAACCAACGTCTGGCACCTGTGAACAGGTATTCCAGCCCAGGATGATTGGACTACATTCCACAGTTCTTCTCTATTTCTTGGTTTTGCCTCAGAAACTGCATTTTTGATGTCACCCCACAAGTTTTCTATTGGATTAAGATCCGGGGATTGGGCTGGCCACTCCATAACGTCAATCTTGTTGGTCTGGAACCAAGATGTTGCATGTTTACTGGTGTGTTTGGGGTCATTGTCTTGTTGGAACACCCATTTCAAGGGTATTTCCTCTTCAGCATAATGCAGCATGACCTCTTCAAGTATTCTGATGTATTCAAAGTGATCCATGATCCCTGGTATGCGATAAATAGGCCCAACACCGTAGTATGAGAAACATCCCCATATCATGATGCTTGCGCAACCATGCTTCACTGTCTTCACAGTGTACTGTGGCTTGAATTCAGTGTTTGGGGGTCGTCTGACAAACTGTCTCCGGCCACTAGACCCAAAAAGAACAATCTTACTTTCATCGGTCTACAAAATGTTGCGCCATTTCTCTTTAGGCCAGTCAATGTGCTCTTTGGCAAATTGTAACCTCTTCAGCACGTCTTTTTTTCAACAGTGGGACTTTGCGGGGGCTTCTTGCAGATAGCTTGGCTTCACATAGGCGTCTTCTAATTGTAACAGTACTCACAGGTAACTTTACACCTTCTTTGATCTTCCTGGAGCTGATTGTTGGCTGAGTCCTTGCCATTTTGGATATTCTATCCATTCGAATGGTAGTTTTTCGCTTTCTTCCACGTCTTTCAGGTTTTGGTTGCCATTTTAAAGCATTTACAATCATTTTAGCTGAGCAGCCTATCATTTTCTGCACTTCTTTATATGTTTTCCCCTCTCCAATCAACTTTTTAATCAAGGTACGCTGTTCTTCTGAACAATGTCTGGAATGACCCATTTTCCTCAGGATTTTTTCAAAGAATGAATGACCTCACTAATAGAACTCCACACTGCTATTATTTTGAACATGCCCCTTTCAATTGAGGACATTCTTTGAAAAACAGGTGGCAATTATTGCCCTTATTTAAGGAAGGAAGGCAGCAAATGTTGTACATGCTGGTTACAGTGCATTTCTCTCTGAAATCCTGAGGAAAATGGGTCATTCCAGACATTGTTGAGAAGAACAGCGTACCTTGATTAAAAAGTTGATTGGAGAGGGGAAAACATATAAAGAAGTGCAGAAAATGATAGGCTGCTCAGCTAAAATGATCGCAAATGCTTTAAAATGGCAACCAAAAGCTGAAAGACGTGGAAGCAAAAAACTACCATTCCAATGGATAGAAGAATAGCCAAAATGGCAAGGACTCAGCCAACAATCAGCTCCAGGAAGATCAAAGAAGGTCTAAAGTTACCTGTGAGTTCTGTTACAATTAGAAGACGCCTATGTGAAGCCAAGCTATCTGCAAGACGCCCCCGCAAAGTCCCACTGTTGAAAAAAAGACGTGCTGAAGAGGTTACAATTTGCCAAAGAGCACATTGACTGGCCTAAAGAGAAATGGCGCAACATTTTGTGGACCGATGAAAGTAAGATTGTTCTTTTTGGGTCTAGTGGCCGGAGACAGTTTGTCAGACGACCCCCAAACACTGAAATCAAGCCACAGTACACTGTGAAGACAGTGAAGCATGGTTGCGCAAGCATCATGATAAGGGGATGTTTCTCATACTACGGTGTTGGGCCTATTTATCGCATACCAGGAATCATGGATCAGTTTGAATACATCAGGATACTTGAAGAAGTCATGCTGCCTTATGCTGAAGAGGAAATGCCCTTGAAATGGGTGTTGCAACAAGACAACGACCCCAAACACACCAGTAAACGTGCAACATCTTGGTTCCAGACCAACAAGATTGACGTTATGGAGTGGCCAGCCCAATCCCCGGATCTTAATCCAATAGAAAACTTGTGGGGTGACATCAAAAATGCAGTTTCTGAGGCAAAACCAAGAAATAGAGAAGAACTGTGGAATGTAGTCCAATCATCCTGGGCTGGAATACCTGTTCACAGGTGCCAGAAGTTGGTTGCCTCCATGCAACACAGATGTACAGCAGTTCTCAGAAACAGTGCTTATACAACTAAATATTCATTAAGTGATTCAAAGGAAAGCAAAATCTTCAAACCTTTTTCAGTTTATATAGTGAATGTTTGAGTTTGTAAAGAAGAATACAAACACTGCTATTTTTTTGAACAGTCTAATATTCACTTTTCTTCAATTTTTTTTTTAGAGGAACAACACAGATTTGATATATTTTTCTTCATGTTTTGATTTGGAATAGAATGTGTAGTGTTCCCAAGGCATTTGTGTGTATGGAAATAAATGCTATTCAAAGGATTTTGAGCTTTATTCACTTTTTTCAACACACTGCTATTATTTTGAACATAACTGTATGTGGCTACTCAGTGTTAAATCCCACCAGCTGAGAGGCCACATATTGTATATGCGCCAGGTCGGTAGGAAGCGGCTAAGCTGGCCATACACATGCAGGCTGAAAGGAAAAGGCCACTACACAGAGCGGATGTATGAATCGCATGTTGTGAACAGCGTCGATATCTGACTGGATACAGGCGCTGGCTGGGCAATAATATTCTGCCCGGCTCCTTTGATTTTTTCAGTTGAGGGATGATAGATGGGAGGCAACCAACATGGCCAACTACTGAACAAATTTGGCTGGCTTCTGTAGTAAATGGATTCGAGACCAGTTTACACTGCCACACAAAAGCTTTTAGATGTATTTTATCCCATTTTTCAACAGTGTTACACATATATGCAGTCGCAGGGCAGGTGGCTCTTAACACGCAGCTGCTGCATATATGCATAGCTGTCTTGTAGTCATGCTCCTTCAGTGCCACCAAGTTGTCACCAACAGCTCAGGGTTGGCTACTGATGATCGGGAGTTGGTAGGCTGTGTGAGAAAACATGGTGCCAGACCACTGCTCATTTCACCAAATTGTGACAAATGGATGGTCAACCTCACACAATGCTATCACTGATATGCAATATTGACACTCAGCCTCACCTTGCACAAATACTGTCCAGCTTGCAGAACCATATGGTAAGCGCCAACAGACTGAGAGTGATTGTCACTGGGTTTACTTAACTAAGTAATTCATTCTTTACGCTGCCACCAGATAGGGTTCGGCCATTTCCAATATTAGCAATACCACTCATGACTTAGAAAAAACATCTGTAACACACACTGCCACCACAGACAGGTATCTCCAGAGATTTACACTACAGTAGCGCTCTTCAAGAGAAGGTTTCTTAGGGCATTAGAGACAATTTTAACACTTCAGAATATTTCAAAACATTTAAAAAATGAAAAATACTTGTCAAGTTATGGTTCAGCAGAGTCCAATCCATGAGCAAGATAGTACTGTGGCTCTTATTAGACCTGACAGGTGATCCTTGTTTTGATGGTAACAGCTGCCAAGTGTGTTTGCAGCCCCTCTGGACCTGGAGGGGGGGTAATGACAGAAATGATCTGAACAATTATGTGGCCAAGGAGTATCCAATAGGACGTAATGCAATACAATGGCCTGGTCAGGAAGGGGAGTAAATCCTCAGGAGGGCAAGTGGTTAAAAAATTAATGTGTAAACAACAAATTAAAGCATCTTTTGTTTGGCTTTGTTTGTTGGCTGGACACCAGGCTGAGAGCAATCACAATGGATACCTTGCTGTGAGAGCACACACTGGATGCGGTGAGCAGTAGGATAGCAAGCACAAAGTGGAGCTGCTGTGAGGGAAAGAGCTGAGCAGGAACCTGACATCAGTGTGAAAGGGGAGGTCCAAGCAGTGAGGTGTTTGGAAACAATGCTACTGAGACACTGTGAGTGACTTGGGTGCTGTGAGTAATGAGGTATTGTGACTGGGGCACAGAGGGCCATGTGATCAGTGAGGGGAAGGTGAGGAGATGACGCTGAGGGCTGTGTGATCAGTGAGCTGGAGCACACGGAGAAGAAGCCGGGGGCTGTGTGGTCAAGGAAGAGGAGCTGGAGGAGAGAATGTCAGGGGCCATGTGATCAGTGAGCGGGAGCAGGAAGAGAGGTCGCTGAGGGCTGTGTGATCAGTGAGCAGGAGCAGCAGGAGTGGATGCCTGGGGCTGTATGACCTGCAAGAAAGGGCAGGAAGAGAGGATGCAGAGGCCTGAGTGATCAGTGAGCAGGAGGAGGAGGATGCCAGGGGCTGTGTGATCAATGAGTGGGAGTAGGAGGAAAAGATGCTGGGGGCTGTGTGACCAGCGAGCAGAAGGGGAGATTGTCAGGGGCAAATGATCAGTGAGTGGGAGGCAGAAGAGAGGACGCTGGGGGCCATGAAATCAGCAAGTGGGAGCAGGAAGAAAGGGCACCGGGGGCTGTGTGACCAGTGAGTAGAAGGAGAGGATGCTGGGAGCCATGTGATCAGTGAATGGGATCAAGAGGAGAGGAAAACTAGGGGCTGAGTGGTCAGCAAGCAAGGACGCTGAGGGCTGTGTGGTCAGTGAGCAGGAGCAAGAGGAAAGGACACCGGAGGCCATGTAAGCAGTGAGTGGGAGCAGTTGGAAAAGATGCAAGGGAACTTGTGATCAGTGAGCAGGAGCAAGGAAATAGAAGATGGCCATGGACTGTGTGATCAGTGAGCAGGATATCCCACACAGAAACAACTAGTGATCAGAATAGAATGTTTAGAAAGAAGGTTAACAAATTATTTAAACTATAATTCCTAACTTTTCCCTCATTATCCCAGTGACAAACTAGGAACGCTGAGAGAGCGCAGAGAGGCAAATCACATGGGACCCAATGTGCGGGGTGTTTATTGGGTAGCTTGGATAAACAGGATGGGCTAGCCATATGGCACAGCAAGAAGACATAGTTCCAAGGAGAGGCAAGATGGCACAGCAAGGAGAATTAATTCACAGGGCAGCAAAATGGCACAGCAAGGAGGAAATGCCCATGGGGTAGCAATATGGCACAGCAAGGAAGAAAAATCCAAGGGGTACCAATATGGCACAGCAAGGATAAGCCCTGAGGGGAAATATGATACAACAACCAGTGAGCACAGGATAACAATCAGCGGACAGCTGTTCACAAGGCAGCAACCAAAGGAAACCGGTTAATAGGGCAGGAATCACAGGGCATCAGTGTAGACTACTCACACTGACCACTTCTGAAGATCATGGAGTGTCCACCAGCAGGTGAAGGCTCAAAGTGGGCATGAGAGACATATGGATGCAGGGAAAGAGGAGGCAGATCCTGTGCATCCAGTAGCAGCTTAGAGTGCATGCAGGCTACATGGCAGCAATATTGTAGGCAGGTGCCTACAAGAGACTGTTGTATTTAACTAGGTAGTTGGTCTTCCCAGGCTGAGTAGGGGTTAATTGCTGCGATCTCGGTTTTCTGGGCCTGTCCTCCACCCTGTGGTAAATAGGGGGAAAGCTCGGTTCAGAGAGCGCAAGGGGAATCAAGAGTCCCCGAAGGAAGCCAACACGGGACGCTGTCCCACAAGTTACTGGAGTTCCAATGGACACTACCAGCTGTTGGCGAATAAGACACAAGTTTTACAGTAAAGTTTCTAAACTGTTCTAAAGCCTGGTCTGATGTTACTGGAGTATGAAAAACGGCCTGTAAAGCATGTAGGATACAGAAGCAAGGCCACTACGAAGGTAAGGAGGAGAATAGCTGCTATGGGTAACTAAGGACTGGTGGAAGGTGAACAGCAGCCTGTCATGAAGCATGGTACCTGGCATGGTGACAGCCAGTAGCGAGGGGGTTGGAGCTGACTCACGCCCCAGCAGCCGGTTCTCCTAAACGGACCAAACCCACGTTGCGGAGGTCTCCGGCATAGCTGCATGGTATGGGAGAGCAGAAGTTAATTAAGTGCATGCATGAGGTCCACGCTAGGCACACTGTGGAACCCCATTCTGTCACTGGGACTGAGGTGACAGAGGTACGCAGGATGGGTGGAAAGGGCATAGGCTGTACAGGGTCCCTCCTAAATGCAACAACTTACAAACAAGGTGTGTAGTGACACAGGACAGCATGTTTCACAGGCAAACTCTGTACTACTGCACATCTTGGACAGTCTGTAATTCGGGGTACTGCCATAATGCGGATTTCACATAAGCACGGCCTTTCCTGGGCATTGAAAAAATACCTACAGGTGCAGAGTGTAGTAGGCGCTGCCACCTGATGATTAGAGGACAAAGAGCAGGGTGATCTGCAGGGTAAGGGCTGGCAACACACAGCATGGACAAAGGATGAGGAGGGCCGAGTGGCACAGAGAAGAGGCTCCTGGGTCAAGGCAGGCAGAGAGGAAAATTCTGGAGGCTTGGCTACAGTTTTGGTCCCCTACAGGTTCTAGCAGCAAGAGGTTCCTGCAGGCCCAGTGTCCAGAAAGTAGCACAGACAATACAGAACTGTAAGTTCCAGCAGTCCCTGTGTCCAGAAAGCAGCACTCAGTCCATACTGAACTATCTGTCTCAGCAGTTCTAAAAACCTTGTAATCTTTTCATAGGACATGCAGCTGCGAGTTCCTCTGTGTACTCCACCTTAGTAAACTCAGAATACTGTGCCACTTTCCTCCCATAGGGATGTTTTCTGGTACTGGTTTCTGGTCGAATTTAGCTGAGACCCCAAATTGCCTGTGTTGAGGTGCCTGGCTTTATCCTGGTACAATAAGTTCTGTGCTACCCGTAGAAGAGAGGAGTAAAAAAAATCATAGAATATTGGACCCGTTAAGGATAATCAAAGGAAGCTGGTTACAAGTGAAAATGAGGAGGCAACTGTGTTAAATCTATTTTTTACCTCAGTTTTCACTACAGAAAAAGAGGGATATTGTTAGCAACACAGGAAGGATTGTGCCCTTATGGCTAACAGAAACCAGTATTCAAAAAAGACTTGAAAAACTTAATGTGAATAAATCACCAGGACCAGATGGCTTACACCAGAGAGTCCTCAAAAACTCCATGAAGCCATGTTATAGGCAGACTGTTATTCCAAATCTTTAAAGACAGCATACTGACCAGAATGGTACCAGCTGATTGTCGAAAAGCTGATGTGGTACCAATATTCAAAAAAGTGCACAGGCATACCTGGAAACAGACCAGTCAGTCTAACATCAATAGTATATAAACTATTGCATGGGATGATATGGGACAATATCCAAGAATTTGCTGATGAAAATAGTATCATTAGTAGTAATCAGCATGGATTTATGAAAGATTGTTCTTGCCAGACCAACCTGCAAACATTCTATGGGGAAGTGAGCTATAATCTGGATAGTGGAAGGCTGGCGGTAGTGCTCTACCTAATTTCTGCCAAAGCATTTGCTACAGTACCCCATAAACACTTTATTTACAAATTGAGAACTACTATCATTGATGATAATGTATTTACCTAGTTATAAAACAGGTTATAGAAGTGGGTCCAGAGGGTGGTGATAAATAGTGTATGTTCTGAATGGTCTGGTGTTGTAAATGGGGTACCCCAAGGCTCTCTCCTGTGACCAATTCTGATTAACTTGTACATAAATGATAGAGGTTGGAATAAATAGTTCAATCTCAGTGTGTGCTGATGATACAAAGCTAAGCAGGATGATAACCTCATATTAGGATATAGTAACTTTACAGGGACAGGAATACCTTGATATTATAAAGGGGTGGGCAACTACATGGAAAATAAGGTTTACTGCTGACAAATGTAAAATAATAAATGCAAGTTACACGCTGGGGGGGGGGGGGGGGGGGGAGAAACAAAGGGGACCCGACATGGCACAAGAGGGACCTAGCCTGTCGCAAAGGGGACCTGACCCATTACAAGGGGGTCCTGACATGGCACAAGCAGGACCAACCTGTCACAAAGGGGACTTGACATGGCAGAAAGGGAAACCAACCTGTCACAAAGGGCACCTGACATGGCACGAGAAGGACCCGACGCAGCACAAAAGGGGTGTCAGCTTGCAGGGGAAGCAAAGCAGTGGGGACCTGCCTTTAAAAGCTAGAAGTGTTAGCCTACATGGTCTTGACACAGGTGTCCTATATTTCTTTGACCTCTTGGCACCATCTAGTGTATGGAGTTGTTCTTGCAGATAAACTAGCATTTTGTTTCATTATTTCTTAAGACATCAGAACTAATATACACTATATTGCCAAAAGTATTGGGACACCCCTCCAAATCATTGGATTCAGGTGTTCCAATCACATCCATGGCGACAGGAGGTATTGTGGTCTGGATGAGCAGATGGAAGGCTGGTGCCTAGGACTCGTGCAGCTGCACAAATTAGAATTTGAGCAGAATGTTTTTTTTTGAGCGTTTTTGCATAACCCCTCCTTAGCACAAGCTTCTAGCCAAACATTGGGTGGGAGGTCTTGTCATGCACAATTATACCAGCACCATCCCCAGATAGGAACCATGAACAGAAGCTAAAGAGTTACGAGGAACCTACCCCCTCTAGAAGGGAAAAGGGAGTAAGGAATCCCAGAACAATGGGGACTTTTAAGGTGCTAATTTACTCTGCATAAAAGTCTGAATTTTATGAGAACAAAAAAAGTGGCGCCATTTTGTGTAACCTTTTTCAACACATGGATTTTTTGCGCATAAGGGTTCGGCCTTGATCAGAGGGGATGTTGTGGAGAGGATTAATCTTCTGTGGGCCTCACTTTATGTGTCCGTGGGTTCATTATGAGGTGTTCATCTGTTTTTTTTGGCTTACTTTATGAGGCTACAACACTACCATACTCTAATGAACGAAGTGGATCCCGAAGAAGCTCTTCATTCTTGTACATGTTTAAAGATACGCATACTGCTGGCTTCTACTGTAGCTGAGATTGAGTATTTGTACACAGTTTAAGATTTATCTTGTTTTAACCTGTATTAATAAACTTGTTTTTTTATCATAAAAATTGGGCTTTTATGCAGAGTAAATTAGCACCTTCAGTCCCCAAGTCCTCATTGTTCTGGGACTCCTTTCCCCCCTTTTCCCTTGTAGGGGGGGTGTAGGTTCCCCAGAACCCTTTTGCTTCTGTTCAAGCTTCTAGCCACTCCATCTTTACCCCCATTTGTCTGCTTCAAATGACCAAAGCTTTTCATCAATTTGAGCAGCCTGGTAACTGAACAGTTAGCACTGTGACCTTGCTCTGGTATCCATATACATTACACAGAAGGTTTAGTCAAGTCTCTTTTGGCCCTTCGGTTTCCTCCCCCCGCCCCCACAGCCAAAAGACACATACCAGGTTACCTGGTACCGACTAAATTGGCTGTAATCTGTCTTCACTGGGGCTGATCTCCACCTGTGTGGGAAAGCAGAAAAGTTGGGCATCAAGCTAGCAACATATCCCTGGTAACAAAACTAACTCTGCAGCATGTGCAAAATTATAGCCCAATAGGGAAGGAAAGACCTCAAAAAGTCTAACCTTTTGTATGGTCTTCTCTTCAGGAGCACCCAGCCTCCCTACAATAGCAGTACTGGCACTTTGGAAGCCATGTCTATACAGAAGCTGCAGCAGCTCTTCCAGGAAGTCCCATTCTCTGAACTGCAGGCATCAACTTGGTACCAGGGTTCTAAAAACCATCACAGAATGTGCCCATGATTATGTATATTAATGTGTGTATAGTCCCCCTCAAGACATCAATAAACACAAGTGTCACATAGGGATTTACTAAAGCTGGAGTGCGCAAAATCAAGCTCACTTCTTTAACCTCCCTAGCGGTCTGATTATGTCAGTATTTCTGTGCTCAAAGCGGTACATTTTTTTGCATGGAAATATGTATTTTTTTTATTGTAGGCCTGTAATTTTTAGGAATAACTCACTGAAATCTGTCCATCCAAGAGACTCGTAAACATCCCGGGTATGTTAAAATTTGAAACACGAAATCACAAATTATAATTTAATAAACAATCATAAAAAATAATATAATAAATTTAATTCAATAATATAATCAAACCAAAAACACTGAAATTTGAAATATAGCGCCAAGTTCGCACATCACTAAGCAAAGTCGCAAAATCATTTTCAGTGTCTGAATTTCCCCACGAATCATTATCACTCAATTCTGCAAGTAGTTCTAATTTAACTAGATGAAGGTGTGTCTTTTTTTCAAATTTAGGAGAAGCCCAGACATCATGACGCTACGCCGCCCGGCAGCCATCTTTTAATTTCCTAGAGTTAGTTTATCTTCTATACCTAGATGACACGTTTGCAAACCGATACTTTGTTCTTAATAAAGCAATTTTTTCTGCAATAGTACACTAGGGGCTTCCTTCCCTGACTCCTTGAGAGGAGTTCCTTTTTGCAGAGCTCTGTACCACGATTCCAGGCACAATACCAAGAAGAGGAAGACCCCTGTAAACAGACAACCCCTTCCATCCATCCAACTATAGGAGACCTCTGGTTACCTGGATCTGGTGTACATCATTTCTGGGCAAGTTCTGAATATATCCCCGAGGGACAATTGACCCATTCTGACCAGACCTTTTTCTTCTTGATTGAGGATCCATGGATTATGATATACACCGCTTATACTTATTTGCTTTCTGGCGAGTGTGCATTTCTGCTATTCTTCACAGATCACCACCATTGATTACTACCAGTCACCTGGCATGTTTTTTACGAAACAGACTTTTATCAGTATTTATTTCTTGTTTTCCTTCAAGCGCTGTACTATTATTATTATTCTGCTGTAAGTCTATATTGGTTACTTAGAGTGCATAGCTGCTTTTTGGTTAGCGCTCACTTCTTACTCTATTCACATAATTTACTATCGCTGTTCTCTAGCTGGTCTTAAACCGCTTTTGACCTAAAGGGATGCTTTTTGGACACCATGAACATTTCTCAGTTTCCAGGCAGAAAGAACAGTAAAAATGCAGGCAGGGCGCAGGACAAAGCACTAGGGACAAAATGTATGTGAAATGGTTTGATACAGTAATGTTTTACTATGTGATTTTAGTGAATGTCACTTTTAAAATTTCCCTCCAGTTCCATTCCCGGACGTCGCAGGGAACAGAACCCGGAAGACAGATGCCGGCATCGGCCAGATGACATTGCCGGGGACACTGCAGGGGGGGGGGGGACATCGCGGGAGCACAGGACAAGGTAAGTGAAGAAGAGAACCCTGAGCAAGATGCACTAGCGGTTCCTACTATGAATGGAGGAGGTGGACCTTACATTCATCTGCCTGTCCTCATGCTGTATACACCACACTGCAAAGCAACACTGGGGGGGAAACAAAAAAAAAAAAAACAGTTTGTCATCTCCATATTGGTAAAGCTCAAAGGAACTGTTAGAGGACTTGACTTGTGGATACTGTGCCCAAAAAAACCGCACGTAGGTGGCAAAGGACTATTCACCAGTATTGCTAGGCAGCTTGATGTAGCTGCTCTTATGGCCACTTACCATGCCTTATTCTGTAGCAGGGCGGACATCTTGGTATAAGCAAGGCTTTGCTTTCTTATGTCATGCCCATCTGACAACTGGTGGGGTAATATTCATGAAGCAGTAGGAGAGGTGGAGGAAGCATAATGCCACAGACTGAATGAAACTGACGTAGGGAGCTCTTTGCACTGCATGGCCTAAGGTATAACTTCGGCTCCAGCAACAGTGAGCAACACAGTAGGGCTGTGTGCATCAACCTAGAGCGTTACAAAAATGTATATGCAGTGACTAATTAGACCTCAGTTTGCAGACATCAGATCATTGAAGGATTGGTTACCCGCCCCCCCCCCCATTTTACACTGTAATTAGCATTGTGTTTATATTGTGCTGACTAGAAAATACTCTTGTTATGGAGGCATAATAAGAGAATGTTTACTGTCTTTAAAATAATCAGTAAAGGTGGAGACCACAGGATCAATACAGATGAAGTGCTTATGCTTGGTACATACATTCTCAGGAACAGACTGGGGCTGATTTACTATAGGCATATACACTGTACACTTTAGAACAGCAGTTGATTCAGAGTTTAGTCAATGTGGTGAAGCTCTGCTAACTTGCTTTTTTTTTCCCTTGCACTTGATTAGGTATTCTTTGCAAAGTCAAGCTTCACCTCATTTACTAAGCTATGGAGCAACTGAACTTTCAAAGTGCAGCATCTATTTGCCTTTAGTAAATCAAACCCACTGTCTCAAAGTGGGGAAGAAAAAGCTCTACATTGTGAAGTGGCTACACCTGTGAAGACAAAGAAAAATGTAACCAGTAATGTCAGGATACCCAACCTGGATGCTATGGGCCTAGGTAGAACAGCAAGAGGTGAGAATGACAGCTTCTGAGCTTCTACCTTTAAAAAAAACAAATTATTATATCAAGGACTTTGCAATAAAGAAAAAATAAAAAATTGGAGGTGTGAAAAAATGCTGTATATTAAGAATGCTTTCAGAAACAGAAGTGTTAATAGTTTTTATTTTGATTCTGTTAATTGAGAAAAATACAGACAAGAAATCCAAATCAAATCAATATTTGGTGTGACCACCCTTTGCCTTCAAACCTTCATCAATCCTTCTAGGTATACTTGAGTTTTTGAAGGAACTCGGCAGGTAGGTTGTTCCAAACATCTTGGAGAACTAACCACAGATCTTCTGTGGTTGTAGGCTGCCTCAAATTCTTCTGTCTCTTGAACGTAATCCTAGACAGACTCGATGTCAAGTTCAGAGCTCTGTGGGAGCCAAACCATCACTTCCAGGACTCCTTTACACTGAATATAGTTCTTAATGACATTGGCTGTGTGGTTGGGGTTGTTGTCCTGCTGCAGAAGAAATTCAGGGCCAATCACACGTCTCCCTGATGGTATGGCATGATGGATAAGTATTTGCCTGTATTTCTCAGCATTGAGGAGACCACTGACCCTGACCAAATCTCCAACTCCATTTGCAGAAAAACAGCCCCAAACGTGAAAGGAATCTCCACCATGCTTCACTGTTGACTGCAGACAGAAAGAACAAGGAGTCCTGGAAGTAATGGTCTGAACTCAACATTAGAGTCTGTCCAGGATTACATGGAGACAAAGATTTGAGGCAGCCTACATTCACAGAAGATCTGTGGTTAGTTCTCCAAGATGTTTGGAACAACCTACCAGCCGAGATCCTTCAAAAATTGTGCAAGTGTACCTAGAAGAATTAAAGAATTGATGCAGTTTTGAAGGCAAAAGGTGGTCACACCAGATATTGATTTGATTTAATTTCTCTTCTGTTCATTCACTTTCCATTTTGTTAAAAGATAAAAATAAACAAAATATTTCTGAAAGCATTCATTTACAGCATTTTTTAACACCTGCCTAAAACCTTTGCACAGTACTGTATATACAGTAAATGTATATATATATGTGAATATATGCACATTGGAAGACCTCGCCTGCATTGCAATCAGGACAGGTTAATTTAAAGTGTGTAATTTGACAGTCACGGCAAAATGGCCAACTCACCCCCTTGATTAGCACCTCTACTACACAAATGCCACCGGCTACTGCAGGACCCACCCACCAAAAGCTTGCAGCATTTGTGCGCATATGCAGAAATCCACCAATGGTGTCTGCCAGCTCCCAAACACCTAGAAGAGACCGATGGCGCATCTGCGTATGCGTATTTTTAAAAATGCCAGCGCGAAGCAAGGGCAGTGTTCGAGTTCGGCTTTAACTTATAATTACCATTTACACTGCAGATTTTGAAAGAAAAATCCTAGAGTTCTGCTTTAAAGATGTATTAAGGAATGCAAAAACTATATCTGTCTTGAGTCCTGCTTTAGGTATAATACCGGGTGACCCTTTTTTCCCTTCGATAGCATATAGGAAGACAGAAGATGTAAGATAAAGCAGCTGCTCGCAGCAAGTCAGAGAAACACAAACTTCTGCACAACCATTTTATTTACAATGATAAACACAGACAAGTCAGAACATACATGGAGTCTCAGTACTGAAGTGGCAGCTAAAGCCTACAAGCAGAGACTGTTCCCCTCTCACACACACAGACTGGGAACAGAAGCAGACGAACAAGGATGGATGTGTCACAGGTCCCTTTATTGTATGACAACCCTGGTGACACCCCAGGAAGGAGGCAAGAACAGAGGTACATTACAGCGTAGAGCGCCTCTGGAAGGGGGACAAATTTTAATAGTTGATGTTCCTGAAACAAAAACACAGCTAATCATGCAGCTGCCCCTAAGTGTTTGTGGATCTTACCCTAATGTCACAAACAGTCAGGTGACAGAAAATGGCTAAAGCCTGGTGGCAAGCTGACTAGAAGTGACAAGGAATTAAGAGTGTGCCAGTACAAGATTTGCTGTTATGCTGAAAAAAGAGCTCAAAGAAAACAGTACATTTCAAGATGCAGAAAAAAAAAAAAATGAGGTAATCGATCATTGAAAACAAAAGAATGGATGCAGATTTTTATAATCCAAAATATATGTCGTTTATGTAAGGTTTCATATGATGCAGTATAGCATTTTCATTTGATTCAAACAGAAAAGTTAGAACCTCTGCCAGTTTTTATGTGTTACTGGGAAGAATCCTCTTAACACTCTTCACATCTGAAATCTAGTCTGTTTATATTCTGTCCTCCCTGGATCCCCTCTCCCCCTTTATTAGCATGCTTCTTGCAGTTTTGCCTGTGGTAATACAGGTTTGCATTGCCATTCATTAATGCCACCCCTATGCCCATGTACAGGTGCATCTCAATAACTTAGTTATTTCAGTAATTCAATTCAAAAAGTAAAACTCCTAATATATAGATTCATTACACAGAGTGAAATATTTAAAGCATTTCTTAGGCTGGCCATACATTATACAATTTTCTTGAGACTTTTGCTTTAGATTTAACGAAAACCATTTAATATGAGGTCAGACCTAAACAACACTTTCAATTGTATCCAATCAGGCAGGCCCTTTCACTGCATAGTAGAAGGTAAAGCTAAAGGAAATTAGACAGAAAATTGCATAGTGTATGGCCAGCCTTACTTTTAATTTTGAGGATTATGGCTTACAGCTAGTGAAAACCCCAAAATTCAGTATCTCAGAAACTTATAATATTGTGAAACAGTTCAATATTGTAGACTCGTGGTGTCACATTCTAATCAGCTAATTACCTCAAAACACCTGTAGAGGTTTCCTGAGCCATTAAATGGTCTCTCAGTCTGGCTCAGTAGGTTAACCGCTTGCCCTCCAGAGGATTTACTCCCCTTCCTGACCAGGCCACTTTTTGCGATATGGAGTTGCGTTACTTTAACTGACAATTGCACGGTCATGCAACGCTGTACATAAATGAAATGCATGTTCTTTTTTGCTCCACAAATAAAGCTTTCTTTTGGTGGTACTTTATCACCTCTGAGTTTATTTTTTGCACTATAAACAAAAAAAGACCAACAATTTTGGAGAAAAAAAAAAAAATAATATATATATATATATATATATATATATATATATATATATATAATTTTTTGACTTTTTGCTATAAAACATATCCAATTAAAAAAAAACGTATCTTTGCAAAAAAAAAAACAAAAAACACCCAATACATGTACATTAATTGGTTTACAAATGGTGGTGTATATATTGAAATTTCTATTTTTTTTATACTAGCAATGGCGGCAATCAGCGACTTATAGCGGGACTGCGGTGGGCATTCTGACACTGGGTTGGAACCTACTGCCACTGACATCCCCAGTGACACTAATACAGTGGTCAATGCTAATAAAAAGCACTGACATTCTACTAATGGCACTGGGCAGCAAGGGGCTAACATCCGGGGCGATGAAAGGGTTAACTGTGTGCGTTTTACTATGTGCTGTGTTTTACTAGGGAGGCATGTTGTTTCATATCTCTGCTGTGTAGAGATACAAAACAGCATGTCCATGCTGACAGGAGAGAGAATTGTGTTGTTTATACAGGTCTCTTCCATGTCAGCTGTCTCCGATGATCGCGGAGTGCTGGCCTGGACCCGGTGATTGACATCTCTAGCCGCCAACAGCAGCGTGGGTAGGGCGCCACTGACTGCCTACCCAGAAATGCAAATCACGTATATATACACGTGATTTTGCGCAGCCCTCCGGCAGTATTTCTGCTATAGGGTGGAGAGCAAGTGGTTAAACAATCATGGGGAAGACTGCTGACTTGACATGTTGTCCAGAAGACAGTCATTGACACCCTCCACAAGGAGGGCAAGTCACAAAAAGTCATTGCTAAACAAGCTGGCTGTTCACAGAGTGCTGTATCCAAGCATATTAATATAAAGTTGAGTGGAAGGAAAAAGCGTGGTAGAAAAAGAGGTGCACAAGCAACATGAATAACTGCAGCCTTGAATTAGAGGGAGATTCACAAGGAGTGGACTATGGCTGGTGTCAGTGCTTCAAGAGCCACCACACACAGAGGTATCCAGGATATGGGCTACAACTGTTCAATTCCTTGTGCCAAGCCACTCCTGAACCAGAGATTCAGAAGCATCAGAAGCGTCTTACCTGGGCTAAGGAGAAAAAGGACTGGACTGTTGCTCAGTGCGCCAAAGTCCTCTTTTCGGATGAAAGTAAATTTTGCATTTCATTTGGAAATCAAAGTACCCGAGTCAGGAGGAAGAGTGGAGAGGCACAGAATCCAAGTTGCATAGGCCAGAGTGAAGTTTCCACAGTCCGTGATGATTTGGGGAGCCATGTCATCTGCTGAGGTTGGTCCACTGTGTTTTATAAAGTCCAAAGTCAGCACAGCCGTCTACCAGGAGATTCTAGAGCACTTCATGCTTCCCTCTGCTGACCAGCCTTATGGAGATGCTGATTTCATTTTCCAGCAGAACTTGGCACCTGCCCACACTGCCAAAAGTACCACTACCTGGTTTAATGATCATGGTATCCCTGTGTTTAATTGGCCAGCAAATTCGCCTGACATAAACCCCACAGAGAATCTGCAGGATATTGTCAAGAGGAAGGAGACACCAGACCCAACAATGCAGACAAGCTGAAGGCCGCTATCAAAGTGACCTGGGCTTCCATAACCACAGCAGTACCACAGGCTGATTGTTTCCATGCCACACCGCATTGATGCAGTAGTTCATTCAAAATCAGCCCCGACCAAGTATTAAGTGAATACTATACTGTACATGGACATACTTTTCAGTGAGCCAACATTTTTGTATTAAAATCCCTATTTTGTTAGTCTTATGTAATATTCTAATCTTAGGAGACACTGAATTTTGGGTTTTCACTAGCTGCAAGCCATAATCATCAAAATTAAAAGCAAGAAGTGCTTGAAATAGATCACCGTGTGTAATGAATCTATATAAAATATCCAAGTATCACTTTTTGAATTGCATTAGTGAAAAAAAATAAACTTTTTGATGGTGTTCTAATTTATTGAGATGCACCTGATAATAAAAAGAAACGCCACAACACACACATATGAATGCTGCAAGTGAATGGGCTGCTTTAACATAGTAGGTAAGCAGTAATGCAAAACATGGTATGAATGGGCCTCCCGAAAAATGTTTGGTATTGTATGTCTATTGGAGAGATTTTCAATGACTTCCTGTGTCTCTGACACCATCATCTATATAGGAAGTAAGAGGATATCTCTTTGGTAATAAGGAGGTTCTACCTCTTCCTTTATTCTATCCAAAACTAAAGTTTTGGCTTGACATGGACTTTTAATTCACAGGCCTTCCTTATCTGTGTATGCAATATACAAATGAGTGTAGGGTACCACACATCAAAGTGTAGGTGAATCAGCAGGCAGTTATTTTGTTAATCAACAAAGCAGTCTATGGGATCAGACTATTTTGACTCACATCTGGTTCTGTGAGCACATTATAATGGGGACCCCAATACAGAGTTGAAAAAAAATTATCTCCATTTTAACTTGGTTCAGTTAACCACTTGGAGTTGGTGCCTCCTGGCCCTTTATGGGGTTTTGGATGTCAGGAGGTGGGGTGGGGTTTGTGATCATGTGACTGCTGTGATTGGCTGTCACAGTGATCACATGATCAGAAAGCTTTCCATTAGCCTCCAGTAACTGTGTCGGGAGCGTGCTCACTGCACAGTTCTTGTGAAGGCCCATCCACCGAGAGGCCGCATATATGCATGCAGCCAGCAGGAAGGAGTTAAAGTTTAGCTAAAGCTTCTAGCTTTGGTCATTTCTCTTCTGTTCATTGAAGGACACAGGAGAGAGATTTAAATCTTGACTGTAGGTTCATACTACCATCTGCAGAAGGAGGACACTAGGCCCAATAAAAACCCCTACCCCCATTTGCTCTGGGCATTTCATTTTTTGCCAACAGTATTGACGAGATTTCTCTTTAGTTTCTGTGAAGAGCAAAGAAAAAAAAAAAATCTCTTAGCCTTCCTCAGAACAGGTTCTGCTGACCACTCAAGTTTAGATTCTTCCTTGCTTTCAGTTTAGGTGACAAAAATCTGACAGGGATTCTAAGCCTTACCATAGAAAAAAAAAAAAAAGACATTGGATACACTTGATTCGCGGCTCACAGAATGGCAGCAAAGTTTGAAAGCCATCAGACCTTTTTGGTCACAATATATCTGTTCCAAACAAATATACAACTTGAAGTGGAAACGCCTCCAAAACATTCTGAAGTTTTTTTTTATTATTATATTTATGTTTGTCAATATATTTCAGTCAGTGCAATATCAAATGATAAAACAAAAATGTACACTACTCCAGAGAACTGCACAGGTCCTGTATAAAACACATCACCTAAAAAAGATATTCATGTGAGCAAAGGTGAGTCACTAGACTTCCCAGCATGCTCTTGTTCCAACGTCACAATGGTTGGTCAGCTTGAATCACAACAGGAAATGAGGAGAAGAGATTAATAGCTGGACATATATTTATTTTGTGAAGTGTGGAAGTTATTTGTTTTATTTGATTTTTTTCTTGCTTGGTACAGCAGGTTCTCTCCTGGACACGATCCTCCCATACATATGGATTTCTTATATAAATAAATTTCTACCGTGTGTACAACTGGCAGTTCCTCTATGGTTTTCAAGTGAAGTGCCTGGTGCTTCCATCTTCTGGTCACCAGAGGTGCGTCTCCCTGATCTCAGCTATAATCTGGCTTGCTCTCTGAAGTGCCTAATGAAAGAAAGAGGGAGATATAAAGAAGGAACAACCAGCCTGTGAACTGTATGGAGGAATGTTTTAGGTCTTCAGCTGAATGTGATATTAGAACACCAGCCAAATACAGGATGACTCCAGGGTGTTACCTCATCTGTCAGAAAAGACAGCTGGATTTAAAGTGCATACCAAACACAACACAAATGCAGAACACAAATGTAATATATTGCAGCTTACCAGTCTTTAGATGTGGTGCCTGCATTAGTTTTCATTATTTCAGGCTTTGAATTGCACCCCCCGCCCCCCATTACTTTCACCTGATGATCCTCCCAGGAACACTTCCTCCTCCTCCACTTCCCTAAGAGGACAATAGAACAGCTTCCCCCATCCTCATCACCATAGCATAGAGAGAGAGGTTCTCTAGTCCATAAAAACAACTGCTAAAGCTGATTGCTTTGTTTGACATTTCAGTTTAAAGCATGTCATTCAATTAGGGGTTATAGTTAGTTTAAGATTAATGTCCGTCAGTGGTGGAACTACCAAGGTCGCAAAGGTCGAACTTGCAACCGGGCCCTGGCATTCCCCCACTGTGGGGGGGCCCCAAGTAATGTTGCCAACCATCCATACAGATGATTTGTAAAAAAAAAGGGCACTTTTCTGCTATTTGTAAACAGAAGACTAGTTCCCATTAAATTTTCACTCAGTTGCTTTCAAATCTGCAACACCATGATGTCACTGCGCACCCCCCCCGTGCCCAAACTCAGCCATTTATTAATTACTGTATTTGGCTTGGGCACAGGGAAGCAGGCTGCTGGTCAGGTGTGTGGTGATGTCATGGCATTTGGACCCTTTCCTGAAAATCTGTAAGCACCTGCAAGGAGGGGCTGTGAGGGAAGAGGAAGTCCAAAAGACTAAGCCTGCAGACAATTACAGGAAGTCAGTGTGTAACATCTTCAGGCCACACAGAGTCTGTGGGGTTGTCAGTCACTCTGTGGGGGGATTACTGATGCAGGGGAGGAGTGGAGACCCTAAGGTGGGGGAGGGGGGGCACTGATATAAATGTCCCCCCTTATATTAGTGTCCTCACTCCCCTCAGTGTACTCCTTTACTTTAGTGTATTCACTCTGCAGACTCTGGTGTAAAGGGAAACTCTGATATAAGAGGATCTCTGGTCACCAGAAATTCCAGCCCCCCACATCAGAGCTCCCAGAATTACCCCTTACATTGGAGTCAGTGCAATAGGAAACTTTGCGGACTCTGAGGTGAGGAGGAACTCTGATGAAAGGGGGTGGGGGAGGGGGGGGTTCTGGAAACCAGAGAACCTCTTACATCCAAATCAACAGCATACCCCTTACATAATGGTCAGCAGGGTTCCCCCTTACGGTGTAAGGAGGAACCCTGCAGACTCTGATGTAATATAAAGGGGGCTCGGAGAAATCCAATGTAAGGAGGAATACTGTAAAAAGCTCCTGGGCTCAGGTCAGGCGGGCCTTTCATGGTTTCTTGTACAGAGGCCCTGAAGGTTAGAATTACACCCCTGAAGTCTATGCTAGCTTTTGGTGGGGTACTGCCTCTGCAGCAGAGGATACCATTAAGAAGCAAATTTCACCTATTAGGTGGAACCAGGATGTGTCAATTGGAAAGAAGACAGCACTGGACATCCAGGCAGTGGAACAGCTTACAGGTGCCTGACACAGAGCAAATGTGTTAAACCACATGATCTTTGGCTTAGGCTTAAACTATTGGTTTGAACACTGTCAGCTTATGCAAATATAAATGTGCAATATAAACAGAGTCGGTAGTAGTGTGGCTTTCAGTACGGGCAACACAAAGAAAGCCAAAATACCTTCAACATGTCTGCAGCTTCCTTCCTGCGCTGTGCCATGTCCTCAGACTCTGTAAGTAGGTCCTCCAGCAACATGGATTTATACAACTGGCCCACCAGCTCACTCTGTAACGTGTCCTTCACGTGGTTCACCAAGAAGTGCATCACGGCTTTTGGCACACTGTAAGGAGAACCTTGTTAGTATTCAGTGACACCCAGAATCAAAAGAATGAATGTGAGGTTAACCATTTACTCCACCATCTTACCTGTCCTGAATGTTCTTCCGTACGATCAGGAAGTAGGACTTTATTAGTCGCTCAATCACTTCGCAGTCACGCTGCTCACGAGCAGAAAGTTTTCTGGCAACTGGCACAGGCTGGAGAGAAAGTACATAGTTATAGCACTGATAAAGAAAAATAATTATATGCATTACTAATTACATGAGATTATCAAATACTTATATGCTAATGTTAGGTTTAATATAACACGTTTGATTTTTAGAATAACGTTGCAGAAAGTATGTTATTGGAAAACAATTGCTGTTCCTTGTACCCTTGGAATGTCTTGTGGAAGTATTTGGGAGTTTAGGTCTTGGTCAAGTTGCTAACGTGTCCCGAAATAACAAAATTCTTGTAATTAATCATTCTCAAGTAAATGATTTAAACCGTAAATGATTTGTTTAGGATAGTCCTATACGACAACTGTCCAGGACTTGAGCTTAAAAGCCTCCAGTTTTGATCAAGAGATCTGGTCCAATACATTCGTGAAGCCTAATAATCTCCACATGTGTTAATCACTCTACTTTATAATCTTTACTTTTACTTTGTAGCTTTTCATTTCTAAATAAACTTTCTAAACATTTCACTGTGAGTAGAGGTTGTGGCTTTCCTTATCAACACAGAACACTATTATCTGGTTTGGTTCAGCATGACTGTAGAAACTGAAGTCCTGGCTGGCACAATGATGACATCTGAGAGGCCCTCAACAAATGATAATTGCCAATGACTTTGAAAGCAATGTATGGAGTGCTGAGATCAGGGACTGACCTTAAAGGACACTGCCAGTTTGTGCACAAGAACAATCAATCGGCTATTCTATACAGCTCCCTGCTCCCTCCATGCATACACACTCACCACATCCAGGAGGTTCACAGCGTGGCCCCTTTGGGGGCTGGCTGGAAGGATGGGTGCAAGTCTGCTCCTCTCTTCTACTAGTGGATCTTCTCCTTTAGAGGCCTTCAGCATTCCTCTCCAGTTACCAGTTCCAGCATCTGGGATGCTGTCTGCAATGCCCCCCGCAGGAGCTACCTGTAACAACAGCAAATATATAGCTTTTAAGTAAAAGGTAAAACATTGCAATAAAACTGAACTCGAGGCAAAAACCTGACACAGATGGAAAATATATGAGGCGGCTGTTTGCCCTGCAAAAGAAATTGTATTTCTGTCCATCCTGTTCTAAAAATTCCACGGCTTTGTCACACTGTACACAGCCCTGTCTATCTTCTCCGCTGCAGTTAAGTAAAGCTGGCCATACACATCTTGAATTCCATCCGATTTCTGATGAATCAGCCAAAATTTGAGTTCTTGGTGGCCCTATGGGCACCACTTAGCTTGACAAAAAGGGGGCCAGGTGAAAATTTTATCAGTTGAACAGTGACTGCATCCAATCCGTATTGGAATACAATAGCTAGCTAGCAAGGGGCATTCCTTCATCATTGCTCTTGTGTATGGATAGCCTAAACACTTACAAGTCTTTCTCCTCCTAAGCCTGTAACTGGACAGCATAAAGAGGATCAACATACTGCTGAGCTCATCTGTCACTTTGCACTCTTTTCCCATCAGTATGTCCCTTGTTGGCACATGAGCAATGCAGTACAACTGACGTTTTATGCAGCTTCTTCTAGCTCGAGGTTTGCTGTACTGGGACAACAAGGGGCAGATACCTAGTCAAATTCAGGTACCACGTGCATTAAAGGGGAGGGGGGGAGAAACCACAACTATGTGTGATGATGTAGTGAAAAACACACACTATTTTGTTCCCTAATGGCCAATGCTCTCTAGATGTACAATGCTTTGAAAAAGTATTCATACCCCTTGAAATTTTCCATATTTTGTAATGTTACAATGAAAAACAAATGTATTTTATTGGGATTTTATGCGATAGACCAACACAAAGTGGAACATAATTGTGAAGTGGAAGGAAAATGATAAATGGTTTTCAAAATGTTTTACAAATAAATATCTGGAAAGTGAGGCGCGCATTTGTATTCAGCCCCCTTGAGTCAATACTTTGTAGAACCACCTTTCACTGCAATTACAGCTGCAAGTCTTTTTGAAGGCCAGCTTTGCACATCTAGGAAGTGAAATTTTTACCCATTCTTCTTTGCAAAAGATCTCAAGCTCTGTTAGATTGGATGCAGAACGTCTGTGAACAGCAATTTTAAACTCTTGCCACAGATTCTCAATTTTCAATTGGATTTAGGTCTGGACTTTGACTGGGCCATTCTAACACATGAATATACTTTGATCTAAACCATTCCATTGTAGCTCTGGCTGTATGTTTAGGGTCATTGTTCTGCTAGGTGGTAAACCTCCACCCCAGTCTCAAGTCCTTTGCAGACTAACAGGTTTTCTTCTAAGACTGTCCTGTATTTGGCTCCATCCATCTTCCCATCAACTCTGACCAGCTTCTCTGTCCCTGCTGAAGAAAAGCATACATACAACATGATGCTGCCACCACGTTTCACGGTGGGGATGGTGTGTTCAGGGAGATGTGCAGTGTTAGTTTTCCACCACACATAGCTTTTAGGCCAAAAGTTCCATTTTGGTCTCATCTGACCAGAGTACCTTCTTCCACATTTGCTGTGTCCCCCACATGGCTTCTCGTAAACTGCAAATGGAACTTCTTATGGCTTTCTTTCAACAATGGCTTTCTTCTTGCCACTCTTCCATAAAGGCCAGATTTGTGGAGTGCACGACTAATAGTTGTCCTGTGGACAGATTCTCCCACCTGGGCTGTGGATCTCTGCAGCTCCTCCAGAGTTACCATGGGCCTCTGGGCTGCTTCTCTCCTTGCCTAGCCTGTCAGTTTAGGTGGACGGCTATGTCTTGGTAGGTTTGCAGTTGTGCCATAATCTTTCCATTTTCAAGTGGATTGAACAATGCTCCACAAGATGTTCAAAGCCTGGGATATTTATTTTTTACAAACTTGACCCCGCTTTAAACTTCTCCACAACTTTATCCCTAACCTGTCTGGTTTCTTGGCCTTCATGATGCTGTTTGTTCACTAATGTTCTCCAACAAACCTCTGGAGGGCTTTACAGAACAGCTGTATTTATACTGAGATTAAATTGTACACAGGTGGACTATTTACTAATTAGATTACTTTTAAAGGCAATTGTTTCCACTAGATCAGGGGTGTCAAACTGGCGGCCCTCCAGCTGCTGCAAAACTACAAGTCCCATCATGGCTCTGCCTTTAGGAGTCATGCTTGTAACTGTCAATCTTGCAATGCCTCATGAGACTTGCAGTTTGGCAACAGCTGGAGGGCCACCAGTTTGACACCTGTGCACTATATGTTAGTTAGGAGTATCAGAGTAAAGAGGGCTGAATACAAATGGACGCCACACTCTTTAGATATATGTAAATATTTTTGAAAACCATTTAATAATTTTCCTTCCACCTCACAATTATGTGCCACTTTGTGTTGGTCTATAACATAAAATCTCATTAAATACATTTACGATTTTGATTGTAACATGACAAAATGAGGACAATGTCAAGGGGTATGAATACTTTCTCAAGGCACTGTAAAGGCCATGATTTTGGGAGTTATAATTGTCCTTACATATCCAAGGCTGTCAGAAATGCAGGCACAAGGTGACTGCCAATGTTGGTTAGGTTGTATTGGTGTAAACCACACATGCTCTGATCTCATGAAACAAGAAAGCTTACAAAAATTCTAATGTAATGCAAAGTTCTGAAATAATACATGAACTTTTACTTTAAAGATCACAATTGCACCATCCCCAGGGAAAAAAAAAAAAAAAAAAAACCTTCAGAGAAATCTATGTCCTTTCCATTGGCTAATCAGTTAGTTTAAGGGCAAGTCCTAGACCACCCTTGTGCTGTTTGACAGAGGTAGGAATAGGGACTCGAACGACTGGCTGAACATATTTACAATCTGGTCAGATTAAACCGTTCAAGTATTTGTATTCTAACTGTGCATGTAGCACTTCTCCTGGAAATCAGCATTAAAAATCTATGCCAATTCGGGTCATTTTAATGAAAGCAATGGTTTGCATGCTGAATAATTCTGCACTTTCCTATGGATTCAGGATGGATAAATGGATTGCACTGCATGTTCAGGATCACGTGATAAATGTGTAGGTTTCAATTACATGTGGTGCTATGAGCCATTGAAGTGTGTTTGAGTGAAGTCTGTACCACAGAAATCCATAGGGGAATGTTATCACATCCAGGCTGGAGTGCAGGCAGCTGGATCCTGCAGTCACCCCTCTATCCATTTACTTAGCCGGGATGTTATACTTTACTACCCATTCAGAGTTCGTACAAAAGTAAAATGCTTAAACTCAGGCTAAATAAATACTAGATAAATGCAAGAGGCACATGTACTCTTACTGGAATCTCAGTGTGCTTTGTGCATTTCTTCCAGATCTGTGCAGTAATCCAGTGTGAAACTTTGTCTCTGTGCAGGAGCTCCCTGTAACAAACACCGGTCGCTGCTGCTTTTTCTCCTTGTGCAGGATGACTGGTCATATATCCAACCCCTCCAGTAGTTTTCTGCAGACAGCCACAAGCGGGTGGGGCCCACTGGACCCCTGTCACAGCTCTGCTCTCTGCACAGGCTATGTACAGCACAATGATGCTGTCACTGCTACTTTAAAGGATAAGTTCACCTTTGGGAACATGTTACATGTTCCATCCGTTTTAGGGTGAAACATATAACATGTTCCCAATGCTGCAGCTGCTGCCCAATTCACCCCCCACACACCAACAGCAGTACGGGGAGAAGTTCCTCATACTAGCTGTCACTCTTTAACATGGCACACACTGCCATGTCATTCATTCAAGAGTTCTGTGAACGAATGAACTACAAGTACCGACATCCTTAGCGGCTGTGGGCTTGTAGTTCTCAATGAACTACCACAGCAATGTAGAGTGCTGTGGTAGTTCATTCAATCTTCCTGTCAGTATATATGCTTGCCTGTACATCCTGTACTAGATGTACTTGGTTATACATAGCAAGTTCAGCTTTAAAAAAAAAATAAATTAGATATATATGAATTATGTAAAAACGTTTTTTAAAAAAGTAAGAATTTTTTCAAAGGACTGTGCTTCTGCTGTGTAGAGATGTTAGCAATGTACTAAGCTGACCTGAGGGAGGTTTGTTTGCCCCGTAACAAAAGGGAATTTTTACTTTAAAGTTTATGTCCAGCCAAAAAGTTAAGGAACAGTGGATAAAGTTTAAAAAGTGCTGTCACGTTTTTATCCAAGGCTCCATTAGAGAGATTTCCTACCGGTCATCTCACCATCGTGTTCACAATGTTGGAGTACTATGTTTTCTTGTCAGGCTGGGACTATCAGAATCACTGGAATTCCTTCTACTTGAATACTGAAAAAGGTAGACGCTGTAATGACGGGAAGGTAAAAATCAGGCAGAACTGGTCCTACTGTGTCACCAGAGCATCCACCACAAACGCATGAGGATCCCTGTTCATGGACAGGAACGGTCTAGTTTCACACTGAACCTGGACACCAGAAGACCAACATTTGGGGTGCCCTGCGGAAGACTTCCTTGAACATCCCAGAGTAAAAAGCCCACTTTGCTTGTTGACAGCTGAGAAAAACCACCTGCCAATATTCCAAGATTAGATCCACTGCTTCCTGAGCAGCCTGACTTCAGATACCTCCTTGATGATTTTTACACGCCACCACTGTGGTGTTGTCAGACTGGATCCTTACAGAATGGCCCTTCAGTTGCACCAAACAATGCATTGACGACACTGCTAATTACAGGATATTGATAGGTAATAACCTCTCTTGCAGTGACCAAATTCCCTGGACTGATTTACATGATAATGCTCCCATCTCCAGCATCTGGTAAAGAGACCACCAGTGTAGAGACCACCTTGTGCTCAGGTTTGAAACTAGGCAAAGAGCACTGCCTCAAGGGAGGCTACAATCTTTCCCAGACCCACACGCAATATTGAGGGACTTGTCAGTCTTGAGCAAGTCCACCCAAGAGCAAGCCACCTCAGAGCAAGACATTTGTTTAGAGGGAGGACCATTCTCATTTGGACGGTATCCAGGATCAGGCCTAAATATTCCAACCTCTGGGTTGAGGCTATGGTTGATATCTAAATTTAGAACCCACCCAAACCTCTCAGGAGTGAGCACCAAGTAAGACACACTGGTCTCCAGCAGACAAGCTCCTTCAGTAGCGAGTCATCCAGGTACAGTCATGGCCGAAATTGTTGGCACCCTTGATATTTTTCCTGAAAATCAAGTATTTCACACAAAAAAGGTATTGCATTAACACATGTTTTGCTATACACATGTTTATTCCCTTTGTATGTATTGGAACAAATATAAAACAGAGGCAGAAAAGCAAATATGACATAATGTCACACAAAACCCCAAAAATGGGCTGGACAAAAGTATTGGCACCCTTAACTTAATATTTGGTTGCACACCCTTTGGAAAACATAACTGAAATCAGTCGCTTCCTATAACCATCAATAAGCTTCTGACACCTCTCACCCGGAATTTTGGACCACTCTTCCTTTGCAAACAGCTCCAGGTCTCTCTTATTGGAAGGACACCTTTTCCCAACAGCAATTTTAAGATCTCTCCACAGGTGTTCAATGGGATTTAGATCTGGGCTCATTGCTGGCCACTTCAGAACTCTCCAGCGCTTCTTTGCCATCCATTTCTGAGTGCTTTTTGACGTATGTTTGGGGTCATTGTCCTGCTGGAAGACCCAGGATCTTGGACGCAAACCCAGCTTTCTGACACTGGGCCCTACAGTGCGACCCAAAATCCTTTGGTAATCCTCAGATTTCATGATGCCTTGCACACAGTCAAGGCACCCAGTGCCAGAGGCAGCAAAACAACCCCAAAACATCATTGAACCTCCACCATATTTTACCGTAGGTACTGTGTTTTGTTCTTTGTAGGCCTCATTCCGTTTTCGGTAAACAGTAGAATGATGTGCTTTACCGAAAAGCTCTATCTTGGTCTCATCTGTCCACAAGACGTTTTCCCAGAAGGCTTTTGGCTTACTCAAGTACATTTTGGCAAACTGTAGTCTTGCTTTTTTATGTCTCTGTGTCAGCAGTGGGGTCCTCCTGGGTCTCCTGCCATAGCGTTTCATTTCATTTAAATGTCGACGGATAGTTCGCGCTGACACTGATGCTCCCTGAGCCTGCAGGACAGCTTGAATGTCTTTGGAACATGTTTGGGGCTGCTTATCCACCATCCGGACTATTCTGCGTTGCAATCTTTCATCAATTTTCCTCATCCGTCCACGACCAGGGAGATTAGCTACAGTGCCATGGGTTGCAAACTTCTTGATAATGTTGCGCACTGTGGACAAAGGCAAATCTAGTTCTCTGGAGATGGACTTGTAACCTTGAGATTGTTGATATTTTGCCACAATTTTGGTTCTCAGGTCCTCAGACAGTTCTCGTCTCCTCTTTCTGTTGTCCATGCTTAGTGTGGCACAGACAGACACACAATGCAAAGGTTAAGTGAACGTCTCTCCTTTTTATCTGCTTTCAGGTGTGATTTCTATATTGCCCACACCTGTTACTTGCCCCAGGTGAGTTTACAGGAGCATCACATGCTTGTAACATTCTTATTTATCCGCAGTTGTGAAAGGGTGCCAATACTTTTGTCCAGCCCATTTTTGGAGGTTTGTGTGACATTATGTCGAATTTGCTTTCTTTCCTCCCTTTTTTTGTTTTGTCCCAATACACACAAAGGGAATAAACATGTGTATAGCAAAACATGTGTTAATGCAATACGTTTCGTGAGAAATACATGATTTCCTGGAGAAATATCAAGGGTGCCAACAATTTCGGCCATGACTGTACCTATAACAGGTATACCACAGGTATGCAGGAGCCAGAACCATGGTGAACACTCTGGGAGCTGTGGATGGACTGAATGGCAGGGCCATAAACTGAAAGTGGCAGCTCTTTACCACAAACTGCAGAAATCTTTGGTGATGAGGAAAGATCAAACGTGCAGGTAAGCATCTTTGATATCAACGGATGCCAGGAAATCTCCCTACTGGAGAGAGACCACCACAGACCGAACCTATTTCACCTAGAACTTCTGCACATGCAGAAACTTGTTCAGTGTCTTGAGATCCAAGATGAGGCAAACATCTGTTTTGTTTCAGAAACATGATAAGGTTTGAATACTCTGGAACTGGAATGCTTACTACTTGATACAGAAGATGATCGAGAGCTTGCAGAAGAGCTAATTTTTTTTGTGAATTCAAAGAAATACTTGAAGGCATAAAGTGTGGAAGGGAAAGTTCCGAAATTCCAGCTTTCAGCTGCAAACCACTAGATTTCGGACCCACTCATCTGCAATCTCCCCCTGCCAAACCTCAATGAAGGCCTGTAAACGTCTCCCCACTCAAGTGAGGCCCCCCTTCATTATGAAGAGGACTGGTTATCTGACTTGGCAGGTTCTGGAGCC